>NC_090939.1:758888469-759513469 GCF_040938575.1 Ambystoma mexicanum
CACCAACCCGCATTGCCTTTCAGCCCAAGGAGCTGCACAGCTTGTGGGCCCAGCTCGGTACAGACAGGTGCTGCTTTTGAGATGGGGAGGACCTCTTGCTCATTCTCTGTGGGTCCAGTTTGTCCCTGTGGGATTGTTCTGTGGGGGTCCATGTTGCCTCTGAAAGCTGTGTTCATTGCCCTTGGGGGAGGGCAGATTGCTTAAATTAGCAGCAGGGTATTGCTATCGGCCCACCCCCCCCTTCAGTGGCAGTAGGTTCAGACAGGGGAGAGTCCGGCATGCATGGTGGAGGTGTGGTTTATTACAGATAAGGAGCAGGGTGGTGCTTTGGATCCTGGGAAAGGGGAAAAGAAGGGACAAGAAGAAAGTAGAAAGGGGAAGCAAGAAGGCAAAAGGTAGGAGGGGAAGGGAGCAGGTAATAAGGGAAGAATTTCCCCTGCATGGGTATTACAAAGCAGATCGGGATGCACCTGATGCAGGCACCAAGGGAAATATGGAATGGGGACTGTGTGTATGTATTCAAGCTACTGCATAGGAAGGTATGGGTGAAGGAGGAGTTTATGGAGGAGGAAGTAGCAATATTGAGGAGACTGACGGCCCCTTTAAAGATTGAAAATTGTTGATGCCCACTGTGAATGATACCCGGTATGGTGCCTGGTGCTCTTCATACATATGGTCATAATAGGAAAAGCGTATGTGAATTTTGAAGTTTTGGCATGGGTAAAGGTAAATGAGAAGTTTAAAGCCTGTATGTGCGGGGGCATGACTGTGGTATAAGTTGGGCTAGTTATAGACCTCTGAATTCAGTAGAGGGGTCCTACTCATCAGGGTGAATTGTAAATACTGCTAGTAGGCTTCCATTCCCATGCCACTCTTTCTATGGCATCCTACCCAGAAACATTGGGTGCCAATGTCCCTGGAGTGAGACCCGGCAGAATGTAATGTGCATGTGTTTTCTGATGTATCGGGAGCTGCTTATACTGAAAGGAATGTGCTGCGCGGAGTGATGGCCAACCAGATGGTGCAGTAGAAATTGTAATATTGCAGTTTCAGAGTAGAATGCGCAGTGCTAGGTGAAGTTCAATGAGGCAGTGGTGGCAATAGTGAACATACATTTGGCTAAGGATGAGAGAGTGCACAGATTGTTGCAAGTTTTTGTGCGAGAAGGTTTGCATCAGAACATTGTTTTCAAAGCAAGGCCTTTTGCTGTTAGGGATAATGGCAGAGCTGATGTTTTATCTCCTTGACAGTGGCATAAATTCCGCGGGTTGACAGGTGTGTAGCCGGCTAGATTTCCAGAAGGAATATCATGAATTAGAGTTTGAGGGCTTTAAATTTGGTTGAATGGGCACTGCCTTCACTTTCTTGCTACAGGCAGGCATTTTTGCAGCTCATGAGTGGCGGGACACAGCATTGGGAAGATAACTGTGACATAGATAAACAGAGAAGTGGGATGTGGTGCACTTCATATTGAGTTTATTGGGGATCATAGCAGCTGGAAAATTAGCAGTAATGACCTTATATGAAAAATGGCTCTGGGGTTTTGTGCTGGGGGGTGTGGGGTGGTGGGAGGTGGTGAAATGGCCAGGAGGATGTTGGAAGGTTTGGAAAGAAAGAGGGGAGACTGGAGGGACAGAGAGAGACATTGCTGAGGACATTGATGGGGTTTTTGGTGTCTTTGTGCTTGTCGGGATTGGAGAGGTTGCTGCTCACGCCCTGATGTACATACAACCTGGGATAGGAGTGGGAGGGAAGAGGGTCAATGAAGGGGGCACAGGGAAGACCCTGGAGGGGTTAATGCCTTTTAATGGCCATTTATGCAAAACTGGAAGGTGAATGGGGTAGGTTTGCAAGAGCAGGAAGTGGAGGAGGGAGCAGGATTTGAAGTGACATGGGTTTTGTAAGACCTCGTGTAGGTTTAGTCTGCCAGCATTCCATATTGCTTGTACCTACACTGCATGAGATTGCTGAGAGGAACCAACACGTTCCTATCAGCCATTTACTCGCTATGAACATAAGAACATGAAAGAATATATTGAGCCATGAAAGAACAGAACTATTTAGACAACCATATATGCAACGTAAAACCCAGAAGTAATTTTCGTTTAGAATGCAGATGTAAATCAGGATACAAACAACAAATACACATTTGATAAACGCCTTATACCAAGGGTAGGCATATCATCACAGAAATCGCAAGCTGTGTTCATTTTAGCTAGGCCCTGATAAAGCTCATGTAGACTGAAACACAGGATAGCCTTTTGGACGAGTTGCCAATTACAGTTGCCAATTACAAATACAGTAATGTATGCCATATGCCATATCATATCATTCAGTATCAGAATGCTAATGGATTGATTAATGCAACACAAGCTAAGGATACTTTGAAATTAAAAAAAATATATTGTTTCACTTACTGAAACTGCAATATATTTTTTGTGTGGAGAAAGGGACCAACAGGTCACTCAACTAGAGAGTTAATTGGTGTAGCGTTCTATTGTTCATTGGTTTTGCTGCCCCTTTTCATGCTTAATATTTGCTTGTCAGGGAACACGTCATGTGTGTTTCCTGCAGGGGATGTTAGTTCAGGGATGGCAATAAAGTTAAAGGTTGCATCCACTCCGCTGTGTGCCGTGTCTCATTGAAAGCACATACCAAAGGACCGTAAGCACACAAGCAGGTTCCGGTAAACAGTACATTGACGAGGAGGAGTTTATCAGGCCTGTGCATGCAGTTAGTACTCTCGATCGAGTCTCATGCAGCAGTGGACAATTGTATTCACTACATGCAGGCACCCGGAGACTCCATCAGGCCCGCCTCCGTTCACCAGCGGTGGCCCGGTATGACTGCCCGATAAGAGCATCTTGCTGGCAGCTCCCCGAGCACTCCACCTTCTTCTGGATCACAGCAGCAGCTTTGGGTGCAGAAGCGGCGCATGCAGTGCTACCGACCCGCTCACAAGCAGCTCTGAGCATTGGAGAGACCGTTCATGTGTATGTGCCCCACTGACTGTTAAAACAAAGCAATCTGCGGCATGCGTGCTTGCTGGACCTGCAGGCCCAGCAGCATCAAGTGGTTGCACTCCTCAAAGCCTTACTCACGACCGGGAGATAAATACAGGGGTGAGGTGGCCAGATTCCACCTCAAGGTACTGTGAGACAGGCATGGGATCAAGAGAGACAGATTCACAGATTTTTTGTAAAAAAAAAATCTTTATTTACTAAGGTTCCTGTGTTGGTGTAATGCCTAGTTGGCCCTACCTCTAAAGGGATGGTTCCCTTAACTGATGTTTCTAAGGGTTGTCAATGTCTGAAAGTCTCAATCAATAATTCGTCTGTATCTAAGCCCAGGCTTGCCCTCTTTACAAAAGTGAGTTAGGAAGTCTTTAAAAGGGAAAACATAGTGGTTCAAAGAAAAGGAAATGTAAACCACAGCTGCTTTCAAATAGTCTTACACTTGGGTGTAGTTCTGCCAGTACAAGATAGTTCAATTCAAAAGGGCAGCCCTTAGAACCTTCCACGCAGGGCTCTTGCAACAAATCAACAAAGTTCACAATATCCTTTGGTCTCTTGGGTTCCCTTCTCCAAGCTCAGACTCTTCCAGTTCCAAACAAAAAAATACACACTTCTGGTCAGGTCTCTCAGGGTTCCCTTCCCCAAGTGTATGCTTCTCTTTACACAGTTCAACAATGTCTCTTGGACAACTCTTGTTAGGCCACTCAGGGTTCCCTTCCCCAAGCTTAGGCCCCTTCCGTCTTCAAACAAACAAAGAAACAAAGAAACAAACAAACAAACAAACAAAATTCTTCTGGTTAGAAAGTACCTTTTGTTTCTTGCACGATTCTTCTTAAGTATCTCAGGGTTCCCTTCCCCAAGCTTAGACCCCTTCGTCTCCTAGTCAGGATTTACCTTTCACTGTACAGTTCTTACATGGGGTAGCATCAGAGACCTTTGATAACGCTGGGCTCTTTGCTTCTCCCAAGCGCAACCACTGTGACCTTTAACCCCTCTCTGTGTTCCTTGCTCTTCCTTTTTAACCTTTCACCTTCAAGTGCTTCCTGCACATCTTCTTGCTCTCCTTTGTTTCCTTTGCTTTATCGTGCACACCTGCACCTTCCTTTGCTTACATTTCTCTGTATGGTGCCTCTGGCACGCGCTCCTCTTTACAGTGTGCACACTTGCACCTTTCCGTTCCTTTCCAACTTTTCCCTTTCAGGTGCTTCCTGCACCCCTTCTTGCTGTCTTTTGTTTCCTTTATTTCACCGTGCACTCGTGCACCCTTTTCTTCACCGTGCACACTTCCACCTGTCTGCTTGTTTCTCGTCCCTCTTTTACACTTCACATGCCTTCACTCTGCTTTACTTTCCTTCAGCGCCACTAGCGCCTTTTCCTTCTTTCTTTTTCGCCTATTTCTGTTATTTCTTACACATTCTGTACTTCTTATGCTTTCTCTTTCTTTCCATTCCGTGACACTTTGCAAACTGTGCCATTCTCCTGCTCTGCTCTAGTCAAACACACGATCCCGAGTTTCTCTCTTTCGGACTTTCATGAAACTCACTGGGCAGCATTGCGTTGACAGGAGGTCTCCCTCTGGATACGCAGGATTGAGGCTCCCTAGCCATGCTGCAGCCCCTCACAAACACTGGGCCAGCATCTCGGCACACCGCTCTCCTCCCGGCTTCAGATCCTGGTGCTCTGTGCTCCTTGGCTACTCTGGTCCAGACAGCATCCCCAGCCCACTTTATGATTCTAGCAGAACCTAGCTTGGGACTGTTAAGAAGGGTTCCCCTGCTGGTCTGAGCCACACAGCCTCCCTCTGCTCTCCCAACTGCTTCTCTTTTCTGCTCTCTTAGCAGTCTGCTTTTATACACCTGTGTTGTATCAATGGGGTGCAGTGTGTGGTCAGGGCCGAGTTTGCCTGACCTCCAATACTCCAATTGACAGGAAATGCCTGTCCTGCAGTCCTGAGTAAGTGAGTTCTTAAAGGTGCAGTATCCCCTTTCCTTCCCTGCTCTTTCTTTCTAATAATCTGTAGGGGAGAGTCAAGTTGAGTCAAGTGTGCACAGTTGAAGCCAAGTGCCTGACCTTGTCTGACTCTATTTATGGGACAGCACAATGGTGGTATGTAGTAGGCCTCTTTTTGCATCTCCATGTTGTTCCTATGGGTAATTCTCATTGATCTTAGTTGCATCTTCCTTGTCTCAGTGTTTGTTGGAAATGCGGAGGAGGAACGGGATGAGACTGAAAATACCCTGTAGCGTTTAAGGGAGCGCATGATGATGTATAACCGGGAAGGGGGGAATACTGTGTCTCTGTACCAGAAGATGGTACAAGTGGGAAAATGAGGTAAGATGTTTTACCACAATCTAAGGAGGTTGTGGGAGGGATAAGGGTAGATTGGCCATCAGTAGGAAGGGGGATATCACGTCTCGCCCTTGGATACCTCACTCCCAATCCCCAAGGACCCTTCACCCAGGTGATACTCCCTCGCTTGTCCACCCCCAGGTTCTGAATCCAACAGCAATGGCCGCCTCCTGGCCACCTCAGGAGAGGATCCAGGGGAAGAAGGAGTGAGAATACCCTCAGGTTTCTCAGAGTACTCACAGGAACAGGGTTTCCTAGCCAGTTTAGCCACTCAGAATAAGGACCGGTCAAGATGGCTGCTGAAGAGTCTGTCAACAGTGGAAATCAGGAGAGGAGCCACTTATAAGGTGTCATCTGAAGCGCCTTCTGTGTTCACGGCAGCCGCCCGTACCCTTTCTCTCCCATCACGCCCATGCAACACAAACTGCAGCAAGAGAGTGTTCATCTGCAAGGGGTACCACTTTTTGATACCACAGGTACGAGAAGTCTGGGAACCAGGTGGATTCATTGGCTTTTCTATTTTTACATCTATGTAGATTCTCTGGGGGTGCAAGAACTAAGATGTTTGAGAGGACTTCTGATGCACTCGATGGGGCCCACGGTGAGACATATGGTTTATGAACTGACTCCCCAAACCACTGTCTCCTACACGGACAGCTTTGACACCCTGAAGGCTTATTTCACTCCACATTGTAACATTGACTACGAGCAACACATTTTCCATACTACCAGGCAGGACAAGGGTGAAACCCTGGATCTGTTCATCATGAGACTGAGGAAGAGAGTAAAATACTGCGATTCCGACAACTACTCCACCGATTCGGCCCTCCGGTCCCAGGTGATTTCCAGCTGTAAGTCCCCTGACTTTCGCAAGAAATCTACTTCAGGAGAGGAGATCCCTGGAAGATATTCTCATGTTGGCCAGAGCTGACATGGCCATTGACAGGCAAGCTGAATCTATGGGGAAGGTCACCATCTCTCATGCGACCTCAGCCCCTATCTGTCAGATGCAAGTGTCGGACAAAACATGCAGGAAAGACGCGTTGAAATGCTACAGGTGTGGCTGCGACTTCCCTCATGAAGGCACACGCCCGGCCATGGGAAAGCAGTGTAATGCCTGTGGAGAATAAAAATATTTCAGGTCCATGTGCAAGGATGGTCAAAAATTCACGCCTTGGAGGTTATCACCCCGTCGCAGCAGGAGGAACTCCCCAGAAAGGTGTTGTGCGTCGTCTCGAAGTCCAAAGCACACCACTGGACGATGCTATGAACGGCACAGATCTGGCATGCCTGATGAACAGAAGCAGAGGTCCACAAGGCTCAACATGCGCTTCATCGAGTGATCACCGAGACATCAGTCTGGATCTGAGTCATCTGTCAGTGGTGACAGAAAGAGAGGATAAGTACATGCCATCAGAAACAGAACAGTGACGGAATTCAGCTCAACATTACCTTTACAAATAAACAGCAGCATCCAGGAGTTTCTCATTGACAGAGGGGTTACCGTGAATGTCATAAGTGAAACAACTTATGCCACATTGAAGCGTCCCATCAAGTTGAAGCCCTCAGACACTGACATTTATGCATACAGGTCACACAAACCACTACCCTGTAAAGGAATGTTTGAGTGCACCTGCTCCTACAAAGATAAGTCTGAAACTGTAAGAATGTACGTCATAAAAAGTGACTTGCCTGGAGGCAGCATATTGAGCTTCAAGTCAGCGATCAAGATGGGCCTGGTACACATCATGAAGCAGATCATGTTGGCATACACCTCCAATCCAAAAGACATGGTAGTGCAAATCTTCCCATCACTCTTTCAAGGTCTGGGAAAGCTAAAAGGGAAGCAGATAAAATT
This sequence comes from Ambystoma mexicanum, assembly GCF_040938575.1. NCBI lineage: Eukaryota > Metazoa > Chordata > Amphibia > Caudata > Ambystomatidae > Ambystoma > Ambystoma mexicanum. Next base: position 758,895,691 of record NC_090939.1, read on the forward strand.
ACACATTGACAAACACATCAAGCTGACAGCTCAGAATTATAGAGGGATTCTCCTAAATATTTAGGTACAGGTTGAACAGGAGTTAGAATCCCTGCTTGCCCAGGACATCATAGAGCATGGGAAAGGCCCGACACCACGGGTTTCCCCCATTGTACCAGTGTCCAAGATAGAACACAGTGGCAAGATATGTTTATGCGTGGACGTGAGAATGCGATAGAAAGAGAAAGGCACATTTCACCTCGAATGACTGATATGATGCATTTGCTGCATGGTATGAAGGTTATTTCTAAATTAGATTTAAAAAAAGACTTTCATCAGCTGGAGTTATACCCGGACAGTAGATACATCACCACATTCACGACGCACGTAGGGCTGTTCAGGTACCAACGGCTAAACTTCTGAGTCTCCTCAGCCGGCGAAACTTTTCAGAATGAGATTCACCAGGTCATCAAGCACATTCCCCAGTGCTAAAATTACAGTGATGACATTTTGATATTTGGGGCCATACAAGAAGCTCACAATGACACCCTACGAAAGGTTTGCATGGCACTTCAACGAGCAAATTTGACTGACTCTCAACCTCAAGAAATGCGAGTCTAGGTCACAATCTCTCATGCAATAGTTTGCAACTATAACCCTACGAAAGTGCAGGCACTGGTTGGCACACCCACACTGTCCTCTGTCTCAGCTGTCCGGTGCTTTTTAGGCATTTCCAGCTATTGCATGAGGAATATCAAGGACTTTGCTTCTGTCAGCACACGTTTGCACTTCCTCAAGCAAAGGGAAAGGAGTTATTCTGGTCTCAAGACTACGAGGCAGCACTGCAGGAAACAAAATCTTGCATTTCTTTGGCTGCCTGCATGTCTTACTATGACCCAGAACTGTAAACGGAAGTTACAGTGGATGCAAGTGCTGTAGGCCTAGAGGCCATATTGGCACAGTTCAAAAAAGGATCCAATTCGCCAAAGCGCATTGTTGCCTACGCCAGCAGGAACCTGTCAAATCCTGAGTGCACCTACTCACAGCCAGAAAAAGAAAGCTTGGCTGTGGTGTGGGCCTGTGAGCACTAACATCTGTTCCTATACGAAAAGAAATGTACCATCGTAACCGACCATCAGGACCCCACCACCATCTATGGCAAGTCAAAAGCTAAAATACCTCCCAGACTCGCTCGGTGGGGACTCCGCCTCCAAGAATATTCCTTTGACATTGTACACAAGCCTGGCAAGGAGAACAAACCCGCTGAATTCCTCTCCTGCTTTCCATTCCCAGCTGCTGTAGAGGCCCAAACCTCTAAGGCAGACCAGTATGTCAACTACCCATTGAACACGGCACTCCCCACAGCTTTGACCATTGAAATTGTTGAGGAAACAGAGACAAATGAACTTCTGTGGCTGGTAAAGGAGAATATTCTTGCAGGACGATGGCACACCACAGTGAGTGGATAGCAAATGCTCATTATCGACCAGTAGAAGATGATGCAAACTTTCACGCTTATGAGGGATGTGTGCCACGTCGGCACAGGGGCTAATTCTAAGAACAAAATGGGATTGTCATTCCACTCTCTTTGCAAGGCCGCATCATTGAACTCGCACATGAGGGTCACAAAGGAATTGTATCCACCAAGCAGCAATTGAGGACCAAGATGTGGTTTCCCAAAATGGACTCCAAAAATTCAGGTGTCTCTGGAAGACTGCCGGTGTGCAAGGCCATGACACCCGCACGTTCCCTCAACCATTTTAGATGACTCCCATGCTGTTGAATGTATGGAACAAGTTGGTAGTTTGGGCCCTTGGCAAACAGGAAATATGTACTGGGGGCCATTGATGAGATGTCGCGATACACTGAGCTTTGTCAGTGGACAGGAGTTTGCCATTTTTGCCAAGCCTTTAGGTTTTCAATATAGGAAAATCACACCGCAATGGCCCCAGGCCAATGGTACAGTAGAAGGATTTATGGCCAACATCAAACGTACGCTGCAAGTAAGTAACATCACAAATGGATCCTACATGCAAGCCACCTGTCCGCTACCGATGGACTACTGGAACACCCCACACATCACCATCGGGGTCTGTCCCTAGGAACTCATGTTCAATTGTAAGAGCTGCACATTTTTGCCTGATGTGCCGGGCATGCTAGTGAATTGGACAGCTCAGGCAAGCAGAAAATGAAAAACTATGAGGATATGAGAACAAGAGCACGAGATCATGATTTCCACGTAGGATATACAGTGCTGATGCGTCAGAGACAGACCCACAAGGACATGCCTGCGTTTCATCCCAAGCCGCTGCAAGTGACGGACATCAAAGGATCAATGGTCTCAGCACAGAATGGCGCTCTCTCCATCACCCGGAACTCATCAATCTTCCGGAAGGTTGGTCGGCCTTTCACTGTAGAGACATCGGCAGAAGAAGATCTCAGTGACGACGATCCTTGGGACAGCTGTTCCGACTATATTGACGCTGATATGGACTCTGCCAACGACAGTGACTATGAGGTAGCGCAGCCACCATCTGGTCGAAATCCAACTAAGAAGGATGTGCGTCTACACACGAGGTGGATTGAGGAAATGGAATCAGTAACTGTATGTTATGGTTTATGTGGGGGGAGATGTAGCTTTCTAGCGTTCATTGGTTTTGTTGCCCCTTTTCATTTTTATTATTGCTTGGCAGGAAACACATCATGTGTGTTTTCTTCAGAGGAAGTTAGATCAGGGTTGGCAATAAAGATAGAGGTTGCATTAAGTCCGCTGTGTGCCGTGTCTCATTGAAAGCACGTACCGAAGGACTATAATCTCACGAGCAGGTTCCAGTAAACAGTACAATTAGTTGAGGCAATTGTTGTCATCTTTTGTAACACCATGCTGTCCACTACTTTCTGCATCAGAGCATACTAGCACTAGGTCAAAGACATTCTGTACGCAATTTTATAAAGATATAAGTCTGTAAAGTACTGTTAGGAAAATCACTGTCGCATAGCTGTGAAAAACCACAAGTTGTTTCACTTCCCAAACCCTGGGTATCCTTTGCTCAGGTGGCCAGGGCATGGACATCGCCTTTGGATCCAGACCCTGGGGGTGGACAAGTGTGGGAGGATCACCTGGGTGAGGGGTCTTCGGGGAGAGAGACACCAGATGATGAGATGCAGTATCCCCTTCACTGTAACACCTTTACCCCATCTTACCAGGTAGGATATTTACAAACTGTACCCCCCCTTTTACAACATGAACACTTTCACACAGACAGCCCGCTATGGGAGAAAACATACTACCACTCGAGCAGTATACCTAACATGTCCCAATACAATGGTCAGGCGAGGTCAGGCAATTACTGCCCATTACACACACACACCTGACTTCCATTAAGCTTCCCCACAGGATAAAATGCGGAGCACGAGAGCACACTCTGAGCGAGGCAAAGCACACAAGGAAACAGCAGTTTTGAGACAGCAGTTGAACGAGAGAAGTAAGACGGCAAAACCGAAGGGGGACGCAAGGATGGAAATTCCCTTGACCTTTTCGACAAGGAACCGTTACTTACCAGAACCCTCAAGAATGGAAAGCGTAAAACCAGGAAACCAGGCTGAAGAATCCTGCATTGTGTATCAGAGATACTGGGTGCCCTCCCACGTCAATAAGCAAGACGGGGAGAAGCAGCAGCCACCGTGGTATCGTCCTTGACTCGAAGAACAAAGCAGCGTCAGTGCAATCAACACAGCTGGTGAGTGGGGGAGACCGATACAAGACCGGTCTGTGTGGAAGCTAAGATTTCAAGCAGCAACATTGTATGGTGAGCACTGGAACGAACATTATTGAAATGCGTGCCATAAGAGACGCAAGTAAAGTTGAACTGCTGATGAGTGATGGAAATTTAAAAGCACAATACAATACCTTTGACAGAGTGGTCCGGCACCGCGTGGGTACTCAGTCGAAGGTCTCTGTAAGGTATCCAGCTGAGAAGTGGCATAAGTGAAAGTGAGAAAAAGGTTATATCAAGAAGAGAACAAATAACTGTGAATCGAAGTGGTCCTGCTGCGAATCGTGCAAAATCCCAAGCACAGTCAAAAGTCTTGATAAAGTGCAGCAAGTTTGGAAAAGTAGATACATTTGGTCCGAGCCCGGCGGAGGGAGACCAGTTGAAGGTTTTGTGTTAAAGTAGGTCTTAGCTCGACAGAGTGGAAGTCAGGGTAAACTGTAAATCACCCGAGAAGTTGTATATGTGAAATCCTAAGAAGAAACAACTTAAATGTTTGTTGTGTTGCATCAGACCCTCTGAAATAATATATTTTGGATGGCAAAGAGACTTTGGCACAGAAGGCCCTGATGTTGAGGTTTCGAATGGTATCCTTTTGCTAGAGAAGCCAGAGAGTGTGCTAAGCTCCAGTGTGCCACCTTCCCCGTGCTGAAAACCTGGGGAACCAAATCCCTAGCAGGGACAAAATAATGATCTCTCTTGAGCTCAGAGAAGAGATACCAGACCACTTGGTTCTATATTTGATACCACAAAATGAAATGAGGCGAGAAGGGAGGATAAGGATGTTACGCCTAACGGCCCGTGGGGAAAAAATAAAAATTGCCCCCCTAAATCTATATTACTATCCAATATGGATTGAGAGGGGTGTTGGCGGGGCTCTCGGTATATGAGACTCACTAGGAAACAGGACACCAACTAAGTTCTTGGAGAGAAGAGAAGGGAAGCCCAGAAATGTCCCCACGTAATTCAAAACAGAAGACAGAGACAAAACACGGCTCTAGTTATCATCTGACTAAGTCCAAACACAAAAAAGAAGAGAGCAGAGTCCCAGATACTCTTCTATGTCAGGGAACTCCTCTTCCTTTTGAGAATAAAGAATCTATCTTTCCCGAAGTTGGAAATTCTGAACCATCCTTAGGGGATTCTTTAGTTAAAGTATCTTACCCAGGAAACGATAGCTTGTTGAGGTCGCCATTGACGCAAGAAGATTTTTGCTCCTCAAAGGTAGAGACCCGCATAGCTTTTCCATCTGAATTTTTTTCTTGCCTTTTGGTAAATAATACTTCTGTCTCATTAGAGGAAGACATTTAGTAAAAACCTCGACCTCTTTTGTAATTGTAATTGTAATTGTTTATTTGTAAAGCGCTGATACACAAGTGAAGTGCTTCGAAGCGCTTCAAGCCGGGAAGGGAACAAGGGAATACAGTTGTCATTCTTAGGCCATGAAGATTCTGAATGGTCTAACAACAATGACCATCATAATAGAGAAGGAGCTGGAGAGGGAAAAGAACATACAGAACAAAAGACTACCGTAATAGGCCTGGTGACATTTCAGATTGATTGGAGGTTGGTCATCTAGTGCGTGTATATGCATGAGTATTTCAGGCACAGCCAAGCTAGGGAGGGGAGACAGAAGGAGGACAGGACAGGCAAACTTGCTAGGTCCAGTACATTAAGGTAGTGGAAGTGTGCAGAACCGGAGGTGTGATGGTGGGGGAGGGGGACAAGTGTGCCCAGTCAAGCAGGGGCCTAGGTTAAGTGCAGAGTGGTTGCCCATCACATGGAGCATATTCCAAGTGCAGCAGTGCCAAGCAGAGTGCAGAGGCCCGGAGACAAGTGCAGGACTGGGGGTGGGGGGGTTGGGGAGCCTGGGACCTGTGAGTCTCTCGAGGTGAACAAGCCAACCATTCTGCAAACTGAGAAGGTTGGGGAGGATAAAGAAGGAGGGAAGCAGGAGAGAAGAGAAAGGGGTTGCAGGGTAGAGGGACAGAGAAAGAGGAAGAGAAGAGGAAGGTCTTGTGGAGTTTCCAGAATTTAAGGAGTTCTGGCTCAAGACGGAGAGAGGCGGGGAGGTTGTTCCAGAGGGGGCACCTGCAGAGGATAAGGCTTTACCACCAAATCTCTGTTTGGAAAAACGGCTCACCCGCACAGTGTTGGAGGAGGCCGAGCAGAGGGCTCTAGAAGGAGAGTATTTGGGAAGAGAGCGGTGTAGATAGTAAGGGCTCCGGCCCCAGAAAGTGTAGTGGACTATGCAGAGGGAGTTGAACTTGATCCTTGCAGCCACGTGGAGCCAGTGAAGTGATTTCAGTGCTGGAGAGATGCAGTCCCTGGGCTTGAGGCCAAGGATGAGTCTTGCGGTTCTGTTCTGGATAAGTTGAAGAGATCGGAGAGTAGAGGTAGGAAGATTGAGAAAGAGACTGTTGCAGTAGTCCAGTCTGGAGAGAAACAGGGCTCTGGAGATGGTGAGCCTCTGGGGGAAGGTGAGAAAAGGTAGAATACCTCTGAGGAGGTGCATCTGGTAGTGAGACTTTTAGGACATGGGCAAGATGTGAGGAGAGAAGGAGAGAGTAGAGTTGAAAATGACCCCCAGATTTCTTGCCTCACTGGTGGGTGAGGGCGCAGGACCAAGGGAGGCTGGCCAGAGTGAGAGTGGGAAAGTGGGAACAGGGGTCCCATGACGACGATCTGTGTCTTACTGGCATTAAGGCAGAGATCATTAGCAGCACACCAGGACTGAATAGCGGACAGACAGAAAGGAATGAGCGAGGAGGAGGAAGAGGCTGAGGGTAGCCTGAAAGAGAGGTGTTTGTGTCATCTGAATAACACTAAAAGTTGGAGGTGAAGGCAAAGATCATGTGGGCCAAAGGGGCCATGTAGACATTGAAAAACCAGGGGGATAGATTAGATCCCTGGGTACACCACAGATAGAGAGAGTGATAGCGGAGAGAAAGGATCCAAGTTCCACCTGGGAAGGACGGTTAGAGAGAAAAGACACTAGCCATGCCAGGGCAGGCATGATCTGTGATGCCCAGAGGATCATGGAGACGGGAGATCAGGATGTTGTGGTTTACTGTTTCTAAAATAGATTAGAGGTCAAAGGGAATGAGGACAGTGGGAGAGTTAGAGTCAACGTTTGAGAGCAGGTCTACATGGGTGTTCCGTAGAGCAGTTTCCATGCCTCTTTATGCTCTAAAGCCAGTCTGATGTTCATTGAGACAACCAACAGATCCAGCGTGGAGGTTAAGCAGGAGTTTGCCCAGGAAAGGAGTGATGGAGATTGGCCGATAGTTTGCCGGAATAGAAGTGTCGGCAAAGGGTTTTTTGAGCAGAGGGTGCACAAGAGAATGCTTGAGAGAAGTGGGGAAAACTCCAGTGGCGAAGGAGATGTTGCAGAGGTCTGCCAAGGCTGGAGCTAGACAGTTAAATTTGTCTTTGATGGTTTTGGAGGGGCAAGGGTCCACCTGTTTCGAAGAGGCTTTGATAGACCGGACCTGTCTGGAAACCTCCTCAGGTATGACAGGGGAGAGGTAGAAGAGAAGAGGGGGCATAGTGACGGCTGAGGGGGGACCCAAGACATGATGGTGCATGAGTGGGTGTGGAAGAGAGAGAGAACAGGATGCCTTGTGTTTTGGCAGTGAAGTGTGCAGCCAGGGCCAAAAAAGGGTGTGGGTGGTGCAATAGAGGAAGAGGCTGCAGTAGGGGTGGCCAGTTCCTTAAAGACTTTGAAAAGTTCGGCCGCGTTGTTGGATGCTGCCGAGTTGCGGGCTTGAATATGGACTCCTTTCTTGCACCGGATGCAGAGTCTATATGGCCTTTGCAGAAGACGGCAGGCCAGCTTATCAGAGGGTGCACCTGAAGATCCCCATTTCCGTTCCACTGCCCTGCACTTGCGTTTAAAGTCATACCAAGAATTGCACTTATTGGCAGGCTTCAGTCGGACCCTCATGACAGGGGCAAGGATGTTGAGAGTATTGGAGATGGAAAGGTGAAAGTAAGAGAGGGCTGTGTCAGGTCGGGATTCAGCCGCAAGAGTAGGAGAAGGGGAGTAGGTGGAGGTAAAGGCAGCCATTGATACTTTTTTCATGGGTCAGAAGATCTTGTAGGTGGGAGGCAGTGAAGGGGGAGCCAGTGCTAAAGGAGAAGAAAGCTTCAAGTGACAGGAGAGAAGAGAGTGATCAGTCCATGAGAGTGCAGTAGTGAGAGGGATAGAGAGAGGGATGTCTGTGCAGATTCGAGCATCCAAGATGTAGCCAGCAATGTGCGTCAGACCAGAGGGTAGAATGGAGAGAAAGAGTGAGTCGCATAGGTTGCAGAAGACTCCTGAAGAGTCAGGAGGGTCAAGATGGATGTTGATATCCCCCAGCAGGAGGAGTTGGGAAGAGGAGGAAAGGAGAGAGGATTCCAGGTCAACCCATTCCGAGAGGCGGCCGATGGAAGGTGGCCAGAGTAAGAGAGGAGACAGGAGAGATAGTGAGCCTGAAGACCAGGCATTCAAAGTAGGAATAGGCCTGAATGGGAATGGTGGAAACAGGGATCCACTCTGGAAAGATTTGGGCAACTCCCCCTCCTGGCCTGTTGTGCCTAGGCTCAGAGGGGATCTTGTAGCCCTCAGGGAGAAGTGTGTCAAAACTTGCGTTAGAGCTGTTCTTAAACAAGCTCTCACTGATAGCAAGAACATCAATGTCCAGGTATTCAAGGAGGTGGCAGATGTCGGTGCAGTGCTTAACTGTGGAGCGAAAGTTAAGTGTGGCAATGTGGAGCAAATTGCCATTTTTGAAGGACTTACGGAGGGGCGCAGGGAACAGAGGTCCCACTTGTATGCGGTGCGGGTGCCTGAGAGATGGAAGTAAGAGAGGGCAGAGGGGCCAAGGGGAGTGCAGGCAAGAAAGCCGGGACAGTAGTAGATGGCAAGGGAGCCAGTGAAGGAGGAGCTGAAGGAGGCAAGGGAGCCAGGGTGGGAGAGGCTGACAACGAAGTCAGTGCAGAGAGTGTGGGCAAGGGAGCCAAGATAGTAGAAGACTTCAAAGGAGCCATAGTAAGAGAGGCGGTGTGACCAGGTGGAGGCAAGGAAGCCAAGGTGTGTTGCGCAAGCAAGGGATCCATGGAGGCTGTAGGTGCAGTTGGCAAGGGAACCAGTTAGGAGGAAGGTGGAAAGTTGAGAAGGTGAAGGAGGAGCCTATCAAAAGAAGGAGGATAGGTTGAGGCCCTTGTACCAAGACGGTACCATTTCGATAGACATTTATGATTAGCCTGTTGGTTGAGGAGTTGGCTAAAAGGACCTTCCAACGGGTGCCATCATTGATGAGTGAGGAAGAGTATGGAGAGAGCAGAGCGACCAAATGAAGATTCCATAGGTCGGGATAAGGAACGACAAAGAGGATGTTGGTAAGAGTCTCTCTGGCTGAGGCACTGATGTAGGTGTCAGAGATAGGAAGGCCTGGGTTGGAGGCACGTGTGTCCTTCCTAAGTTTCTTCAAGCCAGACTTTGTGAGCGGTGAAGGATAGGAGATAGAGAAACAGTTAGAGAAGATAGGAGAGATAGAAAATGACCATTGTAAGGGGGCACATATTGGGCTACACTTAACCAGGCTGAGCAGCTGAGGCACAGGGAAGGGTGATGACAGGAGGCTACAAGTGCACAATGAAACACAGTAGGAATGGGAAGAAACAGTGGGAGCTAAAGGTGGGGGCTACAAGGGAGCAAGGGACAGAAACAAAACAGAGAGCAAGGAAGTAGGTAGGATTTTAACTAGCAGAATAAAAAAATGCAGGATGGGAGCACTCCTAGATTCGATTTTTAAACTAACAGTCACAATCAATGCAGGAAGAAAGCACACCTAAATTCGATTTTAAAACTAACAGTCAGAATCAATGTAGGAAGAAAGCACATCTAAAAACAAATATTGTGACACAGGTATTACAGCACAGAAGTACAGAACTGTGGGCAGTGTGGTAGGAGCTTAGGAAAGGAAGGAATCAATTTAGAAAGGTAGACCATGAAGTATAAGGGTACAGAGGTCAACAGAGATAGAGCAATGAGAATGCCTGGAAGGCTGAGGGTAATAGTCAAGGAAAGATAAGGCAGGCCACTGAGCAACAGTCAGCACTCGCGTGATGGCAGGAGTGATGCCACAGTCCAGGGCGCTAGGATCTAGTATCCATGATAATCCATGTCTTTGCCAGCAGTATCAAGAAGCGGGGTCACATGCCTTTCCAGGCCCAGACAGGCACAGACTGGAGCGAGGAGTGCGGCCTTCGGTAGAGGGCCGGGCCAAGACTGCCGGCTTGGAGATAGGCCCAGAAGATGATGGGCTAAGCCAATCTTTGGCCCTGTGCTCCGACATACCAGGCATTCCAATGCTCTTGATGAGGGCAGCCATCTTGGAGTGTCCAAACAAAAGAGGAATAGTAGTAGCACACACTTGGCACAGCGAAATGCAGCACTCAGCAACAAAAGAGATTTTTTTCTTTCTGCATCAACCTTCTTCAAGAAGGAATAAAAACCATTTTAAACAATTTTATTTTATGGCAAACATGCTGAGGATGATTAAAAGGGGAGATATGAAGGGAAGCCGATCATTTTCTTTACTGAAACTACCTTTAATGGCGGCCAAAAATGTGAGGAACTCTGATGATAAAGAGAGAGGTGACCCAGATGCCAATATCATGAGAATGGGGAGAAAGAATTTCGGGCTCTCTCCACCCTCAAAGTGATGATGAGACCGATAGGGAACCAGAACCACTGCCTTTGGAAATGAAAGAAAGAAACTGGAGACACATCTCTCAAATGGGAAGAAGAGAAGGCAGAGAATGATTCTCCAGGAGAGTCTGTTGATATTCTCTTTGCCCGAACAGATCCAGCAGAGAAATATATATATATATATATATATATATATATATATATATATATATATATATATATATATTGTTTAATTGTTTATTTATAATGTGCCTAATACCATACCTGAGTTTGGTTTCTAAGAGTGGATTCAGGATTCTAACCTCTGTTGCTCTGCATGGTCTTGCTTCCAAGACCAGCGCGTTGCCCCTATGCTATCCTCTGTTAGAAGAAACGACCTGCTTCAAACCCCAAAATAGCCTTAGCTACTCTTTTAGAAAGGTTGTTTATGAACTACGACATTACTCTAAGGTGGCCACAAGCAAATGGTGATGCTGAATGGTTCATGAGGACCATAAACAAGGTGGTACGCATAGCAAAAGCCTAGAACAGCCCATGGAGGGTGGATCTGTACTGGTTTTCGCAAAACTACCGGGTGACCCTGCATAGCTCCACATACATGCCCCCAGCAGATGTAATGTGTGGAACAATTCTGAACTCTTCAATGCCACACCACCCCAGCCAGTCAGTGAAGAAACTAGACAAGGGGCGCACTCACTCCAGTAGGGTAGCAGCCAATGAGCAAATGAGCACCCGGCGACGTGCAAAGAAATGAAGCCACAAGGTGGGGGACCAAGTATTGGTGTTGAGGAATGCAACGAAAGCCAAACTATCAACCCGTTATGACCTTGTACCATGGAAGGTGACCAAGAGAGAAGGGACAATGATAACAGCCAGCCGAGGCCATGAGACTATCACGAGGAACACATTGTTGTCCAAGCGTGTCCCAGGAGAAATGTGGACAGAAGATCAGAATCAGCCACACAGGGATAGTGCAGGTACCCACACCACAGCGATGCGACACTCAGGGCAGGAGGCAGCACAGAGTCCTGATTCCTTTGACGAAGCAGAAGAAGAAGAAGTGGTCCCCAGCCCGGAGGGCGAGCGTGACGAGGAGGAAGACGCACAAGCGGCACCATGTCAACGCTACAGTGGATACAGCTGAGGGTGGTCCCATGGCCCTCTGGTAAACTGAGAGACTATGGGCTTCATTACGAGTTTGGAGGTAGCCATGGCGTTTTTAGCGGCATGGCTACCCCCAAACTCGGGTTCGGGTCCGTGAAATTAGCGGGCCATTCCGACCTTTGCGGGCCCGGTAATTCCCATTCACGGGACCCGGACCCGGTACGTGCCCCTTCCCATTTGAGCCCCCATAGGGCTCAATGGGAATGGGGAGGATGCTAACAACGGACTCGTTAATGATGGGTCCATTGTTAGCATCCTGTTCTGCTCGCGGGTGCCGCTCTGCACCTCTTGTCTGGCCAGACGTACAGAGCGGGACCCGCTGCAGATCTCGTAATGTGGCAGCCCGGTATGAACAGTGCCGGTCCCTTACCGGCACCGTTCATACCGTGGCCGCCACAGTCGTAATGAGATCCTATGTGTTTTAATATGAACTCGAGCTTATCACATGTGTAAAGTAGTTGTAAGATCTGAGAGTGTTTATGTATTTTGTCATTATGGAAAAAGAGGGATGTTGTGTACGCATCACGTCACCACACATGCGGGACTTGGAACACTGTAATTAAAGAGCTGGAAGGCACAGGCAGTTCCTCGCTAACCCTCAGACTATGTGGAGGTGCTCTTTTTCTGCACCACGGCCCGAAAGCCCACACATGGCGCACCGGAGCTCCCTCGCACCACGGGTAGCTCCAGTTTATATCTAAAAGCCACCTTATTCTTAAAGGTGACCTGTGCATTTCAGGTGGCCGTGAGGCAGAAAAAAAGACACACTGGCCAGCCCCCTTGTATATATTAATGTAAAGATTATGCTCTTGACACTTATGTATTACAGACACTCGACACCCAGATCGATGCTGGGACCACATTTCAGAGAGATGAATGAGCCTGTTGTGAAATGTTTGAAAAACAACAATGCATTCTATCCCTGTTTGGGGATAGAATTGCACGTGGGATAGATGCTTTTCACAACGCTGTTATTACACATCAAAACAATGCATGACAGCACCGAGCATTGCCCTGTCATGCTTTGTGCCTTCTGATGTTTGGAATAGGTGCAGGAAATGTATTTGATTTCTACGTATGTTAAAGTAGATCCCATTGGGTTGACTCAAGATGCACAGTAAAATGTGCACAATCACCCTCTTATTTGCGCAACTGCACAAAGGGGGCACAAAAAGACATCTAAATGTGCGCATATGTGATGCTCATATTCAGATGCACTTTGTAAATTGAGATAATTTGGTTAAAAAAACTCTGGAAGTTCTGCTTCCAATGCAGACCGAAGTGTGTTGCATGAAAAGGAACTGATTTACAAGGACTATTGGTACCTCTAGATTACTATGTCTATCACCCCCGCGTTGGCGGCGGGGTACATGTCCGATAATGGTCCGCAGCCTGATCCTAGGCAGGCATGACTGAAGCCAATGCCTCAGTGCGGGGTTAGGATCTTTACCAGCCATGTATGCCCCCCAACAAGGGGTTGAATGCTATTCCAACCCCGGGGCTCTGTCTGGGGTGCAAATATACATTCTGGTTCAGCAGGTAAGTGGAAGAGAGGATGGGGTAGGGAAAGGGTGCAAGATGCTTTGGAGTATTGGAGAGAAGGTTGGGCATGGCCTCCCTGTTGCCGCCCCACAATCAAGATGGCGGCACCCAGAGAAGGGCCACAGGTGACTGGAGAAATGCAGGTGGTACACTGTGTTCTCTCGCCTACATTTCCAGCCACCTGATTGGCTGACCGCCCTTCCCTGGGTGTGAATCTAATTATTCTGCTTGCTTAGGGAGATTCAGAGTTTTCCATGTCCTCTGGGATTTTATTGACTTTGGAGTATGAACAAGACTGTTAGAGCTTGTAAACGGGGAAAAGTTGATGTCTTCAAGGTAAGGATGTCAGTGGAGCAAATGCAAGATCAAAAACGCTATCCTTCTCATGGCAGGGGCCCACTAAATGTTGAACCAGATTGATGTTTTCCATAGTACCCAATAGTTTCTTTGTAGAAGGGTGAGTAGAATCCTCAGATCAGACACTGAAATCGCTCAGAATAACTAAACAGGGGGGATGCAATATAAGGTCGGCCGCAATGTTAGCCAAGTCATGTGACAAATTATGTGATGCATTCAGGTGTCTATATACAAGCAAGAAGTCGGTAGTAGATGTAAAAGAAATAACACAGATTCACAGCTGTGGAAAGAAGTCAAGGATAAGATCTTAACTAAGAATTCTTCTATAAAATGAAGGCAAACCTGAAGGACGGATAATATACAGAATGAGAAAATTGTCAGGGATTAGATGTTCAAAGACAATGACGCAATCCTTAGAGTTTGTCATGTTTCTGTTAAGGAAAAAGATCAATGGTATTTGATAGCAGAATGTCAAATATGTTTTCTTTATGACCAACTATTGAGCATGCATTTAATAACAGGCAGTGCCAGTTTAAGATGAATTACTGATGTTGTGCAGTAAGATTAAATGTACATTTGGTGACTGTGTTACTTAAAAGGATTTCAGGGACGGACAAATCAGAATGTTAAATATTCAGAAAACTGAGTCGATAAATAATGCAATTAGTGAGATGTGGGAGTGTCACAACGCTTACCCGCAGTAAAAAGCATCTTAGGTATGCCCAAGCCATAGATCTGACAAACATCAAGTGGGGCACAAGTGCTCGTGGCCGCGGACAGACAACCACTGGCTTGACTCTGTCCTGAATCCAGCGCGCAGTGTGTGTGTGCCTTCTCCATCTGCCTGCTGCCTACACATAACAAGCAGCAAGGATCACGTGACCACACCAAGTGTAAGCGCCAGTGAGTCATCAGGGCGCTAATTACTAAACTACAGGAACGACGAAAAGTCTAAACAATTTAAGGAACTAGTGGAAAAAAAGGTTCCTACATCGATTTTTCACAATACAAAGCAGTACGACTTTTATCAATTTTAAAGCACCATCCTAGTGCTGTGAAATACAGTAAACAAATAAAAGAGGGAGATAATGATGCGGAAATCTATAAAGCACAGGTTGCGAGTGTGGCTCAATTTCAGGAACAAAAGAAAAAGTGAGGAGACAAGTTTTAAACCGACTCATACCACGTGATCCCACCAGGTTCCATTTGCAATTCACAGGGCAACACAAATGTTTTGCTGGAACCAGAAATATCAAACTCCTGTTCTAGAGGGCCGAAAATATGTTAGGTATTCGGACTATTCCTCATTAATATTCATAAGATTAATTTGCATGTGGTGATTCTGAATGCATGAACACATCTCATGACTATTAAGTACAGGTTAATGCTCAAAACCTGACATGTTTGCCTTCCCTGAGTCCTAGAGTTCGACACCCCTGAAACATATCCTTAAATGGCTCTGCGGCCAAAACTCTAATGTTTGGCAATAACAATGCACACCTCCTTCTGTTCAACTGCCCTGTGGCTCTGGCTGAACCTTGAAACCGGTCCAATAGGCAATGTACCTGCGGGCCATGTTGTATTCCTTCTTATGATTCATTCCTCAGCTAAATCACACATCTCTACCAACAAAAGAAATTCAAAGTTCAACTAGTTCAAGTCTTAGCCCTGTCATACATTGACTACTGAAATAATATTTACATCAGGTTTTAGCCAGTCTTACACATTATTTATTTGCAATAAAGAAAGTGTTTGCAGAAGAGAGGTGTTTGGAAAGGATGGATAACTGATCAAAATGAGGCAGCTATTTTGGTGGACTGCGTGGAAGAAAGAGCGCTGGCTGATGAATGAAATATCAAATTTATATCACTAGATCACGAGAAAGTAGCTGATATTAGGTTATAGTCCGAAGGAGGGGTAATTATGCCTCGAGATAATGACCCTTCCTCAATTTATGACCCTGGGCTTTGCCTTGGGCCATAACTTGGTGGCGGGTCATTACCCCATGATAACAACCCCTCCTTCCTCTGTCTGTAAGGTTAAATAAATATCAGTGTCATATGTTGGGCTATATGTTTGGTCATGTTTATCTCCAAAAGGGAATGACCGGCTCATCTGCTGAATTCTATTCAGTGATCCAAGGGGATTTTCTGTAGCCCTTTTGGGGGGTGTGCTGTTCCATTGATCCTGTACAATCATCACAGTGTACAGTCACAAAATGGACACTTGGTATTTTGCATACATATGCATCGTAAAGTATGTTTTTATTGCATATCGGTTTTACAGTTAAGCTTGGTCTCATCAACAAACAAATGGCAAAATCCAATCAGGCTTTTAAGATATACTCAACGAGTATGTTAGATCTTTTTGTGCAATTCTGAAAACTAGGATGGAGTTTGCTATTCGGTGGGTTGACGGGCACAGCTTCATAGCAGTGCCATTTCATTCACTGCAACAACAAAGCACCACAATGATCCAACACATTTAAAATGTGTATCATGTGCCTAGTACACAACATATGATGCAGGCAAGAATATGCTACACGAAGTCAGCAAACATTAAACACCAAAACCCGGCATGCGCCAATTTCCTAGCTGCACTTCTTGCTTTGGTGTCGGAATAGCAAAACAACAGAACTTGCTGGGCTCTTGTGCTGAGCTCTTTTTGTTATTGACCGAGCACGGGCTTCCAATCAAACAGAAGCATACAGTAGTCAACTTACAAAATAAATGGTCCCTTGCGCTTGGTTATGTTGACAGCCAATGACATGACAAATGGTATCCCTCGCCGCCACTGCATGTAGCTGAAGGCATTAATCCGAAGAGCCCCCGCGTCCCTTCTGTATGACAGTCTCCTGTTTTAGCCGCCTTCCTGCCCCCCTGCCTATCATTCATTATGGTTGATGGGGCTCTGGGTGGAAAGGTGTCTCTCTGCGTTGCCAAGCGAATTTAATCTTTGCTGTCTCGCTCTCAATCACTGATAATAGCTCTTCTGGCAGACATTCAGAGCAGCCTTTTGTAAGCGACAGCCAAGATATTTCCCATGCATCATTTTAAAATGCCACACTTTAAAAGGGATGCAGTGCGTCCAAGAAGGACACACACGTGTGTGTATAAACTCTACTGGTGCTGCGAAAGGATGCTGTTGCATACTTCTGAGTCCTTAAGACAACTCTGGCTGGCTGAACAAATGGGTGGCTTTAATACTGTTCCCTGTAAGCAAATGTAGTGCCTTTTTTAAATTCATGTTATTTGTCTGTTAATGAAGCATATTTATTTAGGAAGTAGCAATCAACAAAATGTTGCACGTGGTCAGGGTCGGACTGGGACAAGAAATAGTCCCGGGCACCCAAAAAAAAGTGGGCCACCCCTCGCCTCAAAAAAGTGTCACCCCTCGCCTCACGACCCTTGACGTCTGATGACATCACTTGAAGTCATGTCACTTGACCCCACCCCAAAGTGACATCCCGGGAAGTGATGAAACACGACCTTTCACCCCTTGACAAAACAGGAAGTGGGATCAAATAGCATTGTCCCTAAGTACACTAAATTACTGTGAATCCAAGCAGATGTCTAAGGCCAAATGGTAATATGTTATTGTATAGCACTTACGCTTAAGCTCTTTTGTTATAGAACAAGTATGCATACAATATCACCCAACCTGTGTTGGTACTCATGTATCGACCTAAGAAGGATGAAAGGCTTTTTGAAGAAAAAATATTATTTTTTTTTCAATTTGTTTTCTTCCAAACCGGCCCAGGCATGGCCAGAAACTAGCCCCCACGCCCCAGGGACGATTTCGGCCCGGCCACGGGCCGAAAGGCCGAGGGGCCAATCCGACACTGCACGTGGTGTTTTAATTCTGGTAACAATTCAGTAATTAGTTGAATTTTAAACCGCGACAAAGTAATATGTTGCAGAGAAATGAAAAGGACAGGCCTAGCGGTTAAAGGAATATTTCTATCTGCGGGATATTCAGAGAATGTCCTGCTGAGCTTGCCAGCCAGACTCTACGTTCATTAGGCACCAAGACAATGTGAAAACAGAAGCTGCCTTTTTGCAGGACAACCTCACTATGTGGTAGAACTCTATTAAGAGAAGGCACTACATTGTTTTGTCTTTGAGTCATTTTGTAATACTTAGGCTGCCACTCAAAGCAATTTCAGCCATTACATGCTGAGCGAATCAGGTTTTTTACTAAATTAACCAAACATGAAGTCATTTTTGCTAGGTTGAAAAATTCCACTCTGACCACTGAAACACAACAAAGCTTAAAGCCTTATTCGCAGAAGAATGCTGCAATTACCACAGTTTAACATTGTATATTGTTCAATTGATTGCAAACACCCGCTTGGTGTATTAAGCGAGTTCAAACTTCAGTATAAAACGCTGTCCATTTTAATATGACAACCATCTCATTGTAAAGGTATTCTTTTTAGGTCCAGCTAGATAGAGAGTTATCTCTCTGCAATTGTTTTGCAGCAGTAGGTAGAGCCATTTTCGGGCCAATCAAGTGCTCATTGGTGCAGAAACTGTCCATCATTATGAACGTTTGGTTATAGTGGTTCCCATTTTGTAAAAGCTGAAGTAGGTTTGTACTTTTTTTGGAGAGAGGTGTAAAATGGTGCCTCTATGTGGTTCATTTGTTTCCATCTTGATATATATATATATATATATATATATATATATATATATATATATATATATATATATTTACTTACTAGTGGAAAAGCCAGTTTACACTGACTACTGTGCATAAAGAAAGACATTTTCAGAGTGTAAACACAACTGCTTTTCCTAGCATTAGGCCGTGTTTACCGGTTTCACTTTGAATGCAATCCATGAATTCTGTATATTTTTCAACCCAAAGGTTTGCTTGATTTTGACAGATATAGTTGAGTCTGTTAGCCTCAGCCTTTACATAAGCGTCAACATGCCAGCACTGAGGAGGGGAATGAACGGATCCCGAATGGGCATCCTGTAACAGTAGTATTTCATTTGACTAACTCTTATCCTTGGGTTCGTGGGTGGTCGTCTTTGTTCATTATTGAATGATGTTGGCCTGTTGTGAAGAGAGATGTTGGGACCATAGTTCTTTTTGAATGTGTGTGATGTCTAGTCATTCATCGTTGGATCAGTGGTTAAGCTTGTATGTCGTCTAGTTGGATTTTGCCTTTATTGCCACATTTATTAAAGAGTTTAGAGACAGACGCAGATTAAGAAATTCTAATGGTGGATTCATGAGCAAAGACTAGAGCAAGTTCAATCTTTAAAATACCTTGGAACTCTAATTTGAAGTGATAAGAAATGTTATAAACAATGCGCAGTGACTAAGACTGCAGTTATACCTTCAGTATCACAGTTAAGACAAATTGACAAGAAATGTGGTCCTTTATCGCTCCACACGTTCCTAAAACCTTATCAGCAAAAGATTAACCCCCGGGTAATCCATGGTGCAGAGGTGGGTATTAACGAGGGACTTTGATCCCAGTTTGAGGGTAAGATCTGGTGTAAGGTGCTCTCCCTGCCACGGGGTACTCTAGTGTCGGCCATAAGACATATATTAGGTATTTGCTTGATCCAGACGATGATCGACTGGAGAGGTTAGCAATTATACAAAAGCCTACTGGTACCACCTGCTAGATCTCTGTTTGTAGAGTCATAATGTGTACTATCTTTAGATACTTGTAGATCCCTCTCGCTATATTCAGAAAATTGCACTACGATTATGGCACGTGGGGGTATAACAGAGGAACTGCTCTTGTTTAGATCAAATACAGCTAAGAAGCAGATATATGAAGTGGATCGGACAGACGATAGGATTCTGCTATTCATTTATAGAGTCTTTGATTACTTCACTTATGACATAAGATCAGTGGGATCTATAAATACTACATTGAAAAAATACTCCTCTAAAGAATTTAGGCACGCTTGGCTTTATTTGAAGTTGAATGTGTTTCCAACATTTGAAGCGAGGGGGGCGAGAATGTATTCCTCGGTCCAAGAGATTGTGTCATCTCTGCTTTAGTGAAGTAGAAACTCTATATCATTTGGTAACTGTTTGCCCTCAGCTTTCTAGAATACGTGATAAAATACTGGCCAAATACCTGTGCCTTACAAGGTTTGAAGTGACCGACAGAAATTGGCAGACCCTCCTTGAAAACCCGCCATCTTCTATGATGATTGCAGCAATGAGATTTTTGGACTTGATTTTCCCGGACCAATTGGGCCACTATACCCAACCAATTGAGAATGTACGATGATTTTTAGCAAGGAGGAATATAGGTTGGATTGTATAAAGAATATGTGTAGGTTTTGAGGTCTGGTTTTGTATTTAACCCTGATGACATACTGTGATGAAGTGCTGCTATTTCCTGTGATGTTGAATTTTAGTGTGGTTTTAAAAACTTCAAGTATGGTGTGTGATAATAATTTTGTTCGCTTTTGTACTTCAATATATTTATTTTCTCTTCTGTTTTGTGTGAAAAGTTTGAATCTGTAAACTATAACACACAATAACATAAATAAAATAAAGAGCTTATCACTTGGTTGTTCCCGTGGAAAATGCTTTGCAATGCAGAAGTTGCACAAAACATTAAGTTGACCACAGGTGTGCGTGTGAATATTGTCTTCATTAAATTCCAAAAGGTTCTAAATTGTGTTGGATGGAGGTTTCTCATCATTGTTTTTATAGAATTTCTGTTGAGCTGTGTTTCCTGATGGGTGGTGTTGGCGCGAACATTTTAGTTGTGCTCACGATTTTTTTCCCTTTTATGGGCTGTTTCTGCATCTGTCATATTTGTTATATGGGCTGCAGAATGTGATTGTTGCATGTCCCACTGGAGAGCTGTTTCCCAAGCTGTCATATTGGCCCGATTTTGTTGTTTGTTTGCATTATTATTTTCACATTGACTTGCCCTTTTTGCTCAGTCATCATCTTTATCTGATATAAAAGTGAGCCTCATTTCGTCGGTGTTTCTGCATCTACATGTGTACAAATTCTCTTCGGAGGCATGTAGAGGAGTGATATACTGAAAATACTTCTATTTACAGAAAACCCTCTGTATGGGGAAAACAAAGTAATTTATTTTTTTAGTGAAATAGTGCTTAATCAAATGAATTTCTGTTTATATTTTTTTAAATGTATATATTTACTTAGTTTATGCAACTTGAAGTATGCTGTTAAAGTGGTATCTCTGTCTTGGACCTTTTCTGCAGCTAATTGTATGTCATCATTTTATAAATACACATTTTCTTCACCTGGAAGATGAACGTGAAGTCTTATTATTGTATGGGTAAGGCAACAGCTCCCTCTACTGTTGGTAACAGGCGAAGTGGGCGCATGACGGCTTCAGAAAAACATACATCTGGCCTTTTATTATATAGTATGATGTTTTCATCCACCATTGTGATTAATTCGTGTGTTGTTAATATAACTGCAAGGCCCGAATCCATCAATCTGCTTCTTTGTGATAGAGGGAGTGCCTTTCTTTGGGTCACTGCATCTTAAACAAAGAAGCTTTAACACAGGTGCAGTCTTGGAGTGGGGGAATATGTCTGTCAATGTTATTGCTTACTTGTGTGTGCCCCTGAGTTTCCATTCAAAATGTTTTTTACTTGTGTGTGACATCTTTGTGAATTGGGGTTTAGCAGAGGAGTATATTGCATGATCTGAATGACACAAGACCTAGTAAGATCATTTTTTTGTCCTCCATTGTTTACCCCTCTCTGTCTTGTCACACCTAGAAACACTTGTGTACAAGCGCGTTATAAATACCACATCATATCATATGAAACCTCAGCATTATATCATTGAGGACAATTTCACTGTGCAAATCCTTAATTTTTACAACCTTGAGCTGAGGCATAGGGATAGCACAATTTATTGAGAATGCGTTTCTGTATTAAAGGTTTTCAGAGGCCAAAAAAAAGGAAAAATAACAAGAGTCAAAGTCATGTTTCAAATGCAATGAGGACAACTAGTGGCCTGTGAACCAGCCCACAAAGTAAGCATGGAAAGAAAGAAAGTTGTAGCCTTAGAATCCTATGTTGCCGAAAAAATGACCCATGGACAATTGACCCTAAACCGTGGCATATAATGTAACCATACATTATATTGAATGACTGCATTATGTTATAGGGGAACATTTTCACATTGTTGTTATGTATGGTGTGCTTTGCTTCTATTGTACTGAAGAAGCATTATCAAATTAGAATGCATTGATATTTATAACCCTATTTCAAAAATGTCAAAGTTAGGGTGACTATAATTATTCTTACAGCACTGTACAACCACCCACTCAGTTGTGCTAATCCGCTAATATTTACTTCCATGGAATTATAGGCTCTCAAAATATGGGGAAGTTTCACATGTGATTGGCCCTGTGTGAGCGGGTTATGTGTATTTCGGGGGTGCGCAGGAAGTTTCACACGCGATTGGCCCTCTGCGAGCGGGGTACTTGTATTTCGGGGGTGCGCAGGAAGTTTCACACACGATTGGCCCTCTGCGAGTGGGGTACGTGTATTTCGGCGGTGTGCTGGAAGTTTCACACGTGATTGGCCCTCTGCGAGCGGGCTACGTGTATTTCGGGGGTGCGCGGGAAGTTTCACACGCGATTGGCCCTCTGCGAGCGGGGTACGTGTGTTTCGGGGGTGCGCGGGAAGTTTCACACGCGATTGGCCCTCTACGCTACGAGCGGGGTACGTGTATTTCGGGGGTGCGTGGGAAGTTTCACACGCGATTGGCCCTGTGCGAGTGGGGTACGTGTATTTTGGGGGTGCGCTGGAAGTTTCACACGCGATTGGCCCTGTGCGAGCAGGGTACGTGTATTTCAGGGGTGCCCCAAGAAATTGCCAGTGTGTGTCCTCCCAGGTGTGCCCTTTCCCCCCTCCCCAGGGCTTGCAGTCAGACCCCAACACAGGGGTACACACTGCACCCCTGGCCATACCCCACAGGCAGCCCATCCACCCTGCTGAAGCCCCCCAGCCAGCCCACATGTCACCTTGCACAAGTGAGCACTGACTTATGTCCCCCAGCACCCCTATCCACCTAGCATTGAGGGGCACCTGCCAGCAGGCCCCGACTCATGTCCCCCAGCACCCCATCCACCCAGCATTGAGGGGCACCTGCCAGCAGGCCCCGACTCATGTCCCCCAGCACCCTCATCCATCCAGCATTGAGGGGCACCTGCCAGCAGGCCCCGACTCATGTCCCCCAGCACCCCCATCCACCCAGCATTGAGGGTCACCTGCCAGCAGGCCCGACTCATGTCGCCCAGCACCCCCATCCACCCAGCATTGAGGGGCACCTGCCAGCAGGCCCCGACTCATGTCCCCCAGCACCCCATCCACCCAGCATTGAGGGGCACCTGCCAGCAGGCCCCGACTCATGTCCCCCAGCACCCCCATCCACCCAGCATTGAGGGTCACCTGCCAGCAGGCCCGACTCATGTCGCCCAGCACCCCCATCCACCCAGCATTGAGGGGCACCTGCCAGCAGGCCCCGACTCATGTCCCCCAGCACCCCATCCACCCAGCATTGAGGGGCACCTGCCAGCAGGCCCCGACTCATGTCTCCCAGCACCCCATCCACCCAGCATTGAGGGGTACCTGCCAGCAGGCCCCGACTCATGTCCCCCGGCACCCCCATCCACCCAGCATTGAGGGGCACCTGCCAGCAGGCCCCGACTGATGTCCCCCAGCACTCCATCCACCCAGCATTGAGGGGCACCTGCCAGCAGGCCCCGACTCATGTCCCCCAGCACCCCCATCCACCCAGCATTGAGGGGCACCCCCATCCACCCAGCATTGAGGGGCACCTGCCAGCAGGCCCCGACTCATGTCCCCCTGCAACACGAAAGGAAGCTGCACAATCATGGCCCTCATGTGCACCACAATTCCACAGCACGCCACCCCAGTTTTGACATGCAATGATTTCACCAATCCACCACACACCTACATGCCTATGTCACGACACAAATCAAAAGTCATCCATGTACATCAACACATGTCGGTCCCACACACACACTGTTTGCCATAGATTGTGCAAAACCACAATTTGACATGCATGAACCCAATGAGCGAATCCCACACATGGAATTAAAATATCAAAATGTATTATTAACAAAATCAATGTAATGAAATGAAAGTCAAAAAAATAATACAAAAATGAAATGAAAGGCATGTCCAAAAATATGAAAAATGAAATGTAGATGCAATCCAAATAAATCCAGAAGAAAAATGGTCCAAAATCATTGTCCACCAAAACAAATCCAAAGGAAACGTAAAAATAAAAATCCATTACCCCATGGTGAAATTCAAAGAAAATGCACACATAAATCCAAAGTCCAACTATGTACAATCAATTTTGAAAGGGTCCATGAGCCCAACGAAAGAAATGAAACCTATCTAAAAAAAACTACCTAAGAAAAGAACTATATACAAAAGTGTGGGGCATAGTATTTGTATTTGTATTTATTTATTTATATTGCGCAGCCTGCCCACGGGCATCAGGGCGCATGTTTGGAAAGGTAGTTACAGGAAAGTGTTACAGGGCAGTTGCAGATTACAGATTATATACAAGTATTGCGGATTATATATACAGAGTACATCAAATATATACATACATTTTAAATGTGGAAGTCGGTCAGCTACAGTATATACAAAATTAATCGAGAGGGCGCAACGGGCAGCAAGAGTTACAGACGGGTGTCCGGCACATTATCTTGCTCAATGAGCCATTGTTTAGTTCTTTTTTTGAAGGATTGGAGGGATGGGACGTTCCTAAGAGCATTAGGTAGGGAGTTCCAGAGCTTCGCTGCCAGGACTGGGAAGCTCGAGCCTCTAGCAGTCTGAAGCTTGAAACCGGGAACGATAAGTGTGTGCGCTTGTGCCGATCTTAAAGGTCTGGATGCTGTGTGTTGCGTGAAGCGCGCTGACAGGTAGGCCGGTGCCGCATTGTTCTGAGCTTTGTGGCTTAAGACAAGTGTTTTGAGGGCAATGCGCCGTGAGATGGGAAGCCAGTGTATGTTCCGTCTGGTGGCTGAGATGTGAGTGCGCCTAGGTATGTTAGGAGCGGCCCTGATGGCGTTATTCTGGGTTACCTGCAGTTTATCGATGTTTTTCTGGCTCGTTCCGAGGTAGAGGGCGTTGCAGTAATCAATTTTTGATAAGATAAGGGTTCTTGCGAGGATCAGGCAGTTGTCCATTGTTAAAAAGGGACGGCAAGCTGTGGTTAATTTACAAGTATACGCGGATGCTGAGACTACTGAGTTGGTTTGTCTGTTGAGGGAGAGGGTGGAATCTAGGTAGATTCTGAGGGTTTTAGTGACATTGGTGACCTTGATGATGTTGCCATCAATGTTGAAGGCCTCATATTTCTTGTCAAGTTTTGAAAGTTTGGATTGAGAACCTAGGATGAGTAACTCCGTTTTCTCATCGTTTAGGCAGAGCCCGTGGTGGGCCATCCAGGCCTGGATGACGGAATAGACTGCATTGAGTGCTTTGACGTCAGTTACATAATCACCTGTGATAGGGATGAGTATCTGGGTGTCGTCCGCATAATTTGTGTAGGTGACACCCAGATGGTCAAGAATATCAAATAGTGGTTTCGTAAACACGTTATAGAGCGTAGGTGATACGCACGAGCCTTGTGGGACTCTGCATGGAATGTGAGCTGGGTCAGCGGCGGCAAGAGGCGAGACGACCCTCATGGATCTGTTAGCAAGGAATGAGCTGATCCAGGAGGTAGCTGCGTCAGAAAAGTGGGTGGCAGTTTTGAGGTGCTCGCGGAGGATTTGGTGATCAACCAGATCGAAGGCTGCGGAAAGATCCAGTAAGAGTAGGAGCGCTTGTTTGCCCTTGTCTTTCAGATCTTCAATTTGAGTTTTTAGATCTATCAGGGCTGTTTCTGTGCCGTGTCTAGGACGGAAGCCAAATTGCCTGAGTCCTAATAAGTTGTTGGTGTCGAGATAGTCTTGAATTTGGAGATAAGCAGCACGGTCCAGGATTTTAAGGAGATAAGGCACCGTGGTGATAGGCCTGTAGTTGGTAGGGTTGCTAGGGTCTAAGTTAGGTTTTTTGATTAGGGGGATTACCCAAGCATCCTTGAGGTTGTTTGGTACTATGCCGGTTTTGAAGGAGGAGTTGATGAAGGAGGTGAAGGAAGGAGCGAGGTCAGACGCTGCTTCCTTTACAACTGTTGCTGTGCAGGCGTCACCTTGACAATTGGATGGTTTTAACTTCGTCATGATATTTTCCACATCCTTAATGGTAAGTGGTGAGACGCTAAAGGGTTTGAAGGAGTGTTTAGGGGAAGGTATGTTGTAGGATTGGGTATTGCCTACTAAGTCCAGGAGATGTTTTTTTTTGGTGTTGATTTTAGCTTGGAGTGTGGTGATTTTGTTTAGTAGTGCTTTTTGTATGTTGGCGCACCAATTGGAGTCAGGGGTACATGTCTCAAGGGGGATACAGGGCACTCTAATTCCTTAAGGATTTTAAAGAGTTCCTTCGTGTGGGGTTGCGCTTGTATGATCCTGTTATTGTAAACTTCTTTTTTGGCCGCAAGTATAGCTTCCTTGTACGTAAGGGTGATGGCTAAGAGGTTAATTTTATTTACTGGCGTGGGTGAGCTTCTCCAGAGTGACTCCATTTTTCGTTTATCTTTGCGGAGTTCATGTAGGTGTGGGATAAACCATGAATTAAGGTGGTTGCGCTGTTTTTCTTTGCGCTGTTTGATGGGGGCAATGAAATCAAGGGCTTTTAACATAGCTCGGTTGTATATATCCACAAGGACGGTAGGGTCATCACAGGTGGAGGAAACAGAATTTAGAAGCGGGTGGATAAGTGGGAGTAGTTTCTCAGTAGTGATATCCTTCTTGTTGCGAGTCAAGGTAGGTGGTGCGGTACATGGTTTGTCTGTGGGTGGACAAGAATTAATAGGGAATGTTATTATATGATGGTCCGACCAAGCACAAGGTGACACTGAGATTATGTTTAATGCACAATTTATGTCTGAAACCCAGTCCAAAGTACGTCCCTTGATGTGAGTAGGTTCATTGACGTGTTGGGTAAGGCCAAAGTCGGATAGGACACTGGCTAAATCACAGGCTTTGGTGTCATTGGTATCTAGGTAACCTAAGTTAAGGTCTCCAAGCATGATGATTTGGGATTTAGGCTTCGTGTTGGATGCTAAGATGGATGAGATATCCTCTATGAATGTGGAGGTGGGGCCAGGTGGCCTGTAGATGAGGTGCATTAAGGCAGTGTGATCGGGTGAGGTTGGGATTTTAATTGAGAGTAGCTCAGCGGAGGGCAACTGTTGGGTGTTGACAGCTCTCAGATTGAGAGAACTCTTGAATATGAATGCTAGTCCACCCTCCTTGGTTTGGTTAGTGTCGCTGTCACACCTAATGATGGAGTAGCTGTCGGTGATGGCGAGGGTTAAGGCAGTCCAATCACCCCAAAAAAAATGAAAACGAAAAGGAAACCTAAAACTAAAAACTATTTACAATGGCGGCAGGCTAGTCCGACTGCTCACTTTCCGATGTCCCGGGCCAGGGCATCATCGAACTCCTGGTCAATGTCCTGAAGACGGTCCTCTTCCATGGCCCGAGGGTTCGCAGGTACGAGGCCATGTTGGACTCCAACTCCCTGCGAATAGCCTCGAGGCACTCGGCCCGCCTCCGCCCTGACCATTGTGAGCCGTGCCTCTTCTGCCCGCCACCGCTCCGCATCTATACGCCGGCCCAACCTCAGCCTCACAGAAGACACACCCATTCCAGGGTCCTCCTGACCTCTGGCTGATGCCTGCCCCTCTGATGTTGATGGCCCCGAGCCATCATTGCTCCCACCTAGAGCATGCTGCTGCTGCTGCTGTCCATGTGCCCTGTCCGATGATGACTGCACATCCTCCATCTGCTGGTCTCCAGTTGTTGTGGTGTCCACCCCTGCTGGACCGCCGACTCCCGACTGTGGCAGGGATGGGATCTCCACCAAGCTGGCTGTGTTGGTCAGGCAATGTCCACAGGGGGCCCTGGTGGAATCTGGGCCGGAAGACGGCAGGGAGAACGACTGGCGCATAGTCTCCACAGAGGAGGAGAGGTCTGCCAGAGTGCGCGACACATGTAGGAACCCACCGACCAGGGCCCCTCCCAACAGTGACACGTCACGACGCTGCTCTTCGTGATGGCGTGCATGCTCCACCCAGGAAGCAAGCACATCATCACGAATGTCACGCGTGCGCAACGCGACACCAATCAGGACGGAGCTCATGCGATCATGGGACCCCTCGTCTGCAGGTAGTGGAGAGGCAGATGACGTGGGCCTCGCCCCTACCTGCGGACGGGCCTGGGACGGGGCATCCCTGCTGGTGCATGGTGGTGCAGTCACAGGGTCAAGGACAGCGACATGCACAGGCCCCTCCGCAGTGACCTGTGCTGCCTCCCGACCCTGGCCCTGGACTGCACCACTTGCACCAGTGGTACTACCAGGCCCCATGTGCGGCTCAGTAGCGGGCTCCTCCTCCTCTGTGGAGACCACTAACCTGGATGTCTGCGCACCATCTTCTGCCATTGCAAGCCCCTGTGGGGCTCACCCGGCCCTTCCGCTACAGCCGTAGTGGCAGATGCGGCACCAGTCCCCTCGCTTCCGGATGATGGCAATTTCTGGGAGGGTGGCTGGGCCTTGCGTTGCCGCCCGGTGGAGGCATCCCCGCCGCGTGGCTCCACAGCACCGTCTCCGCCCTCTTCTTCACTCGACGCTGCGTAGAGGGAGACATAGAACACAAGCATCAGGGTACAGTAC
The DNA here is from genome assembly GCF_040938575.1 of Ambystoma mexicanum. Taxonomy (NCBI): domain Eukaryota; kingdom Metazoa; phylum Chordata; class Amphibia; order Caudata; family Ambystomatidae; genus Ambystoma; species Ambystoma mexicanum. The sequence continues at coordinate 758,924,007 of NC_090939.1, forward strand.
AATATTCCCCTAGACAGGAAGCAATAACACATGAGTGCCACTGTCAAATGTCACTTCCATCCTGTCCCGCCACAACACATGGGTGAATGCACGCAACACACATGCAGAAACAGGCACGGCACCTGCAATCAACATCCGCATCCATGTACAAGGGCCTCTTTTAACCAAAATGTTGCCTTAAAACTCACATGCATCATGGCTCATACTGATCCCATGCACACACATCACCGGAGGGTCATGCATCATGGCTTGTACACCACAGACACAGTGGATACAACAGTGACCACACTGCATGAGTGAATCTACACATCATCACGGACATGTGTCATGCAAATATGGCGTTTCAAAGTCATACACACACTTCTCAGACACACACATGTGCACCATACATGAACATGAGAGCAGCACCAATCCCTCACCCCCCTCCATGTCCAAGAACAGAGACTGGCATGCATTCATGTGTGCATTCCGCATACAGCTCTCCATGTTGCATCGGATCACATGCACCATCCATGTCTTTCACACATTACTGGTCTGACATGCATGACCATGATGTCCCTGCACACACACATCCATAAATGGCCTATGTCACACATACAGGCAAGTATCAGACTACCAGCACACTGCAACATGCCCTGTCTCACCCAGCAATGCTTGGCCACTTACCGCTCAACTCCAGATGGGTCTTCCTCCGAAGGATCTGGGTGTGGAGCGCTGGGCCTACGCGTTCCAGGACCCTCATTTAGATGTTGCTCATGCTGACCCGGCACCCCTCTGCATCCTCTGCCTTCATGAGGCGCCGGGCCTTGTAGAGGGTCCTGGACCTGAAGTCCTCCCAGCGCTTCCGGACATTCTTGATGTCGCGGGTTGTCACCCCCTCTGCATTGATGGCAACCACTACGTCCTCCCAGCTCCTTTCCCGTCCTTCCTTGTTGGCGCGTGATGTTCCGAAGAGGGCATCATAATGCCCCAGGACATGCTCCACCAGGACACCAACTACCTTCTCACTGAAGCTGGTGGCCCTCTGCCTCTCTGGCTGGGGGTCGCCAGTGGTCTCAGAGGGTGTTTGCCCCGGCATGGCGAGGGTGGGTAACTGGGTCCTGAGGCTGGGCTGTGGAGCAATGATATCCCAGTCGGGAGTCTTCTGTTCCAGCAGGGGTGGACACAGCAACTGGACCCCTGCAGATGTCTGACGTGCAGGCACCAAATAGCAGGGCACGTGGACAGCAGGCAGGCAGCAGCAGATGGCTGGTGGGAGCGTGCTCGGGGCTCTTGGGGGCAGGAAAATGGCTTTTTGGGCAGGAGCGTGGTCTTCCATGTGTTTTCGCGTGGCCAGCTTGATACGGAGTGATTTGGCACGTGAAAAAAGTGCACATCAGCATGAAATCCGAGGAAAGGCCCTTTGCGCATAAGTGCGTAAGTGACGTTATACGCGCGGGCGTTCCCCACTACACGGGTGAATAGTGAATCAGCATGTGAGAAAACTGCACGTCAGTGTGCTATTGGAGGAAAGGGCCTTAGCGTGTAAGTGCGTAAGTGACGTTGCACGTGTGGGCTGGCTTAAAAGGTACGAGTATCACGCTATTTTCTTGCACATGCTTTTTGTGGAGAGCGAGCGGGTGATTCTTATATTTCTCATCGGTTCACACGCAATTACTTCACAACGTTTCCAGTTCGTACTTCCTGTTTCCTCAGACTGCGTTCTTTTCTTCTTTTGGCGGGGGTGTTGCCAACACGCACACACGTGTCTTTTTCACGTTCTTTTTCAAGGCAGACGGTGAGTCGCGCACGTATTTTCCAACTGTGTTGCCCCCGTGTGTCGCGTACCCTTCAGAGGTGATTGTAGGCTGCGTGTAACACACGTACACTTATTTTTGTGTTTCTGGGTGCCACAGCGTAGCGCGGGTTCATTTTTCCACGCACGTGGTCTACCAGGGGTTGCATGCACGTGTACTTTTGTTTTTGGGTGCCTGCGCATTGCGTGACCCGTCATCTTCCCCCAGGGGTCACAGACAGCCTTGCTAGAGCACTAGGGTACGAATTCCATCTATTACCCTACCCCTTTCACCCCAATTGCCCAGGACAATTGTTTATTGCAACTCCCATACGCACAACAACATCAGTGCCATGGTTGGGAGGCAACCAAGCAGTAAGGGAGGCAAAGGTGGCCGATCTCAAAGAGGTGGCCATGGTGGGCGCGGTAGGGGATGTGGCCAGGATTTGCAGGGTGCCCTTAGAACCCCGTGTGTGGAGGACCAATCAGGGCCACCTATGCCCCCCCCAATGGTTGTGGGAAACGTAGCTGACACCATCCCAGCTCAGCCCTTGTTGGACCGGCCCATTTTGTCAACTGAACCGGCACAGGATGACTCCCAGGCTGACTTCCAGGTCACCAAGTCTAAGCCACATGTGGCGGTGAAAGTTGCTGTCACCAGGCCACGTGGATCTGGGGCAGAAATGTCATCTGCTGCCCCAAGTAGTCTCCCAGCCGGGACAGTGTTGGTCCAGGTCCATCACACCGACGTTGGCCCTGCCAACATCACCCTGCAGCCAATGCCTGCACCAAGACCTTCGGACATTGTGCCTTTACAGGCTTCAAGTACCCAGTCCACCTGCACTTCTGCCTCTACTGTCCAGAGTGGCGTAAGCCACTCAGTATACACACCACCTTACAAGAAGAAGAAGAAGGGTGCTCTAGCACTACAGGCTGAGACCCCAGACACGGCTACACACTCCGACACGTCAAGGAAGCCTAGCTTCAATGATGAAGAACTTGATGCACTTGTGGGCTATGTGTTGGCACATAGCCGCGAAATGGTGGTGACTGCAGGCTGCAAGACTACGCCTGCTCAACGTAGGGCCCACTGGCAGACCATCGCGGACCACATTAGTGCCCTTGGATTTGTGAGGCGCACAGCTGATGATTGCTACAAGCAGTGGAATGACCTGAAACGCAGAGCAAAGAACAAGCTGGCTTCCAATCATGCCTCTACTCTGGTGACTGGCGGTAGGTCTTCACCAGAAGACGACCAACTCACTGAACATGAGTCCGTTGCTGGAACCTTCGTAACAGAGGAACAGATCCAAGGCGTGGGAGACCTACCAGATTACGAAGCATTGTCCGGTGAGTGCCCATGCATGTGTGTGTAATCCATGTGTATGTTGCTTGGGTGATGTGTTGTGATTGAGTGCCAGGTGAGGGTGTGTAATCCTGAGTGGTATGGGTCACCCATGTGTTTCCTACAAACCAGTCACCGGCCTTGCATTTGGGTATGACAGTATCCCTTCTGACCACTGTGGCCAATTAGCACCACATTACTGTAGTTGCCCTTGAAATGTCATCTTGCAACAATGTTCGGAATTTTCAGTGTTCATTCAGCCTGATTGTTTCAATAATCCCATTTTTTCAATGCATTTTTCTGCCGTAATGCCACAAATGTGACATGCTTCTGTCATATATTACACCCCACAATGGGCAACATTTACTACCTTGTTATGGGAATGATTTACCATTCAGGCTGATTGAGTAAGGGCCTGCTCACATTGATTTTTGGGGCCTGTTTGAATGTGGAACATGATTGTCGTTTCCTGTCATGTTGAAGTGACCAGCCATTGATGTATCCATCTGCCTGCCATCACTGTATAATTGCAAATTAACAAGGGGGTCCTGGGAGTCCCTCTGCCAGACATTAGTCCTGGTTACGAGGAACTTACCCAGAGTCTTTAGCTCACTATCTTTCACAGAGAAGAAATATCCCAAACATATCAGTCTTTGTCCTGCCCTGGGGCAGTCCAGCACCGAAATGCAAGGCAATTCTCCTCTGAACAAGAGTACCAACAGAAACCCCAGACACGTGTTTCGGTCTGGTTGGACCTCATCAGTAGGGTGGATCTGTGCCTCTCTAAGAATAGGGAGCAAGGGGTCCACGTCTGGATTCCCCTAGTAACTTAGGGTGAGACCCAAAGTTACTTAAATATGCAAATTAACAAGGGGGTCCTGGGAGTCCCTCTGCCAGACATTAGTCCTGGTTACGAGGAACTTACCCAGAGTCTTTAGCTCACTATCTTTCACAGAGAAGAAATATCCCAAACATATCAGTCTTTGTCCTGCCCTGAGGCAGTCCAGCACCGAAATGCAAGGCAATTCTCCTCTGAACAAGAGTACCAACAGAAACCCCAGACACGTGTTTCGGTCTGGTTGGACCTCATCAGTAGGGTGGATCTGTGCCTCTCTAAGAATAGGGAGCAAGGGGTCCACGTCTGGATTCCCCTAGTAACTTAGGGTGAGACCCAAAGTTACTTAAATATGCAAATTAACAAGGGGGTCCTGGGAGTCCCTCTGCCAGACATTAGTCCTGGTTACGAGGAACTTACCCAGAGTCTTTAGCTCACTATCTTTCACAGAGAAGAAATATCCCAAACATATCAGTCTTTGTCCTGCCCTGGGGCAGTCCAGCACCGAAATGCAAGGCAATTCTCCTCTGAACAAGAGTACCAACAGAAACCCCAGACACGTGTTTCGGTCTGGTTGGACCTCATCAGTAGGGTGGATCTGTGCCTCTCTAAGAATAGGGAGCAAGGGGTCCACGTCTGGATTCCCCTAGTAACTTAGGGTGAGACCCAAAGTTACTTAAATATGCAAATTAACAAGGGGGTCCTGGGAGTCCCTCTGCCAGACATTAGTCCTGGTTACGAGGAACTTACCCAGAGTCTTTAGCTCACTATCTATCACTGTATAATTGTACACTGGATGTGATGCAGTGTGTGTCACATGCGTATTTTGTCACACAATTTTGCTTTTTTCATCTCATCATGTCCATCTCACATGGATGGGTGACAGTACTCATTCAGTAACATATGGCTCTACTTGTCAAATGTACCATGGCTATGCTACGTGCCATCTGTGTGCTGGCATGTGTCATGTTTGTGGATTGCTCATGCCACTCACAGGCTAATGTGTGCTGCCAGTGCAATCTAGCATGCAGCACATGTGTTGCTTTTCCATCTTGGAGTCCTCAGTGTCTGCTTTTTGCCTCCCCTTCCAACTCATTGACAGTGCATGCATGCCGGGGTTATAGTCATGTGGGACATGTGTAATTCATGTACTGGATCTCTGGCTTGTCAGGCCTGTGTGTGTGCTATGTTGCTCATGCCTGTTTCCATTTGTTGTCTTTCATATTTTTGCAGGTGATGACGCACTTGATGCTGTTGAGGTGGAGGAGATGGTGCAGACCCAGGAGGAATCTCAGCCACGACCGGGCACCAGTGGAGGACGTGGGATGGTGGTGGGTGAAAACCCAATCCTCCTGCAGACCATACTGTCCAGGGGTGTCTCTGGGTGCACCTCCCCAGACATCTATGATTCAGGTGCTCAATCGGAGGATGAGACTTATGTGCTGTCGCAGGTGAGTGTTTCTGGCAGGGATGCTGTTCTGTCCAACCCACCTGCACCGGGGGTAGACCCCTCTATGCGAATGTCAGTGTTGGTAACTCCGCCTTTGGCGGTTACGGATCCAGGGTCACACTCCACAACATCTGATCCTGTTCCTGGGCCAGCAGATCAGAGGGGGAATGCAGTCCTGCAGCCTCAGGCAGTGCCAGCACAGCAAGGTGCAGATCGCCTTGCCTCAAACAAACAGGTGTGGTGCCCGCCGACGCAGTGGCCGTGCGCCACCAGGCAATACTGTATGGGAAAACTCCATGTACAGTATAGCAGCACAACAGGGAGCATCGGTTGAAAAGATGGCTCAGGCAATGGATAGGGTGGTCACTTCCATTCTCCCCCCTGAAAGGCAGATGGCGCTCCAGCAGCAGGCAACAGAGTCCATTTGCCAATCACACAGGGAGGACATGTTGGCATCCAACAGGGACCGATGGGCGGCACTGGAGACTCTGTGCGAAGCCATATCTGTAGAGTCCCAGGGCCACAGGGAAGCCCTGAGGTTAGAACTCCATTTCCTCAGGGAGAATCTGGTTGAACTTGAGGCTTCCCAAAATTTTAGGGCAGAACAGCAGCTGGAGCAGCTCACACGTTCGCTCTCAGCTGAGCTCCAGGCAACACGTGAGGAGATCTGGGCATCACGCGAGGCCATACATGCAGAAATGCAGGCAACCCGTGAGGTGCTGCATGGGGATCTCCGTACTGTCATCTCCAAAACCAGACCTTCCACACCTGCATGCTTGCTGCCATGGAGGACCATACAAGGGCTTTGCGTGGGCTGCCTCCCATAGCACCGGTACCTCCTGATGTAGTAGCAGAGGGTGAAGAGAGCGACAGCAGTTCTCCCACATTAGCGTAGCCGTGCAGCCCATGAGCCCATGGAGGTATTTTTTTTTCGCAACATCCACGCAGGTTTCTTTTACAGTGTGTTGCCTTGTGTGGCTTCCGTGGGCATCCACTGTGTATTCCAGCTGGGCACATGCAGACTTGTCCTGTCTTTGGGTTAGATGCTTGGGTTCCTGACACACACACCCCTCCTGCTTCCCCTTTCCATGGGCTTGCAAAGGGTGTGACCAAGTGACAGTAACTTACACAGTGACATTGGGCTCCCATGAGCTGTGTGGGCAGTCTGTAGTCAAAACCGTGTGTACATCCTTAGTGGGGATTGTTGTTGGAATGAACACTGCATGGTGTAATGATATGTGCTTGTGCATCCATGTCTTTCTCCTTATTCACATGTACCTTCTTCATGTCTTCACAAAGCCGTCTCCTTTGCAGATGCAGTTCATGTTGTATGCAGTACACTGACACATTTGCCGGACAGCAACACTCTGCAGTTGAAAGGGGTCGATGTGCTGGCTTAGTCAGGTTGTGAGACTTGCACTACTTTGATTTTGTACTGTCGTATTTTGACGCTGTTTCATCCTGTGTTCCTGTTCTGTGTTGCTGGTAAGTATTTGTTCATGTGTGCTGTTTCTTATTGATTACTGGGAGCATATTGTCTGTGGCCTGTTTACATTTGGAAAAGTACAGTTTGTGACACTTGTGTCATGTGTTGTGCATTTATGTAGCTTTCACATTGCATGCCATGCCATGGTGTGTTGGGTAGCTGAGATGGGGAGGGGTTGGGTGACATGGCACTATTTTCATGGTGTATTTTTCAAGGGGGCAGTAATTAATGCAGCATGAATGTGTGTCTTTTTTTCACACGGCATTGGCTGCATTTAAGTAGATAGGGATGCACACAATGTAACACTTCCAGGTGACCAATCTCTGGCTGGTATGGTTGTGACAGTTCACTGTCCCTTATGTCATCATCATTGATTGTCAGCTGGTATGTGCCAGGGCTTTGTGCACTCCACAGGGGTAGTATTTTAGGTGAAGTAATTAGCCATAAGCTGTGTACGGGCTGCCTCACCACGTGCCCTTTCACCTCCTATGCGCAGCGGCCGTGCATGTGGTTGGGGATGTGGGGGCACCACCATGTCCACCCGCAGGCCCCGGCGGGTTGCAACGTTGTGCAGGACACATGCTGCCACTATGATCCTGCACACTACTGGGGGCGCGTATAGCAGCTGCCCACCAGAGCGGTCAAGAGAGCGAAAGCGTGACTTGAGCACTCCGAATGTGCGCTCCACTATGCCCCGGGTTGCAATATGGGCTGTGTTGTTTCTTACCTCAGGTGCTGTGGTGGGGTTCCGAATTGGCGTCATCATGTGGGTGCTCAGAGGGTAGGCACTGTCCCCTGGGGAGGTGATGATGGGTATCATTAGTGGGGTTGTGACATTATTCAGTATCTGACATGCATGCATGTGCAGAGGCAATTATACTCACCAAGCAGCCATGTATCACCATGCCGCCCAGCTTCTAGGTCCCGGTTTAGGGGTGACATTCTGAAAATGAAACTATCATGGGTGGAGCCTGGATAGTTGGCATATACTGAGGCGATGATTCCCTTGGCATCACATACTACCTGCACGTTGATGGAATGCCAGTGCTTGCGGTTTCTATAGATGTGCTCAGTTGCCCTGGGTGGACGTAGAGCCACATGGGTGCAAACAATGGCACCTAGCACTTTGGGGATGTGTGCCACCCCATAAAAGTCCTGGACGGCAGCCTGCATTTCTACAGGTGTTCAAGGCATATATATGTGCCTGCGGACTGAGGGCGGTGCAGTCATGATGGCCAACACCTGTTGTAGGCAGCATGACTGCGTGACCTGTGAGACCCCCCCCCCCACTATGGCACTTGTCCGCTGAAATGAACCAGTGGCCAAGAAGTGCAGTACATTGAGCACCTTTTCCAAGGGGCTCAGTGCTTGGGAGCACAGGGTGGGTGATGTGAGGTCATCTTCCCACTCACTCACCAGGTTGAGTATTATGTGTGGTGGAAACCTGTACCTCCCATACACCTGGTCACCGTTTCCCTTGTTCGATTCCATGAATATGTGTTGTAGGCGCGCGTGTGGGTGTTCTGCGCATTTGCCTCCTGTACTTTCCTGTAACGCCCACATTTTCAGGTGTTGTTCCCCATTCCGCATGTCAGGCCCCGTGTTCCGCCCACTTTTGTTGTGTGCGCCACGCTATGTGCGCTTTCGCTGTGCGCGTAGCGCACGCCGTTTAATGACGTTTGCCCCTGCGTCTGCCACCCATGATTTTATCGCACATCCCAGGATTTACACGCACACGGACTTCCATGAATTGATGTGTGCGGCTTTGGTACGCTTGCGCTGCGATTTTCACACTTGCGCTGCGATTTTCACGCTTGCGCTGCGATTGACAGCGCACATTAATTCCATGAATCGGCCTGACAGTGTTTAGTAGTGATGGGGCACAGTGATATGGAGTCATGGACATATCCCATTTACCTGCTTTATATAACCTGGGATGCACTAATATTTCTAGCATGGGTGGTTCCGACCCAATGGAAAACTGAATGACTACTACATATGCCAATTACTTACTTCTCTCTCAATGGAAGCTTTCTCTCTTTCTTTTCTGATGCTCTCTTACAGGTGGATTGTGAATTCAACCCCGAACTGTTTGTAATGTGTAAAAAAGGAGAATTAAAGATTATGAATCATGTGTCTAGCCTAGACAAAGCCACCCTTTTGGCGAAACATTTGCACGTGCACAGTGGGTTAATGTTGGTACAAGCCCAAGGGCACTGATACACAAGTATCAAAGAGAAGACACAACAAACTCTTGATTTAATAAATATCAAAAACACAATCATCATAGCTCAAGAGTTCATTGTTATACTGAACTGTGCGCACAAGGTTGGGGGCGGGGGGTGGTATTTTACACCCACTCTGTACTCTTCACACAAACTTGTGTAATCATCTAGTGTTAAAAATAAACCTGATTTATATGAAGAAAACAGCAGTGTCTAATCCATATCACAGAGCTTCATAGGTATGAAAAAGAGCCCTGGCTGATTTCTGAAGCGTGCATGGGAGTCTCTAGTCAACAACCGTGGCTGCAGAGAAACCAGGGAGTTTGGCCATCTGGCACTCGTTATTGCGTAATAAATACGGAGTTTGACCAAGGATTCCTGCAGTGCGGGGTCTGCATTGTGTTTCCATAAAGAAAGAACACACTACATAGTGCCAGTCTTCAAAGGCTGGACTAGTAAATCCTAGAAGCACTTTGCAGATCGGTTGTGTAATCGCAGAAAACTGACCTCCTTTTACAATATTTGAAGGCATGCATCACCTGGACATACGGCACATGCCAAAGTGTCAAAACGTTTTTTTTGTACTTAAGACACATGGTTTATTTTAAATAATGACTGTTTTTGAAATGCATCTAGTTCGACGTTTCATATTTTCACACTGATCTGAAAAGGCACTGGCAGTCATAGTTGCTTTAAAATCTGGTATTCTACATTCTGCCACATGCAGAATGGGAGGGGGAAGTGGGAATGGGAGTGAGCAACAGTGGTTTAGCCACAGGACGTAGACTATAGCAGATCGCCCAGTGGGCAGGTTGTGCAGCTAGTTCTTTGGAGCAGAAGAGGCTTGGCTTCTGTATTTCTTTACCCCCACGCTAATGCGCAAAGATCCGACTTTGTTTTATACTTCCACGGTTGTTTTTCTTGGCCCTTATGCTGTGGTCAGAGTGTGTTTGTGTAGATGTGGGTCACTTGTTCCTTCAAAGCCATCTCAGGGCACCATCAGTGAAAGTGTTCAGCACGCCTCTGTGTGTCTGATTATTCGTTTGTTTATGTGTGTAATCAACTATGCCTGTGGGATAATGAATACTGCAATAGTGTCCAGGGCCCCTGGATTGTGGCTTTCTGTCACAAAGCGCAGCCATCAACTCGGGGAAGCAAGGACCAGCTCCCCCAAAGCGCGGTTCCCTGCTCCACTGTACAATGTTTGTTTTGAACCCAGAGCAAGCTGCTAGTGATTAAAGAGTAGGGTTAAAGAGACAATGACATGCCACACATTTCCAATTCTCAAATGACGAAAATATGGCCTCTGCCTCTTGAATTCTGTCTCAGAGGTTCGCAGAAGAGGTTCATACTATTGGTGAAATAAATACTGTTTTTGAAAATATATTTATATCCTGTTGCCAGAAAAGCACTTTCCAAGTGGTGACCAAGACTGGTTTGCATAGGGTCTTCCCCCTCTCTGTAATGGCTTGGGAGGCTAAAGAACAATGGTCTGGAGAGTTGTCCAAAGTTGTACCAGAGATTAAGGTTAATTCTAAACCTTCCAGCCATTACCTCTTTCATTTTCCCTACAGTGGCATGCCATTTTCACTGGCATTATGGGAAAACCAACATAATGCTTGTTCTTAAGCAGAGATACTGGCCCACATTCGTGCAGCAAGGACCTGTTTCCTAACATTGACATACCATTTTTACTAGCATTATGAGCAAAGCCAACATGAGTAGTCATAGGTGGGGATACTGCCCTATCTTGTCACAGCCATCATGGACATGCTAGCCCATTGTATCATTGCTGACAATATGGGAAAACAAACATAGTAGTATCTTATCTGCCGATGCTGACATATATTGTCTCAGCCAGCACGGACATTTTGTAGCATAGCCAGCACTGGCAGAATACTGGCATTCACTGTGGGCAAAGGTATCATGAAAATGAGTTGGAAAAAACCCTGCTCTCTGTTGGGGACCTGACATCTAGTATACTATTTTCATGTTTTACCCCACAAAATCTATTGTAAATTGTGTGACTTTTTACCTAATTGTTTTACAGAATTATGCTGTAAAATGCACAATTTTAACTCATTATTGAAAGAAAAAACCAACAACAGTTCTTGGGAGGACATCCCTTCAACCATCCTGAGCCCATTGGAGTTGGTCCTCCCTTACTATGCACGGTTACACACTCACACTCATGGGAAATGCATACACCGCTCCAAATAAAAAAATCACGAGCCACTACTGTGTGTATGGCTGCTTGATGAAAGACACCACAGATGGGTGTGAAATGAAAACAACCTCAGCTTACTTTTCTGGGAAGGGCACTCAATTGGATGTTAGAATATCTGAGGAGAAAAGACGATTACAGCTAGCTTGATAGCCAATACAAAAATGAAGGAAGAGGTATCTAAATTGCAAGTATGTAACACTAAGGTGGAGATGCCGAGTAGAGTTAATAACTTGAGAATCTTGGTAGTGGCGTGAAAGAGAGGAGCCTCAGAATGCAATGATCGTGAGGCTCCTCTCTGAAAACCTGGGACATTCTCTTATATGTCCTACTGACATTGATTACTCCTCAATATATAGAGTGACAATAATGGACCCTGCTAGGACTTCTGTTCAAGAAACCATGTTGAGGCCTACCAGCGAAAGAGGAAGAATCCAATGGAAGGAATCAGAAACACTTGTCTTACCCGATTTCCTAAAACATGTTGAAACACAGAAGGCTTTCAGAGGCCCCAAGGCACCTGCAAGGAAAATCAATATCCCAAAATCCTAAAAAAAACACGTGTCCTGAAATAATTTCTTTCTGGTGGCTTTATTAGTTCTACAGATCTGATTCAGGCCTTGATCCAGCTAAGATGGAGGGAGACTTCATGATCCATATAGTGCCTGGAGACCTCTGGTATGTCTGACTGGGTGTATTTGGTCCTTGATCCTTACCTACTGATTGATTCTTGCATTTTATGGTACCAAACTTATTCTTGTTAAGCACTTTGGATGAAAGCGCTATATAAGCACTGCAAATAAATAAATTAACTTTAGAATGTAAACAACTAGGTATGTTTCTGAACAGGTCTTTATAACCATGAAGAATGCAACGCTCAAGTTGAAAACCACAGAGTCTGTGATTTTATGGAGAACTGATCTGAGAGCTGAGCTCCCAGACACAAAGCTTGTTTTCCATCAATGGACAAGATTAGCATGGTCAATCCCAATGGCAGATTTACTCTTGCCGTATTGCAGAATATACCGCCATTGGGGGTCATCACAATGCAGCATTCACAGATTGTCAGCGCATGCTGCGACTGCAGTAATCCTGTATCTACAACCTTGTCTTTACACATGTTTTTGAATACAGCTCCCATCATCCCAAACTGCATAGTCAATGTTGAGCGGTCTTGGGAGTTGCAGAATGAAATGTCCAGAGAGGTGCAGGTTTGGGACCTCAAATTTGTATTTGTATTTATTTGTGACTTGTATGGCGCTTTACGCCAAAGCGCTGAACAGAGAACACACTAAACAGTATGATAGAATGCAGGGTTAAAAACTACAAAAGTTATCCATGGTTGTAGTTCTAAGTGAAGAAGATAGGTCTTAAGAGTAGTACGAAATAAAGAGTAAGAGGTAATAGAATGAAGAGATAGGGGAAGAGCATTCCAGTGAGAAGGAGCTGGCAAAGTAAAAGAGCAAACTTGTGATTGGGCACAGGGGGGAAGAGGAACTGATAACAGAAATTGAGACTGAGAACAAAGAACACGTGCAGGAGAATAAAAAGAGACAAGAGAGGAAAGATACGAGGGTGCAAGGCCATAGAGAGATTTAAAGACAAGAGAGAGAAAGTTAAATTTGAGATGTGAGTGAAATGAAAACCGGCAAACAGAAGACAATGGTGGAGAAATTGAGTCACAAAGTGAAAGAAGGTATAGGAGATTAACAGAAGCATTGAAAATAGACTTTAAAGGGGTCAAGTGAGAGACGGGGAGTCCAAAGAGTGTTTTGTTTGTTTGTTTGTTTGTTTATTATTTGTAATGTGCCGGAATACCCTAGGGTAACAAGGCACAGCAGATACAGGAATTTGCGAAACTTAGTTGCAGACAATAAAATATATACATGTCATATGCACACTAATGATAAAAGAAAAGCAAGGAGTATATACATATATACAGTTAACATTTGTGTGCACGTTGCGTCCAAGTGACAAGAGGGAGAAGCAGACCATGGCTCAGTATGTTTAGACAACGGCTGTCTTAAATGCTATGAAAACTGTGGCAGAGCAATACAATAATCTTGAGAAGTGAAGAAATCAAAAGCTTGGTGGCAACCAATGCAAGAAAGGGAGACGAGATGTGAGAATGTTAAACAGATAATAGCGACAAGCATGTGAAGTAAAAGAGACGTGATGAGAAAATCAAGATGAAGACCAAGATTACAAGCAGAAGATTAAATAGGTAGTTGTGAAGGAGAAAATGAGGCAAAAGAGGGAGGAGGAGGAAAAGTATTAGCAGAAAAAAGAGAACTTCAGTTTTAATAGCATTTAAGACGACACAATTATCTGACATCCAGGATTTAACAGCTAGAAGACAAGAGGTAAGATTATTATGAATAGAAGACGAAAAGGAAGAAAACGACACAAAAAGATAGATATCATCCACATAGAAATGAAGGGATGTTCCAAAAGACGAGATGATGTCAGCAAGAGGAGGTGTTTAGAGAGAGAAAAGAAAGGTCCTAAAACAGAACCTTGAGGAACGCTGTGAAGAAGAGGTAGCGTGTCAGAAGACGACCCAGCCCAAGATACTGAGTTACAGTGTTTATATAGCACTTTATCTTCCATGGCAAAATGAGTGAACATCTTGCAAGTGACCAAAGCAAATGCTGTGCACTCTGTAGGAGTTTACCATCTCCATATCAGAGGTCGTCCTTAATCCACTGCAATGGAAACAGAGACACTAGAGGACCTACTGAAACACGTGCATTGTGCATGAGAATGATAAGTCTTGGAACAATATTTTGACTAGAGGTGGTACACATGGGACATCAGGCTGGCCATACACTGTAGGAATTGTAATGAAAAAATCCCAACTTGACCATGGCAGCTGCAAGTTAAAATTATCAACATAATAAAACAAGTGGCACCATTAGAATATAAGGAAGCTGTCTGCCATAATAAATCAATGATATCAGGCAAATTTAAACAAGGAGTTGGCGAAGGAGGTATTTGAACTCTTGTGTCATGAGTGCTCAATCGAAGTCCCTGATCGTTTCCACTTTGCCAATCCAACGCTGCGCAAGCGAGGCCAGCAGAAGTGTAGGGGATAGAAGCGCACATCAATGAGAATGCGCGTGGTTGATGCTCTTCTCTGCTTCTCCTGGCTTTATCTTCACAACACTGGTTGTGAAGCAGTGACAGCGATTGCTTCTGGCAAATCACCATTAAATATATTGCTTATGACACGATTCTAATATCAAAAGGTGTAGCGCATGGCTGCTTCTACTGCTTGTGGATTAAACTTTGACTTTCCAAAAGCGAATAAAATAAAAATAAATTAACTAAAAACAGCAGTGGATGGCAATGGGATTCAAAACATGGCCAATAACATCCAAAGTGAACTATTTGCCATTGCCGAACTTTTCCTTCCGGCAAACCGAGCTGCAAGATTAGCTGTATACTGCATTGTCGACGACATCCGTTTGCATCTTTTATGTCACCATGCATGGACTCAAGGAACACATGTGCATGGGCAGAGTAGGGAGTGAAGAGTTGCAGTTACTTTCACTCGACGGGCAATCAGGCAAATGGCGCCCGCATCACATGTCAGATAGGACAGGTAGTGTTGTTGTTCATTTGTTCCCCTCCTCCATGTGAAAGAGGACTTTGGACAATTGATGCCTGCAGGCCCCAGACCTCTTGCTGAGAGCACAATGTCATATGACTGGCGGTATCTAGTGATTTTGATGAAATCATTTTCAGAGAGGGATGCTTTAACGAAACAATAATAATGAAAACACACTGCATTTTAGTGTTTTTTTTTTATATATGGAGGTGGTGTAAGGGGTTAAAACGTGTGGGGAGGGGGCTGGTGGAGGGCTTAAAATCATAGGGGAACGTGCAGTTTGGGGAGACCCTCCCAAATAGAAGAAAAAAAAATAGGTGAACTTTGTCAGTGTTTAGGTTTTCGGTAAAACATCCCTCTCTGAAATATTTTCGTTAAAGTCACGTAGAACAATGACTTGCCTTAAAAGATCCATTATGCTGAACTGCACAAATAGGAACTGCTTATGCGGCTTCTGTCTCAAGGTAATGACACTGCACTGGTGGCTGCTGGATGCCCCTCAGTGCACATTAACCCTGCACCTATTTCCAACAGATCCAGGGCTCACAATGATGAGCCTAGTCCATTTGCAAATGCAGGACAGATTCAGAGATGCAAGCACCTCTCCCCAGACTGGTAAGGCCGGGTTTGCACAATGACATACCAGCCAGGAAGTGGGGCTGGGGGGGATCCGAATGCTCACATATATATGAAGCAATCAGAAGCCTTTTTGTGGGTGCCTGTCAATGGATTGTTCCTGATTTGCAAGAATTTATTTTTGCCTGGGAATTGGATCCTATAAATATCCTTCGTGCTTTTAGTTCATCACAATTGAATTAATTAATGTGCCGTACAGCGGTTCATTCTGTCTCCTGACTTCCCTGTCTCCTGACTTCCTTGTTAGTTCGGTGATGGAAGTCTTACCTCTTGAGGCCTCAGGTATTTCAAGGATTTCCTAGCTCCGGATCAGCGGAGGGCATTTATATCCCTTACTTGATGATATCGTTCCCTGTGACTGTCATAACAGCGGCCAATTGAAGACGGATCATCTTGTTATGGAGGGCCTGCTTCAATAGCCCAGAACATACAAGCAATTTACTTACGCCAATGCCGTGCCGCTATTTATAGGCGCAATACGTTGTGCGCTGATACACAAACATACCATATTGCTGAGTAATTGATCTCTCACATAGAATTATTTATGAAGGCAATTTCCTTTACAAGAAGAAGCATAGTTTTAATTAAATCATATGGCAACAATGCAGGACAATATGTATTGGAGAAGTTCAACAAAATGCAGCTAGACGAAAAAGAACATCAGTAAATAATACGTTTCCATGATTGGGTTTACTGTATACACTGCTGATAAGAGGTTTATTACTGCATCTTCTCATGAGAAGGGTGACCTTTGTAGTAATGTCAGCATCAATGAATCACTAATATGTGAGAAAAGGGCGTAAGGGCACGATAGTAATAATTAATAGCGGTATTGTAAAATGTAGTCATCACTTAATGTAGAACACAAGTTACAAATAAGTTAATGTATCATTATTTTGCAGCATGCGTCTAATAAGTAGGCAAATACCAAGTATGAAGGGTGTCTTTTTCATAAAGGATCTAAATTCACTGGTGCTATCTTACGCACTATTTACTTTATAGATATATATATATGAGATCCTTATTTAAACGTTTGTAATAGATAAGATATGCATTCATTATTGTATAATTGATGAACCACAACATGCTTGGCAAGATGCCCCATTCTATTGAGCAGATGCTAGTCCAGTCCCTGTATATTTTTGTATTGTGGGACTTAAAGTCCTAAACTTTTCCACTCTTCGTTCAGGATTAACAAGTGCCAGAATGCAAGGGTAAATGCAAGGATAAAGCCAGGTCTGGACTCCCATCGCCCACATGGAATGGGTCATGTTGCATTGGCATATATGTACCTAGCCCTTACAGGACAGATCTTAATTGAACGAATACTCCTGGCATTCCTATTATAGCAATGTACTAATCATCACAGTCAGTGGATTACCATTTCTAGGTAACCCAGGCCAAGCTTCCATTCACGACCCTGCCACCAAGTGTCATGTTGGCTGCCTTCTCCCTCTACCCTCCTGCTATTTCTGCTGTTTATGGCCAGCCCCCTATCCCCATCTCCCACACTGATGGCCAACTGTTGCTGCGCCTCTCCAGTTCTCTGTTCCTCTTTTTTGGTTCTTGTTTGTGCATCCTTGGCATCCGGGCTGCGGAGGGGACAGCTCCACGACCCTCATTCTTTTTCCATGGGTATTTCCTCTATTTCCCTTTTTCCTCGCCACTCTGTCTGTTGCCACATGAACCACCCTGCTCCTAATGACATTCCTGACCTTTCCACAGAATGCTTGTCTTCTTCATCCTGCCTGCAGATGAGCCGCCCTCTGTCCCACACCTCACCGGTATGGAGAGAAGATCTGTTTAAATGTGTTTGCATATGTGTTTCGAATGTTATGCTGTGTCGTGTGTGCATATTGTTTATATGCATGACTGTGTGGGCTCTAGAGTAAGAATTCGTGTGTGTGTGCATGTGAATGAGTACATGAATGTTTGTATATATGTGTATGTTTCCGTGAGTGGGTAATTTTGTATATGTGACGGAGGACATGCAAGAGGTTGAATGTGTGTGTGCATGTGAGTGAGTGTATGTGTATGTTTCTGTTTGTGTGTGTGAAGGTGAGTGAGTGCTCACAAACATGTGTGCAAGTGTGCAAAAGAGTTTGGCATGGCATGTGGGGCACACCGATATCTTGTAAGTTATTTACAGTGGCAATGCTGGCATCTATTGAGGGACCAGGATCATGAAAGACATTTACAGTAAGATCGGTGGTACATATCATGAGCACAGCATCATTTAAGTGATTTAGAGGGGCCGCATTTGTACATATTGGTGGCACCGATTCATGAAAATTATTTACTCTGAAGATGTTGTGAAATATTATAGGTGCTTGAATGTGGTTTGAACTGGCAAAGCTTCCATAATTTGTGGGTATGACATCATGAAAGTGATTTATAGTATGAATGCTGTCATATGCATTGAGTACACCATCATTAAAGTGATTTACAGTGGGAATGCTGCATACCATTTTTGGGTTCGATGTGATATTTCTGCTTTTTTAACGGTGCACTCCGAAAAGACTGATTTAGCTCGGTCGATTTTGTGTGGTCTTCACAGGCAGATGTAATACACTTCAGAGGGGTTTCACCCCTCACCCTTCAGGGAAGCCGCTTCTTTGCCAGCCACAACCTCGACCCTCTCCCAAGCTGGTGAGTTTTCTTAGAAATTGGGCGGAGTGTTGGCTGAGTGTTGGCTGCATATAGAGGCTGCTGGTGCTGCCTGGTCTGAGTCTTTTCTCCCTGCCACTTGCTGAAAGGGCTGAGCTTAGTCTTCATACTCACCTCATCTGACACAGGGCTTTGCAGAGTGGTGGCTGAGTGCTGCTGCATACAGAGGACAGAGAGGCTACCTCCTGCTGGTGCTGCCTAGCCTGAGTCTTTTCTCCCAACCGTTTGCTGAAAGGGTGGAGCTTAAACTTCATACTTGCCTCACTCGACACTGAGCATCGCAGAGTGTTGGCTGAGTGTTGGCTGCATACACAGGACAGAGGACACAGAGGCTACCTGCTGCTGCCTGGTCTGAGTCTTTTCTCCCTGCCGCTTGCTGAAAGGGCAGCGCTTAATCTTCATGCTCGCCTCATCCGACGTGGAGCATTGCAGAGTGTTGGCTGAGTGTTAGCTGGGTGGAGTGGACGGAGCTAGCCCTAGAGGCTACCGGCATACAGAGAACAAGGCTTCAAGCCCGGCTCCAACTCATGGCTGAACCCGGGGAATCCTCAACCTCCTCCTTGGTGGGACGGGTAATGCAGGACTCTTAAGGTCATTCCTTTGCCCGTTCTCCATTTGATCTAATGACTGCCATCGAATAGACTATTCTTCCGACATACACCTCCCACATTTCACCCCCCGTGTTGCAATCCCTTCACTTCAAAACTCATTGTTAAAATCCACTGCCGGCAGTAATCAACCTATTACATCGACGACATCTAATGATATCCAACCTGGCATGTTGTGTGAACGGGGGAGGTGGAGGGTGTGTTATTGACGGTGACTGGGTCAGCAAAAGATGGCCTGATTCGGAAACAGAAGCATAATGCTGTTGCCCACGAACTCCCTATGAAAGTTGCAATTTTAAAAACGAATCCTTTGGCCTCAGTACATTTACATGAGACCAGCGAAGCTCCAACCTTAAAAAAGAAAAGACACAAATCAATGGTGTATGTTGCAAATCTGAAATGGCACTTTATGAGACCGGAGGCCCCTTCGACCTCATGGACAGATAAGGGTCGGACCGTGCTGGAATGAGGGCCCCTATCTTCTTCTCCATTAGATGTGGTGGTGGTCACGACATCCACCTTAAGCCCAGAAGTAGAAAGCTTGTTTCTGGGTGGTGTTGAAGAGTCCCGGTCTCTGGTAGTTCCGAGAGGTCCAAACAAGGATTTCTGATTCAGATGTTGGTCCCCGTCATTGTCGAAGATCCCAGCCTTCAGTGATTTCGGAACGCCCCATCTAATGGAGAAGATGATTTAATCAGATGAATCCAACTACTGGTCCTGATGAAGATGACACACTTTGAACGTCATTGAAACCGATCGACCAACCAAAAGGACGATACCCCGGAAACCACATGGGATACGTGATATAAAGTGATACCACTGGATTGGAGAACAGTTTTTTCTCTCCATTTTTGAAATAATGTATTTTCTCAAGTAACCAGAACTGGGTCATAAGAAAATTGATGTCGAATAGCCACAAGAAATCCAAAGTAGCTATTGGAAATAAGGATCACGTCCAGCACCTTATAAAAAAGTAGAAAATAAAAAAGGAATTTTGACATTGGTTGCTAACTCGCACTCCATCCATACCTGGAAGGATGACTTCAATAGCCCAGCCTTTTATAATCTTTCTTGATAAGATTTTTAGATGGTTTGGGGTATCCTCCCAAACACCTGGTACTAGGTCTACTATGTACACTTCCCGGAAGGGGAATAAAACAATACAGGGCCCCGGCGCCCTACGAAACAATTCCTCCCTGAAATGTCAATAATACTACAGTAGATACTACTTTATTTATTGAGTAGGAGACACACTGAGTGAAAAAAACATTGCAGCACTAGGGACAGCCCGCTTCATTCTTTCCCTATTAGATAGGCGGCCCACCACTCTCCACCTAGGGACAGGCACCCCATACAGGGAAAGAGTGTTCTTCTGTCTACGGATTGATAGGTCACACATTCATTGAAAAAGGAATCAATCTCTAAGTAAATGCACTTTCCCCTTGTGGGAGAAACATCAATTGTCACCCAGGAAACCGCGGTGCGAGTTAATGACTCTCAAGTGCATCAACATGTACACCCGGAACCTGTATTGTCTGGGCCAAGGCCAGAAGGTCTGGTAAGGGCCCTGCGAGCCCCAGAAGAAGAACTCCACCAGGAGTCTATAGTGGTCCAAGTCCACCGCCCCGCTGATCTGGAGCTAGCACAGGCCTTGGCTTCTAACGAGTCCTGTAGTGGCCCCGGCTTTGCTCTGGTAAACAAAGATATTCGTGAAAGTTGTGAAATTCCTTCGTCGATAAGCAACTACCCAATCTTCACTCTGAACCCAAAAACAAAGAACAAGTCTCTGGTCAAAATGAATAAACCTGAGCAAGTGAAGAAACCTAAAAACTTGACAAAAAATGATCTCAGCTAAAACTTGCGGTTCGTAGAATTTTATAAGAAATCTCAAACAGGTATCACCAGGCGTAACTTCAGTCAGAGTAGAGACCTGAATAACTGTAGGTCATAAGAGACCATTGGTCAACAGTAGCGTCATTGAGCACACAGGAACGATTTCCCCAAGAATTGCAGCTTCAGCTGACTTGGAGAAATCCGAGGATCTGTTACTGAATATGTCCACATATGACTATTCTGGATCAGATGTTCTATGGGAACTGGATTCTCCAGGTCTCATTGCTGCCAATTCGAATCCTCAATTGAAAGTATATTAGAGGAACCGCTTAGAGGATGGGTTTACTGCCAACTCGTCCTTTATCACCCTGGCAGAGAGACGTGCCAGGACTGTATGAATTGTGGGTGAAACAAAGAAACAGAACTCTGTCTTGGAAAAAAATATCAGGCAATCAAGACAGGATCAACCAACTGATCCTGTGCCCAAGGTTCACTTGGGGGTGGCTTAAACAATGCTTGGAGGTAATATTGCAGAAATTCCGATGGACATGATAGGCCTAAAGAAGTAACCAATGGCCATCATCTGGTAATCTTGTATCGAGTGTTGGGGGCGTACGATGGATTAATATTAAACCGTTCCAACATTATGTGTCTCTTTCATCATGTCCCAGGATTGCGGATGATTGATTCCAAAGACATTAAGAAGCCAAAAAAGGCTGGGATGTATAACTGGTCTTTGTACAAGTGGTTGGAAAGGTGTAACGAAACATTGATAAACTTGAGCTTGTCAGGGGACATTCTGTCTAAAAATCCTCTACATGTTAAAAGATCTTGTGGGTCAATAATTGGAGAGAAACAGAGTCAAAAAGATCTACCTCCACAGTACATACACTCTCAAGGAACCTGTGAGGGTTGCATAATGTAATCCCAAAAGACCTGAGAAGATTCCTGAGTCCAAGGTATAGTCATCTCTATCTAACGTTCCGGCTGAATATACTCCACAAAGGTCACTCTACTTAGATTTGGAGTCGGACCGGACCGGGAGATGACAGATGTAGACTCTGTAATACCCAGACTGAAACTCTAAAGCGTCTGATATTGTTCTGCCCAGAATTGAGATCTCTAAGAACATTGTATTTTTAAAATAGTATGAACAAATAATTTGGAACTGATGCAGAATTATGGTGCAAGGCCCTATATGGGGGTACATGTTGGTTTGCTACCTGCATTGGTAGCATTTATTTTTAGAGATGATCTTCTTGAAAAAATGTAAGGAGCTGGAGGCCGGGAATGAACGTACAATTCATTACTAGTGATTATGAGTTCTGTGAACACCGAATGGAAGCCTAGGTTTTCTTTTTATAGAAGTGTCTTTTTTTCTAAAGACGTATTGTAATGATTTTTTTTTCTTTTTCCCCACATGTCGAACGTGTTGCTTTTTGAGATGTTTTTCTTCCCTTTTCTCTTTTCCTACTTTTTTAGTCTTTGGATTTAGTGATTGGTTATTCTGATTGTAGTTTGGTAAACGTTTATAATAAACAAACTGGCTAATTAAAAACAAAATATAATAATAATAAAATCGGGTTGTTCCATCCACCAAACCCTTCTTTCCTTCACCTCCATCTCTTTCCCCGGCCAAAGCACATTTTCCAGATCTCCCGTCCCCTCCTGCCTCTCCCTCACAGACACAAAGAGGCAGACACAACACCACAGACACTTACAGACATAATCCAAAAGGGGAGAAGAGGTGGTGTTCTGTCATTGAAACTAAGACAACTGGAGGCAAAATGTGTTTGTTTATTTCGCTGCACAAAAGAAGGTCTCAACACAGATAATGAGATGTTTGTATTCTTATAATTAGAGAACTGCATGAATTCTATTGTTTGAACAAATGCACACTACTTTGTTATTTCTGCAGATTTACTTCAGCTGGGGGCGTGCTATTTCAATTAACATTGTACAATGATTGATATCACATTACTCACAACTATTAGTAGATGCAATTAATTATTTAAATTTTACTTTGCGTTGTTTTTGAAGAAATTGAGTATTCGCATATCGATACAATACTGCACCACAAACCATTACAAATAATATCTCAATTAAATCGAGATATCATGCATAATTAACCATTATCAATGACAGGCATCGCACATGTGCACTGTCGGAGCCGTACCTCCAGTGCAGCGTGGACGATGCGCATGCGCGATACATGAACAAGTCTCATCTGTGTCCACGCATGTGCTGAAGATTAGTTTTCTCCAACTTGCGCATGCGCAATTAATACGTTGAGTCAGGACCAATGGCATAGTGCCACGATCGTGACTGCTCACATATAACGAGCGTTAGAGAGCGCCCGCGATTCTGAGATCTACTCCGGACAATCCAGGGATCGAGCCCTTTTATTTAGGTAAGCACATTGATTGTGATTTAACCTATCAGACAATGGGCCTCATTAGGACCCAGGCGGTAAGGGGTTTACGGCGGCGTAAACAGCGCCGACCCTTACCGCCTGATTCCGAGGTCCCTTAGCGCCATGGAGATTTTAACACCTGCTCTTAGCAGGTGTTAAAATCCATGGCACTAAGGGACCTTGTTGTTAATTACGCCACCGTAATTTACGGTGGCGTAATTAACGCCTTCCCCACTCCCATTATGCCCTATGGGGCAAAAATGGGAATGGGGAAGGGTAAATGGGTTAATGGGGACTTACCGCCCCACTCACCTCGGAATGAGGCGGTAAGTCCGCCAACCACCATGGCGTAAACATAGTTTACGCCATGGTGGTAAAGGTACGACCCAGGCGGTAACTTACCGCCTGGGTCGTAATGAGGCCCAATGTTTCACTATATAGATTGGTGACAACACCTTTTCCTTGCATTTAACAGAAAGCATATTTGTGACCATTGGAGGACACTCACTTCGACATGCACGTTTCATTTTTAATTATATCTATACGACTATTGGTGAGATATATTCTCTGTTTCTCTTCATACACATTTGTTCATCGATCTGCAGAATATTTCTTTACATTACAAATCTTCACTTTATAACAACTAATTTTTCATGTCTCTTTCAAGTATGGCAGATTACTACTCATTTCAGAGTCAGCAACACCAATCTCTGAATCAGTTTGCACTTAATTATTAAATTATCTGCACTAATAAGAAAATAGCTATGTTTTGACACACTACAATCAGAGACCAATTCAACTTGGTTGCGAGATAACTCAAACATATGACTCATTTACAATACTCAATGAGTATGATAATCACCACGGTTTCTACCACAATGTGTTTTTATCATTTCACACCCTTTGCTGGAACTTGTAAACTCGGGTGTGGTATCAATCATTTTCGATACCATGTTGATTATATTGTATAATCAGTTTATCTATGTTTTTATTCTCTGTTTGCTTCAGACCTGTCCCTCTTCTACAATCAACTTAACCAATTTCTGGGTATGTGACTTACAATATATTCTTCATTTTTATTTTTAATGTTTGCATTTTATGTTTATAATACACTAATGTAAAAATGTTTTTGTTATGTATTGTTCAACTTAAACTATCATGCTTTTTGTATCACTATTATGTCAGCCTTGAGAACGACCTATGGTCGAAACACGTGTCGGCTGACTTTGTGTGGACATTCCCATTAAACAATTTATATTATCTATATCATGGATCAAATTTATCATTCCAAAGGAGTCTAATTTAGGGTAGAATTACTAATTCACCAGATATTTAGTGGGTACCTGGCACAAACACGTGTAATGCAGCTCAGCGATATCCACTAATTTCGGTGTGCATAGCGCACCCTCAAGCCTTTACCCACTTCCTCTTCTCTGGCATAACCCAACACACTTAACTCAGATTCCTGCATCTTTCCTTTTCCGGCCCAGCCGCACCTGTCAGCCCCTGCATACACTCATGTGCATGCAGGAGCATGACAGTCCGATTTAGAAAGATGGGTCTGAACGGTCTCATAGCGGTCTTTCCAAATCAAACTTTTATAAATTACATTTATTTTAAATCCAAATACTCACTTAGCACCAATTTTGCTGCAATATAATCAGCGATTTACAGTACCAATGCATGCATATATTATGGACGCTGCATAATGAAAGTGATTTACAGTGGCAATGTCGGCATGTATTGTGGGGGCACAACATCACCAAGGTGATTTACAAAGGCAATGCCCACGTTTCTTGTGGCTGCTGCATCACAAATGTTATTTACAATGATAGCATATATCATGGACAAAGACATCATGAAATGATGCAAAATACTCTTATGTACCGTTGGCAACTTTGTTTTTTTCATGTGTAATCTTGGAAAACCGACTACAAATTGCATGGCTTTTTACTCCATTTTGATCAAATTGTGCTGTAAAATGCATAATTTCAACCATTTGCTGTGAGGGATCCATCTTAAAGCCTTACATTATTCAGCATTCCTTGCTATGCTCGAAACTTGCTATCCTCATTTTAATGTCCCTACACCTAAAGTTGCCTCCACCAGCGTGGGTAGGACAGAACAGTTTCAACTTCCCACAAGCTACTGGGAAATTTCTGGGAATAGTGCAAAGGTTTTTTTAATGTAGCGCAAATGTTTTTTGCACCAGGGAAAACGTTTCCGTAGTGCTAATACCATGCAAAAATTGCACTTGCAGCGGTGCAAAGTTTCTGATATTTGGCCCCAAGAGTGTAGGAATGCAAATCTATGCAAATGTCTCTAGGCCTGCCTGCATTCCAGGGTGGAAGAGGGTGCTCCCTATGTTCTTTAAGTATTGCTAGAAAAAAAGTACCCATTCTCCAAACGGGTTCTGCGGGTTCTGTAGACAGACAATGACAACACTGTCATCAATTGTTGAAAATCAATGATCCTGTAGGTCGCTGTTCTCCTTCGCTTATTGCTTAAAGTGCCTTGCACTCTGAAGTAAACTGCACTGAGAATGGGCGTGTGTGGCTGGCTGACATACCCTGGTGCAGCCTGTGGGTGGAGGTGAGAGTTGGTGTGCTGCTGCATACTCTGACCTACTGTGCTCTCTCCCCACCTGTTGCCTCACTCTGCTGTGGTGCAGTTCATTGTGTTGCATTCCAGTGCAAATGTCCTAGAAATGGTTGAGGACGGGTCCTTTTACGACCACATTGATCTTTCGCCGATTTCAGGACACTGTTTCATGTGTGAAGGTGCTTAAATCAATGAAAAGGGGTGGGTTGGCCATATGTTATGTAGCCAGTCATGTCTGGAGGCTTCTAAGAGGTAACTATGCAAAATGTGGTGCATATTGGTGAAACAGTGTGGAATTGTATAAGGAACAACACTTTGCCAAGCCACGAAGCCACACATTTTGATTTATGCTGAAATCTGGGGAAATTGGTGGGGTGTCCACATGTCATGCAGCCAGTAATGTCTGGAGGGTCCTAACAGGTAACTATGCAAAATTTGATGCAGATTGGTGAAACAGTGTGGAATTTTATAAGGAACAACGCTTCGCCGAGCCAAAACCCCACAAACAAATTCAGAATGTTGCTGAAATCCGGGGAAAGGGGTGAGGTATCCAAATGCCATGTAGCCAGTATGGTCCGGAGGGTCCTAACAGGGAACTATGCCAAATCTGGTGCAGATCGGTGAAACGGTGTCAAATTGTATAAGGAGCAACGCTTCGCAAAGCCACAAACCCTGAAGCAAATTTTGACTTATGCTGAAATCCGGGGAACAGGGTGGGGGTGTCCAAATGTCATGTAGCCAGTATTGTCCGGAGGGTTCTTACAGGTAACTATGCAAAATTTGGTGCAGATTGGTGAAACGGTGTGGAATTGTATGGGGAACAACACTTCACCACAAACCCTGCCAAAAAGCCACACATTTTCCCTTTTTATAAATATAGATAACTGATTCTTGACGATCCAGTAAGAATGCTCCTTGGTTGACATGGCAACCACCCTACCAGGTCGAAATCTTTGCTATGCTCTTTGAGAAATGTCATGTGTTGATTACCTCTGCTGGATAGATTTCTGAGGTCCTCATATTTTTAAGTGGGCCAGAAGTTCGTTTCTTGCAAGTTGTTGATTTCAATTGGAGGTGCAGAACCGAGTTGGATAAGCCGTTGAGGTGCTCCTCTGTGGCATAGACAGTCCTCCCAACAATTCCACTTGAAGATACTTTACTGACACGCAGGTTAAGTCCCTGCATGAGCCCCCTTCCCCACAAGCTGGCTCCGTGATGGTTTGCTTCTTACCTGTTCAGCACTTAGATGGCGGGGAGGGCAGTCATGGAAATGGTGAATGTGAATCCTTTTCATGGAGCCTGAACTGCAAGTCGAGTCTCAGTGGCAAGGTAGCTCCCTGGGGGGCTATTTCATGGATTGCTTCTTACCTATAGAGATTGGGAGAGGGATAGTCTTGAAAATGGCGGAAGAGGCCCTTTTCTTTGAAACCATGTGGTTATCACCTTCCACTGCTCACCAACTCCTTTATGGCTTATTTCTTATATTCTCATCTCTTAGGTGGTGGGCGGGGGTTGTCTGAAAACCAGTGGATCAGGTTCTGGACTGTGGGGGGTCTATCTACTTCTTCCTTTGCATTGTGTAAGGAGTGGCCAAAGCACGCCAGGGTGCATCCCGGTGAGGTAGAGGACTGGCTGAAGCTCTTGCACCCTGCCACACCTACTGCTGCAGTGTAGGGACCCTGCAGCATCCTGTCCTATTTCCATGTCCATGGGCCTGGGCAAGAAAGAGGACAGGATACACATGACAGGAAAGGGAGGAGGCGTCAGTATGAGGTGTAAGAGGAATAAAGAAGGCGTGATTCCTGCTTACCGTGTGACGTCTTACTTATGTGCCATGTGTTAATGTTTCTTTGACACTAGGAGCCCTCAACGTAATGGAACCCAACCTTCAGCGGGCCCAGGATCAACAGCATCACCACACTGTCATTGTGTTAGTGGAAACCAGAGCGCAGCGCCACTTCTCTGGCTCAGGTCCAGGAGAAATCACCTTTCTAGCGTCATCTTGCCCGAGGCTCGGCTGCATTTCTGGATGTCCTCTCCCCGCTTGTCACCGAGGCATAGAAACAGCCTTGAGCTGTGTGCAGCCGCACTAGTTGGAAGCCAACCACTGAATTCCTAAAATGGGTTGATCTTTATAAGGGATGCCAGTGGATATGGATATGGCGAGGGAGAGCAACGCAAATCAACGTTTGCTCACGGGCCGTACACGACCCATTTTTAATTTTAGGTTTTATCAAATCTGAGAGTTATTTCTACTGTTTCCACCAAATATTCTAATGAGGTTTCACTGAGGTATTTGATTTTAACCTTGCCTGTGAATACAAGTTTAATGAATGGGATTCCTTCGAGTTATGGTGTTTACCTTTCATTTCTGCAGAGAAGTGTCCGTTAACGTGGAACAAAACGCCCACGTGACTGGCTGGATGCACAGGTCCAGAGGCACAGTTTCTGAAAGGCATAATGGGAACACAGTAAGTATGGGGGTGCAGTAAAATATGATTCCTTACAGTCGTTCTCAAATTTGACCGACTGACAGATAACGTTTTTACCGGGAGACTGCATGTGTGCGGCATGTGAGTCGGCGTATGTGTGACATTGTGCATTGAAAGTGCGCCACTCACATGCTTTCAATCCTTTAAAAGACAGCGCAGAAGCGAACCCATGAGTAGTTGGGGATTAGGCTTTGTACACGAAGATGCAAGTGAAATCACAGATGCTGACGCAGTAAATGAGCCATTTGTGCAGGCCACCTCTCAACACAATACTGGCTGTAACATCAGTGAAGCAAATAGGTCAGACACGGGTTACTATGCATGAGCAATACTGATCCCTCTGCAAATCAAAGACATGGCTATCGGCATTTCCCATCTGAGACAACAGGCGCGTGCTCTCTTTGTGTTTTCTATCATCGTTATCTTTATTGGTTTTTTTGAGTGGCGCCCTTGTTTTTTTGGG
This sequence comes from Ambystoma mexicanum, assembly GCF_040938575.1. Classification (NCBI taxonomy): domain Eukaryota; kingdom Metazoa; phylum Chordata; class Amphibia; order Caudata; family Ambystomatidae; genus Ambystoma; species Ambystoma mexicanum. Next base: position 758,952,669 of record NC_090939.1, read on the forward strand.
GCTCTACCCCACACAAAGATTGTAAATGGATGCACTACACGGGTATCAATATTAAAACATAATAAGCCTCCCTTGGGCAGTATAGATCGATATGTGATAGAATGTGCATATTTGTAACATGTGAACATTTTGATGGCATCATTTCCGCACGTAATGAGTGCTGTTCTAGATTAGGACTCACCCTTTTCCTTTTCGGTCTTTTAGAGAGGTGCTGCAGACACCGTTCATATGGGCAGTGATTACATAAGTAAGCAAAGTGTAGTTCTTCCGAGAGCTTAGCACTTTTAAAATTGTATAGTTACCTCTACTGTTTCATGTTACATGTCCTAAGGCTTGGCTAGGCCCCAATGGGTTAAGTTTCACTGCACCATTGTTTAATTATGCCGGGGGGTATTGGGGACAAGGTAGTCTTAGGCATGCATTACAATGGTGAAGGCTGGACAGAAGTCATCCGCACCCATAACGCTGCTCATCTGGTCATGGGCGTGGGACTACTTCAGCTTGCTGGAGAGTAAGACTGTCAGAGAGCGAGGAAGGCGTTCTAATATGACACCTATGCCAGAAGACAGTTGCGCTGGGAAACCCACAAACGAGTGCTTTGGTGACCTCATTAATGTGCAAACACTTTAGGGTGTGTCACAACGATGTTTTAAGGGAGTGAACAGTAGGTGATATAGACAACACAACCGCAGCACCCTGCTTGAGTGGTGAAGGTGTATTAATAGATAACACACCAGTTTGTCACTGGTCTCGCTTTAGCAAGTGGCACTCTCCCCCCACAGTCACGGCCAGACCTGCCTGACCCTATTTTCTGCCCAGCAAGCACATCCTGAACCACTGACAACATCAACTATCAGTGCCACTTTCTGGCCACTTACCTTGTTGCATCCGGTTGGGGGTGGTGCCATTTTGGTAGAATATAAGAGACAGAGTGATGGAAAATGCATTGCTAGATATTTGTCAGTGAGGAAAAGCTGTATCGCATGGGGGGTGTGGGGGTAGGGATTGTATGATCATATACTTTCTTGATTGTGACTGGCTAACAGGATAGTAAAATGGGAGACATGGACAACTTGGAAAGTCCATAAAAAATGCGGGAGCAGATCTGCTGGTAGGTAGAGCCAAAATAATGGAGGCAGAATCTCCAGTTTTTGAACGTGGTACTAGGACATAGACTGGGGGTTCATTACGAGTTGGGCGGTATTCTGGCTGTAAATCCACCGGAATACTGCACAATACAATTACCACTACCACCTCTTGGTCCGGCAAGATTACCGCGATTACAAGTGGTGGTATACGTCCCCATTTTTATTGAGTCCACAGGACTTAATCGGGCATTTGCAGCAGAATTACTACGGCGGTTATTCCGACGAAAATGGGCAGAAAGGCAGCGGGGTTACCTCCAGCTCGTAGCTGCAGGTGAATCCTCCAACTTTCCACCAAACTCATAGTTGGGTGGTGTGGTACTGCAGTGGTAACGGTATGACTTCCACATTTTTACCACATCACCCAACTCAACACAGGGGGTGCAAGGTTAAGGTGAACTTGCTTCAAATGCGAGCGCTGAATTTCAAGGGTTTTATTGCGTTAAATCTGATCCCCTGAACTCTCTCTTAACAAAGCTTTTTTCACTGAATATAGTTATATATTCAGTGAAAAAACTTTGTTAAAGGGACGTAATGGTTAAGTTACACAAACAAAAAACTATGAAATTCAGTGAAAACATGTTGTTAAAGAGATGTTATGGTTACAAGTAAAATCGAAAAACCCCAGAAATTCGACAGTATTGGTAAGCTAAACAACCATTACTCACACCACCACCGTGCACTGCTACGACTAACACCCAGGACATCAAAGATGACATCAGAAATTCCATTGATGACAGGGCACTTGTTTTTGTTCATTGGCAGATCTAGTCCAGTTGTTTTTGTTAACTGAAAGTGAACATTTCAAAGATGCTATATATCTACGTTAACCTAGTTGTATTTTCTTAAATTACTTTTCTTAGGGTTTGGCTTCAGCTCATGCTGCACCCATATTTTGTTTTTATTTATTTAATAGTTTTTTTTTATAATGCACCTAATACCGTACCAGAGTTTGTTTTCTAAGCGCAGATCCGGGATTCAAACCTCTGTTGCTCTGTGTGGTCTTGCTTCCAAGACCAGCACGTTGCCCCTGTGCTATCCTCCGTTCACCATGGGGCATTAAGCAGGCCTCAAACACACAATTCATTTGTATGCATGATAATAAACTTTAATGTTGTTGTCATTTTTTGGTGATGTTTTTTCTTTCTTCCTTACTGCAGTTTCCCTGTGTGTGCCTCTGATTTGTATGCATTGAGGGTCTTTGTGTGTATTGTGTCCCTGTTTATTCCATGTTCAACATTTGTCAACATTCTGATAGGTTTGCATTTATTATTTTACTGGCCAATATGACCAGATTAAAAAAATCTGTACTTCTATGGTGCATGCTGCACCCGCAGCATATGTATTATTATGTTCCTGTATTAACAACAACACTCCAATATAGAGCTTTGTTTAGATGAGTACATTTTTTAATACATTAAATAGTTCATGAGAGGTCTCCTGATCACCCCTGATATCTTGCTACCAACATTACAAACACAACCCCTTGTAGGGACTTTTTATCAAAATTCATTTCATATGTGATATCATCAATGATGTCATCAATGACATTTCTGATGTCATCGTTGATGTCCTGGGTGTTAGTCCTAGTAGCAGTGCACAGTGGTGACGCAAGTTATGGTTGCTTAGCTTAACATAACTGATGAATTTCTGTTTTTTTTTATTTTAATTGTAACCATAACACCCCTTCAACATTTTTTCAGTGAATTTCATAGGATTTTGTTAGTGCAACTTAACCATAGCGTCCCTTTAACAGAGTTTTTTCACTGAATTTCATAGGTTCTTACCAGAACACTTAAAAGAGCTTCTATATTATTTTAAAAATCAGGTTATTAGAAATGTTGATTATCACTGTCCTATTTGTGCCTGTCCACCTTCCCCCAACAATCACACAAGTCAAATTCACACAACATAAATCAACAATGCTTTGATGAAACTTCTCTCCCTCCCTCCCCAGGATGACTTTATAGAAATTCCAAATTCTCCCATTTATGTTTCCCATTCCGATACCCCAACCCATTCATAAATACATATGTATATGATTGTGTCATCATTTCTTTGTGTGAACAAACCCTAATTAGTAGTCTGTGAACTAAAGGTTTGTTCGGAGTCCGGTCATGAAATGGATGGCATTCGTGGTTGACACAACGTGTCCGATTGTGTTTGTTGTTGAACCCCTTCATTCCAGTTATGCTTCTCCTCAGATTGAACAGTTTCATGATACAAACCTAAAGAATGGAGAGGTTCCTTGCATAACTATTGTTTTCTACCCTCAGTCTATAGCATACTCATCTGCACAAGTACATACTGTAGTCCGTAATGCCAAGAGGTCTGATGTTAATAGTTTGCTTAAGGGAAACACAGACCACGCTGGTAAAAGAAAGAATAAATCACTGAACCTGCAAGCAGTAAATGACAATGTACAATTGGTGCACATCCAGATTGCTAGTGCAGGATCCAGCCCTGATGTTACCATGCCTCCCACTGTGCCTAGTGATAATGATGTACAGTTAATGCAGGACATGCTAAAAGCTAAGCTTGAGGAGTTAAAACGAGAATTTGTTTCTTTACAAGAGGAGAATAAAACCTTGCAGTCTTTACTGAATACACCTCAGACCTTATCCGTTGATGATGTGAACACTGTGCAGTCCCTGAGTGCAGAGACTTTAGTAAACCATGATATTTGTCAATATGTAAGATCTACTGTGTGTGTAAGTCTTTCTTCTAGTGCAGCACTTAATCAGGGCACAGTTTCTGACATTTGTCCTGCTGTTAGTCAGGGATTAGTTAGCTGAAGATTTACTATGCACCCATTTACCTAAGATTTCCAGTGTAGCAGCTTGTCACAACCCTGAGCTAGCACACATGCAAGCTTCTGATTCCCAAGCACAATCCACAAGAGGGACCTACATAGATTCAGTTACTACAGTATGCTTAGACTCTGCTCTTGATCCAGCTGCTGGGACTGAAGTAGATGTTCAAGCTGATGTGGAAAACAAGGCTACCTCTGTGTTCACTCTTCCTTCTGCCAATTGTGGTCACAACGAACAGTCAGAGAAAGTACAGATTTCATGTTCTGATTAACTCATTCCACAGGATACAGAACCAATAACCCGACATGCAATTCCAGAACTGTTGATTGTTAATCTGCCAATTTCAGAGGCTAAGACAGATGAGTGGACAATTGATGAAATCCTGATTAACAGAGAATTTACTATGGTGATTCCTCTGGTTGATTTTGACTTCTACAAAGAAACAGACTCTATGTCATCCACTAAGGAAAGGGTCTGCAAGGGTACAGCTCAGTGTTTGGTTAGTGGTGCCAAGGAGTCTATTGCACTAGAGGTGCCTTCCATTCCTGAGCCACCAATGTGTCTGTCGACCTCTGAGACTTCAGTCTGTTCACACTTCTATGATCCAGTCCACAGCTCTACAGTCATCTTTGGCACACGTGTCTTCAATCGATGAACTTCTGCCATGTCTGCCAGTTACTCAAGAGCCTCCACCATGCACATGGTCAGCCCTAGAGACCTTGACATGTTTTTCTTCAGCTGCCGAGATTGCTCCAGCATGTATGTCTTTGGCCTCAAAGTTTACTCTGGCATGCCTGTCTTCAGCTACAGTGGCTCATCCAGCATATCACTCTTCAGCCCTAGAGCCTCTGGCAGTCCATCATAAGTGCATGTCTTCAGTCCTAGAGCCTACTGTTTGTTTGCCTTCAGTTCATGAGACACCAGTATCCTTCTTATCCTCGCTGCCAATATCAGAGGTACACCTGTCTACACAGTCAGATCCTGCTGCATTTTCTTGTGCTCCATAGATTCCTCCTGAATCCCAACCATTTACTGCTGAAGAACTTCCAGCCTGCCCTTCTTATTCTTCAGGGGGACCACCAGAATGCTTGCCTTCTACACAAGATGATTCTCCCAACTGCTTGACTTCAGCACCAGAGCCTCCCGAATAGTCAGCATCAGATTTTGAGACTTTTGCCAGCATGCCTGGTGTTTCCTTGCCTCCAGCCTGTCCGCTCTCAGCAGAAAGGCTAACAGACCATCTACCAATCTACCATTGTCTGATGCATGTTGCACTCGCCTGCCTTCATCCTCAAGGACTTATAAGTGTCCGCTCCCAGTGACTGATTCTCCTGTGCCTTCCAACTCAGCTTCAGATCCTGCAAGTCCTTCACGCCTTTCTTCGACTCATGGGTATCTACCTCACCAGATGCCTGCCTATGATTCTTCTAGACTGCAACCTGGTTCGATGCACTCCAGTCCACCTGCTTTTGCCCACAGACCACCATTTCTATCAGTGCCACCTCCAAAGAAAAAGCACTCCTATCATGGAAAGAAGATGCCTTGTGCGGGTGGCGGGAAGAAGAAGACGGGTGTAGGAAGGGGCATACTGTCACGATTTGCTCCCTTTGCTCCCGTTCCCACCACTTGGGGGCATGATTTGGAGTTTATTCCCTACTGGATTTTCCTTCTGAACCTTATGCTACAGTTCTGTGGTGAATTGGGAGTTTTAAATCCTTATTCTCCAAGCTACTTTCCTTCAACGTTACATTACAGGTATTTGGCAGCCAGCATGCTGCTTTAATCAAATGACTATGCTTCCAAGAATGCCTGGCCTACTGCTTCATCTCCACCCTTGCAGGACAAGGTTGGGTGGAGGATAAACAACACCTGTGGCTGGCTGGTGCAGAAAGCAGCACACCAGAGGCGTGTGCCCGTTAAGCAGTTTTAAAAGCCTCAGTTTGCTTCAGTCCAGCACTGGTCATTGATGCAGTGTTCCTGTTTGTGACTGGTCCCTTGTTCCTGGTTCTTCGCTTAGTGTCTAGTTCCTAGTTTCTATTTTCTTGTTCCTTTTCCCTGGATTTCGAATTTAAGGTGCTTATTAGTGATTTCTGCTTCCTGGATTCCATTTCGGTCTTCCTCTGTTTTGCAGGCAACACTTCCTGGTGCTTTTCTTTTTCTCGTTGCATCCCAGTTCGCCTGTTCTATTTTTCTTTGACTATGCCCAAGTTGCTGTTAAACCTTGATCCTTTAGTCTTTCTTCGTTTATAGATTTAGCATTTTGCCTTTTTTCCGAGGATGGGGGGAGGTTTTGCCTTTGTAATTTCGTTTTCCCTGCTCCTGTTCCTTTGCTTTCTCTTGGAATCTATTTCAGGTTTTCCCTTGCACTTCTCCATTTGTTTCCAATTGATTATAAGATGTGGTGTGCTGTTGTAGCTAGCACCTGTGTGAATGCCTATGCTTTCCTCACTGTTCTGTAATCACTAGTCCTACTTGCCCCTTGTCATGAGTCTTTTGTATTATGGTATCCTCCCATTGCTGTTATAGCCTACTGGGTCCCTGTTTGATTAACCGGGTTTGTGGGCTTCGCTGACATTTCAGGTGGTATTCCACGTCCTTGTGAGTATTGTCTTTAAGTTACCTTATACAATGCCATCAAGGGTGTTATCTCACAGATCCATTCGTTGCTAGCCCTGCACGTGGGCTTAGCGCTGTCAGTACCTGTAACAGCAATTGTGGGTAAGGAGCTTGCCGACTTTCTTTGTAATCATAAGGAACTTCTAAGTGCTTACCCCATTTCCCTTTTCATATATTTGTATTGTTATCACGCTCTACTTGCACATCCTGCACATCCTGAGTTTTAGTGTACATGTTTCTTGGTTCCTGTGTGCATGTTGTTTGACTCACAGTACCTAGTAGCTTCAAGGAGGCCTGGGTCATGCCCCGCCTAAAAAAAACTACCCTTGACCCGAACAACCCTACCAACTATATGCCCATCACCACTGTTCCATACATCCTCAGGATCTTAGACAGAGTGGCCTATCTACAAATCCAGAAACATCTGGAAGATAACAACCTCCTAGGCCTCAGACAATCAGGCTTTAGGCCAAGGCACGGAACAGGAACAGCCCTACTGGACCTCAAAATCCAGATGGATGAGGCGAAGGACAACGTAAAAAAGCTAGCCATACTACTGTTGCTCGACCTCCAGATCCTCACTGAACATATGACATCAGCAGCTGCCTTCTCTAGTGAGGCTTCCGTCTGGGTACAATCCTTCCTCTCCAACCGCACTACAAAGGTCTTCTCACCTTCAGCGTCAGCTGACCCCATCCCCATTTACTATGGAGCCCCGCAAGGTTCATGCGTATCGCCAACATTATACAATATCTTTATGAAGCTCCTGTTTGACCGCCTTGACAACCTGGGTGTCACATACACAAATTATGCTGACAATACCCAGGTTCTTATCACGCTGTCGGGATGCTACGAAAAGGATTCCAAACTAATCAATGTCCTATACCTAGAAATCCAAGCATGGATGGCTGAACATAGCTTATGCCTCAACAACGAGAAAACTGATCTTCTCCTCGTCGGCTCCCATTTATGTCTAAACAAACTCAACCCTCGCTACGCCTCGTAAACATTGACGGAAACCATATCAAAGTGGCCAAAGAGATCAAAACTCTAGGGGTATACCTGGACTCTACTCTCTCCCTTCAAGTGAACGCCACTGCATCCTCCACGGCCTACACAAACAAACCAATCAATGCCTGTAAATCATTCCTCTCGCCGACCAGCTGCATGAACCTACCCAGGGCATTTGTGCTGTTCAAAATTGACTACTGTAACACCCTCTTCTTAGGCACCTCTCAGCGCAATCTGAACAAACTCCAGGTGCTGCAGAATAATGCCCTCAGAGCTGCACTGAGCATCCCATGGCATGCCCACATTTCCAGCTTCAGACAGGATGCCCACTGGCTCCCAGTGAGAGACAGAATCACACTCCGATCACTTGTCATCATCCACAAATGCCTTTCGAATACTGCCCCCAAGTACCTAACAGAAAAATTCAGCAAACGACTATCAGTCAGACCAACCAGAACAGCATATTCGCACTGCCTCACCATTCCCAAATTCAACCTAAAAAAAGGAGGTAGCTCCAGCTTCCCAGTCCTAGCGGCTAAACAATGGCATGCTATACCCCTTAATCTTAGAATGCAACCTTCGTTCTGGACCTCTAGAGCAAAAACAAAGACTTGGCTCGCTAACAGGAACTGCCCACGTGCTTGACCAATCTCTGTATCTCACATGTACTGTATGTCTCTGTGCATCGCGACCATCATGTAACCTGGGTCACTTGCACTTATCGCTCTTGTCCTTTCCTGTATAACATGTAAATGTATGAAACGTGTATAATATGTAAATGCTTGTAACCTGTTTAACTTGCTCTCAGTCTCTGGCGCCCAGTTACCTCAGGGTTCGGCGCACAGTATACATAAAGAAACTAAACTAAACTAAACACTGTGTGATCTTGTGCACATTTCCTTTGCCATATTCACTGCTTTTGACCTTTCCTGACACACAATGTGGCAATAAACGCAGAGCTCACACAGAAATGCCCCTTTAACAGAAAGCGAGAGGTGAGGTTCCTTACATACCATGCCAGACAATGACAGGGATAATTTGGTTTAAAGTTTAACTTTATTAATGGCAGGGGCGAGCAAGTGGATTTATGTTTTTGAGACAGAGACAGCATGAATCCTATTGGCCATAGGAGATATAAAATATTTATTAGCAGTATTGGTCGGGGAGAGAAGTGACAAAATATGGTAACAGACTGCATACGCGGGAGTAAAATTAAGCTCTAATATACACGATGGAGCACCCTTTCACAACTATCAAGCACATCTTTGGAAGGCTCTAAGGGACCTGTATCCAGATAGGTCAGACATGGGTTCTATATTGGCTCACAAAATGAAGCCTGATGAGAATCCCATGATCTATTCAAGAAATGTGGACACAGGAAAATAAACAGTCATGGGATGAAAATATACCTTTGTTTTACCACATTTTAGTGAGGGGGCTGTCTGTAGATGTGCATGTCTCTTTGGAAGAGATAGTGGGAATTGAGGCAAAGGGGTGGTCTGAGATACGGGCGACAATTGTACACTATTGCAAAAGGAAGCAGGAGAAGGATAATGAGACAGATGACAATGCAATCAAGGGATGAAACAAATTAATTCAGGAAAAAAACTGGCGAAAATACATATGGAAGGAGCAGTACTCACCGGGCCAGTTGTCACTCCACAAGCTCAGCAAGGAGGGCTTGCAGTGGCTGTGGTAATGCAGTCATGGAGGTTACATTCAGGTTCCACCCAACCAGCAGTGGGGAACTGTACAAATATAGCTGCAACCCGCATTCATATATGTGCAGCAGTAGCAGCCAGGTGTCATGCAGCCAGGCGGAGGAAATGGGTACATGGACAGTTTCAGAATGGGAGGGGAAACTATGCATGTGGTAGGGGAATGGGATACAGGGGAATGACTCCACATTTCGGGGTACAGTGCTTTGCATGTGGGAATTTTGGACATTTTGCACGAACATGCCCTCTTATTGCACAGGCTGAGCAAAAACAGCAGACATACATGCAGCAGCCTCCTCAACAGGTGAAGGTAATGCCACAGAAGTAGCAATAACAGATACAGCCTGCACAAACACAGGGTATGCCCACACAGACACAAGTGCAGGTACAAGGTGGGGAGATGGCCAGAACTCAGAGTACACTGAGCGTACTTCAGGTGCCAGTGCAGACACAGATACCAGAAGGGATAACAATACTGGGACAGAATACCATACCCAAATACACAGGAGTGACAATGGTGAGCAGTAACCCATTTACGTCATCTCTGAACACATTTTCTCAATAGGGTTGCCCACAGGAAATGTGAGCGTGTCCTGTTCTAGCACTAACTGAAGACGCCGAGGAGGAACCGGAGGTAGCAGTTCAGATAGAACAGGGAGGATTTTCCTTTCTTATAGATACTGGGGCAACCAGATCATGCATCAAGAAAGAATGATTTCCATTATCTAACAAAGGTTTGGACACACAAGGCTTTTCGGGGACATTTCTGAAAGTTCCTCTGACAAAAGATTTACCATTGACAATAGGGACACAGCATATCGTAGCACCATAACTGTATTCAAAAGACGCACCCATCAATATTCTGGGGAGAGACCTACTCAGCAAATTGAACACCACAATTTCATTCTTGGAGGAAGGGATGGTGGGCTACACACCGGGACTGTACCCAGTTTGGGTGGCTTTACTGATTCAGGTATACTATGCACACAGCACAATGAGAGGGATACCCACACACATAGAAGTGTTTGTGTACGGGGTACACGTGATGTTGGGATGGTTGCCAGGGATTGAGGGGAAGGTGTTCTGGTTGGGTTGTCCAACAAATTTTTGTTCAGGCCTCACTGTCACTCCTCAATTAGCTCAGGAACACACACTCTACTATACCTGGAGAAAGTAATGGTACAGAAAGGCATGATTATACTGGTTACTACTGATGAAAACAACATGGAATGATGTTCAATTGTATGCATTAATCCTACACTGACATTGACAGGAGTAAGTGACACAGAGTTGTTTGCAACAAAAGACAAAGAAGAAGGAGAGGTAGTGTTTGAGCTGAGTGTACCTTGCTCAGTAGATAAAGAAAGAACATTGCCCCAGATGACACAGATAACAAAAAAGAAAGCACAATATCTGCAGGAATATTTGAAAAAATTGCTCAAAAGTTTATGGACAACAGGACCCCATGATGTAGGAATAGTTAAAGGGGCAGGGGCAGTACACATTAAGTCAAAAGATGGAGCACTATTGCCACAAGTAAGCAGTACTCACTTTCTTGAGAAGCAGATGAGGGCATATGCTAGACACTGCATGCCCTATGTCAGCAGAGCATAATACATGTGAGCTTGTCACCTTGCAACAGAGCTATCTATCTGATTTAAAAAGCAAAGGTATGTGTGACATTTTATACAGGATTCACACCCACTAAGTGACATTATTGAGGCAGAGTATCAGTTGGTCCCCAACCCCGCAACAACATTTTGAACATTCCCGCAGAGGCACGCTATTTCACTGTACAAAAATGTAGCAGTTGCCCTTCTCTAGAAAGAACATGGCATGATAACCTGTTCTGTGGTTTTTTCCACTTTGAGGGTCTACAGCCATTGCTTTTTGCTCACTGTACCTTTCAATCTTTCACAAAGGAGGAATATCAGTCTTCGTCCCACCACAAGGGCAGTCCAGCACCGGAATGCCAGGCAAACCTCCTATTTCTCTGTAGTTGATTTAAAAAATACCTTTTTCTCCATTGCACTACACCCAGGCTCGGGGTATCTTGCATTTGTATTTTGTGTTTATAACGCATGTATCCAATTGGAACCAAGCAAGGAATTGCATCTGGGCGCAGGTGGAATAAAGAATGAGAACCAGAGAGCCAGTATTATCTGCAAAATTAATCAAACAGATAGGTTTTCAACTTGTTCCTGAATTCAAAAAGAGAATCAATTTCCCGAAGGTCAAAAGATAGGGCATTGCATGCTCTTGGCCCTGTGCAGGCAAAGCGTCTATCAACCCAGGTCACAGATCTTGATGGAGGAACCACCAATAAATGCTGTCCTGAAGATCGAAGACAGCGGTTTGGAGGATAGGCAGAGATTTCTGACACAAGATATCTCGGAGAAATCCCTTGGAGGCATTTGAATGTCAAACAGAAGGTGTTGAACAACACCCTTTGCTGTACTGGTAAGCAATGAAGGTTCCTCTGGGATTGGGAGATATGTGAGCGTTGTGACAGTGAAACCTGCAGGCACTGAATTTGCATTTTTTGGATTTCCATTAGAAGGGCATTGCAATAATCTAACCTGGAATTAACCAGTGCACCGACAACCAGGGGGCGATCTTTTTGTGAAATCAGCAGTAACAGAGGTTTTAACAATTTAAGATGATAATATACAAATTTTTCCATATTGTTTACCTGCATGTTGCAGCCTACGTTTGCCTGCCAAGTGCATCCAAGATTCTTTACCTTTGTGGTAAACGATATGGGGACCTCAAAGATTTCTGGGCAAAGTTTTATCCAATTTTGTCTTAGGTCCGAACAGAATAATCTGTTTTACTCAGATTTAACTGGAGCTTGTTAGCCACCATCCATCTCTTTTTTTTTTTAACTAGCGCATGCTATCACTCTTTTAGTTGCTTCCATGGGCTCTTTTAACTGAACATAAATCTGTCTATCATCGGCGTAGGAAGGATAGTGTAGGCTGAATTCCGAAAAGAAAAACCTAACTCTTTATGTGAGGCAAAATGTAGTTATTTATTTATTTATTTTATTGAATGCATTGTTTTATATTTTTATATACATTTCCAGCCTTATTTCGAGCATGGAGTATGTACAGTAGTGGGCCAGGCTATGACTGTGCAATTTGTTACACTGCTGAGAAGGATTAATTGTGAACCTTCTGTGCATTATATTGCATTGCAGAGGGGGTTGTTACCGTGCAGAAAAAGATATGTACTGCATTGAAGGGAAGCACTGAAAAAACACGTTTTTAGACTTCAGGGTTCTTATATTTTTACCTCTTGTATGGAGGTGGAAGGAAATACTTGAGATAATGAAACACTTATTATGGAAGTTGTACTACATGCGATATTTCTTTGCAATACCACACGCAGTAAATAATCATTGGCCATTATGTGGCAGGCGATAAAGGCAGGTGGTATTGCCGTGTAATACAGACACTTTATAATAGAGGTAATAGAAGGTTTAATCCAGGTACTACAAAAATGCCAAATATTCCAGATGGTATTGCCAAATGTCTCTACGGTTAACACTAAAGCCATGAAGAGGCACTTGGGGGCCCCGGAGGGCTTCCTTTCTCACAGGCCTCTCTACCTGATATTGATCAACTTTCACAGGGGGTTTGCACTGGAATCTAGTCTGTCTCTGGATTCCCGTGCCCTGATCTGCCCCAGGTGGCAAATGCACTGCGATCACCACCCTGCGTGCGTGCATGCAGGCACAGTGGTGATCATTCATGGTGGATGCCGTTTGCACATCTGGTGGCACTTATTTCACATCATCCCTCTGGAATCTGCCTGCTATTTTGTGGCTCAAAAAGCAGGCGGAATCAGTAGGTGTCCCCAGCCACTCCATTCCTCAGCAAAGTGTGATGCAAAGAGGGAGGAGTTTACTTTCAGAGCACACTGCTTTGAAAAGCTGGGAGCGGATCTCCAGCTTTGTCCACTGCTCCACCTAGGAAAGCCAATTTAAAATGGTCTGTAGGTCGCAAGCAGAGAAACTTGCTGAGAGATTGTCTGCACGGCCGTTTAACAGCTCCTTCAGAATGAGTGCATTCGTGTTTTAGTGGTTTACTCCAGAATCACACATTTTGCTTGGCTTTTTGCATGGTCTTTTCATTAGATCTTCACGTTTGATCAATGCTGTCGGTTAAGTGAATCTTAGGATGATGCTGGTTTATACGACCCTAGGGACACGTTGCTCTTCTCTGTTATGTCAGAACTGCTGGTGCTAAACACTGGTCTTCTTGGATGGGCTCAAGTGCTATTTTTAAACAGCACAACGCTGAGAAAAATAGGAAGTACTCCCAAGCAAGGACACAACTAAGACCTTCAGGTCTAAAGACTTTATGTGGGACATTTTTCCATTTAGTATTCCATACTTCTCGCTGTAATGCAATTACAAGTGTGGATGGCGTGCCTCGTTTAAAGACATTATGCAGCATGACTCACTGGGGCATTATCCGAGTAAAACCTCTCATCTCTTAATGACTCAATTCCTGAGATTACCATCTGGCAGCATTCCGAGATATCAAGAGCTGGGAGACAGCCCGTAATCCAATCTAAGGGCTTCTTTTTGATGTATTCCTTGGACAAGACAAAGCTTTCTGGAGTACTTGCAGCTTCCTTGAGCTGCTATTGAATTCTTTTAAAAGTCTGTGAAAGAAATAGAAATCAGAATGAAGACATATGGACTCTGGCAAAATACATTAAAACATGTCATGCAATATACAATGGGAAGAATAATACTTTATACTGACTCCATCTTCGCCTGGGCGCGTTTCTGATACGCGCAGTTCAGGTGTTACCTAAAAATAAAAACAACCAAGAAGTTCAATTAAAATGAAGCAGCTTTACACTGAATGTCAAAGTCTCATGCCGGATTAGACAGGTATTTCTGGGTGGCGCAAAGCGATTGGCTGGTAGCAGGTTGGGCGGCATTGTCGTATGCATGTCATTGATTGCTCTCGGGTTGCCTAGGTTTATTTTTGGGCAGACACTTATTCTGGACATGCATTTAACTTTCAAAAATGATAATGAAGGACATATATACAATATCAATTCCACTTTAGGTGCTATAATTGCAAACACAAAAACAAGATTACCAACAGGCAAAAACTGGAAAGAACGTTTCTGAAAAGTATAACCGGTTCATATCAGACTAAAACCCCTACACAGCCACATAAGAAAAGACATCTAGAAGAACATAGCTATCATAGAAATGAGTGGGCAAGCCTAGCTGTACAGTATGTCATTCGGTGCAAACCTATAACTCTTACCCTTGAGATCTGCTTGATGTGATAGAGCAGCGCATTGTTATGACGTCACGGTCGCTTTTAGTAAGCGGGAACCGCAAGGTTACCCAGACACATGCACCATGAGACATGGTGACACAGTAGAGCGCCACAATGTCAATAAAAGGCACGTGCCTTGGCGCACCGGTCAGAGAGCACTGTGTGGAACCCCAGATCATGTGTGTTGTTTCATTAGCAGTGAGGCCGCTAGCATGCATGAGAAAGAATCCCACAGTGTGTGTGGTGACCCTGTCCTCTGTAATCTCCAGGCAGTATTGATACAGGCGCAAAGTGGTCCTCGCCCCCACTCCAGGAGGTGTTGTGGGTCCAGACACAAGTCTTGAACTTAAAGGTAGGACTTAATAACTGGCAACAAGGGTAGGATGGGCGATTCAGATGATGACATTGCCCCACTGGCAGCTCCCCCTACGACCTAACGCCGATCAAGCACTCATCAACATCCATCTTCATCCAAGTGTTTGACACTCAAGGCGCACCATCTGTTCTAGCGCCCAAGTGGGCTTTGTGGTTAGGGAGACTAGATGTATATGTTGACACCACCCAAGACTTTGAACCAGATGCGAAGAGCTCAGCTGTTTTATGCCAGCGCAAGAGTACACAAAATATTTAAAAAGTTAAACCATGCTTCATCTCTTATGGAGCAGCCATTTGGCCAAATACTTTAGTTCTCAAACCAACGCTGATTTTGAGTGTATTCAACAGTGACAGGCCAGGCAAACATCACTGGAACCTATCACTGGATTTCATGCCAGGCTTGGATACCTTGCATTGACATGCACCCTCCCGGGCGAGACAGATGAGTACAGGGCCCTACTGATTCAAGGCTGCCATTCTAATAAGCTTCACCAGCAAATTCTTTGAGAGCCGGGTCTCACTCTGCAGCGTATACTTCAGCCAGCATACTCACATAAACTGACCAAAGTGAATCTGGGGAAATGGGGGCAGCATTCCAGTCATAGAGCATGCTAGAAGCACAAGACATCACTAAACGATGGCCTGGTAGGTCGGGGGAATGCAAGCTCTGCCCAAAAGGCGAGGGAACAGCCCCACAAGTGTGACTACAGGGGAGGAATGCTATCCCATAACAGCCATTGCCCATCTAGACGGGCAGAATGTTCCAAGTTGGTCGGGATAGGCCAGTTCACCAAAGTGTGTAGGTTGGGCACATTCATATCACCTTTCCCAGTGCAGAGGTATCAACAACTCAATGTGTGCCACATGGAAGTGGTGGTGACAGCTGACCCTGAAGACTCAGAAGATGAGCATGAGGTATTCATAATTTTCATCCTGGGTCGAAAGCCAGTCAAAAGGAACCAACCACAATACCAGATTCTGATTGGTAGAAACCACATGCCGGCCTTAATCGACATGGGAGCATCAGTGAATGTGATGAGCATGTGCCAGTTCACCCTACTCAAACCACGCCCCACCATAAAACCATCTAAGGTGTACAATTTTGCATATGGCAGCAATACCTCGATTCCCTTGCAAGGAGTGGCCTGCCTTGAGTTTCAACACATCAACATGAAAACTGAAGGAAAAATATATATCACACCGGCCAACACCACAACTCTGTTGAGCTGCAATTCGGCGGAAGAGCTCAAGCTTTTCCGTTTCGTATTTGGCACATACGCAGGAGACATTGGGCCTCATTGTATGTTTGACGGTGCAGATATAACTTGTCAGTAATAACATTTACCGGCACATTTTTGCACCAGCATACTACAGGTTTTCCAGTGGCAGGGCCTGATTTAACTCGAGCCAAGAGCTGGAAGAAAGTCAGGCACCCCACAAGCAAAAACAACTGGTATTACAGCACTGTTATTACTGGTGCCGGGTATACCAGCAATCCCCCTATGGAGTCCTATGGTACTTAATGGAATGGGGAATTCCCACCTTTTCCATCACTTGCAATCTGCCAGTAATTCCGGTGGACCAAGTGGCAGGAATGGTATTACCGTTTTGTGGTATCCCAACTGATTTACCGCCGGGATACCACAAAACCTGCCATGAGGCCCATTGAATTTAAACCTGTCTTCAATAGAATTGGATGCCTATGCATCCAAGAATTACGCTAACACATCGACAAAACAATTCAGCTCCTGGGTCTCAAGAATAGGCATATTGCTTTTCACCTGCCCCATAAGTCCAGGAAAAGCAGAGGAAACTCAAAGAGGCAGGCATTATTGAAAAGGCACCAAGTCCCAAGGTGTGCTTCTCTCCCATCGTGGTCGCAAGGAAACCCAAGAACCTGTACCAAATTTGAATTTGTGTTGAAATGGGTCTGCCAAACAAGGCAGTGCGGAGGGAAAGACATCTGACCCCTACACTTTACAACCTGCTATGGATGTTCAAGGCGCACAATACTCCTTAAAGTTAAACCTGAGAGCGGGCTACCACCAGATCCCGCTGAGTAAGGAGTCAACATATATCACCACCTTTTCCTCCCACATCGAGTCGTAAATGCCAGCAACAATAGTCTGATTTTTGCCAAAACATACACTGAAAACATTCACCTCCTATGAACTGTCCTGCATAGAATTCATGAGCACAGCCATCAAGGGGATGTGTGAATTCCTCAGGGGCAGGCTCGACATTTTCGGCTTCATGTTCCACAAAGTGGGCGTGTCAGCAGACATCAAGGCAGTCCTACAGAATCAGTCAGATATGAGGAGCTTTCTGGGCATGGTTATAGCTCCGGGAGGTTTGTTCACCACATGGTGATTCTGCCAGAGCCTTTATGACACCCCTCAAGGGCAGCGGAGCCGGGGGAATGTAGCAAACCATAGCAGGAAGATTTCGAGTAACTAAGAATGTGTTTTCCTGAAGACACAACGTCATACTTTGACCCTCAGAGGTCAACTGAACTAATTGTTGAGGCCAGACCACATGGCCTTGGTGCTGCTTTTACACAACGTGCAGCGGATGATGACACTCTTCCCATTGCATTTGTGAGTCGGGCCCTGGCTTCACCTAAACTAAGATATTGAAAAATTAAGAAAGCGGCCAGTGCAGTGTTGTGGGGCTATTGCCATTTTCACCTCTATCTTTATGGGTGACCTTTCAAAGTATTTACAGATCACAAGCCACGAATTGCAATGTTTGATGATCCCCCCTATGTCCTCCTCCTAGAATTGTAAAATGGACACTTACAGGGTAATTCATAGAACTTCGCACAAAAGTGGCGCACACGGCTGGCGCACAGTGTGCGCGTGCCAATGTCTGCGCCAGCCGCGTGCGCTAAAATCGATATCTGCGCACAGCGTATTCATGGATTTCAGCCTCTAAAACCAGCTGTGGCACAGAGTGGCGTAGCGACCCTGCAGCTGCGCCAGTTACGCCCCCAAGAACGCCCTCGGTCAAGGAAAAGCCATCAAAATTCCCAATTCATCGCAAAGGGCTGCGCTAACCCTGGACCAGTATACAGGGCTGCCAAACAGCAAACGGCGAGCGGGGAACGTGTATTACTGGGGTGCGGGGAAGTTCCACACGCGATTCCAGCAGGGTATGTGTATTTCTGGGGTGCGGGGAAGTTTTAAACGTGATTTCAGCAGGGTACCAGTATTACTGGGGTGCGCGGGAAGTTCCACACGCGATTTCAGCAGGGTACGTGTATTACTGGGGTGCGCGGGAAGTTCCACACGCGATTTCAGCAGGGTGCGTGTATTACTGGGGTGCGCGGGAAGTTCCACACGCGATTTCAGCAGGGTGCGTGTATTACTGGGGTGCGCAGGAAGTTCCACACGCGATTTCAGCAGGGTACGTGTATTACTGGGGTGCTGGCAAGTTTCACACGTTATAGGCCCTGTGTGAGTGGGGTACGTGTATTTCGGGGGTGCAGGGGAGTCCTACACGTGAATTGGCAGTGTGGGTCCTCCCAGGTGTTCCCTCTACACCCTCCACGGCCCCTGCAGGCAGACCACACCACAGGGGACTACCCTGCACCCCTGGTCATGTCCCGCAGGCAGCCCATACACCATGGGCATGCCCCCCCAGCCAAGCCACATGTCACCTTTCACTAGTGATCACCAATGCATTACCCCCTTGCATCTCCACCCCACAGCAGTGCAGGGCACCTGCCAGCAGGCACACACTCATGTCCCCAGCACCCCTACCCCCCAGCAGTACAGGGCACCTGCCAGCAGGCCCCCACTCATGTCCCCTTGCACCCCCATCCCCCAGCACTGAGGGTCACCTGCCAGCAGGCCCCCATTCATGTCCCCTTGCACACCCACCCCCCAGCAGTCAGGGGCACCTGGCAGCAGGCCCCCACTCATGTCCCCTTGTAGCACCACCCCCCAGCAGTGCAGGGCACCTGCCAGCAGGCCCCCACTCATGTCCCACTCATGTCCCCCTGCACCCCCACCCCCCAGCAGTGCAGGGCACCTGCTAGCAGGCCCCCACTCATGTCCCCTTGCACCCCCAGCACTGAGGGGTACCTGCCAGCAGTCCCCCACTCATGTCCTCCTGCACCTCCACCCCCCAGCACTGAAGGGCACCTGTCAGCAGGCCCCCACTCATGTCCCCTTGCACACCCAACCCCCAGCAGTGCGAGGCACCTGCCAGCAGCCCCCCACTCATGTCCCACTCATGTCCCCTTGCACCCCCACCCCCCAGCAGTGTGGGGCACCTGCCAGCAGCCCCCCACTCATGTCCCACTCATGTCCCCTTGCACCCCCACTCCCCAGCAGTGCAGGGCACCTGCCAGCAGGCCCCCACTCATGTCCCCTTGCACCCCTACCCCCCAGCACTGAGGGGCACCTGCCAGCAGGCCCCCACTCATGTCCCCTTGCACACCCACCACTCAGCAGTGTGGGGCACCTGCCAGCAGGCCCCCACTCATGTCCCCTTGCACCCCCACCCCCCAGCACTGAAGGGCACCTGCCAGCAGGCCCCCACTCAGGTCCCACTCATGTCCCCTTGCACCCCCACCCCCCAGCACTGAGGGGCACCTGCCAACAGGCCCCGACACATGTCCCCTGCACCCCCACCCCCCAGCAGTGCGGAGCACCTGCCAGCAGGCCCTGACACATGTCCACCAGCCAACACGTCATCACAATCTAGATCCCTGGCCCTTATGGCCAGCCTCCACATGCCAAAGACCCACCCAAGTATTGCATCCACCCACATATATATGAAATACCAATTACATGATACAACCCCAATGGCAAGTATGTAAATGAACACATGTCCGTCACACACACACAATGGGTGCAAGTGAATCTCAAAACCCATATCATGACATACATGAAACCAATGAGATAATACCACACATCGAAGTTTGAAGAAAAAAATGTATTAAAAGCAACATGAATGGAATTAAAATCAAACAAACAACAATGGAAATTAAAAAAGAAAAGCTGCATGTCCATAAAATAATGAAAAACAACTAATCATAATCCAAAGGAAAGCTGTCCAAAGTCACAGTTCCAAAAATGAAATCCAAGGGAAAAACAAAAGTGAAAACCATTGCTCCATGGGGAAATCCAAAAGAAAAGTAGAATCCAACAGTCAACTATACACAGATGAACAATCCAGGGTCCATGATCCCAACTGAAGAAATGAAACCTATCAAAAACTACTACATAATAAAAAAACTATATACAAAAATGTGGTCCATTGTCCAAAAGGTCCAAAATAAAGAAAAAACCAAAGGAAACCTAATACTAACCAAATAACTATTTACAAGGGCAGCGGGCAAGTCCAACGGCTCACATGTTGATGTTCCGGGCCAGGGCATCATCAAACTCCTGCTCGATCTATCGGAGGCGGTCCTCTTCCATGGCCCGAGGGTTCGCAGGGACGATGACAACTGGAACTCCAGGTCCCTGTGAATGGCCTCGCAGTGATACACAGTAATCAAAACATGTGTGCTCACACATCTGCATTTGGCCTGCATGCTTATCCACACATACACCATCCATGTGTCTCACACATGATGAAAGGACTTGCATGTGTCAGCCTCACAGCCCTGTACATACACATCCATACATGGCCCTACAAAACCACATGTACAACCTGCACACTACTGGCACACCACCACACGCACAGCTTCCAATCAGTTTGCATGTACACTTACCGCTCGACTCCAGACGGGTCTGCCTCTCAAGGACCTGGACGTGGAGCGCTGGGCGTATGCGTTGCAGGACCCTCATCTGATGTTCCGACAGGTGGCCACGGCGCCCCTTAGCATCCGCTGACTTCAAGAGGCACCGGGCCTTGTTGAAGGTCCTGGACCTGAAGTCCTACCAGCGCTTCTTGAAATGTTGGAAGTCGCAGTATGCGAAACCTCCGCGTTGTTGGCAGTCACGATGTCCGTCCAGATCCGACTCCGTCCTTCCTTGTCAGCGGCCGACCTTCCAAAGAGGGCATCATACTGCCCCAGGACTTGCTCCACCAGGACACCAACTTCGGTGGAAGTGAAGCTGGTGGCCCTCTGCCTCTCTGGCTGGGGGTTGCCAGTGGTGCCATATGGTGTATTGCCCGACATGGCAACTCCAGAGGCAGGTGTGGGTGGGCAACTGGGTCCTGGGGCTGGGCTGTGGAGGGATGGAATAGCAGTCGGGAGTCTTCAGTTCCAGCAGGGGTGATGATTCCCTTGGCATCACATACTACCTGAACGTTGATGGAATGCCAGTGCTTGTGGTTTCTATAGATGTGCTCAGATGCCCTGGGGGGACGTAGAGACACATGGGTGCAGTCAATGGCACCTAGCACTTTGGGGAAGTGTGCCACCCCGTAAAAATCCTGGATGACAGCCTGCCTTTCTGCAGGTGTTCTGGGCAGGTATATGTGCCTGCTTACTGATGGGCGTGCAGTCATGATGGCCAAGACCTGGTGTAGGCAGCGTGACTGCGTGGCCTGTGACACCCCCCCCCACTATGGCACTTGTCCGCTGCAATGATCCAGTGGCCAAGAAGTGCAGTACATTAAGGATCTTCTCCAGGGGGCTGAGTGCTTGGGAGCAGAGGGTGGGTGATGTGAGGTCATCCTCCCACTCACTGACCAGGTCGAGTATCATGTGAGGTGGAAACCTGTACCTCCCATACACTTGGTCATCAGGCATCCCAAAAAGGCTGGTTCTGGGTTTAAAAATTCTGGCCCTGACTATCCTCCTCCTCCTGCGGTATCCCACGGCCACTGCTGCTAGGAACGGTATATTCATCCTGGCGTCTGAGCTTGTTTGTTGTTTGCGCGCACTTTTATGCTGCGCGTCGACATACGCCTGCTTCCTGCTGTCGTACGTGTTTCCGGATTAGCACGTCTTTTTTGGCGTGTGCATGTGGGCGTTCCGCGCATTTGCCTCCTGTACTTCCATGCCCACCACAGTAATACAAGTACCCTGCTCGCCAAGGCCCAATCACGTATAAAACTTCCCGCGAGCCCTGAAGTACACGTACCCCGCTCGCCCAGGCCCAATCGCGTGTAAAACTTCCCGTGAGCCCCTGAAGTACACGTACCCCGCTCGCCCAGGCACAATCGCGTGTAAAACTTCCCGCGAGGCCCTGAAGTACACGTACCCCGCTCGCCCAGGCACAATCGCGTGTGAAACTTCCTGCGCACCCCCAAAATATACGCTATTCTTGACACAGCGGGTGTCCGTGTTTGTCGCGTACCCCTTTGCACGTCATTTGTCCTAGAGGGCCACAGTATGTGACATTCATCAGAGCTGTATATACGGCTTTTTGTTAGCGCACATTTTCTTCATGCGCAGGGACGCTACCACCTGCCTTTGTGTGCCAGACATGTGTTGATGTACATAGTTGACTTTTGGTTTGTGTCATGGGATCGCCATTTCACTGCTGGGGGTGGGGGTGCAAGGGGACATGAGTGGGGCCTGCTGGCAGGTGCTCTGCACTGCTGGGGGGTGGGTGGAAAGGGGACATGAGTGGGGGCCTGCTGGCAGTTGCCCTGCACTGCTGGGGGGTGGGGGTGCAAGGGGACATGAGTGGGACATGAGTGGGGGCCTGCTGGCAGGTGCCCTGCACTGCTGGGGGGTGGGGGTGCAAGGGGACATGAGTGGGACATGAGTGGGGGCCTGCTGGCAGGTGCCCTGCACTGCTGGGGGTGGGGGTGCAAGGGGACATGAGTGGGACATGAGTGGGGGCCTGCTGGCAGGTGCCCTGCACTGCTGGGGCATAGGGGTGCAAGGGGACATGAGTGGGGGCCTGCTGGCAGGTGCCCTGCACTGCTGGGGGGTGGGGGTGCAAGGGAACATGAGTGGGACATGAGTGGGGGCCTGCTGGCAGGTGCCCCTCAGTGCTGGGGGGTGGGTGTGCAAGGGGACATGAGTGGGGGCCTGCTTGCAGGTGCCCCTCAGTGCTGGGGGGTGGGTGTGCAAGGGGACACGAGTGGGGGCCTGCTGGCAGGTGCCCTGCACTGCTTTGGGGTGGGGGTGCAAGGGGACATGAGTGGGTGCCTGCTGGCAGGTGCCCTGCACTGCTGGGGGGTGGGGGTGCAAGGGGACATGAGTGGGACATGAGTGAGGGCCTGCTGGCAGGTGCCCTGCACTGCTGGGGGGTGGGGGTGCAAGGGGACATGTGTGGGACATGAGTGGGGGCCTGCTGGCAGGTGCCCTGCACTGCTGGGGGGTGGGGGTGCAAGGGGACATGAGTGGGGGCCTGCTGGCCGGTGCCCTGCACTGCTGGGGGGTGGGGGTGCAAGGGGACATGAGTGGGGGCCATGCACTGCTGGGGGGTGGGTGTGCAAGGGGACATGAGTGGGGGCCTGCTGACAGGTGCCCCTCAGTGCTGGGGGGTGGGTGTGCAAGGGGACATGAGTGGGGGCCTGCTGGCAGGTGCCCCTCAGTGCTGGGCGGTGGGTGTGCAAGGGGACACAAGTGGGGGCCTGCTGGCAGGTGCCCTGCACTGCTGGGGGGTGGGGGTGCAAGGGGACATGAGTGGGACAAGAGTGGGGGCCTGCTGGCAGGTGCCCCTTAGTGCTGGGGGGTGGGTGTGCAAGAGGACATGAGTGGGGGCCTGCTGGCAGGTGCCCCTCAGTTCTGGGGGGTGGGGGTGCTGGGGGAAATGAGTGGGGGCCTGCTGGCAGGTGCCCTGCATTGCTGGGGGGTGGTGCATGGGGACATGAGTGGGACATGAGTGGGGGCCTGCTGGCAGGTGCCCTGCACTGCTGGGTGGTGGGGGTGCAAGGGGACATGAGTGTGGGCCTGCTGGCAGGTGCACTGCACTGCTAGGGTGTGGGGGTGCAAGGGGACAGGAGTGGGGGCCTGCTGGCAGTGCCCCTCAGTGCTGGGGGGTGGGGGGGCTGGGGGTGCTGGGGGACATGAGTGGGGGCCTGCTGACAGGTGCCCCTCAGTGCTGGGAGTGCTGGGGACATGAGTGGGGGCCTGCTGGCAGGTGCCACTCAGTGCTGGGGGGTGGGTGTGCAAGGGGACATGAGTGGGGGCCTGCTGGCAGGTGCCCTGCACTGCTTTGGGGTGGGGGTGCAAGGGGACATGAGTGGGTGTCTGCTGGCAGGTGCCCTGCACTGCTGGGGGGTGGGGGTGCAAGGGGACATGAGTGGGGGCCTGCTGGCAGGTGCCCTGCATTGCTGGGGGTGGGGGTGCAAGGGGACATGAGTGGGACATGAGTGGGGGCCTGCTGGCAGGTGCCCCTCAGTGCTGGGGGGTGATTGTGCAAGGGGACATGAGTGGGGGCCTGCTGGCAGGTGCCCCTCAGTGCTGGGGGGTGGGTGTGCAAGAGGATACGAGTGGGGGCCTGCTGACAGGTGCCCTGCACTGCTGGGGGGTGGGGGTGCAAGGGGACATGAATGGGACATGAGTGGGGGCCTGCTGGCAGGTGCCCTGCACTGCTGGCGGTGGGGGTGCAAGGGGACATGAGTGGGGGCCTGCTGGCAGGTGCCCTGCACTTCTGGGGGGTGGGGTGCAAGGGGACATGAGTGGGACATGAGTGAGGGCCTGCTGGCAGGTGCCCTGCACTGCTGGGTGGTGGGGGTGCAAGGGGACATGAGTGTGGGCCTGCTGGCAGGTGCACTGCACTGCTAGGGTGTGGGGGTGCAAGGGGACAGGAGTGGGGGCCTGCTGGCAGTGCCCCTCAGTGCTGGGGGCTGGGGGGGCTGGGGGTGCTGGGGGACATGAGTGGGGGCCTGCTGACAGGTGCCCCTCAGTGCTGGGAGTGCTGGGGACATGAGTGGGGGCCTGCTGGCAGGTGCCACTCAGTGCTGGGGGGTGGGTGTGCAAGGGGACATGAGTGGGGGCCTGCTGGCAGGTGCCCTGCACTGCTTTGGGGTGGGGGTGCAAGGGGACATGAGTGGGTGTCTGCTGGCAGGTGCCCTGCACTGCTGGGGGGTGGGGGTGCAAGGGGACATGAGTGGGGGCCTGCTGGCAGGTGCCCTGCATTGCTGGGGGTGGGGGTGCAAGGGGACATGAGTGGGACATGAGTGGGGGCCTGCTGGCAGGTGCCCCTCAGTGCTGGGGGGTGATTGTGCAAGGGGACATGAGTGGGGGCCTGCTGGCAGGTGCCCCTCAGTGCTGGGGGGTGGGTGTGCAAGAGGATACGAGTGGGGGCCTGCTGACAGGTGCCCTGCACTGCTGGGGGGTGGGGGTGCAAGGGGACATGAATGGGACATGAGTGGGGGCCTGCTGGCAGGTGCCCTGCACTGCTGGCGGTGGGGGTGCAAGGGGACATGAGTGGGGGCCTGCTGGCAGGTGCCCTGCACTTCTGGGGGGTGGGGTGCAAGGGGACATGAGTGGGACATGAGTAGGGTCCTGCTGGCAGGCGCCCTGCACTGCTGGGGGTGGGTGTGCATGGGGACATGAGTGGGAGATGAGTGGGGGCCTTCTGGCAGGTGCCCTGCACTGCTGGGGGGTGGGGTTGCAAGGGGACATGAGTGGGACATGAGTGGGGGCCTGCTGGAAGGTGCCACTCAGTGCTGGGGGGTGGGTGTGCAAGGGGACATGAGTGGGGGCCTGCTGGCAGGTGCCCTGCACTGCTTTGGGGTGGGGGTGCAAGGGGACATGAGTGGGTGTCTGCTGGCAGGTGCCCTGCACTGCTGGGGGGTGGGGGTGCAAGGGGACACGAGTGGGGGCCTGCTGGCAGGTGCCCTGCATTGCTGGGGGTGGGGGTGCAAGGGGACATGAGTGGGACATGAGTGGGGGCCTGCTGGCAGGTGCCCCTCAGTGCTGGGGGGTGGTTGTGCAAGGGGACATGAGTGGGGGCCTGCTGGCAGGTGCCCCTCAGTGCTGGGGGGTGGGTGTGCAAGAGGATACGAGTGGGGGCCTGCTGACAGGTGCCCTGCACTGCTGGGGGATGGGGGTGCAAGGGGACATGAATGGGACATGAGTGGGGGCCTGCTGGCAGGTGCCCTGCACTGCTGGCGGTGGGGGTGCAAGGGGACATGAGTGGGGGCCTGCTGGCAGGTGCCCTGCACTTCTGGGCGGTGGGGTGCAAGGGGACATGAGTGGGACATGAGTAGGGTCCTGCTGGCAGGCGCCCTGCACTGCTGGGGGTGGGTGTGCATGGGGACATGAGTGGGAGATGAGTGGGGGCCTTCTGGCAGGTGCCCTGCACTGCTGGGGGGTGGGGTTGCAAGGGGACATGAGTGGGACATGAGTGGGGGCCTGCTGGCAGGTGCCCCTCAGTGCTGGGGGTGGGTGTGTCAGGGGACATGAGTGGGGGTCTGCTGGCAGGCGCCCCTCAGTGCTGGGGGGTGGGTGTGCAAGGGGACACGAGTGGGGGCCTGCTGGAAGGTGCCCTGCACTGCTGGGGGGTGGGGGTGCAATTGAACATGAGTGGGACATGAGTGGGGGCCTGCTGGCAGGTGCCCTGCACTGCTGGGGGGTGGGGGTGCAAGGGGACATGAGTGCGACATGAGTGGGGGCCTGCTGACAGGTGCCCCTCAGTGCTGGGGGGTGGGGGTGCAAGGGGACATGAGTGGGGGCCTGCTGGCAGGTGCCCTTCACTGCTGGGGGGTAGAGGTGGAGGGGGTCATGCGTTGGTGATCAGTAGTGCAAGCTGACATGTGGCTTGCCTGGGGGGCATGCCCATGGTGGATGGGCTGCCTGCGGGACATGACCAGGGGTGCAGGGTAGTCCCCTGTGGTGTGGGCTGCCTGCAGGGGCCGTGGAGGGTGTAGAGGGAACACCTGGGAGGACCCACACTGCCAATTCACGTGTAGGACTCCCCTGCAACACAGATATACACGTACCCCACTCGCACAGGGCCTGTCGCGTGTGAAACTTCCCACGCACCCCCGAAATACATGTACCCCGCTCGCCCAAGGCCAATCGCGTGTGAAACTTCCCACGCACCCCAGATTTACACGTAGCCAGGCCAATCACGTGGGAAACTTCACGCGAACCCCAGGAATACCCCACGCACCCCACTCGCACAGGGCCTATCGTGTGTGAGACTTCCCGCGAACCCGAGATTTACACGTACCCAGGCCAATTGCGTGTGCAACTTCACACGAACCCCAGGAATACACGCAGCCCACTCGCACAGGGCCTATCGCGTGTGAAACTTACCGCGAACCCCAGATTTACATGCACCCCGCTCGCCCAAGGCCAATCGCGTGTGAAACTTCCCGCGCACCCCTGAAATACACGTACTCCCCTCCCCCAGGCCCGATCGCGTGTAAAACTTCCAGCGCACACCCGAAATACACGCACAAGCTAATTTTTCACACAGCGGGTGTCGCTGTTTGTCGCGTACCCCTTTGCACGTCATTTGTCCTAGGGGGCCACAGTATGGGACATATATTTGTGCTTTTTGTTAGCGCACATTTTGGCGCACATTTTTTTCCAGCGCAGGGACGCTACCGCCTGCCTTCGTGTGGCGGACGGGTTTGGGTCTGTGCGTGTCTTTGCCCGTGTGCTGGTTTGCCCTATTCGATTCCATGAATGCGTGTTGTAGGCGAGCATGTGGGCGTTCCGCGCACTTGCCCCCTGTACTTCCCCCGTGATGCCCACATTTTCACGAGTTGTTCCCCATTCCGAGTGTTACACCCCGTGTTCCGCCTACTTTTGTTATGTGCGCTGCGCTATGTGCGCTTTCGCTGTGGCCTTAGCGCACGCCGTTAGATGACCTGTGCGCAGGCGTGCGCCGCGCACTTTTTCAGCGCACATCCCTGATTTTACTCGCGCACAGACTTCCATGAATAGATGTGCGCTGGTTTCCCTGCGATATTTGCACTTGCACTGCGATTTTCGCTCTTTCACTGCGAATCGCACGTTTTTGCACGCTTGCGCCGAAATTTTCGGCGCACATTAATTCCATGAATCGGCCTGTTAAACTGTAAAGTATTTGATTTCTCTGTAGGATGTCGCAATTGGTCTGGGAAATCCGGTAGACTTTCTTTCATGCCACCCTCATGCGGCCACACCCATCGAGTCCAGGGCAGTACCTTGTCTGGAAATACAGGTAAACCTGGTGGAGAAAGACAATGTCCCACGAACCTTGACCCTGGAAGAAATCCAAGGTGCCACATAAAGTGACAAATGCTTTCAGGCAATAAAAATGGCCCTGTCTACCGGACATTGGAAATAATTCTTAAAGGCACAACAGAATAGAACAGAATCTGCCCAATGCTATTTGCTCAGCCTTTCCACCAGGAAGGAAGAACTCTCAGTGGGCAAAAATGGTCTGCTTCTATGAGGTTCATGCATTGTGATCCCTACATCACTCACCAACCGAGTGGTACACCTCGCACACTCAGGGCACCACGACATCTGTAAAACCAAATCCTGCCTAAGGGAGAAGGTATTGATGCTGCTGTCAAGACGATAATCTCCCGCTGCATCCCCTGCCAATTGTCTGGCCTGGTGAATCCCCAAGTCCCCATGCAATCTATGCCTGAGAAACTCTGTAGGAGAACATCAGCGTGGGTTCCCGGATCCCATGGGTGGACTGGCCCATAGGGAACTCTGGAGATTTCCCGGTGGGCCTCTGCACCCTGGGCCTCTTTTGTGTGGCATTTCCAAATTTTCTCATAGGAAAAGCATTGAGCTTGCTGAAAATGTGTCATATGGGGCCACTTTGAACATTATTTCCAGGGCCTCTTTTGGTCCCCAGTATTTCCAGGGCCTCTTTTAGTTCCCAGTCCACCTCTGCCGGATCCCCAATGGTAAGCACACTCTGGTGGTAATCAGTGATTACTCCCACTACTCAAAGGTGAAACTAGTTGATTGCATGGCAACATCAGCATTTATCCCAAAACGGAAAATATTTTTGCCTCCTACTGGAGGTGATCAAAACAGACAATGTGCTACCGTTCCAGGGATCTGAAATTCTGGCATTCCTACAAGAGCTTGGCATAAGGCATTCGAAAATAATTCCTTGCTGGCCCCAACCCAATGGAGACAAGGAGCGCTTCATGAAGACTCTCAATAAAACGTTGAGGATTGCTGCTCAAGGGCAAGAGATTTGGCAAAAGAGCAATTTTGCGTTTCCTCAGGGGGCACCAATTGACCCCCCCATTTACCTACAGGGGCGACCCCCGAGAACAACCATCCCAACAATCATAGAGTGGAGACCACCAACATTCGGTGAACAGCAATTCATGGAGAAAAGAAAGAAATTGAATGATGATGAGAGCAAACGACGTGATGCCCGAACACGACCGTTGAGGTTGGTGATCCCGTACTGGTGAAAATCTCAAGACCCTAGAACAAGTTCTCAATACCTTTCAGTCCTCCCCCATTGATCATCACCACTCGAAAGGGGAGTATGGTGACTGCGTAGAGGGGATCATCCTCAATCACCAGGAATTCGTCCCATTTCAAAACCCTGCTGGGAATCACATGGTGGCACCACTATCTGAAGTACTGGAGCCATACCCGAGCTGGAACCCATCAGGCTGGAAGAAGATAAACCACCTAGCCATCAGGAACTGACAGATGAAGATCAAACAGTCTATCCCTCCTCTGCTCTGGCCCTCTAATGTCCTGAAGGGGCACGTGCCCTGCATGCATGTTTTAATGATCAAATTCACTTTTATGGTTAACTAGCTAGGGAACCCAGCTTTGCCCGTGTCCTGATCGAGTGGTGTCTCGTTCCAGCCATCCGGTAGCACTGGCATAGGTACAGGATTCAAATATGAAGGTAGGACAGGAGCAGGTACCAGCGAGGCTTGTTCGGAGTTAAGGGTAAAGGTATATCAGATAGGTCTTCGTAGGGATCAAGACTTGGGATCACAAGAGAGGGGTATTCAGGGTTAGGAGAGGGCCACCACAGCTAGGTAAAAGATTCTAACATTTCCCGCACAATCTCACTTTCTTTAGTCTCCACCTCAGTAGCTTGGTCAGCTCCTCTTCTGTCTTCTAGCTGGCTTTCTGGTAAAGACTTTGATGTAAAAGTGTGTTCAAAGTTATAAGGGATATTTATTTTATTTCATTTAATGTATTTACAGTATTAGGTAGTTAACAAAAGTAAACTTTTAATACTACACATATCCATAACACAAATCAATCATTCATAGCTTTGATCTCAGCACAAACGTGTGATCGGGTGTTCTGGCATAATTCACTAGTACGTCATCATGAACATTAATCACCAATCCAAAATAGCCAGAACCTGACAAATCCTTTTCCATAGTATAGTAAGATGTGCAATACAAGGTTCATGGCACCCGCTCATGAAGATAGCCCATACACGTCCATGCCCACAGGGCACAGCACCAAGAATCAGAGCTCTGTATTAAAGATGGGCATTCGGTCAAAAGATGCTTAGCACTCTTCAGCTGCATCTCACCACACATGCAACAATGCCTGGCACTCCTAGGAATATTTCTCCAGGCTCCAAGTATCTCTAAGGTTTTAGCCACATTCAATTTAATTCGGAGGTAATCCCAAACCAAGGAATTGCCCAAGGAGTGGTGGATATGGGTTGGAAACTACCCATGCAACTGAATGTACCCAATGCATTCAGCAGCATTCTTTTGGTAGCCAAGTTCACTGTCAATTGTTCCTTGCTCTGACTGTTCAAGATTTTCTTCATGATGGTCTTGTGCTGGCTAAGTGGCAGTGCTAGCACATTTTCTGGAGCCAAGCCACCTATCGGCCATGAGCCTGATGTTCCCCAGACAACTGGATAATATAAGAATAGCTCTAGCCTGCAACACTCCGAACATTAGCTTGATCAATGAAACTTCTTGAGCGTTAACAAACTTCCAGAACTAAATTAGAACAAACTTCCAGATAGATCATTTCCAAGGATAAATGGGGGAGGGGGGCAGTCTCAGGAGTCTCTTTAAGATTAATGATCCAATTAAGTCAGCTCAGGTATAATTCCACTAGCCCATATCACTGCCCCATACAGAGCAATGGGCAGTATTTTAGCCTGGTACTATTTGAAAAAAAGCGCCAATCGAATAACCCCCACCCCTGTGAGCAAAGGAGCCAATGGTACCGGCAATCTGACAGAGTTCAGTCTTGGTGCGTTCTGAGTGTATGGCACCACGTAATTTGGAGTCCAGGTAAATACCAAGATATGCATAGTCAAAGCTGCGTTAGGTTGGCAGTTGAATGAGCTCTCTCTTACTCTATAGTCCAGTTCCTGGCATACGAACCCCCTTCAGTATTGATAGCTATAGTGCTGGTTGTAGACACACACTCTGGCTGTTTAGCTGGGCTGATGTTTTGTCATTGTTGGCGATAAAGTTGTTTTTGAGAAACACTCCTGCTGCAGCCACAGTGCAGATGTTAGGGGTAGACTCTGTGTTTGTGGCCCTAGGAAATGTATGAACCTTTGCATACAGGCACCCCAGGATAATATAACCCTCTGTATTGCGGACCTTTGAGGCCTTCTTAGTCAGGGTGGCCACATATGGGGCTGAGTTGTTCCGGTTTTCTGCTTGCATTTAGTCCATCAATAAGGTGGCATTAGTGTCTGAGGAAACATAGCTTCCGGTTTGCATAGCTTTCCAGTCAAGATGATGGCAGGTGTGAATGGGAGACCAAAGCCTTTTGCATACCTCTGTGGCACAGCCCCTGCAGAGGCAAAGTTTTCAGCAGGCGCCTTAAGAGGCAAACATTTTGGCAGGTACACTGGGAAAGTGTCATGGGTGGCAAAGGGGACTGTCTGACCAAAGTCTCGGGTTGCAGACAAAGTCTTTACAGCCCAGAGAGTAGTTGAAGTGTCTGCCAGGTACCAAGGGTGAGGTAACAGTCTTTGGTGGTACTAATGGTGGGGTGGGGAAGCAGTACAGGAAGAACAATATCCTTTGCCTCAGTGCTGGGCATTGCTCCAACTGCTGGTGTATTGATAGAAGCTGGCAGTACCCAGTAGGTGATAGGCACAGGCCTGTTGGTGAAGATGGAATTTACTGAGGGCAGAGAGCTCCTGGTGCAGCACCTCGCTGATGTTTCCTGGCAAACGTTGGGCAGAAGGCTTGTGCTTCACCAACCCTTTCAGCTACAGTGGCAAAGTTCTCAGGACCATGACAAACCTGAAAGGGGTTCCCTTCTTCGGACCGGTGGAAACATTCCCATCGTTTAAGGTTACCGCACATTGATAGGGGGCCTGTGGTTGATGAGCATGCTAGTAATGTTGTTTACCCACTCCCATGGATGGCAGAGGCAGGCTTCCTGCAGTGCAGGGTGCAGGTGTAGGGGCGGCACAGAGTTGTGTGTGGAGTATGTTGGTGGTTCAGCTCTTCAAAATGCCGAATTCAACTGAGACTCAGGATGAGGCTTATCCTCTTGTAATGATGGGCAGGGGACAGTGGCCCTTTGATCTGAGTCACAGTGAAGGGTTCTCGCCAGTTCCCCCTCAAGAGTATGTACCACTTAAATCAGCCAGCTCCTGATAGATTGGTGGCAACAGTAGTCTCTCTTTGAATCTCAGTTATAGGAGCATGAGTGGCAAAGCCTTGGTGTTAAGGTGTGCGTCACGCAACTTGGACGTACCTCTGTTTCCGGATGATGTCCGCGTTGGGGAAGCCAGTCTGAAATTCGGGTGAACCAGTAGAGATTATGGCACAAGGAAGCAACCTCAATCCAGTCCTGAGGGCACAGGAAAGGACGGGGGCCACCCCCCGACGCCAAAGATCTTCTTCCTGTAGTTGATCTAGGTTTGAAGTAGCTGGCACAGGCAAGACGGGCGACAAGGAGGTCCTGAAGTCCAGTGAGGTGAGAGCTCTGTAGAACAGCCCAGAAGGAGAGCTCAGAAGGTCGCTGGGATGAACCAGGCACTCGCAGTTCAATGGGAATCCAAGTAACAGTCAATATGCAGGCTGAGGAATGATGGGTAGCCGGAGAGTCCAGGCCCAGGCGAGTCCAAACGATGCAGAGGTTCAATTGGGGCAGGCAAGAAGACTGGTACCCCAGCAAGGCAACAAAAATAGGGATACCAAGTAGGCTGACAGAATGACCTCAGGGAACCCCAAAGGAGAGAAACCAGGGAGAGTGAACCACGGGAAAAACAGGGAGGCCAGGCAAGGAGTAGGGAGCCAGTCAAGGAAGCTGGAAAACCAGGCAATATGCAGGAGACCAGGCAGGGAAACCAAGCAGTGGAGGGCAGGATGGCCTGGTAGGAAAACAGGGGAACCAGACAGGGAAGCTAAACGGCCTGGCTGGAAGGCAGGGAACCAGGCAGGAAAACTGGAAGGTCTGGCAGGAAAACAAAGGGGCCAGGCGGGGGGGGGGCTGGAAGTCCAGGCAGGGAAGCAGAGCGATAGGCTACAGGATCCAACTGGAGCCGGGCGGCGAAACAACGGAGGGTCAGGAACGAACCACGTTGAGACGCGATTCGTTCCTGCACCCGAACGCTATTTACAGCCGTGGCACGAAACCGAGGCTTGGAGCGCGGAGAGTTCCACGCATGCGCCGCGGTCCTTCCGGGGCAAGAACGAGGCTTGGAGCCATCGATCGCCTTGGTCCGCGGCACACGCGTGCGCCCGTAGCCGGAACCAAACAGCTGATTCGGACGTCGGGGAATCTCCCTCCCGCTGATCCGATACCTGGAATAGAGCTGCCAAGGAAAGTGGCGACCCGCAGCCTTCCAGGTACGTGTCCTAACATTTGGCCCCTCAGGGTGATTCCGCTAACCTACAACTGACCAGCCTCAATTACCCTTTTCTGTAGAGTCATTTGTAGCACATGTTCAAGTCAAACCATGTAATCTGAGAATCTTTCATCATCTGCCAGGTGGGAGTTGTAGAACTGGACCATCAGGTCTGAAACTGATTCAGTGGTGCCATAAACCCCTTCAAGAATGTGCAGGACGTCCATTGGTAAAGGCTCGGGATGTGTTGTTGTAAGGACAGGATGTCTTTAAGGGAAGTCCTGCGAAGAGTCTCAGTCATACACCATCTCTTCCCTTTTCAGGGACTTGTCAGTCTTGCAACATCAGCTGGGTGTGACCCATTCAAGACTGGAAGGCAATCTGACTACAGAGGGTTGGCATCTCCCCAGAGAAAGTCTGCAAGCGAGTGTATCACCTGCTTTCTGAATGTGTGCCCATAGCCTCTCTCATGGCCCTCTGAATGTGTCCGGAATGGTGGTGGCCAGCAACTGGGCATCCTTTTGGCCTGGGCCAGACTGTGATATCCTCTGAGGAGCAGGTGGGCTGGTCACTGGTACAAGTACTCGCAAACAGGTGGTGAAAAGTGGTCTAGCTGGTAGGCACATGGCAAAGTAACTGGAATGAGTGGTGGAGCAAGCATAGCAAGTTGAGCAGATCCTGTGGCAGGTACTGATGGACAGCACTGAGCCGAATGCCCAAGCTGGTTTGGGCCTGAAGCAGAGAGGAGGACAGAGGGTGTGCCTGCACCAGCCAGTCCTCAATTGTCCTCCCTGGATGATACGTTACAGTGGGGCTTCTCCCAGAAATGTGTGTGGCTAGGGGGTTAGCAATAGTGGGAGACAAAGCAGCAATGAGGTCTCTAGTGCCATGGAGATTCCTAAAGCAGCCCACTCTCCCTAGGGATGTTGCTAAGGGTGCAATTTATAACATCACTGTGGCTGCTGGCACTTCCCATGGAACCTGGCCTACCAAGAAACACAGACCCGTGGCCTCAAACCCTCACTCTCCACCCATCGGATAGCATGCAATGTGTCCATGGTGGTGGGTGCTAACCATTTTTTATAACTGTAGAACAGGCAACTATAATGCTGTCCACGATGTGTAGCGGATGCATAATATATGAGTGTAGTGTATAAGAGGTATGCAAAATGGCTGAAGAGCAAGAGCAAATAAACCTGCTAACAGACATTGTGCCTACGGCATTTGACACACAGGACCGATCTTTATTGCTAAACAAAACAAAAAATTGCTTCCACGCAGGGAATTCTGTTCTTCAAGTGTTCCTGCTTTTCTCAGGTGAAACGATGCAGTAGTGGCAAGCACAATATCCAAATAATAATGTGGCAAGACTAAGTCTGGTGAAACCACAGAATACAGGGAGAAAAAAGTGTGTCAAATGTCGCGAGAAATAAAAAAAAAAAGACCAGCAAGATTGGTACAAAAATGGGAGGCAATGAAAAATCCAGGCATGGCTGTGAACAGCAGTGAGGCTTGCCAAGCTAACAGATCTCAGCCATGCTTCCAGTGTAAAAGAGGTTAGTGCAGATTACTCAAGGGCCCTCACTGGGTGAGGTCCTGCACCAAACAGGTTCTTACTAGCAAGCTCCTCCATGAAATTCGCGCTGAGTTAAAAAATAAGTAACCTGATAAAAGTTTCTGAGTTAGAATCAACAGTGCGGATGGGATAACTACTGTGTAAACCTCACCGATGGGGACGCCTGGAGGAGGGGGAAATATGGATTAGGGGATTGGGGGCCTTGCTGCACAACCAGTAATAAAATGGTCAATTAAAAACCAACACAAAATAACTAAATTAATGAAACACATTCACAATGCTGCGAGGTAATGGGAGACCTAATGCACACACTAGGGGACACATCAGCACCCCATTGAATGCATCCCTTCAAGCCATTATGATAAGCTCTGCAAGACCTTCTCCAAGCAGGTTTTAGTCTCTCCTCAATGGAACATCAAGCATGCCACCACAATGACAACGCAATTCGCACGGGCACAGCCCACTCAACTGGATGCCTCTCAATCAACTGGATGCCTCTCAATAAACACTACTCGATTACACACACCCAAAACACCTCTTCCAATAGAATACAGCTGAGACCCACGCAAAATTCGGACCAGCCGTTCACATAATCTAACCGCTTTGACTCCCCGAACCCGCTGACATTTTCTCACGGGACCCCATTCCCTCAGCCGATAAGCATGGGTTGCTGTTTGGGACCCAGCCACTCCCTACCCACCTTCGTGCTGGTTAAAAATGCACACTCACATTTTAGAAATCCTTTCTTCACTTCTTACATCTCTGACTACGGTGTTCTGAAAGGCGTTCAATCCTGCAGCACTTCGAGGCCATACCTATGGTAGTAGGCGCTATACAAGTGCCATATACTATAAGAGAACACACAGGAATTACTTCTGACCCAATGCAATGATGACTGACACCAGGATGCGGTAAGCACTTAGTTTTAGTGAAAATGTATTGGCAGAATACAATGCCAGGTAAATGCAAATAATATGGAGCATGGGAAAATAATATGCAAGGTGAAATGCAAATGATACGCATAAGGCAGAATAGTATGCATGGTAAATGCAAAATATTTACAGCCAGGCATAATATTAAGCTTGCTAAGACATGGGCTGAATGTTATGAAAGTAATATTTACACAGTTCAATGGGACAACTTTAAATCAGGCAGCAGACAGGTGGAATAAAAGCAGATAGTTCACAATATGCAGGGGATGTTCTGTTTACAGAGACAATTGGAGCTGTCCATATTAAATGCTGTATACTTTATCTTCAGAATGAAGATAATTCTTAAAACACCACACTGTACTTTAGCCAAACAGTTATTAGGTGTGACTAGTAACAATAAGCTTACAAACACATGTGCCCAAAAATAGTTATGCTGGAGTTCTGATTAAATCCTTACACATTTTCCAAAATGAACAGGGAAGGAGTGAACCCACCTCCTACTTAGAGACATATCGGGGTTCTATGTATAGTTTGAAATGGGGGAATACTGGCCTTGTCAAGTACTAAGGTACTCAGGGTGTGTTTAGAAAGGAGTTAATTTAGGGATTGCAAGGCAGACAAGAGATAATCGCTGCCACAGGTCCTTCCCAGAGAGCGTGTAAGGAGATTACAGGGCTCCCAGCGATTGTGATACCCTTTCTTTCTCCTCTGGGCTTTGGACACTTCATTAGGCAAGTTGCGATGAAGGGCCAGGGCTGGAGGGCTCTGGTTCAAAGGCAAGGCAGCTGTATAAGCAGCATCACAGATCTTCTTGCTCACTCCTGGGAGAGCTGGAGCAGTTCTCCCAAAGGCCTAGGTGGGCTGCAGCAACAGCAGGGAACACAGCTCCCTCAGCTGAATGCCCTCAACCACAATTAGGTCTGGGTGCAGGAGAGAGATGGATCAAGGGCCAAATCATCCAGTGGCAAGGCCTCAGGGCAAGATCTAACTCGGAGGACATCTGGGTGCAGTGTCCCTGAGAGAGGGTCTGAAAAGCACTTGGTGACACAGCAATAGGTTCTGATGTAAGGGGCAAGATAGGCATGTCAAACCAAGGCATGGTCCAGCTTTTTAAGGGTTTGGGTTCTCATACCAGGGACAGGTGTAGGGGAGGTTCAGGAGGAATGCACCAAGTCAAAAACCAGGGGTTAGGGTGCAAAAACTACATAACGTAGACACAAAAAATAATATAACTGAACAACTAGTAAAAAAGAAACGGTGAGACTGGAATAACAATGATGCAAATCCAACATGGGTAAAAAGGTTACACAATGTTTCAAGATATAATAAAGTGAATTAGTTAATTAAAACATCCATACATGTCAGGTACACATCCAGGGCAGTACAAGGTCAGAGGAGGGGGCATAGTCCTCCTCTCCAAGTGACAGGAAGTCTGCAATACACCTCAATGTTAACTATAGTAGAACAGCAGGTGGAAGGAAAAATGGTTTGCAATATAAGGATTCATTTGAGCGGACAAACACGCAAACACAGGGAAACGTTATGGGCCAAGGAGAGATGGTGGCTTCAATAGGTTTCAGAGTTCTGAGCTGAGGAAAGTTCAACCTCTGCTGAGTCATTGAAAAAAGCACATTCCTGCCATTCAAAGCCATGGCTGTTGTGGTGGGTCGGAGAGAAGTCAGACTCCTTAAGGACATTCTAATTTGCTTTTATTCAAACTATAAGGAAAAGGCTTATATTTCCCTATTTCTAGTGGGAGTTCCCTACCTATCTAAAGGAACTAAAGGTGCCCGGCTGTCGTCCGAAAGAAAGAAAAGTCCTCAGTCCAAATCAAATTTTTATTTGACCCTACCACTAAGATAACTAACTTAAACAAGTCCATGAGACTAGCTTGATTCTTCTTGCGTACCAATATCTGCTGACAGTCTCTTTGTATCAATGTGTCTATTCCTTGGGCTGCTTGTCTAGCATGATCTTTTGTAATAGTCTCTCTTTATCCCTTGGATTAATTCTTGTAGTTCTTCTACAAAAGTCTTTGGTTTTATACTCTTTTTAGTGTTTTATCTGTGACAACTTTCCTCATGACACTTTCTCAGCTTCTTGTTGGAGGTTTTATACCTCTCACAATCTATTGATCCAGGCTTATTCAGTTTGGCTGTCGTTTCTTTCCACTTGGTGTTTTCCCTCTACTGAGTTCTCTCTTTGTACCTATCTGGGTCATTTGATCTTTATTACAAGATTTTATGCCACAGTCTCGTTCCTTTTCATCTTGTGGTTCATATAGTAACGTCACTCCTTTATCAGGTATTTGTTCAGAGTCTTCATAGAGTTCCCATACAGGGTTATTCAATCTCCTCCTTATAAACTTTCCACAGTTCCAATTACACACGTTTATATTAAGTAACTCGTTTCATTATGAGTACTGGGCCGAGTTTCTCTTCTTGTATTCGGTTGCCCGGGCTGCCTCCTGCTTCTCCTTTTCTCCCTGTTACCTCTCTGTATTCCAGGGAATGTTACAGGCCATGGCATTTGTTCGGGTGATCCTCTGTGATACTGCCTTTCTTGCTCCATGGTTTCATCGTGTTCCCGTTTTCAGCTTCCCCTCTGCCATATACGAAGATTGGTGGTGGGAAGCTGTTTGCCTTCCCAGTTGCCTTCTCTTTCTGCGTTTACGTTGGTCTCCCTTTCACGGCTTCTCTTCTCCCGTATTCGGGGCTAACATTAGGAAGCTACCACTTGCCTTCTTTGATGGTCTCAGCATGTTTCATCAAACGTCCTGCTCATCATGATATGGATGTGGTCTCGCCACCACCTGACACAGGACTCTGCTTTCCTGTTTCACAACGGCTCCTCCGTTGTTGAGTATGCCGGGTCTACAGCATTTCAATCTGACGTTCTGATGTTTTTCAAAAACCTCAGCCTCTGCAGCTCATCTAAGGCCTGTCTCTCCTGGGATCAAATCATCATGTCTGTCTTGCTGGCATCTGTGTGAGGTTTTTACCCTGTCACGGACCAGTGATAAACAAAAGACTTAAGGTTCTGATGATGTTCAAATAGACAAGTCTAACTGTGATTTCAAAAGAAAGAAAGGGTTGGAATAAGAGTATCTAGAGAAGTACGAATAAAAGAGAGTGAGGGTTCAAGGAAAACCAAAATACGTGAGATTAATGTTCTTGGTCCCTGTCTCTTGAAGGGACTGTGATTGTAAATCCAAATTAAGGCAATCCTCTTTAGGTTCATAGTCAGTTGAGCCTCTCCTGACAGGATGATGCACAGTCACCTGCAGTTTTGGTCAGGATGAGCTTTCCCTGAAAGCATTATGTACAGTAATTCACAGTTCTGAAAGATACACATTTGTCTATGACTATTCTCAATCCACTTTCTAGCAGCACAGGCGTCTTTAGGTTCGGCCACTGTCAGTATTCGGGCCCAGGACCACAAATCTCTCAGATCTCTCAGCCCTACTATTCTGGCTGCTTCCCAGCTCTGGCCCTACTGAACTTGTTTTATGCACCTCAAATCCCACCCAATTGTTGGTTCTCTGGACTTGGCAGTGAGTTTGTCCAGATCTATCTGTCCACCTCCACCACCTTCCTTCGATAACCCTCCTATAATGACTTCCTCTTTCCTTCTTCTCTATCTCACCTCTACATTCCTCCCCACCTTCCTTTTCCATCTCATTCCTCTTTCCTCCACTCTCCTGATCTTTCTCTCCTCTAAAGCCTTCCTTTCTCTTCACTCTCCTCCTTCTCCTGAGTGCCTCACTCTATCCACACAACTGCACGTTATCTCCTTGCTCAAGCCCCTTCCTACCTTTGTCCTATTGATAATTGGGGCTCTAGGGTTGTACTGTGGACACCTCTGTTCTTTTATTGGCTTAGGTATGGTAGTGGGTGAGGGCAATGGACCTACCTTCTCCCCTCCTCATGTGTAGTGAATTGAATCTATATCATAGATTGTCAATCCATGTCTGCACGGAAAGGGGGTTCACCATTTTGGAACAAGGTGGACCTGTCATGTTGGCCACTTGTTTGTACCATTGCATCTCCCCTGAACGTATGCCC
Organism: Ambystoma mexicanum; assembly: GCF_040938575.1. Classification (NCBI taxonomy): domain Eukaryota; kingdom Metazoa; phylum Chordata; class Amphibia; order Caudata; family Ambystomatidae; genus Ambystoma; species Ambystoma mexicanum. The sequence goes on from NC_090939.1 coordinate 758,992,833, forward strand.
TTTGTGTCCTCTGGACTGAATACGAAAGCTTCCAGTCGCAGTGAGGATCATGGGCTGCTCCTGTGCCCCTTCTCTCCTCCCCCAGGTGAGGCGCTGCCATTGGAATCTATGCTGGTGGACCACCAGCACCCCAGGCAATCAGAAATCTGTTAAGTCTGCTGTCATCAAGTGTTCCGGGTGGCATAGGGGGCTTTGAGAACAAGGATGGGAATGGGACTAAGGCCTGGTTCACATCCCTTAGTGGGTGGCTGGATCCCAGGGTCCCTCGTATATCACTTCACAACTTCACCAATTAGACTTTGTCAAAACCTCTTACAGAACGTTCATTCTCTGTCATTCTTGTAGACTGTTTGGATGTATTTGGTGTTAATCCACATTAAAATGTCTTTGGATTTAGGGTTATGTTGGATTTACTTTCATAAATAGATCATGTTTTGTTGTAAGATGAACTTTCTGCAGGCCTGTGGTAAATGTCTTGTTCTTGCTATTCTCAGGCTTCACATTCTCTTTGCATTCATTGAAACTGTGGCATAATGTCTTCTTCATCACTCCCAGCTCGTTTTTCTCTCACTTCTGACTGTCGGGAAAACATGCAATTGACCGTGTAGATTAGATTAAGTACATTAGTACATTGTTCCTATCAATTTTGTTTCTACAGTTAGCATTGTAAGGAAATAGCTGGCAACTTAGCCAATCAGGATTGAGGAATTCCATGCACTAACCTCTGATAGTGCCTACATTTTGCATGCCCAGTCGCTCGGCTGAAGTCAACGTCCACATCAGCTGCTACCTTTGTCCTTTGCTTACCTTTTGGCCCTCTTTCTTGCCAGCCCTCAGCCTCCTTGCTCCCCAGGTTCTTGAGATGAGCAACAGTGGGAGTCATTTAAACCTTGTGCCCCTGACCTCTGCTCCAGCTTCTCTCTGCTTAGTACGGAACACCAGTTTTAACACCCTGATGCAACACACCCACATTGCTCGAGCCACCTCCCCAGTTCCTGTGTTATCTACCACATTGCTCCCTTATTGATCCTGGTGATTTGCCACATGCTTTTTCAGTTTGTCAGTTCAGCCCAACAGAAGGGTCTAAAAGCCATAGTACCCATGGTGGAGGAGCTAATTCTTAAATATTGGCCTTGAAGTGGTTATTATTAGTAACATTACCCCAATTTCTAATGTGATTTGAAAGTGAGTGTTGATTACATTGATGTGCTGGGATCATGTAATATTGTGAAGATGTTATACACCTTTCATTTACACATCTATTGTGATCCATAAGAATCCATGGAAACCACAACTAACAATATGGTGCGAATACATCAACGGCATTGTAGTAATATGGAAGCACAAGATGGATATTGGCCAAGCAGGAACTTTCCAGGCAGGGTTTTTTTCAGGAATTGTTTTAACATGTCCTTTTTAAAGGGTTTATGAACCAAATCTTGGGGAAGACAGTCATTAAGTTATTAATTTTAATGTATACTGCGCAACATGATGGACTAAACCGTATACAGGTGCAGATGATTTAACACTGTGAAAAAACAAGAACTGGTGGTTAACTATTCCAGACATCGGTCACATATACAAATCCCAGAGTCCCTTCAATTCAATTTAAAATGACCTGTTTTAAGGACTTTGCGAAACTGACAGAAGACTTCCAAAACTGTCATCTCCCTGGGGTGGCTGTTCCACAATCTAGGGCCTTGTACCAATAATCTTCTGTCTCCCCTAGAGACAGTGGAGGAGGGAGGAATTGTCAAAAGCAATTAGTCCCCAGAGCAGAGAGTCCTCATAGGTTGGTATCTGATCATTTTATCCACCAGATATGGAGGGGCTAGACCATTCAGGCACTTGTATATCAAAGAAATGAAATGACCTTAACAACAATTCAGTCCCCCACTGCCAACCAATGGAGACACCAGCAAAAATCAAAGATAGGAGAGGACTTTCACACTCAACAAACCAATCTTACAGCAGCATTCTGAGCACTCTGCAGCCTCTGTCGTTGTTTAGCCAGGATACCGGCCCGAAGGTAAATGCAGCAATCCAAATGTGAGTTCACCAATGCTCCCACTACAACCGCATGATCAAAACTTGCCACAGAGAATAAAAAACAGCTTGTACCTTCACAACCACCTGCCTACACTGCCTAGGTTGTTCTGCCAGATTCAACTAAGATTTTTGATTTTGGCTGCAAAGTTCAATTCACCCCCAAAAAGCATGGCGCGTAAGGATGCCTCTCTGCCCTCAGCAGGTGTTTGGGCCCAAACAGTGCTACCTCGGTCTTATTTGGGTCAGTTTAAGCCAGTTTACCGACATCCACTTACTTACTGCATCTAAGCACTATGAGACCTTCAAGAAGATTTCTTCCACAATGTCTGTTTTAGGGAACAACTGGGTATCATCGACGTATGGAGTGGAAATTTACCTCATGACTCCTTAGGATATTCATTATCAGCCCTAAATAGAGATTAAATAGCAGGTGTGATAATGATGAGCCCTCAGGGGCGCCACATCCCTGAGGCAATGCATCCAAGATACATCCTCCAGATCTCACTTGCTGCTGAAGGTCTGAGAGGAAAGATTTGAACCAGTTGAGTGCCTGATCTGAGACATTTCCTGTCTCTCTCAACTGGTTAAGCAAGATATGATGATCCACTGTATCAAAGGCCGCAGACAAGTCCAGCATTATCAGCATGGACAGAGCTCCTTCATCCGCGACCCTTAGCAGCTCATCCCAGACAGCCAACAAAGCTGTCTCAGTCTGACAGCTGAAGATATCTTCTGCAGGTGAGAGCAGATAGCATCCTTGCAAAAGATCCTGGCACAGCTTGTGGAACAGGTGAAAATTATTATTAGCACCCCATTTTGCTAGCCGCAGTGTTTAAAGCAATTATTTTTTATAAAATGAGTGGGTGATCCATTCTTTTAAACCAAAAAAACATGCCCTGAAGATGTCCTTATGGAAATGAAAGCATGCAGCTCCATTACGAGCCCTTCTTCCATTTCCATGGCTGGCCAGTGTGTGTGGCGAGAGATGCATGGAGGAGTGGAGCCAGCTGGGGAAGACCAGGAAAGATGTCTATTGCATCCAGGTTATTGGGGGAGCGTGTCTTGTGTGTGGGTGTTGGTGGCTTGGGGAGCTGCAGGGCGGCACACAAAATGAAGGGTGGGTGCGAGGAGAACCTACCTTGCGTTGAACGCAGGCTGAGATCAGTAGATACAGAATTACCCAGGGTGCTAAAAACGATTCTGTTTAATTCGTTTTATAATGTGCATAGTTCAAACTCATTTGCTTCTTGGGACTAATGCAGCAGCAATATATTTCTTGCCTGGTTAACCATGACAAGTGAGCATTAACTACCACATCATAGTCACCTGATTTCAAAGACCTGATGAAAAAGGTGCCTTGATGGAACTGAAAGGTTGTTACATATTTAGTTAATATGGAATATACTCGCTAGCATGTTAAGTTGCAAGAGCAAACAATGTTAGAGAAGTCATATTTTTCCAGATGACCCTGTCTCAAAATTTCTGACATCTGATAAATTCATCCAAGCCTAGCAGGATTACATATTTAGATTGATGGTGCTGAGCAAACTGCCCTTATGCAGCCTTCCTCTTTGGTACTTCTTGGTGCTATATGTATAAACGGACAGTAGGCAGAGTGAAAGCTTAACACCATCCTGAGTAACTATACACATTTTTTAACCTCACATTTTAAATCTTTGTGTTCCTCTTCATACATGAATATCTGTGCCACCACTTGTGCTAACAGAACTGACAGGAACCCTCACACATAAGTCAACATACATGTCCTATGGTGTTTTCCTGTTAGCACACAAAGGGCCTCATTATGAGTTTGGAGGTAAGTGGTAAAGTTGGCAGTAACTGTTTTACCACCAACATTACCACTACTCCAAATTACAAGTTGGGCCGGAGCGGAGGATTTGCCTCCAGGAAAATCCTTGTGGTAAATCCTCCAACTCACTGCTGAAAAATCGGCAGAATCGGCGGAATTACCATGGCAGTAATTCCGCCGCGGTAATTCCACCAAAAAAGCTGCATTGAGTCCAATGGACTCAAATCAAATGGGGAATTATACTGCCACATGTAATCCGGGGGCGGGGAGTGGCCTCATGGAGTGGGGCCAGAGTGTGGGAGGGTAAGAGGGAGTAGGTATCAAATCGAATATGCTCTATGTGTCACTGGAATTGAGGCATTGTTGACGTGGTTTGTGGGCACTTATGCAACTTCACTCTGGCCACAGAACAAGGTGCGTTGATAGACAGCTCAGATCTGCATCGTGACAAGGCAACCCATAGGAGCAGGTGACAAATGGAACATGCAACTCTGCATGACATGCCGTGAAAGTTACATTTTGTTTGCATGCACCTGTCTAGCAGTGCAGAGTGACACCCAAACAAACAAGAATGTACAGCTCAACAGTACATGAAGGTGTCTCATGGTGCCCATGTACCCGGGAAGTACCCTGTGGGGGATCACACAGACATGTCCCACTAATGTCGCTACGCCGACTACTCCCACTATGATGGCCATTTTACATGAGCCTGTACGTTACATGACATGCTTTACCCAGGGATGTCATCCAAATGCAGGCAGATGTGCCAATACACAAATGATGTGGATGATGCATGACTGGCAAAACACAGGATGCACAATGACAGCCACTCACCTGATGTGTCCTAATAATTCTCCAGGCCTTCCACGCTTTGCACCTGCTTAAGGCTTGTGGCCTCTTCCTGCAGTGTCAGCTGCTCCTCCTCTGCCGGCCCCCCTCCAGTTACCATTACAGAGGCCAGGTTGACACTCAGCTTGTGCTTGGTGCGACGGGTGAGATCATTGCAGCGCTTCACAATCCGTTCTACTGTGGGCATCTCCACCCCTATGGTGTTATTCTGGTCTGTGACACGCTGCCAATGCACTATACGTTGAGAGTGTGTATGTGTGCGCCCTGCATACAGGCACATGTCATTATGATGATGGATCACATAGTCAATGAGGATCTGGAGCTCCTCATCAGTGAAGTTTTTCTTCCTCTGTGGGCCAGTGTCCTGTGCTGTGTCTTGGGGTTGAGCCATGCAGGGTGTCCCTTCCTGCGACGAGTGGCATGGGGTTGTTGGTGCTGCCGCTGTCTCACTGGAACCACGTGGGTATCCAGGTGCCAGGCCACCTGTGAACTGGGGTCTGCCATGTCCTCCTGGGGCTAGCTCAGATGTCTCCACACCACGTCTCCAACCCCCTACGACTGGGGCAGATGTTCATCACCACGTCCATGACCTTGACCCAGTCTACCCCCTCTCCCTCTTGGGGCCTTTCCACTCATGTCACTGGTGTAAGGGATGAATGGAAGACATGCAAAGTTTTTGTGCTGGGCAAAATGAGTAAGGAAACAGTGTACGTGATGTGTGACATAGATGTGTAGTCCAGCAAGGCTCAAATGTACCTCAAAATGAAAATAAAATACGGTACGCAATATACAGTGGCACTCGGAAAAACAAAAATTGCGTACGCAATACCAGGAAAACTTACGGAAAAAGGAAAAGTGGTAGGCGACACTCAGTGGCACCCCCAAACACAAACATTGCATACATGATACCAGAAAGCTTCTGTTAAGTCAAAATAAGTGGTATGCGATACACAGAGGCACCCAGAGAGACAGAAATTACATATGTGACATACCATTTGCCTCAAAAAGATTCACGAAAACATGCACTTTTGTGCAGAGGCAGTCCCCCACAAAAGAAAAATGGGTATGCGGTACCTGAAGGAAAGGAATTCGTAGCACTACAAAATACGTCTCCGTAACTCGTCAGGATCGTAACCACCTAGGGATGCGTGTCACACATCTAATATCACACCGTCATTGCTGTGAGATGCATAGGCATGCCACGTAGGTGTGCAGCTTCACTGCATGCAGGATGTAATTTACGCATGAAGGGCCTTTAGACTGCTATCGGCTGCTGCGGATGCAAGATGCACACCACTATTCCTCTTGCCTTCCTGCTGCTGCATTTGCCTCCTCTGGCCCTGCTTTGCCTCAGTCACTCCTACAGTGCTGCTGCCTGCTCGAGAGTAAGTGCCTGCCTGCAACCAGCACTGTCTTTGTGTGCCAGCTGCCCCTCTTTGGCCTGGACTCCTGTGTTGGACTTGCACCCACCTCCTCTGTACTTGCAAGGACTTTCACCTCTGCCAACACTACCAAAGCTTCACAGCACCTACCCAGAAAGCCCATAACTGTCTCGGGTGTGCCATTCTACCCCATCCACGTCATCTGGGGAGGGCAGCATCCCCACATTGAGGCATACAATGGCCAACTTGACCAAAAGTAAACTTTGCAATCAGGTGGATCAGGTCCTGGACACCTATGATGCCCTCTTCAACCCAGCTGCGCAGCTGGGCACCAACGTTAGGCAAAGGATCTGGGACGACATCACGGCTGTCATCAAAATGTAGGGCGGTGGCAGTCCAGCCCAGGGAGACGGTCCGGAAACATTGGGTTGATCTCAAGACCCGTAGCCATAGCAAGGTGGTGGCAGCCCTTTCCACAGAACCCACCGTGGAGGTGTACTGTGCTGGCTGCCACCGGTTCAGCCAGATACAGCTGTGGGTACTTGAGAGGTTCTCTCCGGACCTCCACTCCTGCATCTTGGCCTGAAAAAGTTGTAGGGATGCAGCTGGTGAGTGCCTATGTGGGACAATGCTCTAGGGGTATGTGTGGCTTGCAAGTTTGCAGATGGTACATCCTGTTTGTGGCCTGTGTGTGTTGTGAGATTCAGCTGATTGCTGACTCATGCCAATGCAACCCATATGTGGTGTCAGACATTGTATGCTGGCATTTGCGTGAGGATTGGCTGGTTGTGCATTCATGACTTGTTGTGCACCTGCAGTGTGTGAAAATGGAGCAAGCACATGACAGAAGTGGACATGCTAAGTTGTCGGCATATGAGTGAAGTGCATGATGTCTGAGTCTATGTGTGGCACACCTGACAGTGCATCCATGCAGGCACATCTGATGATTGTGACACATGTGCTTTGATGCCTGCGTGTGTGGGGTTCATGCATTGACGCCTCCGGCATGGGATGTGAACTATCATTCCACTAGATTTGTCGAACAAGTGTATGTGTGTACATACAACATTTGTATGGTTGGCCAACTGACATGTGCAATTGTTTCACAGATATGTGTGGCAGTACATGTTGCTTGCTTGAAGGCCTCCTGTCGCAAGTGGAAATCGGTGACTGTGTTTGTGTGGACAGGTACCCTAGTGCTGTCCCCATGACCATGGCTGCATGTCGTTCTTGTGTTGGTTGGTCACTACTATGGTGGCAATGCCTGTGCAAGGGTCATGACTGTGATTGAGCCCTCACACTACACTCATGCAACATTTGCAATGCAGTTTGGCAGGGCACATACATGTGTGTATTTGTGCAATGTGTGTGTGCCAGCTCACGGATGAAACATGATGCATGATTTCTCATGTGAACTTTGTTTATGCCAGACAGCCCTTGACAACCATTACTGATGTCAATGTTTTTTCTCCTAATTTTTGACAGTTGCTGCAGCTCGTGAAAATGGCAGAGGCATCATTGTGGAGCAAAAAGGCAAGGACACATCCACCAGACAAAAACCACACCCAGACCAGCCTGTCTCAAGTCAACATCATCCGAGGGTGAATTGGCTGAGGAAGCGCTCGTTCAATTGGGCGTAGCTGCTGGGGGTACGTCCCAGGAGATTGTTGTGGAGGGGGACTCCTCAGTGGCTGTGGGCCAGGGTGCAGAGACAGAGGGGCCATCCAGGGAGGAAGGCTCTCCGGAGTCAATCAGGGAGATGGAGGTGGTGATGGAGGAGGAGGAAGATGAAGGCTAGCGCACAGGGTCAGGTGGGTGCATCCAGGAGGGTGTTCAGACTGCACCCCTGGGACAGGGACAGGAGGATGTGAAGTGCACCATGGAGGGAGCTGACCAACCTCCTGTCCCTGATCCATCTGATGCAGCTGTGACCACCACAGTGACTGCATCTACCCAGTCCGGGCCCCCCTTTGGGGCCACAGAGATCACCCCTGAGCTTTCGCAAGCCATGCTGGCTGGGAGTGTAAGACTGACGGGCTCGATTCATGATGATGTGAGAGTGATTTGTGAACTGCTCTCATATCATCAAAGATAGATGTCCGTCTCCATGGCCCAGCTTGCATGTGTGCTGCTCTCCGGTGGTCTCTGTGTTCTGGCGCATTCACCTGCTCCCCCTCCAATGCCGCCTCTGTGCCCAAGTTATCCTCTGGGGGGCCATCCTTGACAGTTCCCATCACATCCCCCTCTACTCCTGTCCTGCTCACACCGCCCAGTCTAGTGATCAGCACATCCCTGCCTAAGGTGGAAGTCCAAAAAGTACAGTAGAGGTGGTTGTTGTGCCTGCCCAGGTACCTACATAGGAACAGGCATCAGTGTGGCAGCTGGCACATCAGGACACTGCTGGTACTGTACCCCCCATTGTGCAACATCCAGATGGCGGGGTGCATGCACAGGGTATGCTTGGCCAGGCAGCAGCACTATTGGAGTGTCCAGGGGCAATCATCACAGGGCCTTACTACATCGGGGAGGCAAGCTATGCAGTGAGGTTTGGACACCTGGCTGGAGGAGCGGTGTTGCTTTAAGCAATTGGTGTGCGTCAGGATGGAGTTAAGGATGTGGCTGATGGAGGAGAGGCAGCGGGCTAGAATGGCACGGGTTGCCAGGGCGGAGGTGGTGGAGAGGAGGACACAGAGGCGGGATGACATCCTGGAGGAGGCTTGCAGGGATGTGGGGGATGAGGAGAGGAGGATGAGGGACAGCTTGCAAGCCATCCAGGACCGGACAATGGGCCGCCTCCAAGTGGAGGATGACGAATGCGACTCTGCCCTAGATGACATAATGGCAGTACATTAAGCCTGCTGCCTATGTAAATAGTTAATTGTGTGATTTTTCTTTTTTTTCCCTTGGACATATCACCCTTTCCACATAGTAGTTTTCAATAGTGTAAATATTGTTAATACAGTTTCTCATTATTCATCACACAGTTGTTGTTGTTGTCTCTTTGTTCATGGGTGGCATGTGGCTTGCTTTGATTTTGCTATACATTTGCTATGTGACTCTCACGTGGGCTGGGGCAAAACGGTGGAGGTCCGGCGTACGCTCATCAATTATGCAGGTGGGGGGTGTGCCTCACAATGTATGGACATCCACTAACACACATCAGCTACTATACAGTGTGTGCTCTCATGTTATGCAGCATACATGCCACTGTAATGCGTCTTCATCACATCTGAGTTTTTTTATACGTGGCAGGACACATCATCCATCTGCGTGGCTCACACACTCTCAGACTTTCTTCGCATCACCCAAAACATGCCTGGTCAAATTATGTTAGTTGCAGGGGCTTTGAATGCTGTGCTTTCTGGCCTCAGTCCCTTGATTCATTGATTGTTGTTTGTTAATATGCACTGACATTACATGTGACTCTGTCCAGTCAGTGATTTGTTGGACTACTGTCCTCCTAGGTTAATCACCTACAGCACTTTGTGGCAATTGCAATGGCACATGTGCACAAAGATACGCCTCATTGCATTGCATTGCTTTACTGTGTGACTTGCAAATGGTGCTTTCACTGTGCAGGTGCTGCTAAATTCTGCTGTCCTGTTGCTGTGCCACTGGTTGTGATGTACCACAGAGTCGTGTGATGAGCTACAAACATGGATTCTGCATCAGTGCACCCAGTAGGTGGTTATATAGGTGAGTATGTGGCCAGTGTGCTTCATGTTGGTGGCAGGGCAGTCGAATTGAGGTGAATTGTTGTTCAATATTGCACTGATATGGGGGTCAGGTGGCAAGGCCAGTCTGAGTTGATGTCAGAGGTGAGGGGGGCTGATGGGTGTGTCTGGACATGAGGGGCATGCCTGGGGTACTGTCGGAGGTGAGGGGGGCTGGTGGGTGGTGTGAGGGCTACCTGGGGTATTGACGGAGATAAGGGCGGCTGGTGGGGAGTGTGTGGACCTGAGGAGCATGCCTGGGGGTAGTGCTGGAGGTGATGTGGGCTGGTGGGTGGTGTGAGGGCTTGAGGGGGGTTCCTGGGGTATTGTTGGAGGTGAGGGGGGCTGGTGGGCGGTGCCAGGACTTGAGGGGGCTGTCTGGGGTAGTGTCAGAGGTGAGGGGGGCTGGTGTGTGGTGTCAGGACTTGAGGGGGTTGCCTAGGATAGTGTTGGAGGAGAGGGGGGCTGGCGGCTGGTGTCAAGACTTGAGGGGGCTGCCTGGGGTACTATCAGAGATGAGGGGGGCTGGTGGGTGATGTCTGAACCCAAGGGGCATGCCTGGGGTACTGTCGAAGGTGGGAGGGCTGGGGGTGGTGTGAGGGCTGCCTGGGGTGTTGACAGAGGTCATGGGGCTGGCGGGTGGTGTGAGGGCTGCCTGGGGTATTGGCAGAGGTGAGGGGGTGGGGAGGTTGGTGGGTGGACCTGAGGGGGTATGCCTGTGGGGTAGTGTTGGAGGTGAGGTGCGCTGGTGGGAGCTGTGAGGACTTGAAGGGGTTACCTGGGGTAGTGCTGGAGGTGATGTGGGCTGGTGGGTGGTGTGAGGGCTTGAGGGGGGTTCCTGGGGTACTGTCGGAGGTGAGGGGGGCTGGTGGGTGGTGCCAGGACTTGAGGGGGTTGTCTGGGGTAGTGTCGGAGGTGAGGGGGCTGGTGGATGGTGTCAGGACTTGAGGGGGCTGACTGGGGTAGTGTTGGAGGTGAGGGGGGCTGGTGGGTGGTGTCAGGACTTGAGGGGGCTTCCTGGGGTACTATCAGAGATGAGGGGGGCTGGTGGGTGATGTCTGAACCTGAGGGGCATGCCTGGGCTACTCTCGAAGGTGAGAGGGCTGGGGGTGGTGTGAGGGCTGCCTAGGGTGTTGACAGAGGTCATGGGGGCTGGTGGGTGGTGTGAGGGCTGCTTGGGGTATTGGCAGAGGTGAGGGGGGGCTGGTGGGTGGACCTGAGGGGTATGCCTATGGGGTAGTGTTGGAGGTGAGGTGCGCTGGTGGGAGGTGTGAGGACTTGAAGGGGTTACCTGGGTTAGTGTGAGAGGTGAGGGGGGCTGGTGGGTGGTGTCAGGTTGTGAGGGTGTTGCCTAGGGTACTGTCGGAGATGAGGGGGGCTGGTGTGTGCTGTCAGGACTTGAAGGGGCTGCCTGGGGTAGTGTCGGAGGTGTAGGGGGCTGGTGGGTGGTGGCAGGACTTGAGGGGGCCGCCTGTGGTACTGTCAGAGGTGAGGGGGGGGCTGGTGGGTGGTGTGTGAACCTGAGGGGCATGCCTGGGGTACTGTCAGAGATGAGGGGGCTTGGTGGGTGATGTGAGGACTTGAGGCTGCTGCCTGGAGTACTGTCGGAGGTCAGGTGGGTAGTGTCTGCATCTGAGGGGGCGATGTGTAGTCGAGGTATGTGCCACCACTTTCTGTGCGATGGGAGTAGGGGGGACGGATCGCAGGGGTGCAGCCATTAGTTACGTGGGACCTCGTGCAGATTAATTGGGGTGCAGCGGTTAGTTACGTGGTGGGGCCTCGCGCAGAGCAGCTGGGGTGCAGCCGTTACTTACATGGAACCTCGCACAGAGTAGCTGGGGTGCAGCCGTTACTTATGTAGATTTATGTAGAACCTAGTGCAGAGTGGCTGGGGTGCAGCATTTACTTACATGGGACCTCACACAGAGTAGCTGGGGTGCAGGCGTTACTTACGTGGAACCTAGCGCGGAGTGACTGGGGTGCAGGTGCAGCAGTTACTTACATGGGACCTTGTGCAGAGGTGCTGGGGTGCAGCCATTACTTACATGCAACCTCACTCAGAGTAGCTGGGGTGCTGGATGATGTGCCAGAGGTGGACACAGGGCTTTGCGTAAAGGTTGGTCTTCGGCTATGTTTTTAGTTTGCGTGGGGGCATGTTGTAGGCGTTCCTCATGCAGCTCAATTCCCTTTGCGCGACGGCTGAAAATGCGCATTTAGATCCATGAATACAAGGAGCGTGCAGACATGTGCAGTGTCGTTCTCAGCGTGCAGCGCTTGTGGGATTAATGCGCTCTTTCCCATGAATCGGGCCTTTAGTATCTCTCTTCTTTATCTTTAAATTGAAGTTGCTTTGATGGCTGCGTGTGTGGGTTAGGATTAACCGTTATGGGTTTCTTTTACAGGATCAGGTCTGGTGACCTAGTGGGGATGTTGGCATAAGGCATTTGATGTTTCAGCACCAGACCGGTTACCTGGTTTCAGTAATTCACCTAGCCCATTGGCTGCTCTGTTGCCGGGAGGAGCCAAGCAGAAGTTTCTGGCTTGGGATTGGAAACAGGGAATGACATGTATACTCTTGTCAGTTCCTTCATACAGTATTAGCAGGGTGAAGATTTAGGGCTGTAGCAGCCAGGTTGATGATGGGAAGGCAACCCAACCAGGACACTGTCCCCCAGCTATCGAGAGAAGCGGGGATGAACCATGAACTTTGCTAATCATTTGAAACTAACGTTGCCGCCTTATTAAATCCAAACCTATGTGTAGTGTCTTATTTGCCTCCGAGTCTGTTGTTTCATGCCTTTGGTTATTAAATGCATGTATGAGTGATATTATCAGGGGAAATGAGTGCCCCACCAGGACAGGGTCTGTCTTCCCTCGGATGCTTGTCCCTGTGACCTTTGAGAGTTGGGGGGTGGGCTATACAGTGCGAGGGTTACATCCTGAGGAGTACAAGGCAGCCATGATCCACCCTTACTCAGGAGTACTGATGGGAGGCCAGTGCATACACGTCTTTGCAATAATGCCCAGCCTCGATACACAATCAGGCGAGCGCTGCTTCAAGGTCCTGCCGGATATTCTTTCTTGACCCTGCACCTCATAGACACTCCTGTTTGAGACCATTTATTTAATATGTAATCCCTGCTCTCAAGTGCTTTCATTTTGGGAACAAGTGAAAACATATTTGATATGCATTATAATGCGCACAATATTCTCAGACTGGGTGGACATGCTCCATACTGTTGTTGCGATTTGTTATATAGGACATTGTCACTGCTATTAATGCCTTATCAAAAAGCTCTCCCGCTGAAAGCATTAGTCTTTGAAAAATGGATCCCCTGAAGGGAGGAGAGCTCACAGGCATGGGCTGAACTGAGTGATTCCACTAATATGCAACGGCAGGTCATGAGAGTTCCATTAGCTGCTGCGCTGGAACAATGCAGAAACAGCAGAGAGGAAGAAACGAGAGTGTTGGGGCTCGGTGTGGCCGTGAAAGGGAGCTAAAAAAGCAGTTTGCAAAATAGCTCACATAAGCAAGTCATGTTATAACCAAGAAGACGCAGTCTAACGATGGAAATAAACTCAAATGTGATTTTCTTCAGAAGGGGTCTGAATGTGAATGGCTATTTTCTTTACATATATTTAGAAGATACAAGACACAAGCTTCAACCAGAAAAAAATATATACAATGCAAGCACTATGACCAAACATTTGTTAAACAATATTTAAAGCACACAACGTTATAGGTCCATTGTTACATTTTAACGCTATGGCATGTTAATAGTTTTTTTTATAGTGTGACAGATCACCAGCATGGTAGTCTCAGAGTGCCTAGTCTTGTCGGAAAGTTGGCCTATTGTGTCCCTGCCAATGGTACCCAGACTTTCACCTGCGAAAGGAAAATGAGTGGGGTAAACATTAGAGGGTGGGAAAGATCGAGCAGTTGCCACAAAGGGAGGAAGAGATGAAGCAGGGGTAACATGTCTTGTGATACCATGGCTACATGGCAGTCCGGGTATTACCCAAATTGACCTTTTGTCCTAATTGACCTAATTATAGTGGTCCTAATTGATTTTCTGCACAATTGACCTTTATATTATTTTAGTTATTTTATATATCCAATAGGTTGGTTTTGGATTATAAATAATATAAGGGGATTGGGTGGGAGGTTGCAGGGGTTCTGGATTGGGTGGGAGGTTGCGGGGGGGGGTTTCCCCCAGCATATATGTCCTAATTGACCTTAGGTCAATTCTCCCGAGGTCAATTGTGTAAAGGTCAATTAGTATACATCCGGCAGTACAGTTAGGTGGAACATAGAATTTACGATGTAGAAAAAATTGTTTTATTCTAAAATCCAAGGGATTACCAGGAATGTGTTACAAGTCAGATTTGGAAACAGGGTTGAGAAATGCTCAGGCAATGCCAGTGAAACAGTATTAAGGGTCCTTTAACTTGTATGAAGACACTGAAGCTTCTAGTACACGAACAATGGAAGGAAGACAACAAATAAGTGTGCCTGCTGAGACAAAAGACAGGCTCGGTCAAACAGTTCATGAAAGGATGGCCATGTAACACCACAGTAGGTACACAAGCACCTCCGTCATACTGAACTTCCTCAAACAGTGAGACAACAAATCAGAAATCTGATCCTCAGTCTTAAGTGCATGCATAAAGTTCCATAAGGGTCGTGGCAGATTTTGGTTACAATCAACACTTTCAGCCCATCGCCTTCGAATCACAGCAAGGCCAATAGATTAGTTAAATACATTTCTTTAAAACACACTCAGCTCAGGTTTTGACAGTTAGATATATAGCAGCAAAAAATATCAAAAATGTTAACCTAGTTATGTGTACAGTGATCATTTTGTCACAGATTAAATATTTGACTTGTAGTGTGGAGCATGTTAGGTAAGTGTTTCAAACTGATTGGCCATAACGGAAGGCGCTTGAGTTAAAAATACTGAGGTGTATGGTGTTTGTTAGGGTGTCTTCCTGTGGCATCCCTCAATGATTCCTATACACTCTTGCCTGAAGCGCTCCTGCACTACAACTCCATTGATCAAAATCAAATCTAACTTCAGCAATATCAGCTTACACGGATTCCTCCCTCTCAATGCCTCCCCTAGCGTTTTCTTCTCTCACTGACTCATGACCATTGGCTATGCCAGCTCCTGCTGAACCCATTCTCACTACCAGAAACCTATTCTTTGAGAGAAAATGGCTATTGCCCAGCAACAGTACAGGGGAGAGCAGTGATGTATGCTCCACCCAGCACTACTACTAGCATACTAGTGATCTGGTCATAAAGGTGAAAATAGCAAAAAAATAAATTGCATATCTCCTCTGCCTCTGGAGGTAGCACGGGCCGATGGTCGGTTTTACTCTCTGAGGGTTCTTAAAAAATATAGATAGATTACTAAAAAGAAGAAGAAGTGGTCAAAAACACTAGACAATCCCACCCCTAATTCTTTGGCATGTATGATAATGTGATTCAAAGCGTTACCAATTCGATCCCTGCATCTCGTTAACTAAACCACAATTGTAAGCTTGTAGACAAAATGAGAGGCATTTAAAGTGTTTCCAGAATGTTTGCAAACATTTAACCTATACCGGTCAAAATGTGAATGAATGCCTGGATGATGTTTAATGAAACAAAACAATGGGCCTCATTACACGTTGTGCGGTAAAAATCGGAATTTAACGGCATGGCGCTATTAGCATGTCCGCCCTCGCTAAAGACCGCTAATAGCGGCCCATTACGAGTTCGCGGACACGAGCATAGCGCCATGCCGTAAATGCCATTACCGCCATGCCGCAAAAGTCCACAAAATGCCCATTACCGGCCTCGACCACAGTGCTGACAGCACCTCCTCCCTCACGCAACATGCTAATAGCGGTCACCGCTATTAGCGGACACCGTCAAAAAGCGGAACCGGAAATAGCGTCATCGCACAGGAACGGGAAAGAGAACGGCGGCCATCTATAAAAACACAATCCAGTGCCATCCTCTGCATCCAGGACATCTTACCGGAGAACTCTGACCAAAAACCATCCAGGACTGCCTGAAGATGTCAAAGGCCCCGAAAAAATCCTCTGACCGACAGCGGAAAGAGAAATTCACACCAGAGGAGCTCATTATGCTGACTAGCACACTTGCAGCCAATGCGGAGGTCGTATTCGCCAATGATATGCGCCGTGCGGCGATCATCAAGAAAAAGGACATCTGGGACGAAGTAGCCCGCAAAGTAAGTGCAGTGGGCACTACCACCCGCAGCGTGAAGGACTGCCGCAAGAGGTGGGACGACCTCCGGCTACGTGTGCGGAATATCCTTTCAGTCAACCGCAACCTTGCAATGGCCACAGGAGGAGGCACAGAATCACCTCTGAAGATGAAGGAGTGGGAGGAGACATGTGCCTCCACCATCGGAGTCGAAGCCATAGAGGGGGTCGGAGACATGGAGCATGGTGTGGCCATCTCATCTGATGGAGGTGAGTCAATACGTCAAACAATGCACAGTGAAGGGTGAGGGGGTACCCCAAACACGTGTTGATGACTAGGCCATTACACGTGCAATACTGACCCATCTATGCATGACCAACCCGACATCCCCATGACAAGAATCACTGATGAATAGGCCCCAATGCATAGAGCAGCATGACGTGAACATTCTGCATGAGGCACCTAGACCCATTAACGATGATGTACCCTATTCATGTCCTCCACAGGATCACTGACGGACACTGGAGAGACAAGCACCGCAGCACGTACTCCCCCAGCAGCCAAAAAAGCCAGAATGCATGAGAGGGGTGACACCGCCACCACCTCCAGTGGAAGTGGGAGGACAGTCCATCTGCTGAGGGCCAAGGGCAGCAGGAGCACCATTGCATCACAGCCTGAGGGCACGGCTCCTGTTGTAGCCGAACCCACGCAAGTGTGCCCCATCACTGCTGAGATGAGCACGGAGGGCACGCACTCCGCAGCCACCAGCTCCACTGGGGAGGCAGCAGCCACCGCACCGGCCAGTGACGAGGAGGACGCAATCGACGTCCTACAACTCATCCATGACCCCAGCCCAACATGGTCCATTGAGGGGAGTCCGAGGGCAACATCCGGATCTGCTACCCAGGGAGCACATGACACCCTCACTGTAGAAGGTGCATGGAGCCCTCAGCTGTCCTCACCGGATGCCGGGTGCATGGACCAGGGCGCGCCATCCAGCCCAGCGGCATCTACCACCCTGGAAGACCTTGCAACCATCAGCCGGAGGCAGGAAGACATGGCTGCGCTGGTCGCCCAGCATGTGGCGGAGACAGTCCGTCTAAGGGATGACCTCCAAAAATATGCTGGACAAACAAAGGAGGCCATGGAGGCCTGCACTGACAGGATATGCCAGGAGATGGGCCAACTCCGCCAGGCCATTCTACGTATTGGGGACATCATGGAGCAGCATCACCAACCCCCAACACAGGATCGACCGGGAACCTCCTCCTCAGCAAGTTCCCAGCAGACCAGCCCCCTGCGCCGCTCACTGCGCAACCTGAGGTGCCCCGCATCACAGCAACCCGATGTCGGTGGGGGCCCTGATGCTTAGCTCCACCAAGGACCAGGTGGCACATGTGGTGCAGGAAACATTATAGACACCATGAGACTCACCTGGGTGTTTTGGGGGGGAGGGGGGTAAGGGTGCATTTGGGTGTTTTGGGGGGAGGGGGGTAAGGGTGCATTTGGGTGTTTGGGGGGGAGGGGGTAAGGGTGCATTTGGGTGTTTTGGGGGGGAGGGGGGTAAGGGTGCATTTGGGTGTTTGGGGGGAGGGGGGTAAGGGTGCATTTGGGTGTTTTGGGGTGTTGCATTTATTATCACATTCTGTTCAATACACAGTTGTTCTGAAGTTGAAACCCAAGCGTGGTCTCCATCATTGCGTATGTGTCATTTATCTCAGACAGGGTCCTTTATGGTACTCCAAACATGCGCCAGGGCAACAATATCCATCTCCGTCCATGCTTTTTCACCTTTGTGCCTGATGGGATTTCAGAATCAGATGCTGACGCACATCGTTGTGCCCTCTTGGCATTGCCTCTTGCATGTCCTGCCGGGGCATTCCACCCGTACTCATCCACATCCCCATCATGCTCTTCTGGTGGTTGCATGTCAATTTCAGGTGGCATTGGCACATTCCGTCATTTGCACATTTTTGGTGCTCTACTCATGGCTTGGTTATCTTTGCCACTTTGACACGGCTGTACAGGAGTGCCTCACACAGGCTGCTTAGGCAGCGGAGCACTGTCATTGGAAGTCTGACTGCCAGCTCTATCACGACGCAGGTACGGGGATGTGCAATATTGTTGTCCTCTTCCTGCTGGTTCTGTGGGTTCCGTACAGGGGTTGGGAGCCACCTCCTCAGTGGATAGCTGGCATTGCCTGTATGGTGTGAGGAATGGGTACCTGTTACGGGTCACCTCTGGTGTGGCCTGTTGTTGTTGGTGCTGCACTGCTATCATGTAGTCAAGGCTGTCATGTCATGCTGCTGCTATTGGGGCAATCTTGGTGTGGGAAGGGGTGTGGGTAGGGGTGTGGTGTGCTCTTTTGTGCTGCCTGTCTCCATTGCATGCACCTGTGCTGTTTGTGTCCACCTGTAGTTGATGGGTACACTGCTCAGGTCTCTTAACGGGTGCTTTTCGATGCCGTTATTAGCGCCATGCCGGTAAGGGTTTTTTGGGTGTTTTACATGCCGCTAATACCATGTCCGCATGGCTTGTGATGGCCTGGTATTAGCGCCATGGTGCTAATTCCGGCCTGGGGGTCGCGCGCCCGCGCCCTTGCCGCTATTATTGGCACCGTAATTAACGGGTGCGCAGATAGCGGTGGGTCCGGGTCGTGATTGGCTTAGGGAATTAACGGTACCAGTAAAACTTTACCGGTACCGGTATTCCATTACCGCACAACGTGTAATGAGGCCCAATGTCTGAACTTTATTTGTTTAACATTTCTGAAGTAAGTCATTGATGCCTGCTCTTTCCTATTATAGTATTCAAGAAATATCTTATTATAAATATGATCACAAAGGATAGCTAAACGTTGTATTGCAATGTTGTGGCAGAAGATGGAGGCGCCTTCGATTGTATGATGGTACTATGTAATATAGGAACTCATCAGTATGGACATAATAACAGCAATTATTCATGTTGACCTAGCACGGTTTGGGACGGTTTGGGCTCCCTTCATAGCTCTTAAAGATGCTAATCAACTGTACACAGGGGTGTTGCTAGGTCTGGAAAAGATCCGGGGCTATGCGTATGTTGGGACTGTTGGGGCTCAGGGCTAGCTAGCCTTTTGGTTGCAGCCCCTGAGCTGATATCAGGGACTACCAGAAGCACAGAAACTGCTCTCCTAAACATCTGTGAAGACCTGTTCTTTTACACTGGCTTCCCACTTCCTCTCAAAACCCAGGATATCCTGTCCACCCTCTCAGCTTCTCCTGCTTCTCCCTCCATTCCCTCCTCTTCCTTCTCCCCCCTGTGGCCACCCCCTCTCTTCTCTGCCTTTCCTCTCTTCTCTCCTGATGAGGTTTCTAGTCAAGTCTGATCTATGAAAACCTCATCAAAACAGATTCTTCCCTGTTCTTCCAAAACCATCAAGGACCACATTGACACCCTCGCTCCAGCCTTGGTTAACTTCTGCAACCACTCCTTTGCCACTGGAACCTTCCCCTCGCCCCTGAATCACTCTCTTGTGCACCCTCTTCTCAAGAAAACCTCAGCCAACCCCTCCCTTATGGCTATCACTCGATATCTATCACTCCTTTCCTGGGCAAACCCCTGGAAAATCTGGCCATCTCCCAGCTTAATCTTCACACTGAATCTGTTGGTTGTCTCCATGACCATCAGTCTGGCTTCAGAGCAGTCAGAAGGATGGAAAATGCTCTCCTGAACATTCGTGAAGACCTGCTCTCTTGGGTCCTTTCTCTCCTCTATCTCTCTCTCCACCTGCAGTGTTCCCCAGGGGTCTGACCTTTTCCCCTGGTTGTTCAACCAATACCTTGCACCTCTCGCCCATCACATTCCTGCCCTCTGCTCCAACTTCCAGTGCTATTCTGATGACACCCAGCTCGCTTTCAGGCTCCCCTCTGCCACCTCCTCTCCCTCTCTTATCCCGGTTTGTCTGTCTGTAATCCAAGAGTGGTGCACCGCCAATGATCTCTGTCTGAATGCCAGCAAGATGGGGATCCTCCTCATCGGCACACCTTCACCCCTCTTTCCCCTCACTCTCTGGCCAGCCTCCCTTCACACTCCTCCTGCTCCCACCTGTGAGACTAAGAACCTCAGGGTTATCTTCAAAGCCACACTCTCCTTCCCTCCTCACATCTCTGACATCTCTAAGAAGTCAAAATACCAACTACAACTCCTCAGCGGTATTCTTCCCCCAGAAGCTCACTGTCTCTAGAGCACTGATTTTCACTAGGCTTGACTACTGCGACAGCCTCTTTTTAAATCTGCTCGCCTCCACTCTCTGTCCTCCGCAACTCACCCAGGACAGGACTGCAATACATGACCTTGGCCTCAAGCCCAGGGGTCGTATCTCTGCAGCACTGAAATCTCTCCATTGGCTCCCAACTTAGATTGGAGGCAATCTGACGAAACCTTTACAACAGAGAGAACTTTACTGGATAGACAAACTTGACTCTATGCATCCTAAAGGGATGAATTTAGACTGGGACCTTAGCTGTTACTTATAGTACGAAATGTAACTTGTTCTTGTTTGTACCATGGACAAATATGACCAACTCACTGGAGTATGAAACTGCTTTGATTTAGAATCCCTATAATTAGATTTCACCTTTATTATGTCTGCTAATAACATTTGGCTTAAGATTTGTGTTACACCTTTAATTATCATCAATGCCAATATATACAATTAGTTCAGAGATGTTAACTGTTGTTTATGAATGCTGTACTAACCGTGTGTATAACCACGTATCTGCAAATTCCGAACATGTTATGTTATGTTATGTTATTTTGCACTTATATAGCGCCTTATATACCATTGGTATGGTCTGAAGGCGCTGGTAGGTTGAACGCCCTTGGGAACCGAAGTTCTGGTCAGTAGAGGGAGTAGAGAGAGTCCAAAGGTGCGTGTGCGCATCCGGTATGTGTGCAGCTGGTGCGGAATTCCTGTGATAGCTGCTTCCTAGCAGTAGGTGTGGTGGTTGAGAGGTCAGGAGTATGTGTTCGATCTGGCCGGAATTATCCAGACCGAGAGTGGCAGCGTTAGGCCTGAGGAGAACGCCTGGCTGGGGGTGCGAGACCAGCAATGATTACTTAGAGTGATGGGGAGTGAGCGGCAGAGGTTGATATGAGAACAGTTATACCGAATGGTGTCATAGTATCTCTGTGTTCTAGTTGAGTGGTGGTGTAAGGAGAGAGTAAGCGTGGGGTGTGATATGAGGTATGCTCTTTCAAAGGATCCATGCATTCCAAGGCATAATACGGATGTCATGCAATTCTGCAATTCGACCGCTCTCCACACTTGTTCGCTCTCCACACTCCTCCGCTCTCCACACTCATCCGCTCTCCACACTCATCCGCTCTTCGCACTCATCCGCACTTCGCACTCGTCCGCTCTCCATACACATTCACTCTCTATACTCATCCGTTCTCCACACTCATCAGCCCTCCACATTCATCGGCCCTCTACACTCATTGGTCCTACACACTCATCCGCCAACCGCATTAATCAACTACACTCGTCCACACTCGTCCGCTCTACACACACATCTGCTATACACACTCATTCGCTATACAGACTCACCCGCTCTACACACTCATCCGTTATATACATTTATCCGCTCTATACACTCATCCGATTTCCAAACTCATCCGCTCTTCGTACTCATCCGCTCTCCACACTCATTCGCTCTCCATACTCATCGGCCCTCCACATTCATGGGCCCTTCACACTCAGCTGCCAACCGCGTTAGTGCTCTACACTCGTCCACGCTCGTCCGCTCTCCACGCTCAGCCGTACTCTACGCTCAGCCGCACTCCATGCTCAGCCGCCAACCGCATTAATCCTCTACATTTCTCCACACTCATCCGCTCTCCACACTCATCCGCTCTCCACACTCATCCGCTCTCCACACTCATCCGCTCTCCACACTCATCCGCTCATTGCACTCATCCCCTTTCCAGATTTATCCGTTCTCCGCACTCATCCGCCCTCCGCACTCATTTGCCCTCCATACCCATCCGCCCTCCACACTCAACGGCCAACCGCATTAATCCTCTACACTCATCCACATTCATCCACTCTACACACTCTTCCGCTCTATACACTCATCTGCTCCATACAGTCATCCGTTTTCCAGACTCATCTGCTCTTCGTACTCATCCGCCCTCCACACTCATCCGCCCTCCACACTCATCCGCCCTCCACACTCATCCGCCCTCCACACTCATCTGCTTTCCACACTCATCCGCCCTCCACACTCATCCACCAACCGCATTAATCCTCTACGTTCGTCCCCACTCATCCGCTCTCCACACTCATCCGCTCTACACACTCATCCGCTCTACACACTCATCCGCTCTACACACTCATCCGCTCTACACACTCATCCGTTTTCCAAACACATCCGCTCTTCGCAGTCATCCGCTCTCTGCGCTCATCCGCGCTCATCCGCTCTCCGCGCTCATTATTACATTGCTCATTTAGTACTGGTTGTCTTTATAGTTTACATTCGAGTTTATTTAGCTGTAAATTTGTTGCTTCAGGTCGATTGCTGGGTGGGAGTTATTGTGCAGAAGCTAGTTTGGGACCGATTAGTCTTAGGGGAAGAGCCAGGTTTTCAGTAGTTTGCGGAAGGCCGTTAGATCTTCAGTTAGGCGGATGTGGGATGGGAGCGAGTTCCATAGGGTTGGGGCCAGGGCTGAGAATGATGATCCGCCTAACCTGACTGAGTTTGTCTTAGGAATTACAAGGAGGCCGGCTGAGCTTGATCTTAGGGTGCGAGTGGGGTGATAAGGTATTAGCTTGTCTTGAAGATATTGAAGTCCAGTTTTATGTAGTGCTCGATGGGAGAGGCATAATGTTTTGAAAGCCACCCTATGGGCTACTGGAAGCCAGTGCAGTGTCTTAAGGGCAGGGGATACGTGGTCTCTTGGACCAAGCGCAAGTAGCATTTTGGCTGCCGCGTTTTGTGCTCTTTGGAGTTTATTTAGTTGGTAGGCATGAATTCCGAGGTATAGGGGGTTTCCATAGTCAAGTCTTGATATGACGATTGATTGGACCGCGGAGACTCTGTTGGGAAATGAGAGGTATGGAAGGATGCGCCTAAGGTTTTTGAGGTGGTAGCGGCAGGATTTTGAGACATTGTTGACTTGGCGCGAGAGTGTTAGGTCGGAGTCCAGGGTGCATCCAAGACTTTTCACTGTGTTGGAGGGTGTCAGTGATTTGCCCATGGCGGGTGGCCAGGGTAGTGGGTGCGGAAGAAGGTCGGAGTTGCCGCAGACCATGATTTCTGTTTTGGAGGGGTTTAAAAGGAGGTGGCTTTGGGTCATCCAGAGTTCTATGTTAAGGAGGCAGGATGCCAGGTCAGGTCGGGAATTGGGATTCGAGTTTGGGAGTTTTAGAATTAGTTGAGTGTCGTTGGCGTAGTTGTAACATAGGATATTGTGTGAACGAATTATTGGTGGGAGGGTGATCAGGTAGAGGTTGAACAGGAGGGCGGATAGACATGCTCCTCGAGGGACTCCCGTGTCGACTGGTCGGGCTTGTGAGGTAAAGCTGGAGAGTGTCGTTATTTGGTGCCTGTCCTTGAGGAATGAAGCTATCCATTTAAGGGCGGTTCCACGAATTCCTAGGGAGTGGAGGCGGTCTAGGAGGATTGAGTGATTGATCGTGTCAAAGGCGGCTGATAGGTCGAGGAGGATTAGTGCGGCGCATCCCGCGGAGTCTGCTGTCATTTTAAGGTCATGCCAGATCGAGGTTAGGGTGGTTTCAGTTCTGTGACGTGATCTGAAACCTGATTGGGCGGGGTCTAGAAGGTTGTTGGTTTCGGCAAAGGCATTT
Organism: Ambystoma mexicanum; assembly: GCF_040938575.1. Classification (NCBI taxonomy): domain Eukaryota; kingdom Metazoa; phylum Chordata; class Amphibia; order Caudata; family Ambystomatidae; genus Ambystoma; species Ambystoma mexicanum. Next base: position 759,016,699 of record NC_090939.1, read on the forward strand.
AGTTGAGAGTAGGCGGGTTGGTCAATGAGTTTGGCAAGGAACCTGGTGTTTAAGATTGGGCAGTAGTTTTTGGGCTCGAGCGGGTCGAGCGAAGGTTTTTTTAATAGAGGTTAGACGTGCACTATTTTAATGCGTCGGGGAAGATACCGCAGGAGAGGGAGGAATTTATGATAGAACTTGCGTGTTCGCCTGCGCAGGTGGAAGCAAACATTTCTTTAAGGGTTGTGGCAGGGCAAGGGTCCAGTGGTGATCCAGAGGGTTTGCGAGCAGATAGAAGTTTGAGAAATTGTTCTGGTGATATTGGACTAAAGGATTCAAACGTTGGTTGCGTAGAGGTCGTGGCTGAAGGGCTGGCCGGTATGGGCAGAGGGTTGCCCGGAGGCTGTAGTAGAGCCAGTTTGGTATCTAGAGTTTTTGTTCTTTCGATAGCCGTGTTGTAAAAGTGGAGGGAGAGTGAGTCGCAGAGTGATTGTGAGGGGGTCGGGACGGTTGTATTACAAGCCGGTTTGGTGAATTCTGAGATGATTTTGTGTAGTTCTTTGCTTGGGTTTTTGCAGTTTAGGATTCGGGAGTTGTAGTGGGCTTTTTTTGTTTTCCGAATTTCGGCTTTGTATTGATATAGGTGTCGGGCCAAGGTGGTCCTGCTCTCGTGGGTTTTCTCTTTCTGCCATTTGCGTTCTAGGTATTTGTAAATTCGTTTAGTGGTCTTCAGCTCACGGGTGAACCATCTGGGGAAAGGGCCACGGCGGGTTGATGGTTTACATGGGGGGGTGAGTCGCAGGAGAGATGCGTTGAGCCATGAGTCAAAGGCCTCAGGGGTTAGTTGGTTATTGGGACGACAGGTGGGTGGTGGAGAATGGAGGAGTGCCTCGGCTAGGTCCGGGGTGATCATTAGTTTTTTCCAGCATTTGCGTAAATTCGGAGGTTCGGATGTGAGTACGGGAAGGGGGTCGGGTGAGTGGATGGTGAACGAGAGCATGAAGTGATCGGACCAGATGATTGGGGTGGGGGGCTTTAAATGAATCAGGGTGTTGGAGCTAAAGATGGCATCTAGAGTGTGTCCTTTGTAGTGGGTCGGGCCGTTTATGTGGGGTTGGAGATTAATTGCATCTAAACCGTCAACCAAGGAGTGTGTCATAGGGTTGGTGGGGTTGTCGAGCCATATGTTGAAGTCACCAAGGAGGGTGAGGTTGGGATGGTTTAGTTGGAGGGTGGCAATGGAATCGCAAAGGTTGTTTGCGAATTGTCTATCGTAGCCAGGGGGCCTGTAGAATATTAGGAAGCTGTGTGAGAGCGATGGGGAGAGGGAAAGTTTAACGAGGAGAGATTCGCAGGATGGGATGGAGGGTTGGTTGTCTATGATTGAGGCGCGGAAGAGAGATTTGAATACGAATGCTACTCCACCTCCTCTGGACGGACGGTTCAGAGGGATGAGAGAGTAGTCAGGGGGAAAGGCTTCACTAGCGATTGGGCCAAAGTCATCGGAGAACCAGGTTTCAGTGATGAACACTAGGTCAGGTTTGACAGAGGCCAGGAGGTCATAGATGCAATGTCTGTTTTTTGCTACGGAACGGGCGTTAAATAGGATACAGTTCACATCGGCAGGTAAGGTAGGTCTCGGTGCTGGAGCGGGATGGGGCGGTGGTGGAGAGAGTGAAGCGGGGGGGTAAGGTGGGTGATGCTAGAAGGGAATAGTGGGCGGGCCGTAAAATTGGCAGGTTTCGTGCGGGGCTGGGTGGTTGAGTGTGATAGGATGACCGGGTTTGGGTTGGGGGATTTGAGGGAGAGTTGTGGGCGGTTGGGAGTTTCAGTTGCAGTTGATGAGAAATCGAGGGAGAGGGGTTTCAGGAAGGGGGAGGCCATGGGGGAAGCCGGAGATTGCGGGAGAGAGGTGTTGGGTCGAGACAGGGGAGGCGAGGAGTGCTGAGAGATTGATAGGGACCAGGAGCGTTTCCTCTTTAGTTTCTTTGCTGCGACTGGTGTGTGTGAGAGGGTAGGGGGGTCGGAGGGGGAGAGGGAAGCGGCTTCGGTTCGTGCTAGGGCTAGGCGTGCAGTTTTAAGGGAGGGGAAGGAGTGCGGTCGGCGGGGGAAGGTGGTGGGGGTATGAGGGCAAGGCTGTTGGTGGGTGATTTCGGGGTGGGGTGTGCCAGGTCTGATAGTGAGGGGAGGAGGCATAGGCAATGCTGGCGGGTCGGTGTTGGGGTTCAGGGGATGAATGGTCTTAGGGTGAGTGGCTCGCCATCGTGCTCCTCTGGCTTGGTGTTTGGAGAGGGGAGTGGAAGCGAGTGTGGACGAGGGTGGGGTGATTTGGGACCGAGTGGGCGGGAGCGAAGGCAGGTCGGAGAGTGGGGGTGGTCCACGGGGCTCGTTTCTGAGAGACTCTGGTGGGGTGGGTGCACTCATGATTGGTGCGGACTTTTAAGGTTGATTTAGGAGGGTCTCCTGATTGTAGTTCTAGGATCGGGGGTGTCACGCCTCTAGGCACACTTCTAGGTTCAACAGGTCAGAGACTGCAACGATATTAGACTATTTGATCCTCTCTAGATGCAATTTGCCGGCAGAGATGATATTAGTTTAATAGGTATATTTCTGAGTTCACCTGTATACCGAGAAGATATTCGGTCAGTTTCTAGATTCAATTTACTTTGAGAGGGCACTTCTAAAATCAACTTTTCTCAGGGAGGCTATTGGTCAGAACTTCTAAAGTTTGCAATTGCACTGAAGATAGTATTTTTTTTATTTGACGTGGATTATGCAGAAAGTGATTAACCAATCTAAGTTGTATTAGGTGGTTGAAAATTAATAACGGCACTTAGTGCTCAATATGCCATACAAATATCTTGACACTCTAAATCACAAGACGCCCAACTCGGTATAATGAAGGTTGAACCACATAGTCTCACATATAGAAACTCTATGAAATAAATATTCAGCAGACTAAAAACACACCAAATGGTCAGGAGAATCCTAAAAGATAGTTGAGAATACTAGCGTATACTCATCCAATATGACAGACCTTTCCGTCCTATGCCTGAGTAACTAACTAGATGCATTCAACACCATGAAAGAGGCTGCTTAGCAACACAGCGATGCACAAAATCTCTCGACTGAGAATGGAGCTGCAGACGAGCTGTGGACTTCAGAGAAAGGTGTAAATGAGATTAAGCTCTCTCGTATTTAGATTACAGAATTGAAAGAAGATTACATACGGGATAGTGATTACATTCATCACGATTTAATACACAGATCGAGTTAAAAGGGACGCACAATTTGATTAAGAAATAACACTGATAATACGGGCAAGTTTGAGAAAGACTACAGTTACGATGAGAACTGCTCAACAACAGTATCGAGCACGTTAAGGTAAGAATAACATGCAGCTGTTATTAGAACATAGGGATACTTATGCTTTACGCGTTTCATGCGTGGATCTTGACATACTTATCTGATTTATGGCAGATACACCATTGACAAGACAAATACTGCTGTAAGATTGCATTCCCAAGAAACAACAGCTAAACAGCATGGCAACGTAATTTATGGGCCTGCCATCTGTACACAAGGGTGTGCAGTCATAAAATCGAATAAATAATGTCGAATTACAAAAAATTTGAAACAATAATGTCAAAAAAAAGAAAGTCAAATGTTTTTTTTTAAATTTATATATTTTTTTTGGGTTCCGCATGTTAAAAAAAAGGTGGGGGGTTGAGGGGAACCCCCCCATTTCGAATAAAAAACATAATAAAAAAGAAATTTTTTGACTTTCGACTTTATTGTATTCGATTTTATGACTATAAACCGTACACAAGCCCAATTTGAACAAGGCGAGGTTGTTATATAACATAAAACTAAGCTATACAGCTAGATTTTAGGAAGAACGAATATTAAAGCGAGGTAAAACAAATCTCATTTCAGCTGAATGTTACGAAAGGGGTCACCAGAGCCACATGCAGAGAATTCAGTCGCTCTGGTCCACATTAGACCAGACTCATCAAGCGAAAGCGAGGTGAGTCCAACAACAAAACATCAGGGAACTAAGTGATAATTTAAATGTAAATGGTCTCGTAGTGGGACACAGTGCATTTCTGCGACTTGTCCCACACGATACCATGTTTGAGGCTACTGAAATATTCCTGTAACCTAAGTGTCTTTATTTACAAAATCGTTATCAGAAAATCGAAGGGCATCAGTCAGTGGTCAATTCCACCCACAGGTTAGTGCATAGACATGAAGCCCTAATTTAGTGCAAGTGAAATGAATCACATTACAGAATAGTTGATTAAAACACTATTTATTTTTTGTTTAAATTTACAGAATCTAATTATCCAGATATTTTTACCTGAAGAAGGGCATACATTTCCCGAAAAGCGTAGTAGCTGATATGAATACAAATACAACACCTTTCAAGATATCAGGTTATTCATCATTGAAAATTCAACATATTGTGAATCTGATTGAAATTGTAACACAAAATATATGCAATTGAACTGTTCACACACAAACAATACCATAAGTGATGAACTAATCAATTTATGATGTAAAACTTGTTATCGCATTACAAGATTGAATTGGTAACTTTGAATTGTGTATCTTTTAAGTTCATATTCTTTGAAAATGGAAATGTACAGTATAAAAATGATGTATAAAAAATCATAAAGAGGTTTTCTATACAAATGAACAAGACACAGTGATTTTTGATTCAACTTGTTAGTTATTGTGTGTGCCTCTATTTGTACCTCGTTTAGTTGTATAGAAACGTGCTTGATGCAAAAAAAAGACTTTCAACAAATTAGTCGTGTGCACTTTTTACAGTAACCAATCAACCAATCAAACTAGGCTATTTAATTTGGGTTACTGGGCTTGAAAGTTAGTAATAGAATTACAGAATTACTGCCATTTTTCCAGCACTGCTGAACTACATGTTTGACCGTAATGTGGAGGATTTTCCTCCAGCATCATTCTAGCGATAAATCAGCCACTTTAAGGTAAACACAATCGGTGGAGTTACTGCAGCAGAATTTGGAGTCCTACGGATTCCAAAAATTGGGATTAATACCACTCTACCACCACTGGTAATCCTGTGGTAATCCAACGGGACCAAGTGGCGTTAAAGGTAAGCAAGTTTACCATTGAATACCCGCCAAACTCGTAATGAAGGATTATGGAGCCCATTTTGTGATTCCCGTTGTGGAAACAAAATGCATGAAAGCCATGAATAAGACTTTCACTAATTTAGTTTCTGGTACTCCCCATTTTTCTTGATTTGTAAGGTGGAGAGGAGGGGCGGAACGTAATTTACGTTCCCGTTGCACATTTCCTCTCCGCCATTCAAATACTCCTGCATTTGCGCCAGCATGGATTATATGCCGGGGCATATGCTGGGGATTCTTATGGAGCAAAAAGCCAGCAGACTCCATAGGAATCTATGGTAAATGCCACCTGCCGTGCGTACATGGTAAGGAATAGTGGATGGTTGTTCTATTAACATAGGAGAATGTACAAGATGACAGTGATTTAAATTGAGTGCCGCCAAGCTCCTGCTGCTGGCCCACCAGCACCCTGCATCCACCCTGGACCTGAATGACCCTGCTGAGACGTAGAGAGATGTGCAGGACCACACTGCCCCAGTAGGCAGCTGGTGGTGCAAAACGTGCAAGAGCCATCTGAAAAGACCTGTGCTGCATAAACATTTTTAAAAAAAGTTTTATTGGTTAGACAAGAAAAAAGAAAACACAACATTCTTTCTCTCATTACATAAACCTTTAACATTACTACATCCAATTTAAAGGGTAGAAAAAAGAAAATTAAAAACTTAATTCACGTTCAATCTTTCATTCCTTTCATTTCATTTCATCCTCATCATTCAAAGTCATTCATTCATTTTCCTTACCACCATACATAAATTTAAACTTAAATATCCATTTTTTGTTTCTCCTACACAATAGTCTTTGTAATCATCTCTCAATTTGTTTAAGCCCAAACATAATTCCACTATACGTTTTCATTCCATTCACTCTTGATCCTTAAAACTTTTTCAATAAACTTAAGTACTGCAATTGTTAGACTGATATTTTCCCCCATGATAACCCAGGCCCACCACTCTTGTGGGCTCAGGGTACTTTCACCCATCGCAAAATCTGCTAAATAAAGTTCTCTTATCTCTTTTAGTGAATCACATACCGTTACCCAATGGCCTAGCGTCTCAACCATGTTCTTCTTCTTACAGAAGCTACATTTATCACTTTTAATACCTGGCATTTTCCGAGCCCACATAACTTCACCCGTGGCTAGACAATTAAGTCTACACCTAAGGAGCAGATTGCGATAGTGTTGTGACGGGAATTTCTGCAAATAGCTTGAAATGGAGTTTAAGCCCTTCTTTTCAAGGGTTCTTGCACAACTTAGTTTGAATTGATCACATTGTTCCATAGTCCTCCTCCAATCGCTGTCTCTCAATCTAGTCCTCCTCCAATCGCTGTCTCTCAATCTCTGCTTGACTTTGGTCGGGTTTATCTCTGGAAGGTTGAGATCGATATCCTTCTGTTGAAGAATCCCTTCAATCTTACTTTTCCACAAAGTTACATATTTATCTTGCGTGTTTTTAATGGGATCAAGGATCCCAAATGGGGCAACATTTATTTCATATTTGCATTTCCTATACAAGGCCACTGGCTTCCACTGAACCATGGATTCGAGCGACTGAAGCTTTAATTCTTGCCTTATTATGCATATAGGCACCGCATTGGGAATTCTCAATATCAATTGCCAGAACAGACCCTCACATTTCTCCCATATTTCCAGGGTATATGAAGTAATGCCTCGGCAGCATAGGTTAGTACTTGCGCAATTTTCTGTTTATAAAAGGACAGAATGGGAATCATCGTGAATCGTCCAAACTTCCTATGGAATATTCTTCCCTGGTATATTAGGGTTGTCAATCTGGATCTCAAGTGAGTGAAATGCCCCTGATCGCTAATACTTCTATTAATTACTACTCCCAGGTAAGTCATTGTATCCACTACTTCCAAGGCCTCAGCCTCCACTCTCCAAGTAAACTCATGAACTTTCTTTTTGTAGGCCGATTTAATTTCAAGCACCTTAGATTTCCACACGTTCATCTTCATGCCATTCTCTCTTAAATACAAATTGAAAGCATTGATCCTGCGCTGGAGACCGATCCCAGTTAAGTCTAAAAAGACTAGGTCATCCACAAAAAGTATCCAAGGGACTGGTATACCATTGATCTTTGGCGGAAAGGCAATAACCTCACTCTGTGAATCTGTCAAATCCACAATATACAGGTTGAATAGGAACGGGTCAAGGCACACTCTTGCTTTAAACCACAATGTGTAGTACTTTTTGTGACAATTTACCTTGGCCTCAACCAAGTCACTAGGACAGTTCCATGATCTTAATTTGGCCCGCAGATTCTCCCTAATGACTTAATCAAACACCTGTTCGAGATCAACACATGCAAGATATAAGGTGGTATCTGTTTCTAGGGCATTCTCTTTCAAGATTTTAATCATAAAGAGATTTAAGGTGGTAGTAACACCCTTAAAAAACCTGTTTCTCTTGGGTCTAAAATACCCCTCCTTTCCACCCATAACCGAAGATCTCTCAAAAGGATCTTTGCAAACAGTTTTCCAATGGAGTCTAGAAGGGCGATTGGGCGATAGTTTTTTGGAATAGCCCTATCACCTTTTTAAAAAATAGGCCCTATGTTTGCCTCCCTCCATGATGCTGGTATCTTTTTGTTTGACATAATCTGTGCAAAAAGAACTGGCAGAAATGTACTCCATTCCATCCAATTGTTGGATAAACCATCAGCCCCTCCGCTCGTGAAGAGCTTAGCTTCTTTATCATGAATTCCGCATCTACGTCATCAAATGCAAAACTCCAAGTCCGGGCGTAAGAATACCCGCCTTACTTTGTTTCCACCCTGGATCTGCAAATAATGTTGTGTAATGGGCTACCCAATCTGCTTCTGACACCATGTGAAAGGAAGCACTTTGCCTCAAGGGGCCATCCTTGTTAATCAGTTCCCAAAGGTTTCTTGTGTTTTTGCATAGATAACCTTCAGCATGTGTTCGGAGTCATTTTGGTCTCATATGCTCCTAGTTTCAATACAACAATTCCTGTATTGCTGTTTAACTCTCTTAATCTTCTCCTGGCAATCAGACTTGGCGCTTTTTTTGTTTATTTCGTAATTGATGCCCGCAGCAATTTTCTCCTATTTACCAGGGAATGATCATACCAATGTTTCCGATCCACCTGGTTATTAGACTTCCCTCCTCCCCTTGATCCTAGTTCTTGGAAGATCCCTTGATATTTCATCCAGGCAGGATGAGGTTGAACAGCATCTCTGTATCGATTTATAAACCGGATTACCTCCTGTTGTTTTAATCTAAAACGATTGCCTCCCCTATCTAATTCTACCTCCCCATTTTTTTCTTTCTTCCTTCCCCACACTATTTCTAATGGGGATAGCAAGCAGGTCATGATCACTATATTGCTGTGGCATGATGTTAAACGTCTCCACTTTTTCTTTAAGGTTTCTGGAAATAAAACAAAAGTCGATACATGATCTATGCTCACCCCGTTTCCATGTACATTTCCCAGGTATATCCCTGGGGGTCTGGCCATTCAGCATTTGCATGTTTCTTGCAATCATGGTATTCATCCACTCCTTTTCCCTTACATTACATTTGTTCTTACTCAGTGGATACTCGCCTTTCCCAGGAGTTTGATGTTCAAGTCGCCACAGATGAGGCTTTTAACCTCATCTCTCTCCCACATCATTTCATCCAGCGCCTTTTCCACACATTGCACTAGCTTGACTCTCATTAAAACGTCCGTATATGTTAATCAAGAGTATCGGGCTTACCCAGGATTTTTGCTTCTGTTCTAGTAACATAATTTGCACATAAGGATTTGGGCAATTAACCTTTTTTTGAATCGAATTTAACCAGTGTCAGGAATCCAGAGTATGGTCGGCCAGTAATCCCATTAGGGGTTGGATTCATGAAGGCATTATACCCATCACAAACAGGCAGAGTCCTCAACCAAGTTTCCTGGAAGCACAAGACACTATATTTTCCCAATTCCAAGCCACGATGTGTAAAAAGTGACCTAAACCCCCTTGTGTTCCAGGAAGCTATCCTCAAAAGGTTGTTCGCCCCGTCACCCAAATCTAGTCCTTCCTGGCGCCAGTCAAGGTCGTAGCTAGCCAGTCCCAAGAAGCTTCCTGCTCTCCTGATCCCTTTTGATCTGGTCTTTTCATAATCTCCTTTTTCCTCTGATTCTCAATTGTGAATTTCAGGCATTCCAAGTTAGCCTTGTCGGGCAAAGCAGTCCTCTCTTCCATGATTCTTTGACTCTTTAGTGACTTTTCCATTTTATTTATTTTAGGGATTTCCCTCTGCACAGTTGCTTCTCTTCAATTCTCTCTTATCCTTTATTGATAATCTCTAACCTCATACCCTAAAGGAAGAAATGTATCCTTCAGGGATAGGATTAGGTCTTTCTTAGCTTGTACCATCAGATGAAGTATAACCCAATCCATTATTTTATCTAGTCCAAATTCCACAATGCTAATGTCACTCGTGGATATCTGATATCTTGGGATTATATAGTTCAATAAGCGGAGGCAATTACATCGATTAAGCACCAGTGCATCTAGGCTTCCCACGATTCTTTCCAGATATATTGTAAAGGTCGCTCTTGGGGGGTTCTTAGCCTTTTCCTTTTTATCTCCTTTGCTGACTTTTTCTGCAGGAACATTTAGATCTTCCCTTTTCCTTGAGCTAATGCCCCCTTCTTGCTCCCTCAATCTCATAGGTTCCATTAATGCTGCACCCTTTTTCTTTTCTTCCATTGTTCTAAAGGGTTGTAGCTTGTGCGGTTTAGATGGTCCACTTAGCTCATCCTTCAAGACCTTAGTTTTATTTTGGCGTGGTTTCATCATTTGTTCCAATTGATTTTCTATTTACGCCCACTCAGAATTACTAATCTCTTTCCACAGGCCTTCATCCTCTGCTTTCTCGATTTCTGCTATGTGATCACTCAGCTCAACATCTGATAGATCAAACACTTACTCCTCCTCCAGTACTTCTCCTGACAACCCTCTGTTCTCAATCTTATTTTCCTCTGTAATCGCCAGTTCTCTCCTGGCCCTTTTTGGATCGGGTTTGTTGTCATTTGTGGGTGGGGAGCGTACATTTCTTAGAAACACTTTCGAACCATTGGATTTCCGCTTTGTAGTTGAAGGAATATTTTTGGTTTTCTTGCTTTGTCTTATGTTCTTAGAGGTTGGGCGTATGTTACTTAGCTTTCCATCCATAGGCTTGACAGCCTCAAACAGAGGGAAAATGTTTCCTTCATTAGTTGCCATTGATGTACCTTGTTTTTCAGGGTTTAAAGGATTAGATTGCTTGGACTCTGTTCTTTCAAGCTCTATTATTACAGGGCCCCTCTCCTTTTCCTCCGGTCTCTGCAATTTCTTTATTTGGGCTCTCATCCATTCGCCATCTAGCAGCAGGATGATAAATCATCATGGATGATTTATCTGCTGTTTCCCTCTGAGCTAGATCACACAGGCGATTCTGACAATTATTTGGGGTCTCTGCCTCTTTATCCAGCCTTACTTCCATCTTACTCGCCAATGTTTTCAAACTCACAAGTTTATTTGATATCCCTACAATTATTGTAGATTGTTCTTGCAGATTTGTTGTTATTGTCTCATACAATTTTGTAAAAGGCAAAAGCAAGGATGTAAGGGAGGCCATCATGAGTGGTTGGAGGCAAGCCCACTCCTTTAGTTCCAGGGGCGCCCCCCCTCCCCGGTTTATCTTTCCTTACACATTCACAGCATTAATGGGAAAATCCTGATGATGATGATACAGAAGAGTTTTGCATTGAGGGGGTGGTCCTATCTTCAAAGTCTGAGTTCTCCTCCCTAGACTCCATCGGACTACCGATCCAGCCCTGATCTCCTGAAAATGCCTCTTCATAGTCCAATTCGGGTAGATCAGGAGGAGCCTGAGGCCAATCTTTTGCTTGCTGGCACTTATTAGCCACCTTCATCCTTTCTCTCAGTTGGAAGACCCACTTTTGTTCAGTGCAGCGTTTTAATCTTTCTTCAACTGTGCTTAAAACTTTATTATCTTCCACCTCCTGTTCCACCCTCAAATCAGCTTGCTTCAAGGATTCATCCAGGATATGCACTCGCTCTGTTGCACTGGATAAACTCAATCGCTTTTGCTGAGTGATTTTATTGGTGAGGGCCGCAAGGTCCTTTATCAGAAGGGCAGCCAACTCTGCGTTTTGCCTCTTTTCCAATGGTCGGGGTTGTTTGTCCGGACTGCCTTCCAGTAAGGATAGACCTAGAGTTCTCTGCCCTACCATATCTGGTTTAGGGTTAGGGACAAAAGCAGGCTCCAAAGAAGCACCATCTGTTTTATCCCCTTGGTAAACTTTTAAGTTTGTAGCAATAATGGGAGTTGAATTCTCATTTGGAGCTTCCTCCATTTCCATATCCGCCTCCGATCTCCAATCCAAACTCCCCTCCCTCTCTTCAATGCTGCAAATACTATGGGGTTGTTTTCCCTTTCCCTTGAAAAATTTGAATTACCACTCTCTTCATTTTCCTCCATCAGTGAGGGATAAGAAGTTAATGCCTCCCCACCATTTTCCTCCCCAATTTCCAACATATCATTGTCAATGGCAGGAAACATATTGAGAGCCTCATTCACTTTGCATACATTTTCTCCCCGCCTTACCTGTAGACGTGTTCGTCTTCCAGGCAGTCAGGGCGCTTTTGGCATTTTCTCGCACGCTCCAATCGGGCTCATCCTGAAAACTCCTGCAAACTCAACTTGACTCCAACTTCGTGACGCTCCGGTTCCTGCAAAGTTTGTAAAAAGCAGGAAGCGTGTCACAAAAGCGGGCAGAGTGGAGTTCACAGGACCTTAAAGGTGAACAAACGCTTTTTTCTCCATGCAGCGTTTTACAGCAAAAGTAGAAGAAATGCAGCCAGCAGAGTAAGGGGTACGGCTCCTGCTCCTGCAAACTCAACTTGACTCCACCTTCGCTCCGCTTCCTGCAAAGTTTTTAAACAGCAGGAAGCGTGTCACAAAAGCTGGTGGAGTGGAGTTCACAGGTCCTTAAATGTGAACAAACGGTTTTTTCTCCACACAGCGTTTCACAGCACAAGTCCATAAAGGTAAACAAACGCTTTTTCCTCCATGCAGCGTTTACAGCAAAAGTAGAAGAAATGCAGCCAGCAGAGTACGGGGGGGGGGGGGTGCGGCGCCTGCTCCTGCAAACTCAACTTGACTCCAACTGCATAAACAGTGAAGGTACAACTGTTGGGAAGATGGCAACTGATGCAGAGGTTCGATGTGTCTCTGACTAACAAGTGAGGTGTGTTTGTAGAGTACAGCGGGGAGGTGGCTGCCCAGAGAAGGAACTCCAATGTGCTATGCTGCAAAAGCAGGATGAAGTATGGCAGAGAGTGCAGGTTGCTGAGGTACTGTGCTCTGCTGCTGTGGATGGTCGCAGGAGCCCTCCACATTGTGGGATGGGGGTGTGCATGGCACCTTATTGCTACGAGTGCTGCCTAAATGGCATCTACCTGCTGAACAAGCTTAGTGCAGGGACTTAAATCAATAACCAGTGGTTATATCAGCATTATTCTTTTTTTTTTTTACTTTTAATTACAAGTTAACAAAATACAGAATAATACATGGTTATGCTACCAAATGGTCAGAATAATATCATGTGGATCAAATAAACAATACAACTATTTACACTGAAGGATACAATTACTACATCATTTCCCAACTGACTCTGCACCACCTCCCTAATCACCCCACCCAAGCACCCACCTTTTCAGATACACTTCCTAATAATACATTGTTTAGTACAATGAAAGAAATGTTCCCCATATTTTTTCAAACAATCCTTTTTTCCCTCTCTCTTATATAATACCCTCTCCATTTCTGCTAATGCATGCATGCCTGTTGTCCAGGCCTCCATTTTCAGATTCAAAGCAGATTTCCAATTGCTTAAAATTACTTTCTTTCCAATCATAGCTTCTCTGAACAACCACTTTTTCTGACATTGAGTAAGATCCTCCAATGTTTCATCGCTCCCGAGCACCACTGTTTTGAAGTCTAGAACAGGCGTCCCTTCAACCACCTTTTCGCAATCTACATCTATCTCTCTCCAAAACACTCTCACCTTTCTGCAGTCCCACAACATGTGTTCCATACTACCTGATTCATGTGTACATGTCCAACAATCTGAATTTTCCAACATACCTCGCTTCCACATTCTTTCGGGTGTCCAATAAACCCGATTTAGGATCTTAATCTGTCGTGATCTCTCTGTAAATCCCAAAGTGCATAACCGGACATTCCCACACATTTGCTTCCATAACTCCTCCAAGATATCCAAACCAATTCTTCTACTCCATTCTTCTCTTAATGAGTCATTACCTTTGTACTCAGACACAATCATATTGTAAACACGCTGGCTAATCCACCTTCCCCTCCTAGTGCCTTCCTTGTAAACAAGTCTAGAATATCCTTTTCTCCAAATCAATGTCTCCAATCGCATTTCTGAGCTTTCTCAATGTTATAACGCATCTGTAATTCTCTCGCTGTTATCCAGATCCCATCCTTAAACAGGTCAGCTATCCATTGAACACCACCTAGAAACCAATCAGCCCAGAAAACCACTCTGTCCTCTATTTTAATAGATGGGTTCATCCAGACTGACGCCCCAGGTTCCTTAAACACGTCCACTCCCAGCAAATCACATAGCTTCTTCCATGAGTTCTCAAACATGCAATCAATGGATCTTTCCCACAACTTCGCCTCGAATTTGAGGTCAAGATAGCTCCCGGCAACAGAGGACCATTGTAACTAGTTTCTGCCAACACACAATCATCATGTGAAGCTTCTTGGAAGGGAACAAAAAAAATTGAAATACATGCCAGGTGGTAGGCTCTGAAATTAGGTACCCCTAATCCACCTTTTGCCAGTGGTAATTGCAACCTCCATAACTTTAACCTTGGCGGTTTTTTATCCCATAAGAATGCTTGAAGTAGTCCGTCCAATTATTTCCAATACGTGGAAGTTATTGTCAGAGGAATCATACTCAGAACAGTTAATCTTCGGGGCAGAAACCATTTTCAAGGCATTCACCTTGCCCCAAAGTGACAGATTCAACAGGCTCCATCTTTCCAGATCATCCCTTAATTTACAACAAACTATTTTCAAGTTTTCATGTACCATGTCTGTGATCTTAGGTGTCAATCAAATTCCCAAATATAACAATCTGTCAGTGCAACATCTGAATCCTAAAACCGTTACACATTTTTTATCACAAATATGCACCAGCGGCATGACCTCAGACTTTGTCCAATTTATTTTGTAACCGGAACACAAATGAAATTCTGTCAAGATGTCCATAAGTGCCGGTATCGACTGCCACAAGTCCCTGAGGACTAAAAGGATATCATCAGCAAATAACCACAATTTTTGCTGTATTCCCCAGCACGACAAACCCATTATCCTACACTCTTCCCTGATGGCAGCGGCTAATGGCTCTATAGCAATAACAAATAATAAGGGTGACAAAGGGCATTCCTGCCTAGTTTCTCTTTTAAGCGTAAAAATGTTGGATCGTATTCTATTGGTATTTACCTCATCTGTCGGTTCATTATAAAGTAATCTAATCCATGACACAAATTTTCCCCAAATCCCATCCCATTAAGCACTGAGAAGAGGAAATCCCAATGTCCCCTGTCAAAAGCCTTCTCGGTGTCGATGGATAGAACAGAAACATCTTCCTGCTGTTCATTCGCCCTGGAGATAGTATCTAATAGTCTCCTGATGTTACTCAAGGTTTTTCTTCCCTTCACAAAACCCGATTGGTTTCTGTGAATTGATGATGGAAGTAGATTTTCCAATCTTAATGCCAACATTTTTGCCAGGATCTTGTTGTCTGTATTAATAAGACTTATCGGCCTATAGCTTGTGGGAAGGGTATCCTCCTTCCCTTTTTTTGGGAAGACAGAGATCATTGCATGTCTCATAGAATCTGGTAGCAAGCCATTCACCAATGACGCTGGCTACATATCCTTCAACAGATGTAGGGAGCAATTCAGTAATAACCTATAAAATTCCACTAGTAATCCATCAGGGCCAGGGGATTTCCCTGTGTTCAGTTTACTAATTGCCCATTTTATTTCATCAACCGTAATGTCTTCTTCCAATAGTTGTGAATCACACTCAGTAATCATTGAATGATTTGAATTTTCCAGAAAGTCATTCTCTTTGCCCATCACGCCTAACTCATTTTGGTATAGTTCCATGTAGAAATCCCGAAAGATGTTGTTAATTTATTTGGGTGATAGGTAATTTTATCATTCTTGTCTCAAATTGATGTTATGGACCGCTCAGCCTCCCTCTTCTGTAATCTATAAGCCAACCATCTGTCGCACTTTTCGCCCCTTCTCGAAGTATGCACATTTTAGGTAGAAATATTTCCATTCAGAACATTCATCTATCAGCTTTTTCAAATCTTTCTTCGGTCTCTTAAGCTCCGATATTGAGTCTACACTTGTTGGGATAGCCATGACTCTTCGTGATAATTCACTTATCTTCCCCTCAAGTTCTGCTTCTTTATTGTTGTACCGCTTTCTTTGTCCACTAGACACACCAATTAGATGTCCACGTATGGTACACTTAAAAGCTTACCATACAATACCAGGACTCAAATCCCCCAGGTGGTTTTCAGCCACAAAGAACTCTATTTCCTTTACTAGTCCCTCCACTTCATTATCATTTTGTAGAATCGAAGTATTCATCCTCCAGAAATATTGTTTGTTCAGCGCAAATTTCAAGCGCAAGTGCATAAGTACATGAGCATGGTCAGCTGAAAGAATGTTAACAAGTTCACTTGTTTTATAGTTCTCCGTCATTTTCAGTGCTGTTAAAAACAGATCAAGCCTCGAATAAACAGAATGTGCGCCGGAAAAGAAACTATATTCCCTCCAGTGTGTGCTCCAGCCTCCAACAATCTTTTAAGTTATGCTCGAAAAGTAAATTATTCAAGGCCAAATATTGCCTATCATTATGTCTACTAGCTGCCGGCTTACTTCTGTCCATTTTATTGTCTAACATAA
Source organism: Ambystoma mexicanum (assembly GCF_040938575.1). Lineage (NCBI taxonomy): Eukaryota > Metazoa > Chordata > Amphibia > Caudata > Ambystomatidae > Ambystoma > Ambystoma mexicanum. Next base: position 759,032,894 of record NC_090939.1, read on the forward strand.
TATTGAAATCACCACCTAGGATAATATCCCTATATCCCAAATCTTGTAGCGTCTGTGCCACTTTCCTGAAAAAGGACCCATCATCCACAGATAGCGCATGAATATTACAAAGAGACACAACCTGACCCTTTATATCCACCAACAGTGCAATTATCAATCCCTCTGTGTCTGAAATGTCTTTTAGTACCTTAATAGGAGTGTTCTTCCTAATCAGGATTGCTACCCCTCTAGACTTTGAATTGAAAGGGAAACCATAAACTTTCTCCTCCCAACCCTTCCTCAGTTTCTCAATTTCTTCTTTCTCGAGGTGCGTTTCCTGTATGAAACACACATCACCTTTCAGCTTGTTTAAAAAGTCCAATATTTTCATTCTCTTATTTACATTATTTAATCCATTTACATTCCAAGTTACCACACACAAATCTTCAACCATCTTCTCCACTCTACTCATCCCCAACTGTACAACAGAGCATATATCAATAGAATGTACTAAATTCAGTAATATATTCAAGCACACAAAAAGGTACCCAAACCCACCCCCTCTGAAACAGAAGCAATTCGATAACCACAGTCTAATGTAACAAGTTGAATAAAACATTCCAAACTTCCTTATGCCATGGCTAACCCTCCTAAATGAACTCAAACTAACTATATACATAATTCTATTTCAGAAAACCCCATCTCAAACTCACTCCCCACATGTAATTCCCCCCTCAACTGTCCAGACTCAACATCACATGGTATCACCAGTAAAATAAAATCCTGCAAATAATGTCCTCCTCTTCCTTCGTTAGCAATTTTTGAAGTCACATACAACTTTGCATTTACCTTACCACTCATGGTAAACTATCAATTCCATACTTTCTTCAATTTATGGTAAATATTAGCCCCCCCCCCCAACTAGGTCCATTCTGCCCATGTAGGTAATAATAGCAAGTACCCAGAATGCAACAGATCATATTATCCTCATGGAGTCCTATTGGTTTTGTCATACTCCGGAGTCACCCCGCACAAGCCCCTAACAATCTATCCAACCCCTAGATAAAATAATTTAGGGATACATTGAACCTGAATCCTTCTTATAATCTCCAATCCTGAATGAAAATAATGAGACGCCCCTTCATAGTTTATTCAGCCAAGTCACACATACCCTGTATATCAGTTAAGATTAAGACAAGAGCATCTCTATTATAAAGTATATTGTTGTCTATCTTCCATATGGTCATTTATTAGGTTACCCATAATATTAATGAACAGTATGGTTGAGGTATGCCAGTCTATGGTAGCGCTCGAACATGTCACAAGATAAGAGAACCACTTAGATCCATTAGTTCTAGCTGCTGCACACTTATGGAACAGGTAGGCACCTCAAACCTACTACAAATCAAACAAAAAACAGTAATTGTACCACCTGTTGGATGCGCTGCTAGCTCACAGAGTAAAAGCAAGCATGACTAGTAAACAATGCCTAATATCACAAATGTCAAAGTCAGTATAGAAGAATGCTTCTCAACGAGACACTTGGATGGGTATTTTATTCGTGTTCAATTGCCAGAGTGATTTGCCAACACGTGTTTCAACCTCCACAGGTCTTTTTCAAGGTAAAACTCTGTACCGAAATATAAAAACATATATACACATGGTACAATAATTTGGCAAAACAAACATTCAGGTACAAATACCCAAGCATATGGGATCAAGGGCATGGGTCACAGGGAGAACATAAAACATTGCAAAACAAATGTGTAACAATATATACATTACCAAGTCCCATTGCACATAAGTAAGCAGGAATGTGTCATCATAATCAACAGCCCCACAGCACAAAAGAAATAAAGCAAGTACACGTTGAGCGAGAAGCCACAGTATCATCAAATGTAAAAAGAATGGTATATGCGTTCTGATTAGCATATATAACATGTGCTCAGTTAGTCAAACACGAATAGTAAGTCCAAGTGTAACATTGGCCCGAGCCCAGTGCCTCTAACCATCGTATCTCCTACTGCACCCGTCAGCCAGATTACGTGAATGTAAGTAAGCCATGTTAGTTGTACGGGGGTGCACTAAGATCACAGTGCTACACAAGTTTCATGGCTGGTAAAATGTCAAGATCCACATGAATACTGTGCTCATAGTGTATGCAGTTATCTGTTACAGGTCCTACATCTCATAGTCACATTAAAACCAATTGCGAATATTAATAGAACTAACCAACATATTATATGTCATCTAAAAACCCAAATAAAGAGCTAAAATGGTTAGACTATAATCACATTAGTATATACTGTATATAATATTAGCAACATGAGGTAAGACTACAAAAGGTCACTACATGCTAAACCACTTCATGTACCAATAGATAATCATCCATGTTACAGAATCAGAGTTAGATCGTTTCGGCCAGCAGTTTGAAACATCTACCATAATATGAGTAATGGGCTACCGATATCATATTGATCCTGAACATAACACTACAGTGGTAATAAACCGTCCTGGACAGAGAGGATCTAATAGCATCCTTTACCAGTACTGTGCAACCTATTAACTTCAAACATGTATTTTATATCAACGACAAGGATCTTGAATCTGAATGAAAACAGATACTGGAAAGGATTGAAGTAGCATGCAACGGAGAGTAGAATGGAAAAGGTGAAACTTGAATATTTTAAGACAAAAATACTGGAAGTAAAGGCCTGCAATGCGACAACAATTTGGATGTTCAATAGATAGAGCCCCCCTTGTCCCGCAAGTCTTCAGTGAGCAGGGACACCTGAAGTGATGTTCGGGGCAGCGCTGCGAATCCTGAATATTTCTGCCAATTGTCAATCTTCCTTCGCCAAATTTAGTGCCCTAACTCCAATCCCGGCCACCAGAACCACACCCCCGCTCCCCCAACCCCCAGACCATCCTGCAATAGGCCGCATCCCCCACCTGACGAGCCAGCCACACTGCCTCCAAACCCCCACCCACACACTGCAATTGGCCATATGGAGCATGGACACAGAACGACCAGCCCTCAGACCTCATTCCGGAAACCAATCACCCCACACCCCTGCCCCATGCAGCCAACCACAACACACAGGAGGAATTGAAAGCAACGCGACCTGCCCACCAAACAGAAGCCGCGGCCCACCACAGAAGCCACCAAGGGGCCGGGAGAGCAAAAGCATAACCCTGACGGCCAGAGTCAGATGCAAAAAAAAAAAAAGTCATGTGAGATCATTGCTGAGTTGAATTCTTCACATTGGTGGCTCCGCAACATCAGGCTGCAGGTAACGGTCAGTGCTGCAGGCTATGAACTGTGCCCATCGTCATTCCGGAAACCAATCACTCCATAACCTTGTTCTGCCAATTACAATATACAGAGCTCACGAACGTGAACGCACGTATGAACCTGCTTAAATGAGCTGACCTATGTTCTGGGTACGTTGTAGGGTCCTTTTTTTCCCATACTCTGTCTCCTTCAATGCAAGGATAGAATCACGATCTCAGTGAGTGATCCTTTAAAAATAAGATTCTTTAACAGAAAGATGCGTCAGTGCCATTTTCCATCATGTTAAAGCAAATAAACAAAAAATATATCAGAGTTACGGACGTAGCAAAAAAAATAAATAAACAGATGTGGGGAGTAAGTTAATCCATATATTACCCTTGTTTTGTAAGGGCTCTAGCCAGTTTACAGCTTCCTTAGGGTCCAGGGTGCTTTTATCACCTCCAGGAAGGGACAGAGTCAGCAGATTGGCTCTATTGAGATACACTTTCACACCCACTAGTCTGGCCATATCTTTGGCTTCTTTAAATGACTTTCTGATAGCCAGTGATTCCTTAGGGTAGTCAGGATAAACGAAAATCTGTTTACCTTTGTAGAAAGCATTTCCTTTCTTTCTTGCATTTCTCAGGATGTCCTCTTAGATCCTCGTACTCATAAACGAGATGAGTATTTGTCTAGCCTTTGGACCAGTCTTCCTGCCAACTCTGTATACATTATCAATGTCACCTTAAGCAATTTGATCACAGCTGAAGCATGTTCTCAGAATATCCAATATCATAACTAACAAATCTTCATTGGTGTTTTCTTCTATCCCTGCCAGCCTCAGGTTCTTGCTTCTGATCTTTAAATCCAATTCCAGGCTCTTATCTCCCCATTTCTGTAAGTCCTCTTTCAAGCTGTTGTAAGCCCTGAAACTTCCTGCAATCTCTGTAGAAATCAATGTTGAACCACTTTCCACAGCAGAAACACGGCTATCTAATTGGGAGACCTTGAGGGAAATATATTCCATAGTGGATTTAACATCCCCCACACCCTGTGCCACTTTTCCCAGATCTTGAACCATTTTCAGTAGTAAGGAATACATATCTTGTGTATTTGGAACCGCACTCATCTCTTCAGCTGGTTTATGTTTCTTAGGGATAGTGTTCTCTGCAGTATAAATCTTTTTTTTAGGTCATAATCTAATACAATCAAGAAAGGAGAGAGCTAGGAGCTGCAGGATTATGCTGCTGCCTCTGCTGCCTGCATTCCGGAACCAACCATATCAGCATTATTCATGCTCAGCACTGCAGCAGGAGGTACTTGATTTTGAATTTAGCTAGATGGAGAGTCTGTGAGTCCTTTGCTGGAGTTGGTATGTCAGAAAACATGATAGTGCAGTGATTTGCTTCCTGTCGCATGGCCATCCAGTGAGCACCCAGATCAACATGGTTGACAAAGAAAAAGGATCTGATTGTTGCATTATAAGCATTAATGAGTCACTGATAGAGAGGACATTCAGCTTGGTTGTGGTTCCACCTCACACTGGAATATAGCCACAAAAATGCAAGTATTCAGGGGCCTGTAATGTGGAAGCATCTAGCACTGAGCCATGATAATCTAGTGGATTGCAAGAGGAGGACAGGGATCTGGCGTAGTATTCCTAGTTTCAAAGCTGCTGGCATTGAAAGGAGGCAGAAGTAGGAAAAGCGTAAATGTCGACAGAACACAAAATGAGTGGCAATCAGGATATGAAGAGCTTGTTAGGCACCTCAAAGATTCACATAGAAAAAGTTAATAGGATATGTTCAACAGCCTCCTTGACCCAAACGATTTTGATATTGCGTATGGAGGTGCAAAAGACGAGATTCATGAGACTCACCCAAGAGCAACTCAATGTTTCCCTTCTTGGTCTCAAAAATGATCTAAAAGCATTTGCGAAGGAGGAAATCTACACCCCGGGCACCAATCTAATGAAGTACATCACAGAGAATTCTAAGGAAATTGAAACCTGGGATCAAGAGTAGCAGACTGCATGGCAGATAGCTCTACACTCCAAGGAACCATACAACCATTAAAGCCAGAAATTGATTCCTTGATGTACTCTCTTCTTTCACTGGAACATAATTGCAAAGACCTTGAAAATCATTGTAGGGGAGAGAATATCCGCATTTGAGTTCGTAGGAAGGATCAGATGAGAAGAACATTCTGAAATTCATGATGCAGCTGTTTGCCTACATATTGGGGAATTCGCCAGTTGGCATATAAGAGAGGGCATGTAGGGTGAGAGCTAGGAAGAGAAACCCCAATGCTTCTTCAAAGGAAATGTTCATACCAATGAATAGCTTTCAAACAAAAGAGGGAGTTATTGCAGGAGCCAGAAGCAAACTATCTGTAGAATGTTTGGAGAGCACATTGACAATGAACTGGGACAGCCGACCCAGCCCTTTAAGATAAGGTAGCAATATTTTGAGATAAATGGGGATGAAGAAGATACTCAAACATCAATAATCAAAACGACTCAGGAAGTTGGCATAGTTGACTTTTTTAATGTTAATGATCTAAAACGGGGAGTACAATGGACATCAACAGATGTCTCACAGCATGATCTCAATGAAATTAATAAAAAACATCATCTTAATAGCAAAAACTCACCATTGCTGACGTTAACCTACATATTTGCTAACCTCATCCTACGTTGAAAACTACAAAAACCTAGTGGCAAATGTGATAGGCTTAGAGGGAACATCTAGGTATATGTTCCATACTAGTCTAAGAAAGTGATAGGGTCTCTAATATCAGATGGGGCAACTAAGCCCTACCCTCAAACAGGTCACTATGAACGTCACTAAATACACAACATCCCATTGGTTACACAAACTATAGGGCCCTTAACTACGCGGCCCCCTATAATTGGCTGGCACTCTTACATCCGTCAGTACTTTTCCACCCATCGTTAGCAGCACCCAGGCTGGACTTCCAGGTGCTGATGGGTTGGTCATAACCATTGCTTCCTACCAATTAGCATATCATCTATAATCACTTCAGTGGTCTGCACGTCAATTAAGGCTTTGAACTTGGCCTTGGAAATGTTCCTTGCTCTGGAGAATATGAGGGAGTGGCGGCATGCTCTGTCTCTTTGCGTAGGTGTGGTTCATCATGTTTGTCCAGCTTCATCCCTCCATATGACTGAAGACCACAAACCTGCGCTCTGGTGCATTTAAAATACTATTATTTAATGAACCTCTGGCCTCTTCCTTGTTTTCGTGCATGTCTTCTGAACAGAAGTTTCATTCTTTCACACAATTGTAACTAATGTCCGATCATCCCAGCCTAACACAACCTTGGCTTCTTGGGGCTGGTCCATCCTCACCTTTCTGAGATTCTCTTCTGTAATTCAAATGCTTTTCCCAACTGCGATACACTGGAAAAGGCCTTCCTTTCTTGGTTCAGCTCTGCTATAATACGTAGTAGAATCATCCATACTTTACTTACTCATATATATATATATATGAATATATATATATATATATGTATATATATATATATATATATATATATATATAAATATATATATATATATATACATACACGTTGTTTCTGTAGCATAAGCCTCTTCATCTCCAGCCTGAGATGTTGCTTATCTTTGATACTTTTTTGATGCCTTATAGAATATCTACATTCTCATGTCTCTGCATCTCTTCTAGGTGCGTCAGTATTACTTTGTGTGACGTCACCAATCTGCTCGTTTGCTCCTTTTTCTTGCTTCCTCTGGGATGTCATTCAAATGGCCATCATACTGTCTTGTATGCAGCTATGGTTTTCTCAACCTTGCCTCCAGGATTCCCCTTGGTATCAGTATTTTCACTGGTACTGCACGTGTTTGACACTCTGGCTCCCAACATATAGGCAATATGGGTGAGATGCTGGGGGGGAGGTACTTGGAGCCTTCTTTACACTCCCCCCTCCGGGCGATTCATCGACAACTCTCCCATCATTCTTCACATCCAGACATCCTCTTCTGAAGAAATACTTTTTTGGGACCCATGTATTTATAACTCCTTTCAGGCATACAGCTGATTTCACATGCTCATCTGTATTCCAAGTCATGAGCATGCACTGTCCACTTGGACTGCAATAGATCAATTTTCCCACATATTTCTTATGGTTCTTTGGGTACAAGAACTTCGTTCCCTGAGGTGCATGGATGCTGGCTTTCACAAAATCTCTGATTTCTTCATCTGTCAGCTCTTTTGTTTTCCATCCGGATTCAAAATCAATCATTATTTTCATCCCTATGGCTTTCTATGCAGTTTTCTTGCATTGTGAGATGATTATCTTGATTATACAAAATCCAAGCATGATCATCACCAATAGGGCTCCAAGGAACTTGAACATATCTGCCATCCATTGCGGAACCCATGAAAAGAGCGATCCAAACCAGCTGTCATCAGCAACGTCTTCCACTTCATCTATCATCTGGACGTGTAGCTTCGTCAGCATCTCTATGACCTCTGTCAGAGTACCATTCTCGTCATCATGAGAAGGTACAAACCTGTGACATGATTCTCCAATTTTGGCACAAACAACTCCATCCATAGCTGTGATCATGTCCAGTATATATCTGTTCTGAAGAGTCATCAGTCGTATGGCTCTCATCTATTCCCTGATAGCATTGAATCCCTTTATGGTAGTGTTGATTGTCTGCAGCAACTCCCATCTGGTAATCTGCAGCCATTTAGTATTTGCTGCAGTATGGATCCTTGGCATAAAAATCAACGTGAATATCGACAAAGTCTGGCTGAACAGTCTGTGCTCATATGGGATAGAGTCAAACGCTTCTTGTGACTTTGCTGAGAAATAGTTCTCTCTTTTCATTTGATTTATCAGCTATAGAGATCTCTTCTTTCTCAGGTGAGCATCTGCTTTTGGAAAGTTCCCAATGTCCAAGTCACTTTTAGGAATCACCAATGTTGGAACATGAACATTTACTACGGAACATCGTCCTCCCCAATCTTTGGGCAGCTTCATGTATGCTCTGGATTCACAAGCCCATTAGTGATCCATGGTCACTGCTGTCCCAATGTTCATTCCTGGTGCATCAAAGATTCAACCACAGTTCTGGTTCTCTCCAACTTTTCTTGTGCCATTGTTTCTGAAGCACACCTTGGCACTTTCCAAAGGCACTATCTACAAAGGTACTCCTTTATCCTTGACCCATGTCACTAGTTTAGCAAGTTATGACCATATATGTTTACACAGCCTTTCCACATTGTCAACAGTTGGCTGGTAGTCACCTATAACTACCCAAGCTCTGCATATTGCCACACCTTCTTCCCAAACGTTTGGAGATAATACTGAACCCCAGATCTGAATTTGGCCTCTTTCCTTCCATCTTCAGATTTCCTCTTTATTTTTTCTTGTGCTCTTCAGTCTTCTATTGACTTCCCATCTAATTCCAGCTCCTTTTACTCCAGGCTTTTCGTATCTGATCACATGATTCTTGGTATGTGTCCTCGTCTTTGTGTCTTGAACATAATCATCTTACTCTGGATCTGTCCATTCAGTTGCCTATTTGAGATAGGCTGTTCGGCCCATAAACTGACCCTTTGTACAGCAGAACGCTATGTGTGATAGACAATGTGCTGTCTGGACGTCTATTTCAATAGCTATGAAGATCTTAGACTTCCCCATGCTATAAGGCAGGAGTGCACATACAAAGCATTCGTCCTTCGAGGTCCTCCTTCCCATTTCTTTCATATACTGATACCAAATTTTATTCCCCAAGTGTGCTGTACTATTCAACTCATGATCATCCTCCTAATACTTCTCTTAGGTCTCATTCTTTTCTCATGAGCTACTGTAATCATCTCATGAAGTAGGTCAGCATAATTCCTTCTTACTGGGGCACTATTAGCAACATTTGTCAGTAGAAACTGGTGTTTTTACATGTGCTACCTGTGTAGGAGAAAGCTCCAGAAGCCTCATCCTATTGACATAATATGAAGTTATCAAAGAGTCCCGTATAACTTCCATACATGACCTACCCCCATAAGGAAGCCTAGATTTATCTATCATAGGACTAGGTGCCTTTGAATGTACTTCCAGAGTAGGGACAATTACATAAGGTCTCAGCTGTCTGGTAGTTGCAACATCTGTACCCTCCTTTTGCATAGGAAGATACACAGGGATCCTTGCTTTATTTGGATCCAAATAGTAAGCAGTACGTACTGTAAGAGAGAGAGGGATAACAATGAACAAGATACATGTATTGATAACATATAGATAGGACCTTTTATTGCAGCAGTAGCTTCTTGCCCATCATGATGGACTCTCGTTGTTAGCAACATTATTGTTGCTGTCCATGTAACCCATTCTCAATCTTTTTTAAGGAAGGAAAAAACAATCTTTATTCAGCTAACATCATGCAATATTCTGGTAATATCTGAATCTGCTCCACAAGTTCTTCAAATAGCTGGCTGATCACAGGACGGTTAACAGGGTTCCTAATGTACAGAAAAGAGTCATCCTTTCGCCAGACAAAATCTGGGTGCTTCTCCAGTAAGAGATAGAAGACTATAGACAGTAGGCTCTGGATCTCTTCCCTCAAAAGTCTCATTCAGGACGTTCTCAATGTGCTCTCAGAATATAGATTAACTTGTTTGATTATGCCTCGTAGCAATTCTTTCAGTGCCACTGTATTCCTCGTATCCCTCAAGAAAGTACGAACGTCAGTTTGTCTTCCAACAAGATGTGGGTATTCCTCAATCAAATAGTAGAAGACCATTCCAACCATTCCAACCAGTCTATGAGCATTGTCATCAGATAGGGGCATTTGTGTTTTCCCAACTGTACTCAGGAAGCTGGAGTACTTGCTCTGTTATGGCTGCAAGCAACCTCCTCATGATTGGGCCATTCCTAGGATCTTGCAGGAACAGATGAACACTGGTGGTTCTCCCCACAAGTGCAGGGTATGTATGAAAAATAAAAATAAAAACTGTAAGAATGATCCGACAAATTTGACCATTAGACACTATCATGGGTGCCTCCAAAAAGAAGCTCAGTCAGAAAGGAATCGGGGGTCTGTTCCCTCTTCCAGTCGTTGAAAAGGAACTCCAGATCTGGCATCTTTCTTTCTCAATCAAGACTTAAGTACGTCTCTGTCCAATATCAACAAGCTCCTGTGGCCAAAGAACAAATAACCGTCTTTCACTCCTTTTTTAACAATTTTAAAAGAGTGTCTGAAAGAACCACAGTCCAATATACTCTTTATCTGTCTATTGAACAGTTTCTGTGTCCTTCTTCCTCGTCATGGATCTAGTCTGCATAACCCGAGGTTCTTCCCCGAGCTTGCTTTCGACTGGAGAAGGGGGAAGGTGGTTCTCCAGCGTAGATCTTTACATCTTCAAGAAATATCCACGCATATCTTCCTAGTGCTTTTACTGCTGACAGGGTCACGTCTTCTACGATAAATGGACCATTAAACCGTGGCTCGTGCACTTCCTTATAAAGTGCCTAATTTGGATCTCATCACCGTGGAAAAGTTTGGGAAGATGTAATTCTTCACATCTGGTTGTTGTATGGTCTCCATCTGTGTTCTGAGCCCTGCACCCCTTCCGCGTGAGCTGATCTGAAATAACAGAGATACTTGCTGTGACATTTCCAAAGCGCCATTGGTCTCTGTGGCGCCGGTGGACGCACAGACGTCCTTGAAAGATGGCGGCACGTATCAGAGGCGACGGTGCAGTTTTTTCCTCCTCATACGCAGTTCACAGGATATCAACCCACCGTAACAATGCAAGGATGCGTTGCTACTCCGTTTATCCAACGCTCCGTGAGTTCGTATTCTAGGCTTACTTTCTGTCTCTGTCCTTCCCAGTTTTCTATGTGCATACATTTAATTTTCAAATCTTCTTCCCAGACTGTTCCAATCCCCTGACCAACATCGCTCATTCAGACTCCCCTTACACCGAACTCTGTCTCCTTCGTTCGTCCGGCACAGACCCGCAAAGATTCACTTTCACACAGCCTCGTTCTTCCAGCGGCTGCCCCCGGATCGCTCTAACAGAGAGAGCTCCCACAAGCATTCTCCAGCTTTTGGCTACCCCAGACGCTTAGCTCAGCGAAGCTCTCTCATTTCCCCTTGCCAGGTACTTACCCATTTCTTTAAAATCTCTTTCGCCCATATTTCCAGCACTCACTATTCTATTTATCTTTTACGCTTAGCATTGCCACGTTAAGCTTCTCTCTCCCGAATACTGACGTCTTTTCAAAAGTACCGTTCACTCCAAAGGGTATGTCTCTCTTATTCACTCACCTCTTGTAAGTTCCAACTCCGCCTTAAAACACAATCAAACTCCTACTTTCATTATTACTCAGACAGAACATTCTCTGAAGACTCCCGAAGGAATCCTCATGAAGGGTCATCACTCCTGAGCTGAGGGCATCCCGGATACAGGGTTTTTTTCCCCGGAGGGTTTCCCTGGGACTGCTCCCCCCCTGCTGACTAATCTAGTCGCAGCAGGGGTGGAGGAGGTTCAGGGAGATTCTCTATATCTTCCCCTGCATCAACCCTTCGAACACAACCAGACCCTCATAGATTTCCAGTTTTGGGTGAGTACTCTGCTATGGTATGCTCAAGAACTTTATCTCTGCAATAATTGTGATAGTTAGCAACGCCAAAAAAGAAGGTAAAATAAGTATTCAGAGCATATTATAGTATTGTATTTCACCCATTTCAGGAAGAAACACTATGGACCCTGCACAACAGCAACAGCTGTTGGCAGCAGTTCAGTCTTTAATTGCAGAGGTACAATCATTAAAACAAGAAAACATGATGTTACGACAGCAAATGGGAAGAGCTCCCAGCTGTTCTGAACTACCTCCAGGTCCAGTTCCTTGAGGTCAATTCGATGGCAATCCCCATAAATTGAAAGCCTTCATAGAGGCCTGTACAGTCCAATTCGCTTTCAAAACCTCCTTCTTCCATAATGATAGAGACAAGGTAGGACGTATGATCTCTCAACTAACCGGTCCCGCCCTAGCCTGGGCGACACCTCTGGTCACGTCAAATAATCCTTTGTTAGATTCATTTCCTGCCTTCTTGAACAGCTTAAAGGCTATGTTTGGTCGACAAGAGATCACAGTCTCAGCCCAAGAACAGTTACTAGATTACAGTCAAGGGTCTCAAGATCTACTCTCATATATTACTAAATTTAAGCAATTAGCGGCTGGTACTTCCTGGGCAGATGATGCATTAATAACATTGTTCAGAAGAGGATTAAATGAGGAATTGAAGGATGAGGTTTCAAGAGTTCCGAGACCTCCCAACCTGGCAGAGCTTATAACTTTAGTTATGCAGCTGGATTATCGTCTGCAAGAATGGCATTGAGAACGCCATCGACATCGAGGGGCCCGTACAGATTTTACTTCTACCAACATCAAACCTCATAATTCTGAAGAACCCATGCAAATAGGGTCCGCTCGAGGACCACTGACGCCTGAGGAACGCACCCGACGCCGCACATTGGGTCTGTGCATGTATTGCGGATCAGGGGAGCATATCCTTCAGAACTGTCTCATCGCTCCCCCTCGAAGGTCGGGAAACGCTCGTACCCTTCCGTCAGAGGAGCCGCGGAAAGGGGATCAATAATAGGTTCCTCAACATCAAAGTCTTTCTCACACACCACCAACATTTCTGAACAAACTATGGTGGTTCTCATCCTTAGTGGATTGTGGCACTGCAGGGAACTTTGTTGATCATTTGTGGGCAGAACGACATGGGATACCCTGTTCTCCTAAGGATGTCTCAATTCCCGTCGAGTCTGTTAATGGTAGTCCCTTGATCTCAGGTCCTATTAAAGAACAAACTCAACCTCTACAAATGACTATAGCTTCACATGAGGAATCCATAGTCCTAGATGTAATTCGTACAGCACATTATCCTGTGATACTCGGTTTGACCTGGCTTCGCCGTCACAACCCTTATATCAATTGGGCGTCTGGAACTTTGTTCTTGGGTTCAGAGTTTTGTCTTTCCCATTGTTTATCAGGAGGAGCAGTTGGGGTACGCTCCATGCTTCCAAATCCCACGCAGGAGCCTAGGACCAATATATTAAACCATATCCAAGGCTTGCCTAAGGAGTATCAAGCCTTTCATAATGTATTTTCCAACTCTGAGCATGCAGAATTACCTCCTCACCACTGAGATGATTGCAGTATTGAGATTATTCCTGACGCTCCGATTCCTTTCGGAAGAATGTATATCCTGTCATCTCGAGAAAAGGAAGTTCTTAAAGACTACCTACAGAAGAATCTACACAATGGCCTGATCACTGAATCCACTTCACCTGCTGGGCCGTCGCTGTTTTTCATCCCTAAGAAGGATACAACTGAGCTCAGACCCTGTATAGATTACCATGGGTTAAATAAGATCACGATCCCAGATCGATACCCCATGCCCCTGATTCCGGACATATTGGAGACAGTCAAAGGGGCGACAATCTTCACAAAACTGGATTTGCGCGGAGCTTACCATTTGATAAGAATTAGGGCTGGAGATGAGTGGAAGACAGCTTTCCGAACACCCTTCAGACATTATGAATATAGGGTGATGCCATTTGGGTTATCTAATGACCCGGCTATTTTTCAGCGGTTTATGGACCATCTCTTCTCTGATATTCTGCTGCACAATGTCATTGTCTATTTAGACGATATTCTTGTATTTTTTTCATCAAAGGATACTCACATTCAAAATGTTAGAGAAGTACTTAGAAGACTCGACGACAATCATCTACAATGCAAATTGGAGAAATGTGAGTTTCATAAAGACAAAGTAACATATTTGGGATACATATTATCATCTCAAGGTATTTCCATGGATCCTCGAAAAGTAGAGGCTATCTCAAATTGGTCTCCCCCTGGAAGCGTGAAGGAATTACAAAGATTTCTAGGTTTCGCCAATTTCTATCAGTGATTTGTTACAAATTACTCGGAAATGAGTCTTCCTCTGACGGCACTCCTTAAGAAAGGAACTGAATTCCTGTGGTCCCCCGAAGCTCAACGAGCATTTGATGCCTTGAAACATAGATTTGTTACAGGACCCATCTTGATCACCCCAGATCAAAATAAGCGGTTTATTATAGAATCAGATGCATCTCATCGCGCTTTGGGGGCCGTTCTCTTACAAAAAAAACGATCAAGGGGTGGAATGTCCCGTCGCTTACTTATCCAAAACTCTTTCCCCTTCGGAACTAAACTATTCCGTCCTCGAGAAAGAATTACTTGTGATAAAGAGGGCATTTGAAGAATGGCGACATTTACTATTAGGAGCTCAACATGCCACCGAGGTACGGACAGATCATAGTAATCTCAGAGTTTTGCAATATGCTCAGACTAGGAATAGTCGACAAGCTTGTTGGGCCCATTTCTTTTCTCCTTATAATATAGTCTTCGCATTCATCCCAGGAAGAGTCAATCTCAAGGCAGACGTCCTTTCGCAAAAACAATCCTGTGAAGCCTTCCCCTTTCGAACAGAACCCTTATTTCCTAAAGCTCGATTTGTGTACACCGTTACTACCTTCCTACAGCTGGTTGCTGATGCCACTTCCCTATGCCAACAAAATAATCCTAGAGCTACGGAAGATTTGGATCTCGAAATATCCCAAGGTTGTGCCTATCAAGGGAAGAGATTGTTTATACCATCTGAAAAACTACAAACCATGGTGATGCAATTCAGTCACGATTCTCTCATGGCTGGACATAGAGGGATCATTAATACTACAGAATTAGTCCGTCGACATTTCTGGTGGCCGACCTTGGTACAGGATGTACAAGACTACCTGTCAGCATGTTCAGTATGCTTAGAAGCAAAAACTCCTCGAACCCCTCCTTTAGGTCTTCTCGCCACCATGCCAATACCAGACCGTCCTTGGCAGATGATATCCACCGATTTTGTAGTAGACCTACCGATTTCAGAAAGATGCACTACGGTCATGGTCACAATAGACTACTTCACTAAAATGGCGCATTTCATCCCGCTCCCTAAAGTACCATCCGCAGTTCAGATGGCCAAAATTTTCATTACTCAGATTTTCTCGTTGCATGGTCTTCCTGACTCTATAGTCTCAGACCGAGGCCCTCAGTATACTTCGAGGTATTGGAAACAAATCTGCAAAAGCCTTAACATCAGCCGATCATTGAGTTCTGGCTTCCATCCGCAGACCAACAGACAGACTGAACGCCTGAACCAGACCTTGGAAGGATACCTGCATTGCTACATTTCTGCCTCGCAAGACAATTGGTGTGACTACTTCCTTTAGCGGAATTTGTATATAATAATGCTCAACATGCAGCCCTAAAAAAGAGTACTTTTTTTTGTTCCTATAGGTTCCACCCTACTTGTTTTCCGGTGGGACTTGCCTCTCCTTCTGTCTTTCCAAGTGTGGATGATCTACTCTTGAACATTCATGAGGGTCACAAAGCGGCTTTGAACTCTCTTAAATCTGCACAGGAGCGGGTTAAACGCTTGGCAGACCGGCATCGTACCCCGGCTCCCTCTTGGGTACCTGGAGGTCTGGTTTGGTTGGCATCCAAATTCCTACCCCGTCACTTAGTACCTTCTAAACTCTCGCCTAAGTTCTTTGGTCCCTTTCCTATTCTACGTCGGATTGGTTCAGCGGCCTATCATCTTAAGCTGCCGCCTTCCTGGTCTCGGATACACCCAGTGTTTCACGTCTCTCAATTAAAAAGGGACATGAAGGACCGTTTTGCTAGACGCTTGAGGGTCAACCCTCCTCCTGTCGCAACTCCATCAGGCCCTGAATATGAAGTGGTCTGCACGTCAATTAAGGCTTTGAACTTGGCCTTGGAAATGTTCCTTGCTCTGGAGAATATGAGGGAGTGGAGGCACGCTCTGTCTCCTTGCGTAGGTGTGGTTCATCATGTTTGTCCAGCTTCATCCCTCCATATGACTGAAGACCACAAACCTGCGCTCTGGTGCATTTAAAATACTATTATTTAATGAACCTCTGGCCTCTTCCTTGTTTTCGTGCATGTCTTCTGAACAGAAGTTTCATTCTTTCACACAATTGTAACTATTGTCCGATCCTCCCAGCCTAACACAACCTTGGCTTCTTGGGGCTGGTCCAGCCTCACCTTTCTGAGATTCTCTTCTGTAATTCAAATGCTTTTCTCAACTGTGATACACTGGAAAAGGCCTTCCTTTCTTGGTCCAGCTCTGCTATAATACGTAGTGGAATCATCCATACTTTACTTACTCATATATATATATATATGTATATTACATGGCCACGGTAGTGGCCATGTAGTTATGGTTAAGTTGCTGTTTCCATAGGAAGAGCACTTTTTGGGTGGCTTATAACTCCGCTCCCCCTGGATGAAACCTCACCAAACTTTGCAAAAAAAGTAGTTGGGCCATTCTGAATTTGTTTGCAAAGTTTGGTGAGGATTCGTCCAGGGGGGGAAAAGTAATAGGGGGGTCCCAAAACTTTTTTTTTCCTATAGACTGAATGGGAAAAAACTTTGCGCACGGCTACAGCCCGAACCGCTGGACGGATTTACACCAAATTTGCGGCAGGAGCGGCGGCCTGGTCCCAAAAGCGTGCTTTTGTAAATTTGGTGTAAATCTGTCCAGTAGTTTTTTTTAAAAATGACCAAAATGTAAGGCAAAAGAATTAGTGATATCTGCGTTCGCTTCGCGGACGCACTTCCCTGTTCGCTCCGCGGACAGCACCCCGATTGGCCCATGGCCTTGCGACATGTCCGCGAACATGCGACGTGTTCGCTGATTGGACGGCGAGGGGCGTGGAGCGCGTCAGATTTTCTGTGGCGCCCGCCATCTTGTATTCGCAGTCGACCGCGTACAGCGCAGTGAAACGTGGATAAAAAATTGTATTTAGTGCCGTGTGTTGGTGTGTAAGAGTGTTTGGGGAGGGTGGGGGAGTACGAGATAGGTTCAATGTTTTGTTTTTTTAAGGGCTAGACCTTTTTGTTGCGTTCGATTTGTCCGCGGAGAACACGGCTGTTCTGACATTTTGTAAATAAACTAAATGGTGGGGTGTTTAGAGGACGTAGTATGTGTCATTTTTGTTCGCAAGGAAGGTAAAAATGAGCTATGAACACTCGCGGTGTACTTAATTGTTCGTAAATACACGAACTGGGGGTGTCCTCAGGACGCTGTCCGTATTGTAATCTGTCTAGTTGAATGTGTTCTAAGAACACTCGGAGTGTCCCGAAATGGTTGCAATTACACAAAATGGGGGTGTTCTGAGAACGTTGTTTGTATTGTTCGTTGTCAGGGTGAAAGTGTTTTAAGAGCACTCCTTTTGTTCGCTAATAGTAAAATTTCCTAGGGGCGTCAACCGACTTTTTGTCCACTAAAGAAACGATAAATCCGGCTGGTGTGCGCCGACATTATGTGATAATCCTATGACTGGTGCTATTGATCTGGCTGACTTGCTTTTGCGACACTAAATCATATCTCCCGCCCCTAAGCCTGATATTATCAAAGCATTCATATTCCCCGCCTTTCTCCGTGACGTTACAGGGTGCGTAATGAAACGCGCCCAGTCGTCTCCAGTACTACGCGACTTTACACAGAACCCGGAAGACAACACACATTATGTCACAACACAGCGCGCCACAATTCGGAATATGAAACTGTGATTTAAAAGCAAAGAGCAAGATTGTAAATGTTGTAAAGTACATTTATTTGACATCAAATGTTTAGAGAATATTCAGCAATTTGCATTTGTCTTTGTTGTCGATCCGCAAAAGTTCATGTTGAGACACGCGATGTTCCTTTGCGGTACAGAGAGTGTTAGATCAGCTTACAACTCAGTGCGCCACAATTCGGAATATGAAACTGTGGTTTAAAAGTAAACAGCAGGATTGTACATTTGGTAAAGTACATTTATTTCACATGAAATGTTTAGTGAATATTCAGCGATTTGCTATTGTCTCTGCTGTCGATCGCAAAAGTTTATTTGGAGCCACGCGTTGTTCCTTTGCGGTAGATAGGCTGTTGGTTTATGATAAAAGCAGTAAATGGTTGCTCTGATAATCGGAAGGTTGCTCCAACAACGAGCCATTAGACCACCCTATTGGTTGGTATGTTGTTTGTAGCCGCTAGTACTGCGTAAGGGCATATTGGTCCTTGGCGATTGTCCCATAAAATGGTGAGGGTCATGAAGTTGCATATTTGTACCTGCACCTGGCAGTTGAAGACCCCATCCGCTGGAGTCTGTAAATCGTGACATAGACAAAATGGGGCCACGTCCCTGTTTTAAAAAACATAAATTAGTCTCACCAGCCGATCTTCATTAAAAATCATCATTTTATTTATTAGGGCGTGAAACTATTTGCTATTGAAGATAGTGCAACAGAGTATGTTAATAATAAAATAATAATATTTTCCCATTCATATAGCGCTAAGAACCATGAGGTATGTAAGCGGTGCTTATTATTAACCACGGTGTGTGGTGCTCATTTATCGACCACGGAAGGATGAAAGGCTGAGTTTGGCCTTGCCGGGATTCAAACCTGCGTTAGCAAGCTGTGCACGGATGTCAAAGCGAGCACTGTACTCGCTGTGCCACTTGACAGGCTACAGTGAAGTGGCACAGCGAGTAGAGAGCTTGACCGCCTATAGACCGGTTAAATTATTTCTATTAACCCACCCTGTGTCATCTGCCTTTTTCAGAGCCCTCTAAACGACAGGGGATCAATTCGGCGGTGATAGTGCGCGGTAGAAAACATTATGCCACTTTCAACGAACAAGTTCAACTTGAGCGGTCTTTAATGCTACGCTATTGTAATTATATTTGGTATAAAGTAATCTAAAGGGTTACTTACAGTACAATTGCAATTTCCATTGTCTACGAGTGGTGCAGTCCCAAAATACGACTCCGCGTGTGCCAACGATCTTTTGTGTAGTGATATAATATATAAAAGTGGTTTCGTTTCAGAAATTTCATCTTTATCTTCTCTTACGTTTTAGCAACACTCCTTCAAGAGAAGTCTTTCATCACAATCTCTGTCTGTCAAGGTCAAAACACAATACAACTTTATAGTCCGCTTCGTGAGCCTCTCCGGGGCCCGAGAAAAAAATGGAAGCAGCTGACCTTCACTGTGAACGAGCATAAATTCTTACTTTGCAACATTCTGTGTAAAGCCATCTGTAGAAGTTGGTTTTTGCACGCCATGTTTGTATATTGTTTGCGTGATATTAAAAAAACTTTGTTAAAGGGACGTTATGGTTAAGTTGCGCTACTAAAAACCTATGAAATTCAGTGAAAAAACTTTGTTAAAAGGACATTATGGCTCAAAGTAAAACCGAAAAACCCCTGAAATTCGCCAGTTATGGTAACATAAGCAACCATAACTCGCGCCACCATGCACTGCTAACACTAACACCCAGGACATCAAAGATGACATCACAAATGTCATTGATGACATCACTGATGACATCACATAGCTGGCTCTCCCTTTTTATCCTTTACTGACATATCGAAGCCACATAGTTTTCTTCAGTAACAGTCAGGAAGTAAAAATTGAAAAGGTACTATATTTGTAGACTTAGGGTCCTGTCACATCATATGAAACATATACATAGCGGAAGATACAGGCTTGAAAGAGAGCAATCCTTTCTGTGCATGAAGATAATCATTATGGTTATCAGCACTTTCTCATAGTTTTATTTTAATTACTCTACCTTCCCTCTATATGCTCATATTTGTATACATTATACTCACTCTCCATAGAGTGAATGGGAAAAAAATTTTGCTTGCGCATACAGCCCAAACCGCTGGACGGATTTCCACCAAATTTGGACCAGGAGCAGCGGCTTGGTCCCGAAAGCGTGCTTTTGCAAATTTGGTGAAAATCCGTCCAGTAGTTTTTTTTAAAATGACCAAAAAGTAGGTAAAAAAAAATTAGTGATATCTGTGTTCGGTTTGCGGATACACTTCCCTGTTCGCTCCGCGGAAAGTGTCCTGATTGGCCAATCGTCTTGCGTGATGTTCGCGGACATGCAAAGTGTTCGCTGATTGGACAGCGTGGAGCGTGAAGCGTGTCAGATTTTTCGGTAGCGCCCGCCATCTTGGATTCGCGGATGTCCCTGGACAGCGCGGTGAAACTTTGTTCAAAATGTGTATTTTGTAGAGTGTGTTGGTGTGTAGGAGTGTTTGGGGAGGGTGGGAGTGTATGAGATAGGATGAAAGTTGTGTTTTTTATGTGTTAGATGTTCTTTTTGTGTTCGATTTGTTTGCGGCCATCACAGGTGTTCTGAAATGTTCTAAATAAACTGACTAGGGAGTGTTCTAAGGAGTCAATATGTGTCCGTTTTGTTCGCAAGCAAAGTGAAACTGTTCTAAGAACACTCGCGGTGTCTGGGGAGTGTTCGTAGGTGGTGTCCTGAGGACGCTGTCCGTATTGTTCTCTGTCAAGTTGAATGTGTTCTAAGAACACGCGCGGTGTCCTGAAATGTTCGCAAATAAACAAAATGGGGGGGTTCTGAAGAGGTTTTTGAGAACACTCCTGGTGTCCTGAAATGTTTGTAGGGGTTGTTCTGAGGACGCTGTCCGTATTGTTCTCTATCAAGTTGAATGTGTTCTAAGAACACTCGCGGTGTCCTGAAATGTTCGCAAATAAACAAAATGGGGGTGTTCTGAAGATACTTCTAAGAACACTTGCGGTGTCCGGGAGTGTTCGTAGGGGGTGTCCTGAGGACGCTGTCCGTATTGTTCTCTGTCAAGTTGAATGTGTCCTAAGAACACTCGCGGTGTCCTGAAATGTTCGCAAATAAACAAAATGGGGGTGTTCTGAAGACGCTTCTAAGAACACTCGCGGTGTCCGGGGAGTGTTCGTAGGGGGTGTCCTGAGGACGCTGTCCGTATTGTTCTCTGTCAAGTTGAATGTGTCCTAAGAACACTCGCGGTGTACTGAAATGTTCGCAAATAAACAAGATGGTGGTGTTCTGAAGAGGCTTCTAAGAACACTTGCGGTGTCCGGGGAGTGTTCGTAGGGGGTGTCCTGAGGACGCTGTCCGTATTGTTCTCTGTCAAGTTGAATGTGTCCTAAGAACACTCGCGGTGTCCTGAAATGTTCGCAAATAAACAAAATGGGGGTGTTCTGAAGACGCTTCTAAGAACACTCGCGGTGTCCGGGGAGTGTTGGTAGGGGGTGTCCTGAGGACGCTGTCCGTATTGTTCTTTGTCAAGTTGAATGTGTCCTAAGAACACTCGCGGTGTCCTGAGATGTTCGCAAATAAACAAGATGGTGGTGTTCTGAAGACGCTTCTAAGAACACTCCCGGTGTCCTGGAATGTTCGTAGGGGGAGTCCTTAGGACGCTGTCCGTATTGTTCGTTGTTAAGTTGAAAGTGTTGTAAGAACTATCGCGTTGTTCTGAAATGTTCGTAGGGGGTGTCCTGAAAACGGTGTCCGTATTGTTCGCTGGCAAGTTCAAAGTGTTCTAAGAACACTCACATTGTTCGCGGACATTAAAAGTTTCCCATAGATCATAGTTGAAATGTTTGACTCTATGGATGTGATATGCTGCGGTGGTTGTTGCCAGGGCATAGAGTCTTGGGTGCATGGCCATTTGGTTTTTTTCACCCAAAGTTGCTTATAACTTTGGGTGAAAAGCAAATGTATAAGGAACAAAGGTATTAGATACTATGGATGTGATATGATGCTATGGTTGTCCTTATTATTGTATACTTACTGTTTGGTCTAGTAATTGGAGTCCATGTTTTTCTTCTTCATTTCTGTGATAAAAGAAAATAGCATGTTAGTATTAGTATTTTGTAATGACTTATTACATTGTATAAGCAATATACTTTTATTTTTTTCGACCCTCATTTTTAGTAGAGTACAAATCAGAGTACTGTGCAATTTTCTCAGTTTCTGTATTTGTTGCTAAAATCATTGGGTCTGTGGGAGAAAAAAAAATCCATGTTGGATTAAAAAAAACCTTTTTCTGTTATGCTACAGTTTATTTGTTTGTTTGTTTTCAGTGTTCACTTGTTGTTTCTGGCTAATGCTTTATACTTTGCTTTGTTGTATTTTTCTTGGAGCAGTAACAGATTCTTCATTTGTTTTGATATTATAAAATTTTGGAGCAGTTAGATACCAATTGGCGTATTCTAACTGTCTATGTTTTTAATATATTTTAGTGGTTTTGATTTATCTATTTGGATATTGTTAAATTTTGGGACAGTTAGATACCAATTGCCATATTCTAACTGTGTATTTTTTGGCCTCATTTAGTGGTATTCATTTATCTGATTAGTTGTTGTAGAATCTTTGAGCTGTTAGATAGCTTTTGGAGTATTCTAACAGTTTATATTATTTTAACACAAATTTATAATTTTGGGACAGTTAGATACCAATTGGCGCATTCTAACTGTGTATTTTTTGGTCTAATTTAGTGGTATTCATTTATCTGATTAGTTGTTGTAGAATCTTTGAGCAGTTAGATAGCTTTTGGAGTATTCTAACAGTTTATATTTTTGTAACACAAATTTACTTAAAGGTTTAAATACAGTTTATTTATCAAATTTTGGTTTTAAGAACATCAAATACGCGTTTGTAAGATTTGCTGGTAATCTCTGCTTTAGAGTAATGGTACTATCATTACATTCAAACCATCCGCATTTCTTTTTTATATATGCAGTGTAGTGCCCTGAATTGGTTGTGGCTCCTGCGTGGTAGATTATACCTATTGTTGTGAAGGTTTTCTTACCAAGTGATATTTGACCATTTGTGAATCCAGTCAGCTTGCAGTTGTTTTTGGTACCATCTGCATTGTAACGTAGAAGCATTAGTATTACGTATTTACTATGTGTTTGTATTACTAACGTGGAGCGATTATCTGAATTGCAGGTAGAGCATAATCTACCATGGTTTGCATTTTGTACAAGTTGCTGAAATGGAATGGATTCACAATTTGGTATTGATATATATATGAAGCGTTCATTGGGGATTTCTTCTTGTGTCACATTGTTGCAGAGAGTGCATGTATGTTTCCACATGTATGAAATCTGAAAGATTTCATTTATAGGTATGTTTTTGTTTTCCAGTACTTGTAGTAAGTACATTAGAAATTCTTGTGGATCTTCCTGTGAGTTTATAGTGAATTTCACCATTCCAGCACAGTAGTCCAATTGTCGTCTTATTCCAAAAACACTATACGTGTTGTCAGGATTGTTCGCTGCATTTCTGTGAAGTACTAACATTTGCAAACACAATGGGTCTGTACTGTGTAAGTAAATGTTGTCAACAATTGGTGGTAATTGAAATAGAATATTCATTGCTACATTTGCATAGCAACTTACACCAACTATATTTGAGAATTTAAATGGTCCAGGTAGTTCTGTATCTTACTGCTTTTTTTGGAGTTTGTCTTCCTTCTTTAAAGAAGTACCTTGTTTACTTTCTCTAATTGATTCTTTTTTGTTTGTGGTACTTGATGAAGTATTAGTTTCTTTTACTCTCTTTGGAGGATTTGCAGTGACGTCCTGTTGCATTTCTGTTTGATTTAGTTTTCTTTTACAACGTTTTAGTTTTTGTGGAACAGAATATGTGTTTAGATGGGGAGTGTATAGTGAGCGAAGTCTATTATATTCTAAAATGCAAGGAATATCAGCGTTTCCTTTACTTGCATCAAAGTTGATTAGAAATAGACCGTCAAGTGTACGTAAGCGTGATAGTGCTACGTAGCTCATGCCTTCTTTAAAGACTGTGTTACCAATATCTATCATTGCTTTGTCTAGGGTAAGACCTTGTGATTTATGAATCGTGACTGCGTTTGCAAGAGTTAGAGAAAATTGTTCTCTGCGTACATACATATCTTTGAAGAGAAGGAATCTAGCTGTTGAGCGTCCTATCCGTTTTACTTCTGAAAGTTTGTCAAAGAGTATATTGACAAACTGAATTTTGTTGTCACGTGGGTATGTTTGAAAGCCAACAACTGTACCCAGTGCTCCATTAACTAGTCCTTGGTCCACGTCAAGGTTACGTTTAAGCATTACTCTGCAATTTAAGGATAATTTTAACATCTTTTCTAAGCCTGCTGTGTTTGAGATTGATTTTTCTAAATTATTTAGTCTTGTTGTGGCTTGGTCACACATGGGTAGTGTCATACCATGTACATCTAGTTTGTCTGTGGCGCTAATTTCCATTATTGGTTGCATTTCTTTACTTAGCATGATTTCATTGAATTTGAAACAGCTTGCAAGAGTTGGCATTAAGGCAATACAATTGACATTGTTGTGGGCTAATTGTTCCATAACATCTGTAGCACATGCATTATCGCCATAAAGTGCATTAATGTGCCGGGTTTTCAATGTTGCTTCTGCTTCTTTAGAAAGTATACCAACTCTCAAACTTTTTAAAATGTTGGCATAAGTTAGATCTGCAGATTGGCGCATGTTTTCTGTTAATTCTCTGTATTGGAAATGTTGCCAAAGATTGACATTTCCAATGCTGCCAACAGTTTTACAGCAGAGTTTGTGCCCTAATGTTTTAAAAATAGGTTCACCTTTTACTGGTGTTAATTGAAGCAGATCTCCAAAAACAATAATGTGTTTTCCTGCAAAGAGCTCTTCATAGTCTGTTTTGAGTACTTCTTGTACTCTGAGGTGAATCAAAGCTAACATCAGGTTGGAACCATGCTCACTTCATCTATTAGTAGCATTTTCATTTGTTTCAATACTCTGCGTAATTCGATTGCAGCTTCTGCAGAACGTTTGTAATAGTCTAATTTGTTCTGGTGTTCTACTGGTAATAGTAGTAATCGGTGTAATGTAACACCACCTAGTTGTAGGCAGCTAACCCTGTGGGGGCAGTGACAACAGCTGACAGTTTGTTGTTTGTCAATTGTTGAAGGAACTTACTAATGATTTTGATTAGGAATGTTTTGCCAGAACCAGCTTCACCACTGACGTACAGTAGTATAGGTTTATAATTATGGCAGGAACATTCTTTATTTTCATGTTTTACACCATGTGCAATTTGTTTTGCTACTTCTTGAAAAATGCTACTTAGCTCATTGTTTAGTTTTGATTGTAGTATAGTTAAGTCTTCCTTATCTTCATACTGACACATGGTGTTTTCTACTTCTATCATAGCTAATTGTGCCTCATTTGTTATTAGTGGTTCTCCCAGTGGTTCTTGGCTTCCTGTTACAGAAGGTTGACTACTGTCAGGAGTATCCTTATCTAGTTGGGCTTGGAGTTCTTCTTCATGTTGCTGTTCATTGTGCATTGTTTTGTACTGTGTAAAGTTTACATCAGTTATAGTGCTTTCATTTGCTTTGAAAGTATCCTCATATGAGTCATAGTTATCTAGTAATTGTTCTTCTTTTCTCCATGGTTTGAAGAGTTGTAGCAGGGACATGTAATATACTTCTTGATGTTGAGGAGTCTTCAATGACAATTTGATATGATTAATTAAATTTGGTTTAGTGAGTTTAACTAACCTGCCTTCACAGTCTGTCACTCTATATTTACCTTTTTTTTCATCAGGTTTCATATTATTTTTGTATGTGTAGTTTTGGGCTATTTGGTATAGACACATGTTTTCCAAAGTATTACTTCTGTTTGGGTAGTATGTGTCCAATAAATTGTTTTTTAAAATGTCTTGGCTGTTGGGATCATGTTTGGCTATTGTTTCTATATCTTCATATGATTTTAGAACTCTTTTTCTAGATTTAGCTGGACCAAGACTTAGCCATACTATATTTTCAGATTTACCATACAATGAAGTACCAGACGATCAGCTGCTTCATAAGATCCACATTCTCTATGGGTGAGCATTTTTATGCCCAAGCTGTATAATTTCTGAGATACTGTTTTATCTGATGACAGGTCATTCCAGAGGTCTTGGAGCTCTGCCTTTTCTGCTTTAGTTAAGTATGCTCTGACATATCGTGCAACTGCAGTAGAATTGTCTGCAATGTACTGCACATCTATGTTTGCATTCCATAAGTGGGCATTGATTGCATTATAACCATTGATATATTTTTCTTCTTCTTTTCTTTTTATGTAATATGTATTTTTAGGTGACTTTCCTTTAACACTATGTCTAACTGAAGACAGGAGGTTGTTTACTTGACCTGTATTTGTAACTGGTCTAGGGAAACCAAATCGGCATTTGGTGTAGTATTTGCCTTTGTTTTTGTATTTGCGACGACAATATTTTCCACATTTGTGTCTTTGAAATTGTAAAATTTGTGCACGAAGATCACTATTTGTGGCTTCTGATGGAATTTCACAAGTGACATATTTTTCAGTAAACTGTAAAACAGTGGCATCACTGTCTTGACCAAATTTAGGAGCATCTTTAATCCATAAAAGCATGTGGATATGTGGTGCTCCTCTGGCTTGGTATTCTTTTCTCCAAAAGAAGTGTTGCACTTCTCCAAGGGGAGGAACAGTTTTATTACAAATAAAATGTAGCATAGCAATGAAGCGATGGTGAAAATATCTTGAAACATTAACAGGATCCAAAGAACAAAGTTCTCCAGGTGTTAGAATATCTATGTTTGTTTTGTTTTTATTTCATATGCGTAGGAAATCATGTAAATCTTCCCATGCATATTCTGCACAACTTAATGTAACAAACCAAGTGGGTGGGCCAAGGTTTCTGATCATACAACGTACATCTCCATGACGCCTAAACCAGTACTCTTTAGTACCACGCATATTTGCTAATAGATTTGTAATATTTGATTGTAAAACATCATCCTTTTGTTGCACTTTCTCTAATAATTGTGTAGCTGTCATATTTTGAAAGTGTGATCCTGATTTTAATATGTGTGCAACGCCGTAACATAAAGTTGCTAGTTCACTTTCAAAGAGTAGGTGGAATATGTATTCCACATTTTGTCTAAATCTGGGATCTTCAGAATACATCCGTAATGAGCGGTATTCTGAAGCTGATATTTGAATAGGTCTATCATCATACCTTCCTCCTTTGCCAGTAGGAAAGAGTAGAGGAAAAGCACGTGCTTCTATACTTTTTTCCCATATACTGATTGGCGATCCTTTTGTTTGACGCATTTGGTAAGTTTCTAGTACATCTTTTACGGTGTCATTACAGTGCAAAGGATGAATTGTATAATGGTCTAAAGTATTTGATATTGTAGCAGGATCTAGTAGCTCAAATTGACCAGCTTCTTGTGTTTCTTGAATTATTTCAGTTGTATCTTTCAAGTTTTCTTCAATATTAATTTCTTTGTAATATTCATTATTCTCTTTAAGATATTGGAAGGCTTGTCAAACTTTATATAAATCTACCAGCTTTTGCCATATTTATTTGTCTTTTGTAGGTACTCCATTTACTAATATAATTAAAGATTGCTGCATTGGACGTTGCACTCCTAGAGTATGCACATTTTCTTTTAGATTTAATGGTAAATAAACTACTTTTCCACGAATGCCTTTTACCAATTTAGAGGGAGGTAATTTTGCTGTTTTTGGTTGAAGGCGTATTATTGCTTGAAATGGGTGTACTGTTTGAATTATGATGCTCTCATATAAATTAAGTTGTTGTAGAGGTTATGGTACTCGGTATAATTCCAAATTATTTGTGATAGAACGTGAAGGAGCTTGGTTGTTGTCAAGTTTTGTAGTGCAATAACTGCAGAGTATCAAGGGCTCAGTTATTTCATATTTGTTTTCTGCTAGAAGGTAGAGAGCTCATTCAAACCATTTAGAATCTTCATTGTCTTCTATTTTGTATGATAGGTCCACAGTTTTTGTGTTACTTTTATAAAAAATTCTACGGCAACATACACATACATGGTTTGGTACTTCAGCTGATGTACTTTTAAATTTTAGTATTTCTTTTTTGTATGTGTTTAGCAAAAGGTTGCCATGTGTAGAATTGTTGCTTAATTGGTTTAAAGCTATTTCATTCTGTAAATGGCTTTCACTTCCAAAATATTTTTTCTGGATATAGTGAACTTCTTCAAGTAGGTCTTTTGCTGTACCATGTAGAAGGATGTTATTTAACTTTGCTAGTGCTAAAGCAGGACTTTTAGCATAGTACAGTTTATAGACTAGATTTCTTATAGTTGAATGATGTGTTGATATCCTTTTGATATCATGGAAAGTGGTTTTACAAGTAGGTCCTGTAATGCAGGCCAATGAATGTCCTTGTAGTCCTGTGTACTTGCGCACTGGACAGGTATCTATATTTTGCAGTAATTTAATTTTGATTTTGTCTTTGCTTTTTACATATTTATTGAGGAATTGGTGTAAAGATTTTAAATATTGTTTGGGAATGTTACACATTGACGTGCATGGCCATTTGTACACTAGAAGTTCTGATTCAGTTGAATGGAGGGGTAATTCAAAGTTTTCAGGGCATATTTTTGTATGGAGTACTTCTTGTTCCATTATGGTATTATTCACTTTTTCATAACCTCGACCACTGCTATTTATGGCAATTGTATTTGTTTGCTTTTGTTTGTACGCTTCTTCATTAAAGTATGTTCTGTGCTCGTAGTGTGATTCCATTCACCTCCGCAGATACTTAAGAAGTTCTTTCTGTTGACATTTCGCTTATTGAGAAGTCTTTTTTGTAATTTAGTTATTAGTTTTGTTAGTGGTTTCATTTTGTTTAACAGTAAAATAAATACATTTCTTTTGAGAAGAATTGCACTGTCCATCAATGCTTCTAAGATTAATTTCCTACAATAGGTTTTAAGCTTTGAACCTGATTTCTCTCCTGTTTTTATAAGATTTTGAAGGACTTTGTGACGGTATATTTTGGCTAAAATACTTTTCTTGGTATACTTACTTTGCACTATATTAAAATTTGAAGAAGTAGTTTTATCTTTACTGATAGCTGATTTTCTGTTAATTGTTTTTTGGTTTGTTTTACATTTTGATAGAGGAAGCGAAGTTGTTGTACTTGAAACTTCTTGTGTTTCACTAAATGATTGTATTAGCTGTTTTGTTTCAACTTTTTTTACAAATTCTGCTAGAGATGGATGCTTATGTTGGACACCTTTATTTTCATTTGCTCTAATTTTGCGTTGCTTTCTACGGAGTTGTCTTTTGGTAGGCATTCTTTAGGGTCTGTTGAAAAAAATAAAGAAGATATGGGTTGGGGTGTTCTGGAATGTATGTGTGCTGTGTGCATGAGTGTTTGAGTAAGATGATAAAGATGTATGTAATGGTGTGTGATTGTGCATTGGGAACTAAAACTAGTAGGGATAGGTATTCTTGAATTTATGTGTTACTAAACTGGGGTTCAGATGACAAAAAAAAAGTAAGCTAGTGGTGTGGAAAAGTACAAATAGTAAATCTAATGTATACAATTAAAACAGTTGTTTGTTCTATAATATGAAAATTGTAGTGGTTCAGTTGGCTAATTTGTGTGTCCAAAAATAGAAATTTGTGGGCCATTCTGGTTGTAAATCGCTGTTTAAGACATGGAAATTTTTGGACAAAATGGTACAAAATCTCTATTTTAAGAAACCAAAATAGCTCGTATTAATGTTATAGTATATTTGATTAATAATATAAATATTATGGTGATATTTTACTTACTTTTTTTTTTTAATTAACAGGTAACTTCTTAGTTTTTCTTTCTTCTTCGAATTCGGCTGCTTCTTTTCAGGAAACTGGTCTTCACTGCAACTGTAAAAGCTTCAAATTAGTAACTTTGTTTGTATATAGCACTGTTTTTAATTTAGATATTGATTTGTTTAATTGAAATCCTCAGTGCCTTCTGTAAAACCATTAAACTAATTTATTTACATAAGATACATTGCATCAGTTCAGTACATATGATATGTTCTTGATGAACAAATTGTATTGAATGACTAACTGTAGCAAAAATAAAATATCTTTACTATGTCTTGTGAAATTTATAATATATTAGTGAATACCACTATTTCTGTAAGTAAACTGTTCTAGGTAATAGCGCCTCAATGTCATGTCTAATTTAAAGTAATTAAGTAAATAAATAAATAAAAACAAAAAATATGAAATTGTATAACTATTTTTATAAAGGTTTAAACATAGATTTTGTTTGAATATATGTAGTCTATATATTTCATTTAAAAAATGTTAGTTTAACATGATTTGAGTGTGTGTGTATAAAGAAAGTAAAAAGTATAAAGGTGTATAAGTGATAGTTGATTTTAGGAAATTGAAAAAAGTACAGTAAATTCATTTTACAGATTTTACAAGGTAAAAGTCTGTTTGAAAATGTGTTCATCTACCATAGCTCTCAACTCACACGCTTTTGGCGGGTGTCACACGCCTTGTAAAGGGCAGACTCACCCGCCAAGCCTCCTACACGCCCATTCATTCCAATGGGCGTCTCACCCGACAAAAACAAAATCGGGTGATTTCACCCGCCTGTAAAACAAAAATGGTTGAGAGCTATGTCATCTACTATACATAAAATATGCATACCTGAAGTTTTTGTTCATGCATATGGATATGCATGGAGCTGCAAGTAGAAATCTTGAAGACTTGTACAGTATTTCTGGTAGATGCTGCTTGCCAATGATATGACACTTGTACTCAGAGAGATTCAGAGTACATTTGCAGTGCTGATCTATGATGATGCAGTTAGATGTAGAGGTCTTGAATGTGATTGGTACATGGTCATGTGATTTTTGAGGTACATCCAATGAGGGAATGGCAGAGAGAGTGTAGTGGAAATGGTAGAAGGGCTGTTCATGTTACGATATGTCCGCGGACATGGCGGTAGTTCCCGGACATCGGGAGTTACATCCGGGGATTTTTGGGTTCAGAAGTCATGCAAATGAGAATAAGCACTGAAAGGGATTGGTCAGGAAAGTTTGGTGGGTGTGTTGTGCCAGGAGAGATTTTCTCAGATACTCTTTTTGCTGAGAGAACAAAAGATAGCTATGGCTGTGTGTTTCAGAAAACAGATTGTTTGGATTTTAGGAGATTCGTGGATACATTGGTTGAAGGTGCATGCAGAAAGCTGTGGAGTAGCTGTAGATCTTGGATTCCCACATGTGGAAGTACACTGGCATGGAGTACGTGGAATGAAGTGGTTGGACTTGCTACCTCTCTGTGCTACTTTGGAGACAGAGCAACATCCAGACATAATTGTAATTCATTGTGGAGGGAACAGTTTAGGACATGTGACTGGAATTTTTTTGCAATTTGCTATGAAAGAAGGACTGAGGAAGGTTATGGACATGTTTCCTAATTCTCAAGTGATATTTTCACGGATTGCGCAGAGACAAATGTGGCTTTGTTCTTCTTCATTTGGTCCACAAATGGAAAAAGCAAGGCGCAATGTTAATAAGGCTGTTTGTGGCTTTCTAAGAGATTTTGGCATGTCTTCTTTTCACAATGAAAATATTATGTTTTGTAGTACATACATTTTTCGCAGAGATGGAGTCCATCTTACTTATGCTGGCAATCAGATTTTTCTGAGAAATGTACAAAATGCATTGCAACCTTTTTTGGAATTACAACAACGATTTTGAAGTAGATGTTAAGCATTTACAATTTTTGACTTACAAACACCACCCAAAGGCTCTTTTCAGAGCCACCACTTCTTTCCAGAGAAAATTACAATGTTTGTGATGGAGTAGTAACCCAATTATTTTAATGTTCGCGAACTGTCCGCGGACTTCTAAAAAATACAAAGAGCCCTGCTTCATTTATTTTCACTTCTATTTTTTTAACTGGGAAAGGTGGCTCTGAAAAGAGCCTTATTTTTTTGGGATTTTTGTAATTTTGTATTTTTTTTGGTTTTTCAGACACGACACACTAGGAGAGGAGGGTAAAGGAGGGTAAAGGGGGGGACACCAACCACAGGGATAAGAAAGGGCGAGCTGAGAGAGGAAGATGTAGAGTGGGTTTTATTTGGGTAGTGAGCAGGTCTTCTCGTGCTCTGAGACAATAGTCTCAAAAGCACTGCGAAGTCGCTCCCCCCTGCAGAGTACTGTGTCACAGTACATACATACAACTGTGACCCTCGAAAGGTAAGGGTCATCAGCATTCTGTATGGCCTGTGAGGCAGCTTGAGAAAGACGCTGTCCCACAGAGGTGGTCCTTGTGGTGACAGGATCAGAAACAGAGGATGAAGTAGAGGAAATCAACCTGCTACGTTCTTCGCAAGGTACAACCCTGCGAATAGCCCCAGAGTGAAATGACCTCAGGTGTCACTTCATAGTAGTGGTCCGAAAGCTGTAGTTACCGTGCTTCCCGCGACTGAGTATCATTTTGCACTCATTGCAGGTAACATGGTTCGGACGAGCCTTAGGACCATTCCCATGAATGGTAAATAACCGCCACACCCAAGACTCACGCCTAGTGCGGGTCGTAGGGAGTTCCTCTACCTCATTCTCATCATCCTCTTCTTCCTCCTCCGCATCCTCAGTCCTGTTCCCCTCTTCAGGCCCTTGGGGAGGTGGTGGTGGTGGAGGGGGTGGTGGTGGTGCTGAAGCAGGTACAGCACCAAGTGGCAGTTCAGCAATCAAGGATGCCATGTCGATGATGGTGTAGTCTGCAGGTGGCAGCAAAAATCACTGTGTTCTGAAGAATAGCCAGAAACACAATGGGAATAAGCTCTTGGGCGTGGTCTTTTATAGGGGTGCTTGTGCGCGGTCCGCGGACATGCGCACTGTGCGCGGACAGATCGAACACAAAAAAAGGATCGGAAAGTTTCAAAAGGTATATAGAAACTCAAGATTGCTATGTGGGACTTGTGGCATGGTGAGATTTTATTGAAAAATATTATGGATTAACTGAAAATGTACTTTTAAATTGTTCGGGGACACGAACAGTGTCCGCATTTCAGGACACACGATGAGCGTGGGCGCGGTCATATGATCTGTTTGCGAACTAGTCTGCGAAGGAAGCGCCTGTCCGCAGGGCACCAAGTGCACGGAGATTGGTTAGCGCATGCGCATTGATGTCCTACGGACACTGTTCGGGTTCTGAAGTAATTAAAAGTGGGTCACACGTGAAACGAACATTTCAGGACACCGCGTGTGTTCTTAGAACAGTTTAAACTTGGTAGCGAACAGTAAGAACAGATATAGTGTTCTTCAGGACACGTGTAATTTAGTTTATGTACGAACATTTCAGGACACCAATTGTGTTCTTGGAACACTTTCAATTGGGTAGCGAACACTACGAACAGTTGTACTGTTGTTCAGGACACATCATTTGCGTTTATCTACGAACATTTCAGTACACCAATTGTGTTCTTAGGACAGTTTTAAGTTGATAGCGAACATTACGGACAGATATAGTGTTCTTTAGAACACTTTAATTTTTGTTTCTTTACGCACATTTCAGGACACTACGAGTGTTCTTAGAACAATTTGAACTTGCATGAGAACATTACGGACAGATGTAGTGTCCTCAGGACAGTTAATTTTCGTTTCTTTACGAACATTTCCGAACAACCGCGGTGTCCGTGGACACCTAAATTGGTTTTATCACAAGGAACTGAAAGTAATTACAACACAATATAAGCAAAGTAACTTTATTTCATGTATATATACAATTATGACTGGGAAGGTGGGGCAGAAACGGAAACAAAAACAGGAGAATTAGGGATTTCTAGATAACTGGGATCAGGTGAAGAAGGGAAGGAAATCTCATCGAAACGCTTTGGTCCATAGACAGGGTTTGGGGTTAACTGCGTGGGATAGGGTGAGGGGGGACAAATGCAGGTTGGACAATGGTGTGCTGTTGGGGGTTTCACATAATTTTCCACAAAGTTTTTCAAATCCATAAAATTTTGCATAAGGTCGTCCATTTTTTGATGAATCTGCTGTAGAGTGATATCCTCTGATTGTTGTTGTGAGATGCTTGGAATTTTTGTATGGTCTGTAATAAAAACAAAAAGTATATGTTAAATGTATACAAAATAATATTTATTAATTGGTTTATATAGTAAAGTGTGTACCATTAGGTGGACTATTTTCTAACATTTCCTCTTGTGGGAAATGCTCCTCTAGCCAGTCGAGAGTACTACACATTTCTGTGAGAAAACAAAAAAGTAATATGTTTTTTTTTCTAATATGGAAAGTTTATAAATATATGAGTAAAAAGAAGTGCACTTACTATGTCTGGTGAGATATGTAATCAGTAGTGTATACGTCTGGTCTTGCTGTTGGTTGTGGAGTGTCTGTAAGGTAATTATGGTGGAAGCCACTTTATCTTCTTTTGGTATATTCCATTTTAAAACATATTGTATTTACATGAATGGTTAGTGTGTTACATATATGGGTAACATTTTTTAAGTATTAGTACATATACTTTGTATGTGTGCTGCTTTGTGAATTTGTTAAATGTTCCTATGTTATGATATAACTATTACACATACCTCCCCAGAGTTTTTAGGTGGTGGTACTGTTCTCCGAACATGTCCGCGAACATTAAATAAGTTCGCGGACATCAAGTTCATAAGAAGAGATCTAGTCAGTTCCATATGACATGTATATAAAGTCAAAGTCATTATTGTTAAGTTGTGCTACTAAAAAAACTATGAAATTCAGTGAAAAAACTTTGTTAAAGGGACGTTATGGTTAAGTTGCGCTACTAAAAACCTATGAAATCCAGTGAAAAAAACTTTGTTAAAGGGACGTTATGGTTAAGGTGCGCTACTAAAAACCTATGAAATTCAGTGAAAAAACTTTGTTAAAGGGACATTATGGTTCCAAGTAAAACCGAAAAACCCTTGAAATTCGGCAGTTATGGTAAGCTAAGCAACCATAACTCGCGCCGCCACCGTGCACTGCTAAGTCTAACACCCAGGACATCAAAGATGACATCACAAATGTCATTGATGATTCATAGACAACTCTCCCATCATTCTTCACATCCAGACATCCTCTTCTGAAGAAATACTTTTTTGGGAACCGTGTATTTATAACT
Source organism: Ambystoma mexicanum (assembly GCF_040938575.1). Taxonomy (NCBI): domain Eukaryota; kingdom Metazoa; phylum Chordata; class Amphibia; order Caudata; family Ambystomatidae; genus Ambystoma; species Ambystoma mexicanum. The sequence continues at coordinate 759,068,061 of NC_090939.1, forward strand.
CCTTTCAGGCATACAGCTGATTTCACATGCTCATCTGTATTCCAAGTCATGAGCATGCACTGTCCACTTGGACTGCAATAGATCAATTTTCCCACATATTTCTTATGGTTCTTTGGGTACAAGAACTTCGTTCCCTCAAGTGCATGGATGCTGGCTTTCACAAAATCTCTGATTTCTTCATCTGTCAGCTCTTTTGTTTTCCATCCGGATTCAAAATCAATCATTATTTTCATCCCTATGGCTTTCTATGCAATTTTCTTGCATTGTGAGATGATTATCTTGATTATACAAAATCCAAGCATGATCATCACCAATAGGGCTCCAAGGAACTTGAACATATCTGCCATCCATTGCGGAACCCATGAAAAGAGCGATCCAAACCAGCTGTCATCAGCAACGTCTTCCACTTCATCTATCATCTGGACGTGTAGCTTCGTCAGCATCTCTATGACCTCTGTCAGAGTACCATTCTCGTCATCATGAGAAGGTACAAACGTGTGACATGATTCTCCAATTTTGGCACAAACAACTCCATCCATAGCTGTGATCATGTCCAGGATATATCTGTTCTGAAGAGTCATCAGTCGTATGGCTCTCATCTATTCCCTGCTAGCATTGAATCCCTTTATGGTAGTGTTGATTGTCTGCAGCAACTCCCATCTGGTAATCTGCAGCCATTTAGTATTTGCTGCAGTCTGGATCCTTGGCATAAAAATCAACGTGAATATCGACAAAGTCTGGCTGAACAGTCTGTGCTCATATGGGATAGAGTCAAACGCTTCTTGTGACTTAGCTGAGAAATAGTTCTCTCTTTTCATTTGATTTATCAGCTATAGAGATCTCTTCTTTCTCAGGTGAGCATCTGCTTTTGGAAAGTTCCCAATGTCCAAGTCACTTTTAGGAATCACCAATGTTGGAACATGAACATTTACTACGGAACATCGCCCTCCCCAATCTCTGGGCAGCTTCATGTATGCTCTGGATTCACAAGCCCATTAGTGATCCATGGTCACTGCTGTCCCAATGTTCATTCCTGGTGCATCAAAGATTCAACCACAGTTCTGGTTCTCTCCAACTTTTCTTGTGCCATTGTTTCTGAAGCACACCTTGGTACTTTCCAAAGGCACTATCTACAAAGGTACTCCTTTATCCTTGACCCATGTCACTAGTTTAGCAAGTTTTGACCATGCATGTTTACACAGCCTTTCCACATTGTCAACAGTTGGCTGGTAGTCACCTATTACTACCCAAGCTCTGCATATTGCCACACCTTCTTCCCAACCGTTTGGAGATAGTACTGAACCCCAGATCTGAATTTGGCCTCTTTCCTTCCATCTTCAGATTTCCTCTTTATTTTTGATTGTGCTCTTCAGTTTTCTATTGACTTCCCATCTAATTCCAGCTCCTTTTACTCCAGGCTTTTCGTATCTGATCACGTGATTCTTGGTATGTGTCCTCGTCTTTGTGTCTTGAACATAATCATCTTCCTCTGGATCTGTCCATTCAGTTGCCTATTTGAGATAGGCTGTTTGGCCCATAAACTGACCCTTTGTACAGCAGAATGCTATGTGTGATAGACAATGTGCTGTCTGGACGTCTATTTCAATAGCTATGAAGATCTTAGACTTCCCCATGCTATAAGGCAGGAGTGCACATACAAAGCATTCGTCCTTCGAGGTCCTCCTTCCCATTTCTTTCATATACTGATACCAAATGTTATTCCCCAAGTGTGCTGTACAATTCAACTCATGATCATCCTCCTAATACTTCTCTTAGGTCTCATTATTTTCTCATGAGCTACTGTAATCATCTCATGAAGTAGGTCAGCATAATTCATTCTTACTGGGGCACTAATAGCAACATTTGTCAGAAGAAACTGGTGTTTTTACATGTGCTACCTGTGTAGGAGAAAGCTCAAGAAGCCTCATCCTATTGACATAATATGAAGTTATCAAAGAGTCCCGTATTACTTCCATACATGACCTACCCCCATAAGGAAGCCTAGATTTATCTATCATAGGACTAGGTGCCTTTGAATGTACCTCCAGAGTAGGGACAATTACATAAGGTCTCAGCTGTCTGGTAGTTGCAACATCTGTACCCTCCTTTTGCATAGGAAGATACACAGGGATCCTTGCTTTATTTGGATCCAAATAGTAAGCAGTACGTACTGTAAGAGAGAGAGGGATCACAATGAACAAGATACATGTATTGATAACATATAGATAGGACCTTTTGATGCAGCAGTAGCTTCTTGCCCATCATGATGAACTCTCGTGGTTAGCAACATTATTGTTGCTGTCCATGTAACCCATTCCCAATCTTTTTTAAGGAAGGAAAAAACAATCTTTATTCAGCTAACATCATGCAATATTCTGGTAATATCTGAATCTGCTCCACAAGTTCTTCAAATAGCTGGCTGATCACAGGACGGGTAACAGGGTTCCTAATGTACAGAAAAGAGTCATCCTTTGCCAGACAAAATCTGGGTGCTTCTCCAGTAAGAAATAGAAGACTATAGACAGTAGGCTCTGGATCTCTTCCCTCAAAAGTCTCATTCAGGACGTTCTCAATGTGCTCTCAGAATATAGTTTAACTTGTTTGATTATGCCTCGTAGCAATTCTTTAAGTGCCACTGTATTCCTCGTATCCCTCAAGAAAGTACGAACATCAGTTTGTCTTCCAACAAGATGTGGGCATTCCTCAATCAAATAGTAGATGACCATTCCAACCATTCCAACCAGTCTATGAGCATTGTCATCAGATAGGGGCATTTGTGTTTCCCAACTGTACTCAGGAAGCTGGAGTACTTGCTCTGTTATGGCTGCAAGCAACCTCCTCATGATTGGGCCATTCCTAGGATCTTGCAGGAACAGATGAACACTGGTAGTTCTCCCCACAAGTGCAGGGTATGCACGAAAAATAAAAATAAAAACTGTAAGAACGATCCGACAAATTTGGCCATTAGACACTATCATGGGTGCCTCCAAAAAGAAGCTCAGTCAGAAAGGAATAGGGGGTCTGTTCCCTCTTCCAGTCGTTGAAAAGGAACTCCAGATCTGACATCTTTCTTCCTCAATCAAGACTAAAATACGTCTCAGTCCAATATCAACAAGCTCCTGTGGCCAAAGAACAAATAACCTTCTTTCACTGCTTTTTTAACAATTTTAAAAGAGTGTCCTGAAAGAACCACAGTCCAATATACTCTTTATCTGTCTATTGAACAGTTTCTGTGTCCTTCTTCCTCGTCATGGATCTAGTCTGCATATGCTGAGGTTCTTCCCCGAGCTTGCTTTCGACTGGAGTAGGGGGAAGGGGGTTTCTCCAGCGTAGATCTTTACATCTCCAAGAAATATCCACGCATGTCTTCCTAGCACTTTTACTGCTGACAGGGTCACGTCTTCTACGATAAATGGACCATTAAACCGTGGCTCGTGCCACTTCCTTATAAAGTGCCTAATTTGGATCTCATCACCGTGGAAAAGTTTGGGAAGATGTAATTCTTCACATCTGGTTGTTGTATGGTCTCCATCTGTGTTCTGAGCCCTGCACCCCTTCCGCGTGAGATGATCTGAAATAACAGAGATACTTGCTGTGACATTTCCAAAGCGCCATTGGTCTCTGTGGCGCCGTTAGACGCACAGACGCGTATCATCCATTTTTCCTTGAAAGATGGCGGCACGTATCAGAGGCGACGGTGCAGTTTTTTCCTCTAGCTGGAAAAAGGAAGTCTCCGCCTCATACGGAGTTCACAGGATATCAACCCACCGTAACAATGCAAGGATGAGTTGCTACTCCGTTTACCCAACGCTCCATGAGTTTGTATTCTAGGCTTACTTTCTGTCTCTGTCCTTCCCAGTTTTCTATGTGCATACATTTATTTTTCAAATCTTCTTCCCAGACTGTTCCAATCCCCTGACCAACATCGCTCATCCAGACTCCCCTTACACCGAACTCTGTCTCCTTCGTTCGTCTGGCACGGACCCGCAAGATTCACTTTCACACAGCCTCGTTCTTCCAGCGGCTGCCCCCGGATCGCTCTAACAGAGAGAACTCCCACAAGCATTCTCCAGCTTTTGGCTACCCCAGACGCTTAGCTCAGCGAGGCTCTCTCATTTCCCCTTGCCAGGTACTTACCCATTTCTTTAAAATCTCTTTCGCCCATATTTCCAGGACTCACTATTCTATTTATCTTTTACGCTTAGCATTGCCACGTTTAGCTTCTCTCTCCCGAATACTGACGTCTTTTCAAAAGTATCGTTCACTCCAAAGGGTATCTCTCTCTTATTCACTCACCTCTTGTAAGTTCCAACTCCGCCTTAAAACACAATCAAACTCCTACTTTCATTAGAACATTCTCTGATGACTCCCGAAGGAATCCTCATGAAGGGTCATCACTCCTGAGCTGAGGGCATCCCGGATACAGGGTTTTTTTCCCCGGAGGATTTCCCTGGGACTGCTCTCCCCCTGCTGACTAATCTAGTCGCTGCAGGGGTGGAGGAGGCTCAGGGAGATTCTCTATGTCTTCCCCCTGCATCAACCCTTCAAACACAACCAGACCCTCATAGATTTCCAGTTTTGGGTGAGTACTCTGCTATGGTATGCTCAAGAACTTTATCTCTGCAATAATTGTGATAGTTAGCAATGCCAAAAAAGAAGGTAAAATAAGTATTCAGAGCATATTATAGTATTGTATTTCACCCATTTCAGGAAGAAACACTATGGGCCCTGCACAACAGCAACAGCTGTTGGCAGCAGTTCAGTCTTTAATTGCAGAGGTACAATCATTAAAACAAGAAAACATGATGTTACGACAGCAAATGGGAAGAGCTCCCAGCTGTTCTGAACTACCTCCAGGCCCAGTTCGTGGAGGTCAATTCGATGGCAATCCCCATAAATTGAAAGCCTTCATAGAGGCCTGTACAGTCCAATTCGCTTTCAAAACCTCCTTCTTCCATAATGGTAGGGACAAGGTAGGACATATGATCTCTCAACTAACCGGTCCCGCCCTAGCCTGGGCGACACCTCTGGTCATGTCAAATAATCCTTTGTTAGATTCATTTCCTGCCTTCTTGAACAGCTTAAAGGCTATGTTTGGTCGACAAGAGATCACATCTCAGCCCAAGAACAGTTACTAGATTACAGACAAGGGTCTCTAGATCTACTCTCATATATTACTAAATTTAAGCAATTAGCGGCTGGTACTTCCTGGGCAGATGATGCATTAATAACATTGTTCAGAAGAGGATTAAATGAGGAATTGAAGGATGAGGTTTCAAGAGTTCCGAGATCTCCCAACATGGCAGAGCTTATAACTTTACTTATGCAGCTGGATTATCGTCTGCAAGAATGGCATTGAGAATGCCGTCGACATCGAGGGGCCCGTACAGATTTTACTTCTACCAACATCAAACCTCATAATTCTGAAGAACCCATGCAAATAGGGTCCGCTCGAGGACCACTGACGCCTGAGGAACGCACCCGACGCCGCACATTGGGTCTGTGCATGTATTGCGGATCAGGGGAGCATATCCTTCAGAACTGTCACATCGCTCCCCCTCGAAGGTCAGGAAACGCTCATACCCTTCCGTCAGAGGAGCCGTGGAAAGGGGATCAATAATAGATTCCTCAACATCAAAGTCTTTCTCACACACCACCAACATTTCTGAACAAACTATGGTGGTTCTCATCCTTAGTGGATTGTGGCACTGCAGGGAACTTTGTTGATCATTTGTGGGCAGAACGACACGGGATACCACGTTCTCCTAAGGATGTCTCAATTCCCGTTGAGTCTGTTAATGGTAGTCCCTTGATCTCAGGTCCTATTAAAGAACAAACTCAACCTCTACAAATGACTATAGCTTCACATGAGGAATCCATAGTCCTAGATGTAATTCGTACAGCACATTATCCTGTGATACTCGGTTTGACCTGGCTTCGCCGTCACAACCCTTATATCAATTGGGCGGCTGGAACTTTGTTCTTGGGTTCAGAGTTTTGTCTTTCCCATTGTTTATCAGGAGGAGCAGTTGGGGTCCGCTCCATGCTTCCAAATCCCACGCAGGAGCCCAGCACCAATATATTAAACCATATCCAAGGCTTGCCTAAGGAGTATCAAGCCTTTCATAATGTATTTTCCAACTCTGAGCATGCAGAATTACCTCCTCACCACTGAGATGATTGCAGTATTGAGATTATTCCTGACGCTCCGATTCCTTTCGGAAGAATGTATATCCTGTCATCTCGAGAAAAGGAAGTTCTTAAAGACTACTTACAGAAGAATCTACACAATGGCCTGATAACTGAATCCACTTCACCTGCTGGGCCGTCGCTGTTTTTCATCCCTAAGAAGGATACAACTGAGCTCAGACCCTGTATAGATTACCGTGGGTTAAATAAGATCACGATCCCAGATCGATAACCCATGTCCCTGATTCCGGACATATTGGAGACAGTCAAAGGGGCGACAATCTTCACAAAGCTGGATTTGCGCTGAGCTTACCATTTGATAAGAATTAGGGCTGGAGATGAGTGGAAGACAGCTTTCCGAACACCCTTCAGACATTATGAATATAGGGTGATGCCATTTGGCTTATCTAATGCCCCGGCTATTTTTCAGCGGTTTATGGACCAGCTCTTCTCTGATATTCTGCTGCACAATGTCATCGTCTATTTAGACGATATTCTTGTATTTTCTTCATCAAAGGATACTCACATTCAACATGTTAGAGAAGTACTTAGAAGACTCGACGACAATCATCTGCAAAGCAAATTGGAGAAATGTGAGTTTCATAAAGACAAAGTAACATATTTGGGATACATATTATCATCTCAAGGTATTTCCATGGATCCTCGAAAAGTAGAGGCCATCTCAAATTGGTCTCCCCCTGGAAGCGTGAAGGAATTACAAAGGTTTCTAGGTTTTGCCAATTTCTATCAGTGATTTGTTACAAATTACTCGGAAATGAGTCTTCCTCTGACGGCACTCCTTAAGAAAGGAACTGAATTCCTGTGGTCCCCCGAAGCTCAACAAGCATTTGATGCCTTGAAACATAGATTTGTTACAGGACCCATCTTGATCACCCCAGATCAGAATAAGCGGTTTATTATAGAATCAGATGCATCTCATCGCGCTTTGGGGGCCGTTCTCTTACATAAAAACGATCAAGGGGTGGAATGTCCCGTCGCTTACTTATCCAAAACTCTTTCCCCTTCGGAACTAAACTATTCCGTCCTCGAGAAAGAATTACTTGTGATAAAGAGGGCATTTGAAGAATGGCGACATTTACTATTAGGAGCTCAACATGCCACCGAGGTACGGACAGATCATAGTAATCTCAGAGTTTTGCAATATGCTCAGACTAGGAATAGTCGACAAGCTCGTTGGGCCCATTTCTTTTCTCCTTATAATATAGTCTTCGAATTCATCCCAGGAAGAGTCAATCTCAGGGCAGACGCCCTTTCGCAAAAACAATCCTGTGAAGCCTTCCCCTTTCGAACAGAACCCTTATTTCCTAAAGCTCGATTTGTGTACACCGTTACTACCTTCCTACAGCTGGTTGCTGATGCCACTCCCCTATGGCAACAAAATAATCCTAGAGCTACGGAAGATTTGGATCTCGAAATATCACAAGGTTGTGCCTATCAAGGGAAGAGATTGTTTATACCATCTGAAAAACTACAAACCATGGTGATGCAATTCAGTCACGATTCTCTCATGGCTGGACATAGAGGGATCACTAATACTACAGAATTAGTCCGTCGACATTTCTGGTGGCCGACCTTGGTACAGGATGTACAAGACTACGTGTCAGCATGTTTAGTATGCTTACAAGCAAAAACTCCTCGAACCCCTCCATTAGGTCTTCTCGCCACCATGCCAATACCAGACCGTCCTTAGCAGATGATATCCACCGATTTTGTAGTAGACCTACCGATTTCAGAAGGATGCACTACGGTCATGGTCACAATAGACTACTTCACTAAAATGGCGCATTTCATGCCGCTCCCTAAAGCACCATCCGCAGTTCAGATGGCCAAAATTTTCATTACTCAGATTTTCTCGTTGCATGGTCTTCCTGACTCTATAGTCTCAGACCGAGGCCCTCAGTATACTTCGAGGTATTGGAAACAAATCTGCAAAAGCCTTAACATCACCCGATCATTGAGTTCTGGCTTCCATCCGCAGACCAACAGGCAGACTGAACGCCTGAACCAGACCTTGGAAGGATACCTCCATTGCTACATTTCTGCCTCGCAAGACAATTGGTGTGACTACTTCCTTTAGCAGAATTTGTATATAATAATGGTCAACATGCAGCCCTAAAAAAGAGTCCTTTTTTTGTTCCTATGGGTTCCACCCTACTTGTTTTCCGGTGGGACTTGCCTCTCCTTCTGTCTTTCCAAGTGTGGATGATCTACTCTTAAACATTCATGAGGGTCACAAAGCGGCTTTGAACTCTCTTAAATCTGCACAGGAGCGGGTTAAACGCTTGGCAGACCAGCATCGTACCCCGGCTCCCTCCTGGGTACCTGGAGATCTGGTTTGGTTGGCATCCAAATTCCTACCCCGTCTCTTAGTACCTTCTAAACTCTCGCTTAAGTTCTTTGGTCCCTTTCCTATTCTACGTCGGATTGGTTCAGCGGCCTATCATCTTAAGCTGCCGCCTTCCTCGTCTCGGATACACCCAGTGTTTCATGTCTCTCAATTAAAAAGGGACAGAAGGACCGTTTTGCTAGACGCTTGAGGGTCAACCCTACTCCTGTCGCAACTCCATCAGGCCCTGAATATGAAGTGGCAGGTATCTGTGACTCCCGATTTTTTAGGGGTCGCCTTCAATACCTTGTCGATTTGAGGGGCTACTTCCAGGCCGAGCGTTCCTGGGAGCCGGCCTCTGCTATCCAAGCACCTCGTTTGGTTTGCCTTTTTTACAGGCGTCATCCTGGTAAACCTGGTGGCCCTGCCCTTCGGAGGGGGCCTACTGTGACATTTCCAAAGCACCATTGGTCTCTGTGGCGCCGTTGGACGCACAGACGCGTGTCATCCATTTTTCCTTGCAAGATGGCAGCACGTATCAGAGGCGACGGTGGAGTTTTTTCCTCTAGCTGGAAACAGGAAGTCTCCGCCTCATTCACAGTTCACAGGATGTCAACCCACCGTAACAACGCAAGGATGCGTTGCTACTCTGTTTACCCAACGCTCCGTGAGTTTGTATTCTAGGCTTACTTTCTGTCTCTGTCCTTCCCAGTTTTCTATGTGCATACATTTAATTTTCAAATCTTCTTCCCAGACTGTTCCAATCCCCTGACCAACATCGCTCATCCAGACTCTCCTTACACCGAACTCTGTCTCCTCCGTTCATCCGGCACAGACCCGCAAGATTCACTTTCACCCAGCCTCGTTCTTCCAGCGGCTGCCCCCGGATCGCTCTAACAGAGAGAACTCCCACGAGCATTCTCTCGCTTTTGGCTACCCCAGACGCTTAGCTCAACGAGGCTCTCTAATTTCCCCTTGCCAGGTACTTACCCATTTCTTTAAAATCTCTTTTGCCCCTACTTCCAGGACTCACGATTCTATTTATCATTTACACTTAGAATTGCCACGTTAAGCTTCTCTCCCGAATACTGACGTCCTTTCAAAAGTACCGTTCACTCCAAAGGGTATGTCTCTCTAATTCACTCACCTCTTGTAAGTTCCAACTCCGCCTTTAAAACACAATCAGAACTCCTATTTTGATTATTACTCAGACAGAACATTCTCTGAAGACTCCCGAAGGAATCCTCATGAAGGGTCATCATTCCTGAGCTGAGGGCATACCGGATACAGGCTTTCCCTGGGACTGCTCTCCCCCTGCTGACTAATCTAGTCGCTGCAGGGGTGGAGGAGGTTCAGGGAGATTCTCTATATCTTCCCCCTGCATCAACCCTTTGAACACAACCAGACCCTCACAACCAGACCCTCATAGATTTCCAGTTTTGGGTCAGTACTCTGTTATGGTATGCTCAAGAACTTTATCTCTGCAATAATTGTGATACTTGCAGTCAAACATATTAAATAAACATGTAACTCCTTTCCTAACAACTCTGCTATCGTCTGGGCATCACTTCTAGTTCTGGATGGAGGTTTGAGGGGTGTCTTCATTCGCCTCCCTGTCACTGTTTCATGGGGCGTAAGATGGTGGTCGGAACCTGCTTGATTTCTAAACGCATACAACACCAGTGGTAGGCAATGCAACCATCCTTTTTTCAATGTGACCTTCAATTTGGCTATCCTTTCTTTAAGCAGGCCGTTGAGTCTCTCACAGATTCCGTTCACTTGCAGATGATAAGCCGTTGAAAACTTGTGTTTTATACTAAGCAACAAGCTTATTTGTTCAAAGACTTCATTAACAAAATGAGGGCCATTATCTGATCTTAATGTCAGTCTAGAAATCCAATTTGAGACCGCAAACGTATACACGATACGACAGAATATAGGTTTTCGAGATTTCCAATGAACGGCCATTTTGATGTAACAAGAATCGCCATTTTGTTTTCTAACCATTGCTCATTGCTTTCTGTTCCTATTGCTTCGCAGTATATTTTCCGCTTACACTGCTCGACTGTGGAACATTTTTGTCTGTATATGAAAAGGACAATGCCACAGGGCCGAGAGGATAACAAGAGTTTCGCTGAAACACAAACATAGCCAGGAAGAATGCCCGGCTCCCTCCTTAATGTAGCCTTGAAGCAGAGTTGCAGGGCATTTAATCATTTCACAGCTGCCAGCCAGTCTCGTTATATGGTAGAATATGTTAGAATAATACCGCTAAAGGCTTGAATTATGCTTTTCTAATGGCCCCCTTTGCTGAGCCCGCTAAGAGCATGTCGGCTCCCAGGACACGAATAGCACCTGATAGATAGCAAGGTCCGGAATGCAACTCCCCCCTGTATATAGTTCGCTTCCAACAACAGAAGCGCCGTGTTCTATTCAATAACCGAAAGATGCCTATGCACTCACAAATTGCAAATTGTTACTAGAATAGATGTTTGAAGGTGTCATAGTGGTCAGAGATGTCCATCATCACACCAAGTTCAAAGAAACCCAATGAAGAGGGGTGTTATACATGTCATAGCTGATTGTTTGATATGCATTTTGTATATATGTAACTGATGTTCGTATTTCGCTCCCTTGCGTCCCTCGAGGTCTAGAGATACACGTCGCGGGGCGTGAGACCGAGTTGGCCAACTGAGACTTTTGCTTTGCAATAAAACCCTAGCTTTGGGAATACAACCTAGTGTCTGGCGTCTCTATCGTGTGTGGTGACCCACCTTGTTTCCATAGACGTCAGGGTCCCCTAGGGGCCCCTATCAAGATGGTGCCCGAATAGGGACCCTCCCCCACTTGTTCCTTCGCGTAACGTTGTAATTGAGAAAGGCAGAGAACGACGAGGACGGGACGATCGAGCCGGGATCAAGAGGTGTTCGGGGCGCCCTGTAAAAGTGATGAAAGACTCCTTTGCAGATCTGCACACATCTGATCCCTGATCGACGTGCCTGGCTAGAGAACAAGGAGGCGAGGATCCCAAAACAAAGCAGAAGCCAAGAAATGCAGACACCTTTGGTGCGTCAGTATACAGACGACTTGATTTATCAAGTGAGTCATTCCCCGATTCAAAGCATCCTGATATTGGTTGAGAGTTGACTTTGCAAAATCAAACGCCCTAGGTAAGGTTGATTAACCAAGGGGAAAGTTGAAACATGCCTGGGGTATTGTCCACCTTAGCGGGGTTTTTCCGCTGTGGTAGACAATCTTTAGAAAATGGCCAAATTGTACCACCTGGGGGAACGCCGGCGTATGAGATGTATGTGAAGTATTGAGTGGGTGCGATAATATTCTGTGAGACTTGGCATAGGCAAACCAGAAAGCAACAAGACCATCAGTGGCCGATTAATGGTAGTTTTGAGATGGCGAGAATAGATAACTTGGAAAGGGTGTTAATAAGAAAGAAAGCGCGTCCTGCAGCATTTGAAACTATTAAAGACTGGAGAAAGGAAGCAATGCTCCGATTTAAAAGCAGAGCAAAGCATGCTTGCAGGCATAAATCAAAAGGTGAGGTAGCGGAAGAAAAAGAAGAGGAGGAGTGGACTGAGAGTCTAAGAAGGGCAGGCAGGCGTGACCAGTTGAATATAGAAAAGATATACCCACAATGAGAATTACACATGACAGATGAATTAATAGAAAATATATTGACCCATACAAAACAAGCCCCAAGAGCAGAAATAAGACCAGATACGTCAGTAGCTATTGCCCAGACCCCGCTCGTAGCTCAAGCTCCCCCTACGGTAGCTCAAGTCCTCCCACAGCCACAGACAGTGCACGTAACACTTCCTACTAGCCAACCAGGCCCACAACAGACACTCGCTGTTCCCATTGTCACATCTGCACCTCCCGCTTTAGACACAGACTCAGTACCGTCCGTTCCTCCCGGGGTTGAAGTTGAAACCACGGGGCCAAGAGGCAGGACTGACCAACGGCAGTGCACGAGGGTAACCCGCAGCGCAATCAGCAAGGAAAGGAAGGTGTAATTGCAGCAACAGGCAGAGATGTATATAGACGGGAATGATGGGACGGCAACATTGGCTTCAATATATGACTTTCGTAGAAGCAACGAAAGATAGGTAGTGTTGGAATGCATGGGTGAATATTTGGTGGAAAGATGGAAACAGCTAATTGGGAAATTACCACCGCAGCGATTGTTAGATTTGAATGCATTAGCACGCTGTAGGGAGAGGGATGAAGAGGTAAGAGAACATGTGTATAGACTTTTTGAGTTTAGAGATGAATTAGATAATGATTATGTCGAAATGTTTACTGCACCTGCCAAGATGTTTATTACACCTACGTACAGGAGTAGGGATATCGGGAGACCTGGGAAGGTGGAAAAGGGGTAGCATAATAAACAACAGCAGTTACCATCGCCGGGGCAGAAGGAGATGGTGAACGAATTATTGTTGCTAAAACAGGTGGGGGCAGACTTGAAGGCATGTCTAATTAGAACAAGGGTATTAATGCAGCAAGTAGTAGGACATAATAGAGGGCGAGGGAACGCACAAGTAAGGAGTAGTTTGAATATGCATGGGGGAACAGTGGGGCCGAATCAGTGTGTATATTGTAAAGAGGAAGGACATTGGCGAGCGCAATGCCCGCATCTACAGAACAGAAATGGGTCTGGTCAGAGGAGACAGCATAGAGGACACCCAGGAGCGAATGGACCAAATCGGAATAGTATGCAGCAGCATCATAATAACGGAGGTAATCAAAACCAAGGCCAAAACCAAAATGCCCCAAACCAGAGTCAGGGACAGCAAAATCAACAATATGGAAATCAGAGTGGGGGAAATAGAGGGAAGAGTGGAAATGTTTTCGATACACAGCCAAACACGTATTACAGTAATAGTAATGATTACACATCGGACGATGTGTTATTTCCACAATAGGGCATCCCAGGACAGGGGTCGGAACCAGTGTCTATTCCCGTGAATCAGAGAGGACCCTACGTAGAAATGAGAGTCGGGAATGAGGAACACCGCTTTCTTGTAGATACAGGAGCACAGAAGTGTTCAATAGACCATCACTTGGTTTCGAATATACCACTGTCAGGGCAAAAGAATATTTCCGTAGGGTTCGCAGGTACAACAGTCATAAACCCAGTGTCCAAACCAGTCCCAGTTACCATAGGAGCATTTACCGAACATTGTCCTTTCCTTCTAACTGAAAATTGTGGAGAAAATGTGTTGGGATTAAATTTGTTGAAAAAACTAGGTTCTGTTATACATTGCACGGCAGAAGGAGTGTTTTTAACGATATGGCCACACAATGCCCCTGTGTCAGAATTTATGTCCGAAGCGTTACCAGGGGAACTAAGTAAAGTACCAACCTGTATATGGCCAATGCATGACAACGATGTGGGATGTTTAAAGATAGAGCCAGTAAAGATTATTTTAAAAGAAGGTGTTACCCTACCGCGAATACCCCAATACAAAATTTCAGTTGAAGGTGAGAAAGGATTGAAGAGTATTGTTACTGATTTGGTGAAATTAGGGGTAATAGAGGAAATCACAGGCAGTACATGTAACAGCCGATCCTTCCGGTTTATAAAAAAGGAGGTAATGAGGTACCATACTGTTTCATAATTGATCTACGCGCATTAAATAAGGTAGTACATCCGCAATTTCCTCTAGTGCCAGACGTCACCACAATATTGACAATGATACCTGTTTCAGCAGAATATTTTAGTGTAATAGATTTGAAGAACGCATTCTTTAGTATTCCAGTGGACAAGGACAGTAGATACTTGTTCGCGTTCACATTAGGAGGACGATCATTTACATTTACGCGGATTCCGCAAGGTTATACGGAAAGTCCAAGTATTTACAGTAGAGCATTAAAAGAACAACTAGACATGCTGGAATTACCCGTGGGTTGTGTGCTTTTACAATACATAGACGATTTATTGCTCGCTGCAGACACAGAGGAGATTTGTAAAGAAAGCACTGTATTACTACTGTCACACCTAGCGGCACATGGCCATAAAGCTAGTTTGAAGAAATTTCAGTATAATCGAAAGGAGGTAGTTTACTTAGGCTACCTACTTTCGAAAGGAGGGAGAAGATTAACGCCAGAACGCATAGAAAGTATTTCTTGTATGCCTATTCCAAAGACACAAAAAGGAGTCAGAGCCATAATAGGCATGGCTTCATATTGCCGACAGGGATTGGTAATTTTGCGTTGATTGTGAAACCATTAGTGAATTTGACTAGAAAAGATAGGGTTATGCATTTGCAGCGGGATGAGGAATGTCAGAGAGCATTTGATGGATTGAAAACTGCATTATGCTCGGCTCTAGTTTTGGGTACGGCGAACTATAAGAACATTTTTATACTATTTGTGTGTGAAAGTGAAGGATGTGCATTGGCGGTTTTGACACAGGAACAGCGGCTATTTTCCTTCTGCGCTGGACCCTGTAGCGTGCGCACTACCACAATGTTTGCGATCTGTCGCGCCGGCTGCTGCGTCAGTGAGACAAGCAGAAGGGATGGTATTGGGGCACACTTTAATTCTGATGGTGCCACATGCCATAGACGTTCTATTAAATAGGACACAGACGCAACACCTCACCTCTGCTAGATTGACAAGATATGAGATTATCTTGTTTGCACCCCATATCCAAATTATGAGGTGTAGCGCTTTGAATCCTGCAGAATCAATGCCATTAACCATAAAAGAAATTGGGAAGAATGAATCACCCCCCCACGATTGCTTAATGGTCACTGAGGAAGAAACCAAGGGGAGAGTTGATTTAAGTGATATTCCACAGAAAGAGCCGGATGGAGAGTTATTTTGTGACGGCTCATGTTTTAAATTACCAGATGGCACGACAACTGCCGCAGTCGCTATCACTACCCTAGAGAGAGTTGTAGAAAGTAAAAGAATCCCCTATAATTCAGCACAAGCCACAGAAATAATATCAGTAACCAGAGCCTGCGAGATTTCTGAAAATTTGAATGTGAATATATATATACTGACAGTAAGTACACGTTTGGAGTGGTTCATAACTTTGGACTCTGGGCTGAGAGAGGGTTTCTGACATCATATGGTGCCAGAATTCAACATGGCCCTTTGATTGTACGATTGCTGTCCGCACTCACGTTTCCAAAGCGCCTAGCAATAGTGAAATGCGAGGCACATAAAAAAGTAACATGCAAAATAGGAGAGGGAAACGCGTTTGCAGACAGGATTGCAAAACAAACTGCCACTGATTTGAATACCAAGATGATGACGGTTCAGACAGAGGAAGTACCCTGTATGATAGAAGATGGAGTTGCGACTGTCAAAGAAATGCAGGCCGAGGCTACGGCCGATGAAATACAGGGATGGGCAGAGGGATCTGCTGAGTTGGATTTGGAGGGTTGTTGGGTGGATAAGGGAACTAGAAACTGGATGTTGCCAAATTCATATGTGACTGCAATGGTCACAATGGCCCACAGCCCTACGCACATCTGTGCCAAGAAAATGATACAGCACCTTTCTACAGTATGGCAGAATGCAAACATAAAAAAGAATGCAGAGAGGTTGGTGCAGAACTGCATCACGTGTTTACAACACAATGTAGGAAAGGGAACAGTGACACCAACAGGCAGTTTTGGGCCGCCCTCCATGCCGTTTGAGGTAGTTCATTTTGATTTCATAGAGATGGAAAGGTGCCAAAACTTAAAATACGTCTTGGTGGTAATCTGTGCATTCAGTAAGTGGGTGGAGGCATATCCTTTAAAAGACTGCACAGCGATGACAATGGCAAAAGTAATGTTGAAGGAGTATTTTTCCAGATTTGGCTTGCCCCGTGTCCTATGGTCCGTTAATGGACCACATTTTGTGGGTGCAGTGGTGTTACAGATATGTGCAGGTCTCCAGATTGATAAGAGATTCCATAGTTCAAGGCATCCGAGTTCTGCCGGTCTTGTGGAGAGGCACAATGGGATTCTTAAATCAAAGATTAGTAAGATTTGTGCGGGAAGCAAGTTGAGTTGGGTGGATGCATTACCAATGACACTATTATGCATGCGTACGTCTGTATAGGCTAAAACTGGGCTCTCCCCATACGAGATCATAATGGGGAGGCCGGCAAATGTATGGTGCGCACCTCAGCCAAAACGACTCAGTGAAATAGAACATCCTTTGCTTAGTACTTATTGTGGCCTTTTAATGCAGAAATTGCGTTTGATTCATCAGCAGGTGCAGGAGGCATTACCCATCCGGTATACCGGTCCGGGGGACGCACTGGAGCCAGGAGACTGGGTGCTGCTAAAAACTTCGAAAGAAAGTCATCATTAGCACCCAGGTGGCGCAGGTCCCATCAAGTACTTTTGGCGACGCAGACGGCAATACGGGTGGATGGAAGGAAGTCGTGGATCCATGCCACCCATGCTAAAAAGATTCCAACTGCACTGAAATTCTTGCCTGACACTGATGACCGGAAAGAGACAGCGGTCCCAGAAACAAAAGAAACTGTTGCCAATGTGCAGCCACCTGATCTGCAAAAACGTGAAGTGAAACTCGAAGCAAAGCCTGAGACGATTGCCAAAGAGGGGGAAGGGCAAAGAGTGCCCCAACGTTGCCCAGCAGAATCAACATCACTGCTGACCGACGTGAAATCTGCCTTGCAGATACCAGCAAAACCAAATTGCGTACCCCTTTGGTGCCCACCAGCACTTGCCAGCACGCCAAAGACCGAATCTGCATCATTGGCGCGGCACACACCAGCACCTGCAGTAGCGCCACAGGCTGACTTCAAGCCTGAATCTGAAAGTGCACCGGCACTGTTCACGGATCATACGATACCAGGGGCAAGGCGATACAACCTACGGCCTCGGAAGACAAAGTGATCTGCATTCTTTTTCTTTTGGTGTTTATGTCAACCTCTGGTTCAGCTCATGGACGGAGAAGGAACCAGGGCTGTAGAGCAGAGAAGCGTGAGAATTGTGCAAGTCGGACAATTCAAAACTCGCGCTCCTCGGTGCCATCATAAAAGTACGTGTCCGGAACCAGAGCGGACAAGCTGGGCGCACATGGTACTATGACAAGTGAGATAATTGATTAACAGTACATGTGTCCGGAACCAGAGCGGACAAGCTGGGCGCACATGATACTGAGGTGATAACTGATCAAAGGTCCTCTGAGCAGTATAAGAAGGGGCAAGTGATCTCGCCTAAAAACGAATAATCGAATCCAGGCTAAAAAAAAAGAGGACAGGCAAAACTGAATTGTGAGAATTCCATTGAACTTATAGACATCAGAGCAAGCGCGACGAAGAGAGATATCCACAACGAACTGTGATAAGGAAGAAGAAAGACGATGGAAAACATGCCGGGTCCGGTTCCAGCCTCCTCCTGCACCACCACCGCTGAGAATGCGTCAGTTATAAAGACTATAAGTTTAAGAAAAACGCATGGTAAAACAAATTGTATGCTGACACTAACGATAATAATGTGCTTTATGAGTGTGGTAGCACCAATATCGACTGCCCTAATATTATGGTGGGTAGAAACAATACACCCATTAGAAATGTTTTTACCAATAATTAATATATCCACTACTGAAAGCACGGTACAAGTGATCACTTATACCCTACCCCCAATGGAAGAAAAACACAGGGAAGGTTTTACGAATAACACCTTACTTCTGATAATGAACATGACACATGCAATCCTGAAGAAAACAAACTGCTGGGTGTGTGCCCATTTACCACAGCATGCTGGGAAAGGAATAGGGTGGTATGTGCAGCCATTACCATTAAGTTCTGCATGCAGAGCATCTTTAGGTGCAATGTTCTATGGGAAATGGCATGAGAGTAATACGGGTCAATTAGATAGAACCAACATGAATGAGTTTGAGGAGATAATAATGAAGCCTGTGGGTTGTTCCATTTTCCAAGAAGCACAAGTAATAGCCCCAGAGCCCACGAGGAAAAGCACACGAAAGATAACACGACAAAATAGACGAGATAGATTGTCCCCGCCAGAAAAAACATCTGTAATGACGTTTCGTGTAAAAACAGAAGGGAACAAAGATGCAATTCTCCCATCTTACACGGTGAATTATAGCCCAAGAACTGTCCCTTTTTGCCTAAAAAAGAAAGGATCTTTTTCAGTCTGAACATATACTGGTTGTATGAATACAGTGATACTAAAATGGCAAATAGAACCAGTATACGTAGGTGATCCAGTTTATTTTATATGTGGAGAGAAAGCATACCCTTGGTTGCCCAGAAACTGGGGAGGTACATGTTATCGCGGGCTATTGTTCCCAGGAGTATTCCTCTTGGAAACAGCAGCCATGGCCAAATTATCCAGAACTAGAGTCAAGAGGACTGACAAAGGTGTTTTAATAGCAACTGATGTAGCAAAATCATTCATTCCATTTTTAGGACAGATAGTGAACTCCTATAATATAAGGCAACTGTCCCGAATCCTAAAGAATACAATAAACACAACAACAGATATATTATTTAACATGACGTTGGAAGAAAGAGGAATCAGGTTAATGACGCTGCAAAATAGAATGGCTCTCGATGTAATCCTGGTTGATCGTGGGGGAATTTGCAAAATAGTGGGATCAGCATGTTGCGTTTATGTCGATGACTATTCCCCCACGATCTTTGAAGCAATACAGAAAATGCACGTTCTAAGCTCTGAACTTCCCACGGGAGAAGGGAGTTGGGAAATAGGATATACCCATAGTTTGTGCAGAGGTAACTGAGGGATGTACGGAAGGATGCATGCGACTGATAACAAAGAAAAAACAACCTCATGACCGAACTAGCCCAGACCCAAATGAGATGAGAGCAATGAAAGAGTTGATGGCAATAGATATTAATGAAGACAATGATGTCCACGATAGCATGCGAGACTCAGACATAAGTACTTCAGATTCATCATCACTAGAGGAGGTTTCAATAAATAGATGAGACGTTTGGCATACAGCCAAAGGAGGGTTTGTCAGTCTAGAAATCCAATTTGAGACCGCAAACGTATTTTGGTGGCCGTGGGCCAACCGTCTCATGCACGATATGACAGAATATAGGTTTTCGAGTTTTCCAATGAACGGCCATTTTGATGTAACAAGAATCACCATTTTGTTTTCCAACCATTGCTCATTGCTTTCTGTTCCTATTGCTTCGCAGTATATTTTCCGCTTACACTGCTCGACTGTGGAACATTGTTGTCTGTATATGTAAAGGACAAGGCCACAGGGCCGAGAGGATAACAAGAGTTTTGCTGAAACACAAACGTAGGCAGCGCCAGGAAGAATGCCCGGCTCCCTCCTTAATGTAGCCTTGAAGCAGAGCCGCAGGGCATTAAATCATTTCACAGCTGCCAGCCAGACTCGTTATATGGTAGAATATGTTAGAATAATACCGCTAAAGGTTTGAATTATGCTTTTCTAACGGCCCCCCTTTGCTGAGCCCACTAAGAGCATGTCGGCTCCCAGGACACGAATAGCACCTGATAGATAGCAAGGTCCGCAATGCAACTCCCCCCTGTATGTAGTTCACTTCCAACAACAGAAGCGCCGTGTTCTATTCAATAACCGAAAGATGCCTATGCACTCACAAATTGCAAATTGTTACTAGAATAGATGTTTGAAGGTGTCATAGTGGTCAGAGATGTCCATCATCACACCAAGTTCAAAGAAACCCAATGAAGAGGGGTGTTATACATGTCATAGCTGATTGTTTGATATGCATTTTGTATATATGTAACTGATGTTCGTATTTCGCTCCCTTGCGTCCCTCGAGGTCTAGAGATACACGTCGCGGGGCGTGAGACCGAGTTGGCCAACTGAGACTTTTGCTTTGCAATAAAACCCTAGCTTTGGGAATACAACCTAGTGTCTGGCGTCTCTATCGTGTGTGGTGACCCACCTTGTTTCCATAGACGTCAGGGTCCCCTAGGGGCCCCTATCAAGATGGTGCCCGAATAGGGACCCTCCCCCACTTGTTCCTTCGCGTAACGTTGTAATTGAGAAAGGCAGAGAACGACGAGGACGGGACGATCGAGCCGGGATCAAGAGGTGTTCGGGGCGCCCTGTAAAAGTGATGAAAGACTCCTTTGCAGATCTGCACACATCTGATCCCTGATCGACGTGCCTGGCTAGAGAACAAGGAGGCGAGGATCCCAAAACAAAGCAGAAGCCAAGAAATGCAGACACCTTTGGTGCGTCAGTATACAGACGACTTGATTTATCAAGTGAGTCATTCCCCGATTCAAAGCATCCTGATATTGGTTGAGAGTTGACTTTGCAAAATCAAACGCCCTAGGTAAGGTTGATTAACCAAGGGGAAAGTTGAAACATGCCTGGGGTATTGTCCACCTTGGCGGGGTTTTTCCGCTGTGGTAGACAATCTTTAGAAAATGGCCAAATTGTACCACCTGGGGGAACGCCGGCGTATGAGATGTATGTGAAGTATTGAGTGGGTGCGATAATATTCTGTGAGACTTGGCATAGGCAAACCAGAAAGCAACAAGACCATCAGTGGCCGATTAATGGTAGTTTTGAGATGGCGACAACAGAAGCGCCATTTTCTATTCAATAACCGAAAGATGCCTACGCACTCACAAATTGCAAATTGTTACTAAAATAGATGTTTGAAGGTGTCAAAGTGGTCGGAGATGTCCATCATCACACCAAGTTCAAAGAAACCCAATGAAGAGGGGTGTTATACATGTCATAGCTGATTGTTTGATATGCATTTTGTATATATGTAACTGATGTACATAATTCGCTCTCTTGCGTCCCTCGAGGTCTAGAGATACACGTCGCGGGACGTGAGACCGAGTTGGCCAACTGAGACTTTTGCTTTGCAATAAAACCCTAGCTTTGGGAATACAACCTCGTGTCTGGCGTCTCTATCCTGTGTGGTGATCTGCCTTGTTTCCATAGACGTCAGGGTCCCCTAGGGGCCCCTTTCATTAATACTTCACATATTCCCCATCTAGGAAATACTTCTCGTACTAAAAATTTTGCTGCACATGCGGAATCTGGGTGTGTACACGGACCAGCTTCAATCCACCTTGAAAAATGACATACTACTACTATCATATATCTGTATCTATTACAGACCTGCAACATATCGACATAGTCGATGTGTAAATGCTAAAACTGACCATTAGGTCTCGGGATAACTCCTCTAAGTGTTCCCAGTATGTGCCCACTGGTAAACTTTTGACATACGATGCAGTTCACTACATAAAATGCAACGTGTTCTAGCAAGCTCAGAACAAACCTGTCCTCCGCAATAGCTGCTGCGAGGCTTTCTATAGTGACATGCACAGGGTAGTACAGCTACTCCAACGCCACCCTTAATAAGGCTACAGGCATTACCGGTTTACCAGTGCTTTTCTGTTGCTACAATGCTTCGGAAGGGGATAAAGAACACCCACTCCGAAGCCAAAGGTCTTTCACATCATGCAGTGCTTCCCCTTGAATATCCATCAACTGAGTCTTAGAAAGGTTGTTAAAGCTTTCATGCACACTCATCATTACCACCATACTTCCATTCACATCCGGCGTATCAAATTTCATAATAATGTCTGAACATGCTACTCGTTTTGCTTCCTCGTCTGCGGCTTGATTTCCGTGTGAGATGAAATCTGTCCTTTTGGTGTGAGCTGCGAATTTAACTACTGCAATGCCTACTGGGAGCTGTAGTACTCTAATAAGTCTGTCGAATAAGGTGGCATGTTGCACTGGAGTGCCAACCGCTTGGAGGTAGCCCTTCCTTTTCTAACCTGCTAGCCCTGCCTGTACTGTCGACATCACATAGGTGGAGTCACTGTACACAGTCACTTCCTGGTCTACGTTTTTTCTCAAGCGCGACCATCAGCGCCACTGATTCTGCAGCCTGTGCTGAAAAGTGAGACGGTAGTCATGCACTTATCAATACTTCAAATTCTCCATTGGATGTGTGCTTTTTCACAGCGGCACCTGTATATCTCTGTCCTTCATTTTGATGAATTCTAGAACAACCGTCAATAAAGATAATCTCTCCAGTTGCCAAAGCATTTTCTTTCACCCTCGGAATCTCATCATAGAACTCCTCATAGTTTGAACAGTCATGTGCATGTTCATCTTCTGCCAGTGGTTCTGCTATAAGCATGGCAGGGTTTACTATTCTGCATCAAACTATTTACTATTTTAATCGCTGAATTCGGTATGACCACCTCGTAGGCCGAAGGTCTTTGAAAAGTCAACATACCCTTAGGTTTTTCCAAAATGGCAAACAAAGCATGTTCAACAAATAACGTCATGGAGCACCCCATTACAATGCTGGCAGTCTTCTCAATGGCGAACGCGGCAGCTGCCAAAGATTGTTCGCAGGGAGGGTGACCCCTCATTACTGGGTCTAAAATCCCACTGTAATATGCTAGGGGCTTATACCTCAACGTAGTTCTCTGCGTGAGTACTGCTGTCATGACTGTGCCATTGTGTGTGAAAATACGAACAATTCCTCAGCATAATTGGGAATCCCTAGAACTGGAGCTGTGCAAATTGCCTTTTTTAACTCATCAAACCCTTCCTCCATGTCCTTCTTGAATTGCCTGTGCTTTTTTCAGAGCCTGCAATAAGGGCCTTATATATTAATTGTAATCGAAAACCCATGCTCTCACTTAATTGCATAGTCCCATAAATCTTTGCATGTGCTTTATCGTATGTGGCTTTGCTGTTTTCAAAATATCCTCAGATCTTTCAGGTGTAACTTTCTTTCCTTCATGAGAAATTAAGTGCCCTATGTATAACACTTCTTCTAGACAATAGTGCGATTTCTCCTTGTCCACTTTATATCCTTTCTCTGCGAGAATAATCATTAGCTGAACTGAATCTTGTCTGCAATCTTCCTCTGAGGTGCTAAAGACTAATATGTCATCTACGTATTTCAAAACAACACTTTGGAAATCGATATTGCTTAAGTCCATCTGCAGAACTCTATTGAAAATCGATGGAGACTCACAGTACACCTGAGGTAATCTTGTGCTTTTTAACTTAGTCTGTCTGAATGTAAATTATGTCAGATCTTGAGAATCCGTATGCAATGGGATTGAGAAAAACACATTTTTCAAGTCAATCACAGTGAAATATCGCATCTCTACCGGGATACTACATAAGATTGTCGCTTTGAACTAGAGGGAACTCAGCCTCTACAATCAGATTAATTGACCTGATTTCTTGCACTAAACGCCATGACCACCCCCTTTACTTTTCTTCACAGGATACACTGACATATTACACGGTAACTCTGACATCACTAAAATACCTTGCTCCATCATGGCGGATATCGTCTTAAAAATACCTTTGTCTGCCTCTCGAGACATGGTATACTGTCATGCTCAAGGTAAAATTGCTCCTGGCTTCAGTTTAATCTTAACTTCTACAGCCCCATTCAATAAGCCTACGTCATAGGGTCCTGTTGTCCATAGTGAAACTTGCACTTTCACCATGTCCTCATCCAAAAATTTGTGACGCTTCCGTGCTAGCATCATTTTCTGAGGAACCTCACGTTTAATTGCTCTTACCCAACAAGTAATGCTCATTTCAAATACTACTTCGTCATCTGACGGATGGTCTCTAAACATATCCTCGTCAGTGACATCAGTCAATCTGTAACCTTCCCCAATGGCAATCACTGTACACCATCATCTGCCTTCATAATCAACTCCATCAAGTATAGCTAACTCTCTTTGCACTATAGCTGCTTGTAATTCTAAGGGAAAAACTCATCCATAGGTATATTTGGCCTAAATGAAAACTCATCAGGTATTCTCACAGTTTTACCCACTAAACCTGGTAGCCATATTAACACAATGCGTACCCCATAATGGAAGACCTCTGGTTCTAATGGTACTCTTTGTATGGACATTTGCACTGGAAATGCCTTAATAAAGTCACTCACGTTTAAATAATGCATTCCTGGAGTTGAACACACTAAACCTTCATCAGTGAACGAAATCGTCATGTTCAATTTTGTCATTAAATCTCGACCTAATATATTAACAGGTGTCTGTCTCGAATACAGTAACAGTACAGACATATCACATTCTCCTATAGAGAATGGCAATTTTTCAGTGAAAGGAACTCTACTTGTAGTTCCTGTGAAACCTTGAGCATTCATGGCATTCCCATATAATGTAAATTTCCCCTCTAGTATACACGAGCATGTTTCACCCTTGTCTATTAAAAAGAAAAAGATTTGCCCCCTATAGTGACGCCCTTGGTTCCTCTTGAGGATTGGGAGTCACTGATAGCACTGAACACATCAAGTCTCCCAGTGGGCTGTCCTATTGTAGGTACATGCTTATCCCTGTAACTGTGAAAGGATTCCCTCCCTCGAGAGTGTCACCCCCTATCCTAGGAGTCATTAACTCTCCTGTGTTTTGGCCCTGCTGTATCTGCATGGGTGAATGCTGTGACTGCCCTTGTGGAAGATTCATTGTTATTCGCTGTGTTTGCAAATCTTGCTGCACTCTCTGCACTTGTGTTTTTTGCGCTGTCTGATTTTCGGCGAACCCCTCTCCACTTGGTTGAGTGTACGCAGGTGGGTGTGTGGTTCCTCCACTTGAGAACTGGCCATTTTGCACAAGCCTTTGGCTTCCACATGTGAGTGCTATATGTCCTGTCATTCTACATGCCCAACATATAGGAGGTCTCCTAATCTGTCCTCCCTGCCTGCCTTGACTATCTTCTGCATATTTTGAAACCCACTCTGATTATTCGGGAAATGTCCCTGATTATTATGGAAGCTTCTACCTTGGAAGCCTCCCCTACCCTCTAGTACAAATACATTATTACCTTGATCGAACTGCCTTTGGTTATTCACCTGTGGCATGCTTGCTGCGAACCTGACTCTTCTTCGCTAGTCAACATCGCCCCTTCTATGGCGTATTTTGACAACTTATTCTGCACTCATTTTGCTTCCTCACCTTTACTAGCGTCGTCTTTCTTTCGATTCTTCTCCTGCAATAATCTACAATAATGCACAATGGTCAACTGTATTTCTGACCATGGTTTCGCTTCCATACCTACTAACTTCTTGAGCTGCTTCTGCACTGGGTCTGGCAGCCCTTGGCATAATATGTTATAGAATACAGGTATAGATTTCCCCCATGGTTCATGAGTTTCCAAAGACCACTGCTGTGCACAAGAGGATCCTCCCCTTCCTGCATCTTTCTTGCCATTATAGCTCCCATGTCTGACTACTCTGGATACTGTGCTTGCAGCGCTTTCCAGTCCGCCGTTTGCAGTTATTAAACGGCGCTCCATCATGAGTGGTATTCTGTGCAGTGAAACTTGAGTATCCTACTCTTGACCAAATGTCATCTGCTCTTTCCCCAAGAATAGCTAGAAGAACTTTAGTGTCTCCTATAGCTAACGTGTTTCCTCATGTCATTTTCTGTAACTCATTTATCCATTTCCCAGCACCAGAAGTTAAACTCAGAAGTTTACACCTTAAATTATCCTTATCCATCTGTGGCCATGGTATATACTGTGGTCTGGCTCATCCTTTCTCTAACAAAGGAAACTGTGAGATCCCAAACTCACATTCATCCCCAATCATTTGTCTGTCCATAGCAGGGATAATGGTTCCGCACTGCCTTCTTCCTGGTAGTGATCTCAGCCTGCTCACATAAGGTTGCGAGTCCCCGCTCTCACTATGGCTTCACCTTCTGGGTCGATCTACTCATGCCAGAGACTCTGACACCCGTGATTTGGGTAAATCTAGATCTGACCATCTCACTTCTTTGTCCATTGGAGGACATCCTTCAGGACCACATGCGTTATCTCCCTCTTCCTCACGGAAAGTTTCTCTGTCCTCGTCTGACATTTCCTGTCCTCAACTTGTGTGGCTTCCCTGCTCTTTGTCTCTATTCAGAGTTACTCTATCTAAAGACAACTCATTATGCTCAAAACTACACAAGCCTTCCTCTCTGTCATACAGCTGCGTACTCTCGAGTCAATCGTTTTGACCCTTTCCTTTCAGTTCTTTCTTAGTCCTCATATCATGATAGACTTTTTTGATTGTGTCCCCAATGCTTCTAGAGTTAAACTCATCCTCTAGATTTGCTCTAGTCGGACCTGGCATTGGTTCATGTGTCGGGAAGAATTCTTCTATCGCCTCCCATGCCACTACTGGATTTGGCTCCATTAATTCTTTTGCTAGCCGATCAACATCTCGCTTTCTCTGCCTTCTCTTCCGTTCTATTTCATCATCAAGCTCTCTTCGCTTTCTTGCTTCTTCTCTCACCCTGTCTTCTTTTCTTTTCACTTCTCTTCTCTCATTAGCCCTTCATATTTCTTCATCCTTTTGTCTTTGTATTCTTTTATCTCTCAATTTCTGTTCTTCCTCTTCCTCTCTTCTTCTTTTGCCCTCTGTCTGTTATCATGTTTTCTTTTCTCCTCTGCCCTTTCCTGCTTTTTCAGTTGTTCATCTTGATACAACTGTTCCCGTCTTTGTCTATCCTTCCTTCTCACCGCATCTCCTTTTGATCTCTCTTCTCTTTCCCTATCCCTTTTATCTTGTTTGTGTCAATCTTCATTTTGCCTCACTTCCCCAATGCTTATTCCATCAAGTTTTAGCAAAATCTGACCACCCATCCATTCATTCTGTATGAGCGCTACCTCATCAGCCTTATCTTACTCTCCTTTCCATCTGTTTATTTCCCATCCTATGTCTAAGGATGTACTTGGTCGATCACTTCTCTCCTTGTCCCTTCTCTCTTTGTCCCTTGGGACTTTAGAGATCACCTCTCTCTCAGGAATCTTCTCTGGACTTTCGTCGCTGCTATGCGCAGGCGACTTATATGCCGGATTGCTGTACCCTGTCGCTGCCTTAAATTCTCTCAATGGGTACACTCTGTCATCCTTCATACTATTGCTGTTTACTTCAGGCATGGCGGGGGAGCAGATGGCTCCTCACCCCCCTCTTTGCATATGTTAAGTTTCCAGTCCTCAGGAGGCAGCTCTTCTCTTTCCTCCTGGTACATTTTCCAAAGCTCTAAGCTTGCTAGCCTTTTATCTAACTTTTTTCAAGTGTATGCTGCACGCAAGTATGTCGTCATGTGCTGCAAAACTGCCTTTGGTAGTGATCCCCCTTGTGGCCATGGCATGAACATCTTATCTGCCGTGCCTTTAACCAATTCCGTACTGTAGTGTTTAAGCTTGGGTGTGTGTTTTGGTAACTGCTTGCATAAATGTATAAGCAGAGTGACATCATCCATTTTGACTCATCACACTTGACTGTCAATACTCACCTTTACTCTTTGCACTTTTGAAAAATATGTTTCAGAAAAACAACACAATATGAGCATGCACCAATCGTCGCAGCGCCAAGCCTTTTATGTCTCGTTTTTAACTATTTCAATCTACTTATTCTCTAAACATCATCAGTTCAATAAAATAAACAAATAATTAACTTTCAAGTCTTCGTGCTTTTTTTTTTGCGTCCCTTAATTTGTCTATTACTTCTTCGACACATATTTATTTTTATAACACATAAAACAAACGGACAAACTGACAAACTCGGCTGGCCCACGTATATCTCAGCCTACGTTCCTCAAGACTATATCTTCATTCACGATCTTAGTGATGCCCCTAAAAACACTCCTACGGAGTTTGAGTCATTTTCTTTAGACAGTCTTTAAATGTGTCCATGGCCTACGTTATCCGCTATTGGGACTCTAGATATGACTCCTTCTGTTACGTGCTATGACGTAGGGCACTGGGCTTACTCTAGTGTGACGTTCTTCGTTTCATAGTTTCTTAATTGCTTGGCAATCGTTTCCTCAAGTCAATTGCATAATAACTCCTCGACACTCATCGTCTCGAGTTGTTTTAACCCAACTTTCCTTTGTTACTTATTTCCCCTTATCACTCTCTCCACTTACTGCCCATTCACAATTTTGCCATCTCACTCAGTTTTACTTCACCATTTGCTTTTTTGACTTCCGACTCTCAGGATCGTCGCCTCTTCAACCAGCCCTTTCAACCTTCCGTCCACTCAGCTTCCTGTAGAAATTGGGAGGGATTTTGCCTAAAAACAAGGGACCCATCTCACCTACGCTTGCAAGCCTTATTTTAAACTAGTTTCCGCTATCTACAGGGAGCTTCACGTCCTTCCAGCCGAATGGCAGAGGACATCCGACATTGCCGGGACCCCAAATCTTACTAGGTCGACGGTTCTTTAACCATCATCTCTCTGCTACCATGTGAACCGGGACAGCCGACCCAGTCCTTTAAGAAGAGGTAGCAATACTTTGAGATGAATAAGGATGCAGAAGATACTCAAACATCAATAATCAAAACGAATCAGGAAGTTCGCAAAGTTAACTGTTTTAATGTCAATTATCTAAAACAGGAAGTACAACGGTCATCAACGGACGTCTCACAGCATGATATCAACGAAATTCATAAAAAACATCATCTTTATAGAAAATAAGTGTCATTTCTGACGTTAACCTACGTATTTGCTAAAGTCATCCTACATGGCAAACTACAAAAAACTAGTGGCAAATGTGATAGGCTTAGAGGAAACATCTAGGTGTGCGTTCCATACTATTCTAAGAAAGTGATAGGGTCTCTAATATCAGGTGGGGCAACTAAGCCTTCCCCTAAAGCAGGTCACTTTGAACGTCACTAAATACACAACGTTCCATTGGTTACACAAACTATAGGGCCCTTAACTACACGGCCCCCTATAATTGGCTGTCACTCTTACATCCGTCAATACTTTTCCACCCACGTTAGCAGCACTCAGGCTGGACTTCCAGGTGCTGGTGGGTTGGTCATTACCATTGCTTCCCACCAATTAGCATATAAACTATCATCACCTCAGTGGTCTGCACATCAATTAAGGCTTTGAATTTGGCCTTGGAAATGTTCCTTGCTCTGGAGAATATGAGGGATTGGAGGCACGCTCTGTCTCCTTGCGTGGGTGTGGTTCATCATGTTTGTCCAGCTTCATCCCTCCACGTGACTGAAGACCACAAACTTGAGCTCTGGTGCACTTACAATACTATTATTTAATTAACCTCTGACGTCTTCCTTGTTTTCGTGCATGTCTTCTGAACAGAACTTTCATTCTTTCACACGATTGTAACTACTGTCAGATCCTCCCAGCGTAACACAACTTTAGCTTCATGGAGCTGGTCCAGCTTTGCCTTTCTGAGATTCACTTCTTTAATTCAATTGTTTTTCTCAACTGTGACACACTGGAAAAGGCCTTTCCATTCTTGGTCCAGCTCTGCTATAATACGTAGTGGAATCATCCATAGTTTACTTACTCCTATATATATATATATATATATATACGTTGTTGCTTGCTGCAGTCTATTCACTACTTAGCTAGCCTCAAGAATACTTTGTCTGCTTGCGTTTCTTTGCCTCTGTACACGTGTAAAATAACTTGATATCTTCATTGTTTTTGTAGCATAAGCCTCTTCATCTCGAGCCCAAGATGTTGCTTATTTTTGATACTTTCTTGATGCCTTATAGAATTTCTACATTCTGTTGTCTGTCTCTACATCTCTTCTAGGTGCATCAGTCTTACTTCTTGTGACATCACCAGTCGCACAGTTTGCTTCTTTTTCATGCTTCCTCTGGAATTTCATTCAAATGGCCATCATACTATCATGTATGCAGGTATGGTTTTCTCAACGGGAACCTTGCCTCCAGCATTCTCATTGGTATCTGTATTTTCACTGGTACTGCACCTGTTTCACACTCTAGCTCCCAACATATAGGCAATAGGGGTGAGATGCTTGGGGGGGGGGGCTACTTGGCTCTTTATCTACAACAATATTTCACAATCTCGCCCAAACTACAATGATCCACAGGAGTAATTTAAGGAAGAGAGTGGAGTTGCTACAGTCATTGATGAAAAAGTATCGACAGAAGTTCACTTCTGGTTTCCACTTCTGTCATGAGGATTGGTCTGTGACAATAGCAAGGGTGGGGGGAGGGCTTGCACTTCTTGGATTTCAAGACGGGGTTGACAGTGGGAGAAACATGACCACTTGCCATCAAAGAACTCAGTGTCACACATTCCTATAGAATCCTCCTTGCATTGGCACCTGCTAATAAGCAGGCAGATTCCATAGGATACAAAACTCAAGAAGAGACTCCAGGGTGTAGAGTGGGATGAGTCACCCCTGGTTAGATGCTTACAACAAAACAGAGCCATCAAACAACACACTGTGCAGGCATAGGTCAGTAGCCTCATTAATTATATGGATTTACTGGTTGCTCTGGATGTTATCAGCTCATGACAACAACTAGAAACAAATATGCTTAAATAGAATGTGTGAATCCAGAATGTCTCTTACAAAAAATATACTTTATTCACAATGATTTTGCTTTAAAATACATCATACAACAAATTACTCAAAAGTGACTTGTGCATTCCTTCAAAGTGAATTGTGTATAAGGTTACATTACCATAATATTGAGCGCAAGCAATACAAACAGAGCTAAAAAGAGTGCAAGACGCTAACCAACCTCAAAATAACAGGCTGTAACACATCACACTTCAATGTTACAAAACCACAGTTTTGAATCTTTGGTTATAAACACTACTGAAGTGTAGCAAAAGACAAAACTCTAATAACGTGTTACTCAGCTACTCTGCTGTAGCTGGACTTTTCCCAACATGTTTCGCTCCTCCCAATATTAATATATTCTTAAAGGAACTTCTTCAGGGGATTTTTTTCAGATGAAATTGCTTTAACCTTACAACATAAACATTTAGTTTTTAACTTAAACCTTTTTAACTCCTAAATACATTCATTTAGATAATATTGTGTTATTGAGATGAGCTTGCACACATGATATCTGTAGTCACCTGTAACACAATGTAAAAACAACCTTGATTAGTGCTGTCATCGTGATTCTATTGGGCCTTCTCTTAAAATTAAATCAAGAGAAAAGTGCTTACCACCGGTTCTGTTGTAGTTCCGGTGGGCGAAGCACCTATCAAACAGGTTACCACCTAAAAGCAAAACATATACACATACTTATTCCAGTGCCCAACAATCATCACCAATTACTACAGTGCAAAACAACTACACAATTTTGTACAACAAGACTACAAAATTGAGTTAAGTCCCCAACTCCTGTATCGTCTCTTGCATATGTTAAGGATATGCTTGCACACTCGAAAGGGAGCATTGTAGATACCCCATGTCATGTCTGGTACTTAATGAGCGGTTTGACACACAATACATGTAACTTGCTAAAAGTGCAGGCAGGTACAACTCATCTCTAGCTTTAATGTCGAACCTCATCAAAATTGAGGAAAGTATTCCCAAAGCATCACATTACAGGCATGCGTGGCTATTGAAACTGTTGATTCAATAAAATAGACATATAAAGTAAATGGTGTAGGTGCATTAATTCCTTGAAAAACTGTGATCTAACACTTGGTTGAGAAGAAGAATTACGTTTACCCATGTGGAATATTAATATCCCATTAGCAAACTCACCTTTAAAAGTGTGGTCACGCGTTCAACAACATTTTTATGAGCTGTTTGGGGGCAAGCCTTGCTCGCATTATCTGGGCTCTGTGTTATCACAGTGTCTGATCATATGTGTATCACGCACTGTCATCACATGAGTACAATGGTTGCTATGTATACCATGCTTATCTCCACTGATTAACATCTGTTTGAATTGGCAGTCATCTTAACCTAGTATGTGCTGCCACGCTCGACATTATAAGCTCCAGATGAAATAGGCCTGCCTTGAAGATATAAGATGAGTGTCAATTTTAAATTGCAATCGACACTGACCGAATTTGTGACACTAATAGAGATTTTAATCATAATGTCACCGATATGGTCACAGTCATTGTCCCGAAATCTGTGAAGGTTACACCATATTTAACTTTTTTATATGAGTGTAAAAGTGGATGGGCTGTGTACTCTCTCTCTGTTCTGGTGGTGAGTTAAACTGACGTAAGGTTGAAAAAATTAGAGCCAGAAGTTTTCATTATCCTGTTGGCAGGCAAAAACCTGACCATAAACCGATATGTGAGTCATATTCAGTGCCAATCATTACTCTCGTTCAAACCAGTCTCGAGACTATTAGTCATAAGGATGAGCCACTGTTCTTGTCCATACAGTCTTTTTTTGTCTTATGTTGTATTGCCGCTGGGATGGATTGTTAATAGCATGGTCCTGTACAGTCCTTCAAATTCATGCTCCAACATGGTGAAATGTCCCACTAATGGTGCATTGAGTACTTGGTTCCTGTTGAAGCTCTTATGCTCATATATCCTAACTTTGATCTTACTTTCTGTTTTGCCCATATACATTTTCTGACATGTACCCCAGATGGCATACACTACCATAGGGATGTTGCAATTGGTCAATATCCTCTGAGACTACACTCTATCTAGGCCAATGTCCACCTCACTTGTTCTTTTGGTTTGTGCACAGCAACTGCACTGGGCACAGGGGGTATGACCTGATGGGTTTGGTAAACCCCAAGTTCCTGTGGTGCTTAATTGTCTATCGTTGGGCACACAAATGCCATCGCCGGTGAGTAGTCTTTGAGATTTTTACCCATTTTGAAAGCGCATCGTGGATGAGCTAATGGAGCATTACCACCTTCTAAGATGTTCCAATTTCTTCTGAAGATCTTAGTAATTTTCTTAGACAGATGATTAAAAGTACTAACAAACACAATGTCATCATTCTTCTCCTGTTTGTTCTTATATTCTGATTGGGATTCCCTGTTGGTATTTCTAGCTCTTTTGTGTGTTTTTCTCATGATTTGTTTAGGGTAACCCCCCTGCCTGAGTTTTGTACTCAAATTACTGGCTATTACATCTTGAACATAAAAACTATCAGAATGGTAAATGTATTCTAGTGTGCCAGGAATGACAACTGAAAAATAACAAGAGTGGTTTTATGATATGGTTTAACCTTCAACACCTTCTCAGTAAGATCAGCCGTGATGGTGCTATTTAAAACAGGAATTTCAGAAGTACTCTGGCTTGATTTAAACTTTAGAAAACGATTCTGATCATCCATGCATACGAAGAACTCCTCAAAAGAGACTGCATTTTAGTTCCATACCAGCAGAACATAATCAATATAACGTTTCCTGAACTTAATGTTGCTTAAGAACTGATTATAACCTAACAATATGCTGCTAGTTTCATGACTCTCGACTTACAAGTTGGCTACTGTGGGTGCCACTGCTGAACCCATAGCTGTTCCATGTACTTGGTGGAACATTCTGTTATTAAACATGAAATCATTTGGAGTAAGAGAGACTTTCTTGCACCATAAAATGAAGAAGTTACCATGCCGTTTTCTAAACAACAGTTCCTGAATCATATTGATGGTAGCCATTTGAGGGATATGTGTGTAAGGTGACACTACATCAATTCCTACCAGTATATCTTGTTTATCTTCAAAAGGCTACCCCGCTATTAGATTGATCACCTAAGTGGTGTCCTGTATGAACAATGTCATTTCCAGTACAAATTGTGTCAAACGATGGTCTGCGAATTTAAAAAGGGGTTCCAAAATGGAGCCTATCCCAGAAACTAAGTGGTATCCTGGCGGACTCACCAAGGTTTTGTGAATTTCTGGTGAGATACAAAACTTGGGAATGCTAGGGTGAACTCAGGGATGTCATTTCACCTAAATGCCAGGGGTAGCAGAAGTGACATCTCATGATCCTTGAACTCGGATGACATCACAGGAAGTGAATAATTTACCCAACCCCAAAGTCACATCACGAGAAGCGATGGAACACAGCCTTTTACCCCTTATCAAAACAGGAACGGACATCACATAGCATTGTTCCTAAGTACTCTACGAAAAATATGGTTATGATATCACTATAATGTGATATACATTTCATACAAGAATGGATCACCATATCTATCGCTAATATCAGTGTATATAGGCCCATATTACCAAATTACTGTGAATGCAAGCTGACGTACAAGGCAAAATAATAATGATGCGTTATTATAAAGCGCATACGCTTAAGTGCTTTATATAGAACAAATATACATACAATATCACCCAACCTGTGTTGGTACTCATTTATCGACCTCAGAAGGATGAAAGACTGAGTTGAGGTGTTTAAGAACAGACTAAATCTGTGGCTCACCCGCTGAAGTGTCCCTGAAATAAACCATTAATGAGTTCAGCAATTATTGTATAGAATTCCAGAAAGACAAATTATTTGTTATTCCTATTCTTTCCTATTTATGGTCACTGCTCAAAGTGTTACACTTGTGCATCCCCCTGTTTTCTTTGAGAGGCTTGAACAAGAAAGCCTGCCACTCCAGAAACAAAGAGAGACATGGTGCTGGCCACAGCCCAGGAGCTTACATTTAAAAAGAAATATTTAAAATAAAAATGTGTTTTTTAGGGCTTGCAAGGGAGTCCACAGGGGTAGCAAGGGAGACCTCAGGGGTTGCAGTTGCGACCCCTGGTGACCCCCAAATGACACCCCTGAAGTGCAGCCAGGACAGCGCAGCTCTAGGTAAGTGCTAGGAGGCAGGGGTGCTGTAGGGGTTACAGCTTACAGACCCTAGTGCATGATAGGCAGGAGGCAGTGCAATGAAGACTGGTCTAGGAGGAGCCTGGTACCCAAAGAAACATTAAGGGTACCAGGAAACCAGTCAGCATTGCAGACAGATAGGTTAGCAGGGAAGTGAGAGAGAGAAGGCCGTGGCAAAAAGGAAGGTCTTCAGATGCTTCTGGAACTTCATGTGATCCGGCTCAAATCCGAAAGGGGCAGGGAGGCCATTCTAGAGGGAAGGACCTGCAGAGGAGAGAGATATACCTCCTACTCTCTGTCAAGAGATGCGTCTGTCTCTCAGAGAGTCACAGGCAGCAGAGCGAAGGGCTCTAGAAGGAAGGTATTTCGGCAGAGAGAGTTAAATGTAGTGCTCCTTGCAGCCACTGGGAGCCAGTGAAGAGATTTCAGGGCTGGAGAGATACAGTCCCTGGGATTTAGGCCAAGGCTATGTCTTGCAGTCCTTTTCTGGATTATTTGCAGAGGGTGGAGAGTAGAGGCAGGAAGATTGAGAAAGAGGCTGTTGTTTTAGGCAGAATCATGTACAGTGCCCTTAGGGACCACTACACACAATTAAGACTACAGGTGGCAATACAAGTTTTACCTTTGGTACAAGCCTGTACTACTATGTTAAAGTGGTAGCAGTAGCGGAGCAGCCAGGCTTATCTCAAGAGTATATCAGCAGTAGCAGAGATTACACAAAGGGACCACAATTACTGTGACTCAAGCAAACACTGACTCAAGGTTTCAGGTAAAAAATATAAGTATATTTATTTTTAAACTGTTTGTTATAAACACAACACTTCTATTAATTCAAAACCACACGTAAAATACGCTACAACCAACCAATTCACTTTGTACTGGATAACTTCAAGGTAAGTACCCTATGTTTTAGCGGACCGGTGTGGTGAAACAAAACACGTTACCGGGAATACATATGCGATCACTTTTTGACAGTAATGACAGTTCGGTCTTACTAAAGAAACGCGTATCCGCGGCAAGAAATGTTACCGGGTCAAAAACACACTTAGCACCTGGGTTAGCCAGAGAGAGTTGGGGGCAAAAATCATAGGCAATACTTTTGTCAAGGCAGACAGAATCAGAGAACACTCATGGACAGGAATTCAAGAGTTAATAGGCTGGAGCCAGTGTCAAGTGGAACCGGGTTCCTGTTGTCGAGGATCACACAGTCGGACAGTTCGAGATTCAATGTAGCCAGGAGTACTTAGATATTGTCAATGGAGGAAGCAAATGTTATAAGAAGGAGGGAAGATAAGGGCAAGCCTTGTAGGAGGAGAAAAGGGATTCACCCAAATTCCTCAAGCAGAACACAGTACCTTATTCAATGAAGAAGCTGGTGCCACGGCAGTTGTTCCTGGTAGTTTCCTGCAGACCCACGGTTCCTGGTGCTTCGGCAAGAAGGAGGATATCTGGAGGGGTCTGCACCACACAGGGATGAAGCCGGCACCAGCAACGGTGAATAAAAGGTGCGCTTCTTAAAAACTAGAGAGGCTCTTCAGATGGCTATCCGGACCACTAAAGCAGTGTGCAGCGATTTCAACCATGAAGAGAATCCTCTGGCTGTAGAAGATGAGCTGGTTATCCCCACCAGGCACAAGGGAAGAAGACTCCGGACTGGATCTTCTCTGGTCGTTGAAGGGTAGATAGCTCAGGACTGCAGCAGGGTTTCACTAGGACGGGATAGTTGCAGCAGCCGACTTCTTCTCCGCTTCTCTTCGGTTCTTTGTAGTTCCAGTGGTGGCTCTTACTTCCAGCCCAAGAGTGCTGCCTTTTATGCGAAAATCCCCCATTCACACAGCCTGGCTGCCAATCATGCAGCAGGGGGGTCGTCCGGCCCGGACAACCACCTCAGCCAATCATGGCAAAGTGCGACTTGGGTTTCCTAGGATACCCTGTGCAGGGGATGACTACACCCCTCCCTCACATTCAGCCCATATAGACAACCAGGCGCCTAGAGGAGGGCTTCTTGGCAGAAGCCTGCCAAAAGAAAGTGAACAAAGTAGGCAACCCTGGTTTGCCGTGCAAAGTAAAACACAAGAAGGACTTTAACAAAAAGAAATGGCGAATAAACCCGACCAGAGCAACAAGAAAAAGTATTTGGTCAAGCGGGTTTAAGTTCGAGGCTAATATAATAGCCTAAAACAATACCATGTTTATATAGTTTAATCACGGTAGAAAAGTTAGGGTAGATACCACTGCCACCAGCCAAGTCTAAATGTTAAAAGAGCGAAACAATGCTCTAGGAGGTACAGATAAAAAGGACTAAGGATTAACCCTTTCCAGTAATCCATGTAAGATGGGGGTACTGGATCTGTGGTTAAATGACTAAGTAAAGTTAATGGCAACTTTACCCTTTTCTGGGGGACAGTAGTCAGCCCCAGAAATGGAGTCGCTGGGAAGTCTAAAAGACAACCCTGTGTCACTGCACTGAAGGTGCTGTGTAACACACAAAAGAAGGGGGCTACTGAAGTGGTGTACTCCAGAGTCCACAATCACAAAAGCAGAGGAAATACACATGGCAAAACATGGGTAAGAGTGGGGGGAAAGCTCACACTCTTACCAAGTGAAAAAAATAAACTCCAGAAATCCAGCAAAGATGCTGGGGGACTCACTAGGTGAGGGAAATTAGTCATATAATGAGAATTCTCCCTAACATGTTGCAATAGTCAAGCCTGGAGAGAACCAGGGCTCTGGAAACAGTGAACTTCTGGGGGAAAGTGAGAAGGCGTAGAATACCTGTGAGGAGGTGCAGCTGGAATTGAGCCTTTTCGGCAAGGTTTGTAACGTGAGGAGAAAAGGAGAGAGTGGAGTCGAAGATGACTCCAGGAGGGCAGCCAGAGTGAGAGAGGAAAAGCAGGAGACGGAGTCCCAATGACAAGGATCTCCATCTTACTGGCATTATGGCAGAGATCGTTGGAGGCACACCAATCCTGGATTGCAGATATACAGTCAGACATGAGCGAGGGAGATAAGGCGGCTGAGGGAAGCCTGAACGAGAGCTGAGTGTCATCTGCATGACACTGAAAGTTAGAAGAGAAGGTGGAGATCAAGTGGGCCAAAGGGACCAGATAGACATTGAAGAGCCAGGGTGAGATGATCGAGCCCTGGGGGACACCACATATGGAGAGAGAGGTGGTGGAGAGAAAGGATCCATGTTGGACGGTCCAGGAGGAAGGAGGACAGCCATGCCAAGGCCTGATCCGTGATGCGCAGATTCTCACAGAGTCGATTGATTAGGGTAGCGTGATTAACCGTGTCGAAAGCAGAGGAAAGGTCAAGGAGGATGAGGACAGAGGGAGAGCAGGAATCAAGATTAGAGATCAGATCTTCACAGGTGTTCGGGAGAGCAGTTTCCATGCCTATGACTGTTCCGAAGCCAGACTGATGGACATGGAGACAACCAACAGATTCAGTGTGGAGAGTAAGCTGGGTGATGGCCAGTTTTCCCAGGAGTTTGACCAGTTAAGGGGTTATAGAAATCGGGCGATAGTTTGCCAGACAGGTAGGATCGGCAAAAAGGAGGGGGTGCGCAAGGGAGTGCTTGAGGAGAGAGGGGAAGATGCGTCTGTCTCTCAGAGAGTCACAGGCAGCAGAGCGAAGGGCTCTAGAAGGAAGGTATTTCGGCAGAGAGAGTTAAATGTAGTGCTCCTTGCAGCCACCGGGAGCCAGTGAAGAGATTTCAGGGCTCGAGAGATACAGTCCCTGGGATTTAGGCCAAGGCTATGTCTTGCAGTCCTTTTCTGGATTATTTGCAGAGGGTGGACAGTAGAGGCAGGAAGATTGAGAAAGAGGCTGTTGTTTTAGGCAGAATCATGTACAGTGCCCTTAGGGACCACTACACACAATTAAGACTACAGATGGCAATACAAGTTTTACCTTTGGTACAAGCCTGTACTACTATGTTAAAGTGGTAGCAGTAGTGGAGCAGCCAGGCTTATCTCAAGAGTATATCAGCAGTAGCAGAGATTACACAAAGGGACCACAATTACTGTGACTCAAGCAAACACTGACTCAAGGTTTCAGGTAAAAAATATAAGTATATTTATTTTTAAACTGTTTGTTATAAACACAACACTTCTATTAATTCAAAACCACACGTAAAATACGCTACAACCAACCAATTCACTTTGTACTGGATAACTTCAAGGTAAGTACCCTATGTTTTAGCGGACCGGTGTGGTGAAACAAAACACGTTACCAGGAATACATATGCGATCACGTTTTGACAGTAATGACAGTTCGGTCTTACTAAAGAAACGCGTATCCGCGGCAAGAAATGTTACCGGGTCAAAAACACACTTAGCACCTGGGTTAGCCAGAGAGAGTTGGGGGCAAAAATCATAGGCAATACTTTTGTCAAGGCAGACAGAATCAGAGAACACTCATGGACAGGAATTCAAGAGTTAATAGGCTGGAGCCAGTGTCAAGTGGAACCGGGTTCCTGTTGTCGAGGATCACACAGTCGGACAGTTCGAGATTCAATGTAGCCAGGAGTACTTAGATATTGTCAATGGAGGAAGCAAATGTTATAAGAAGGAGGGAAGATAAGGGCAAGCCTTGTAGGAGGAGAAAAGGGATTCACCCGAATTCCTCAAGCAGAACACAGTAACTTATTCAATGAAGAAGCTGGTGCCACAGCAGTTGTTCCTGGTAGTTTCCTGCAGACCCACGGTTCCTGGTGCTTCGGCAAGAAGGAGGATATCTGGAGGGGTCTGCACCACACAGGGATGAAGCCGGCACCAGCGACGGTGAATAAAAGATGCGCTTCTTAAAAACTAGAGAGGCTCTTCAGATGGCTATCCGGACCACTAAAGCAGTGTGCAGCGATTTCAACCATGAAGAGAATCCTCTGGCTGTAAAAGATGAGCTGGTTATCCCCACCAGGCTCAAGGGAAGAAGACTCCGGACTGGATCTTCTCTGGTCGTTGAAGGGTAGATAGCTCAGGACTGCAGCAGGGTTTCACTAGGACGGGATAGTTGCAGCAGCCGACTTCTTCTCTGCTTCTCTTCGGTTTCTTGTAGTTCCAGTGGCGGCTCTGACTTCCAGCCCAAGAGTGCTGCCTTTTATGCGAAAATCCCCCATTCACACAGCCTGGCTGCCAATCATGCAGCAGGGGGGTCGTCCGGCCCGGACAACCACCTCAGCCAATCATGGCAAAGTGCGACTTGGGTTTCCTAGGATACCCTGTGCAGGGGGTGACTACACCCCTCCCTCACATTCAGCCCATATGGACAACCAGGCGCCTAGAGGAGGGCTTCTTGGCAGAAGCCTGCCAAAAGAAAGTGAACAAAGTAGGCAAACCTGGTTTGCCGTGCAAAGTAAAACACAAGAAGGACTTTAACAAAAAGAAATGGCGAATAAACCCGACCAGAGCCACAAGAAAAAGTATTTGGTCAAGCGGGTTTAAGTTCGAGGCTAATATAATAGCCTAAAACAATACCATGTTTATATAGTTTAATCACGGTAGAAAAGTTAGGGTAGATACCACTGCCACCAGCCAAGTCTAAATGTTAAAAGAGCGAAACAATGCTCTAGGAGGTACAGATAAAAAGGACTAAGGATTAACCCTTTCCAGTAATCCATGTAAGATGGGGGTACTGGATCTGTGGTTAAATGACTAAGTAAAGTTAATGGCAACTTTACCCTTTTCTGGGGGACAGTAGTCAGCCCCAGAAATGGAGTCGGTGGGAAGTCTAAAAGACAACCCTGTGTCACTGCACTGAAGGTGCTGTGTAACACACAAAAGAAGGGGGCTACTGAAGTGGTGTACTCCAGAGTCCACAATCACAAAAGCAGAGGAAATACACATGGCAAAACATGGGTAAGAGTGGGGGAAAGCTCACACTCTTACCAAGTGAAAAAGAAAAACTCCAGAAATCCAGCAAAGATGCTGGGGGACTCACTAGGTGAGGGAAATTACCATTATAATGAGAATTCTCCCGAACATGTTGCAATAGTCCAGCCTGGAGAGAACCAGGGCTCTGGAAACAGTGAACTTCTGGGGCAAAGTGAGAAGGGGTAGAATACCTGTGAGGAGGTGCAGCTGGAAGTGAGCCTTTTCGGCAAGGTTTGTAACGTGAGGAGAAAAGGAGAGAGTGGAGTCGAAGATGACTCAAGGAGGGCAGCCAGAGTGAGAGAGGAAAAGCAGGAGACGGAGTCCCAATGACAAGGATCTCCATCTTACTGGCATTATGGCAGAGATTGTTGGAGGCACACCAATCCTGGATTGCGGATATACAGTCAGGCATGAGCGAGGGAGATGAGGCGGCTGAGGGAAGCCTGAACGAGAACTGAGTGTCATCTGCATGACACTGAAAGTTAGAAGAGAAGGTGGAGATCAAGTGGGCCAAAGGGACCAGATAGACATTGAAGAGCCAGGGTGAGAGGATCGAGCCCTGGGGGACACCACATATGGAGAGAGAGGTGGTGGAGAGAAAGGACCCATGTTGGACGGTCCAGGAGGAAGGAGGACAGCCATGCCAAGGCCTGATCCGTGATGCGCAGATTCTCACAGAGTCGATTGATTAGGGTAGCGTGATTAACCGTGTCGAAAGCAGAGGAAAGGTCAAGGAGGATGAGGACAGAGGGAGAGCAGGAATCAAGATTAGAGATCAGATCTTCACAGGTGTTCGGGAGAGCAGTTTCCATGCCTATGACTGTTCCGAAGCCAGACTGATGGACATGGAGACAACCAACAGATTCAGTGGGGAGAGTAAGCTGGGAGATGGCCAGTTTTCCCAGGAGTTTGACCAGGTAAGGGGTTATAGAAATCGGGCGATAGTTTGCCAGGTAGGATCGGCAAAAAGGAGGGGGTGCACAAGGGAGTGCTTGAGGAGAGAGGGGAAGATCCAGTGGTGAATGAGTGATTACAGATTTTGGCCAAGGCTGGACCAAGGGTGGAAATGTGGTCCTTCATAGTTCTGTAAGAGCAGTGAGGCACCTGTTTGTACAACGCTTTCATAGATCGGACTTGTCTAGAAACATCATCATGTGTTGTCAGAGAGAAGGAGAAAAAAGAAAGAGGAGAGGGAGAGGCGACCAGATGGGGCCTGCGAGAGGTAAAGGAAGAGGAAGAGGAAAGTGAGGACAGGATGTCCTGAGTTTTTGTGGTGTAGTGAGAAGCCAACGCCATGCAGCGGGCCTTGGAGGGAACAGGAGAGGTCGAGACTGCAGTAGGATTGGCCAGCTCCTTGCAGATTTTAAAGAGTTCAGCCGTATTGTTGGATGCTGCAGAGGTACAGGCTTGGATATGGGCCCTCTTCTTGGAGAGGACAGAGAGTCTGTGTTGCCTTTGGACAGGTGGCAGGCCTGTTTGTCAGATGATGCACCCGAAGCCATCCACTTCCTCTCAGCCACCCTGCACTTGCGTTTCAGAGTGGCGAGGTCAAGGTCATACCAAGAGTTGCACTTGGAGGTAGGCTTCAGGCGGATTCTCATGACAGGGGCAAGGATCTCCAGAGTGTTGGAGATAGAAAGATGCAGGTTATAGAGGGCTGTGTCAGAGTGCAAGTGGGTGGGGCAGAGAAAGTAGCAACAAAGGCTTCCACTGACACTCGCTTCATGGGGAAAAGGACAGAGAAGGAAGATGGCATTGCTGGGATAGGCTTTGTCTGGGGGACAAGAAGTTTCAGGTGGGAAGAGAGCAGACAGTGGCCAGTCCAAGACAGAGGAGTGGTGAGAGGGTTAGAGTGAGGGATGTCTAAGGAGATGAGAACATCCAAGATGTGTCCGCCAGAATGTCTCGGACCAGAGGGTAGGATGAAATGGGAGAGAAAGTCGCAGAGGTTGCGGAAGAGCCCAGAGAAGGGATTAGACACATCCAGGTGGATGTTGAGGTCTCTGGGGAGGAGAAGTTGAGAGGTAGAGGATAGGAGAGAAGAGGAGAAGTCAACCTATTCTGAGAGGAATATGGTGACCTAGCCAGGAGGCCTATAGATGGTGGCCATAGTCAAATAGAGGCCAGGAGAGATAGAGAGCCTACAGACCAGGCATTCAAAGGAGGAGTAGGCCTGCATAGGAATTATAGAAGCAGGGATCCATTCCGGAAAGATCAGGGCCACTCCACCTCCGGGCTGGTTGGTTCTGGGCTTGGAGAGGATCTTGTAGCCCTCAGGGAGGAGATTGTCAAAACTCGTGATAGAGCTGGCCATGAACCATGTCTCAGTGAGAGCAAGGACATCCATTTAAAGGTTTTCGAGGAGGTGGCAGATGTCAGAGGAGTGTTTGACAGCAGAGCAAGAGTTTAGAGAAGCGATGTGGAGCAGGTTGCCACATTTGAAAGCCTTCTGGGGTGGTGATCCGGAGCGCGGTCGACCCAGTGGAAGCGGTTGAGGTGTTCGAGAGTGGACAGCAGTAGTAATCCGAGGAG
Source organism: Ambystoma mexicanum (assembly GCF_040938575.1). Lineage (NCBI taxonomy): Eukaryota > Metazoa > Chordata > Amphibia > Caudata > Ambystomatidae > Ambystoma > Ambystoma mexicanum. Next base: position 759,111,579 of record NC_090939.1, read on the forward strand.
TGCAGGTGCCATGATGGGGTGTTATTCAACAACATCAAGGCATGTGTTTGGATGCACTCCGGAGGGCCTTCCCTAATAACCCTGATTTACAATCCATATTGCAATGCACTATAGGGGATGAGGAAGATGCTGCGCAGTACATTCTTTGGGTCCAAGAGATGTGGAGAGCGAAAATGGGCAGCGCGTGGGACCAATCAAAGTCCTTGTTTTATTTTATTCCAAAGAGGGTGCTCCTAAAGGCAGTACAGCAGACCAAGGATAAAATAGAGGGCGTGGAAGCAACAGGTTGGCACGAAATTTGAAGCATTATAGTGCACCATTGTAGGAGGATCAAAGAGCGTGAAAAATAAACTATTCCGAGGAGGTTAGCAGAGGAAGCAAAACTAGTTCAAAATAAACTCATGAAAGTAGCAGCAGTATCAGCAGGGCCACCCCCGGAACAAATGGGAGAAGATGGGTGTGTCTCAATCATCACACAAGTGAGGATGGCAGCTGTGTGGGCAGACAATGGGCAAGGACAGTGGGGAGGAAGCCAACAATATGCGGGACCCCGATGGCAAGGAAGGCCACCAAGTGGACGTGGTGGGTTCCAAGGACAGAGAGGAGGGGGGTTTGGGGGACAAGGACAAAGAGGAGGTGGGCAAGGGCAGTGTTGGTCATGCGGTAGGTGGGGGCACTTCACCAGTCAGTGTCGCAACAGGCCAGGAGGAAACTACCCCTATAATCAGCAACCATATGGAAAACCCCACCCCGGTAGCCCAAAGGGACCTGCCCACAGATCGACTATGATCCCATACGAATTACACCAAGCGTTCACCCAGCTACCTTCCCAGATTCCAAGCTCCAGCACATATCACCACCCCCTCACACCATGCAAACACAAAAGAACCGCCCCAATACCCGAGCTGAGGGGAACAGACACCCATTTGCCACTATACCAAACGGCGCCGCAGCACATTTTCAAGGTGCCTGAGTAATGGGAGGGGACCCTTTTGCTTATCCAGGGACAGACAAATATCCAAACTAGGGCAGCCCACAGTGAGCATGTGGGTGTTCAGTACTATCAATGACCTTGCATCCAGAAGAGGAACCACTGGTGGGGGCAAAGATAGGAAATAAGCAATTCATCTTCATGGTGGACCCAGGGGCAGAAAAGTCATGTTTTTTGCGAAGGTGACTTCCCGTTATCAGGACAAATTCTTGACACACAGGGATTCTCTGGGACTGTAGTAACTGTTCTATACACAGAAAATGTAGATGTCAAGATAGGGGGAACGTTTTTGCAAGCACCCCTCCTGTACTACGAAAGCTCGCCTGTCAACTTACTGGGAAGGGACCTGCTCAGCAAACTAAACATGACCATGTCCTTCACAGACAGAGGGGTTGTTTGCGCCACCCCCAGCATGTGCTCCCTCCGTGCAATGTTGGAGATCCATGCAGTAGCAAACTAAATGGTGGTGAGAGGGATACCAGTGAACCCAGATATGTTTATTTAAGACATTAGAATGCTTGCCAGAGCAGTACCCCAGTTTACCAGGAAAGAATAGAGAGTACCTGTAGATGTTATCTTCCGCCCAGTAACAATACCCAAAGTGGTAGCTGGCACCATTTTGTCCCTAGATTTAGAGGGGTTGCAAGTGTCTGCAAAGAGAACTGTAGTACTGGGAACTGATATCCATGGGTGCGAGTGGTGCACAGTGTTATACATTGTCCCCAATATACCACTACAAGAATTGACCATTGAAGACTTGTTTGTGGATGAAAACAATGATGGGGAAATAGTCCTAGAGATATACATACCTTGTGACATCATGGTGCAGTACAGGAAAGTACAGAGCGTCCTTATGGCTATTGTCAGTGGGCCCCCCTCTTTTTGTGAGCCGGATCATAATCAGGTCCCACCCCATCTGTGAACCACCAACCGGCATGAGGTGGAATGCTAAAAGAAGTGACACCCAAAAAATAACACTCAAACCAGGTGCAGTTCTGCCAAGGGTAAAACAGTACCCCTTGTCCTGAGAAGCAGAGGAAGGAATTCAAGAGACATTGCAGGCACTATTACATCAGGGAATTATTGGTCCTTCCTCGTCCCCATGCAACACCGCTATCTATCCGATCAAGAAGGCAACAGGGGGAGTTGGAGGATGATCCAGGACTTGCGCCCCCTTAATGATATTGTACAAAAAGAATTCTTTCCTGTTCCTAATCCTGCATCGATCCTGTGTAACATCCCGAAACAGGCCACCCAAATGCATTTTTCTAAGTGCCCCTTGATCGAGAGTTACAGTACCTTACAGCATTAACCCTGGGAAGGAAACAATAATAACACCATCGCTTACCCCAGGGGTACTGTGAAAGCCCCAGCATCTTCAATAGAATACTACATGAAGATCTTGGCAACATCCAGGTCCCAAGCACGATCATTCAGTACGTAGATGACCTATCGGTCTGTAGTGACAGCGAGCAGAGCTATAGAAGGGACTCCATCACCTTAATCCAATTTATAGAACAAAAAGGGTACAATGAAGACAGGAAAAAACTCCAGTACTGTTTGGCAGAGGTCCTGTACTTGGGTCAGCTCATTTCCAAAGATGGCAAAAGGACAATCCCAGACAGAGCAGCAACAGTACATGCCACTGCCAAACCTACAACAGTGAAAGAGATGCAAACATTTTTAGGGCTCTGCAATTATTGCAGAGTTTGGATTTTAGACTATGCAGCATACATTCGACTGCTTCGCCAACGCCTCAAGAAAGCACAAAAAGAGAAAACACCCATCAAGTGGACAGCTGAAATGATAACGGGTCCAATGACCTAAAGAATCTGATCTCAACAGCTCTGGTACTACTGACCCCAGATCATGCCCAAGAATTGTATCTATTTTTGCATTCAAATGGGACACTCATGACCACAGTATTAACACAGAAAAGTTCTATGGGAAACAAACCATTGGCTTATTACAGTGGCACACTGGACTCGGTCATGCAAGGTCTGTTTGCTTGTGAACAGGTTGAGCAGCTGCAGCCTTCGCCATTGAAAAAAGCTCCACTTTTGTAATGGGGTTCGCCGTAACTCTATATGAGGAGCACTCACTGTTTGCAGTATTCGAACACTTGAAATCTTCTCTTACCACACAGAGAGCATCAGCCTATGAAATCATTCTGTCCAGTTCAAATATCCATTTGGTGAGATGTAAAACAGTAAATCCAGCCATATTCCTTACAGAGCCATGCACTGTTGAGGACATGCAAGAACATGATTGTGCCACATATGAGAGAGAAGGGGATGACATACCAAAGGCAAAAGAGTACGCCCTCAAAGAAGGAGAAGTGTTTTTTGTTGATGCATCAGCATCCATTGATCGAGAGACAGGTGAAAAACATGTAGGGGCAGCTGTAGTGAGACTGGAGGATGGGGAGTATGAAACATTGACAATGAAACGATTACCAATGCGTTATTCCGCACAGGCGGCAGAACTTGTAGCTCTGATCGAGGCCTTTTGGACATCAAAGGGATGCTGTGTAATAATTTACTCTGATTCTGCGTTCGTCACCATGACAGTACACGCAGGACTGTCCAGGTGGAGAAGGAGAGGGTTTAGGAGAGCAGACGTCGCCACAGTGCAACATGCAGAGCTATTAAACACATTAATTTCGGCCCTCGAAGAACCCTCTGTGGTAGCAGTTGTCAAATGTGTAGCACATACACAGAACACTGACAAAATATATTTGGGGAACACAGCCACAGATGCAGCGGCCAAACAAGCTGCATATTTCCGGGTACACATAGGTGCAGATTGTATTCTGGAAAGTGCAGACTCAACACAGAAAACAGATGCATACACTGCGCGCCCCATAGCAGAAATAATCGAACTACAGAGCAGGCACCAACCGAAGAGCAGGATCTATGGTTTAAACACAGATGCACACAATCACCAACTGATCTGCTGTGGAGATAACAAGCAACAGGAAATGTTCTCATGCATGTCGAGCTATTATACACAGAATTCGAACAGCTACATTTTCCATCATAAAGCTCAAAGTAACATATTTCTGCCGTTCTCCAGGAAGATTGGTTCATTCCAAATGTACAGGAGCACTTGACACAAATGGTGGTCCAATGTACTATATGTCAAGTTTTCAACACAGGGATGACATTGAGAACATTACGGGGAACATTACCCCTCGCTGTGGGCCCATTCCGTGAACTGCACATTGATTAGGCAGACATGGGAGAGAGGTGCAATGGGGCACGATACTTGATTGTGGTGGTGTGTCCATTCTCTCGATGGGTGGAAGCAGGGCCCTGTGCCCACCCGGATGCAAAGTATGCTACAAAATTCCTTGTCAGGGAGGTATTCCTCCGATGGGGAGTGTGTGATGTCATCCGTTCTGACAACGGAACTCACTTTTTTAATGAGTTCTTCAAAGAACACTCTCTTGGGGATCAAACACAAAATGTGCTTCATTTACCACCCACAAGCAAACAATATGGTAGAAAAAATAAATGGCCTCCTTAAAAGCAGACTGTCAAAACTATGCAATATGCTAAAAAAGAATTGGGTATATTTCCTTCCTCAGGCATTATTTCAATTACGCACACAGCCCAGCAAGGACCACCACGTATCCTCCCCCACGAAATAGTGACTGGTTGACGCATGCAAACGCCACTGTCACCAGTAAGGAGAGCATACAATGCACATAGAACAGCCACTGTTTTAGGAGATGAATTCAAACAGTTCTTCACACAGCTCACATGTACAATAAGATGCATCTTGAAACAAATAGTGCCCCCGCACACAGAAGACAGAGACACTACAACGGGGCCCCCAATGTACGCCATACCAAACCAGCCCTTGCTGCGAGGGGAATGGATCTATGTGCAGAGTTTTGTCCGGAAGTGGAACACCCAAAGGTTCCACTGACCATACGAAGTGGTCTGCTCCACCTCGCTTGCTGTAAAATAAAGGTGTTGTGATAGTGTATACACCTCTCAGATGTCTGTACAGCGCAAGGCAACACCCCCAGAGTACCCACACTGGAGAGCTAGCAACTACCACTACCTCAACATAAGCTTCTTTATTTCTGCATGTGAAAGTGTAAGAAAGAACATGCACTGCTACTAGAGCATGAGCTACAACAAGTACCTCTCTCTCTCTCTTTCTCTCTATCTATTTATCTCTCTCTCTCTCCCTCTTCTGCCCCATCCCGTTCTCTCCCTCTCCGCAGGTGCAACAATTATAGAAATGATACTGCGGAATGAAAATACTAATGTAGACAGCAGCAGGAATAGAATTAGTTTTACAAGAGTATATAGTTTCAACTGTGGCATGCACTTTACAGCAATATTGTTTACATTGTTGATGTTGATACTAGGCATTTATTGGGCAGTGTATTTGATCTGGAGGCTCATATAAAAGAAGGTGGGGGGGTAAGTGAATATGGGATGGAGATAAGTGGGATTGGAATGAAAATGTACCCTTAAACCTCACAAGTTTACATAAAAATACAACAAGAATATTCCCAGATACTCTCATATGGACTGAAAATGTAACTGAAAAATGACCAGATCCCCTAAATGCCATTTCTACATCCTCTATAGTATTGAACTCTCAACCATCTACCTCAGGATTTAACATGTTGTTTACTTCAGTCCTTAACCTGGTTATAAATTCTTCCTGGGTTTTTAACCCTGAGTGAAAGTATGAATGCAAGCATCCCAGTAACAAGTAATGAGCAGTCTGTTCTGTCAAACCACACAAGATTAAACAACACAAATACCACATGTAGCGACTCCCAATCCACAAATACAGTTGGCAAACGACACTGAAGAAGGGTTCAACATCATCAAAGTGGAAATGAGAGCACTTAGGTAAATGACAGTGCAAAATAGATATGTCCTCGACCTCCTCACTGCCATGGAGGGCGGGGTTTGCAAAAAGATTGCGAGTTCATGTTGCACGTTCATACCTTCTACAGATGCTGAAAATGGAACACTATCACATGTAATAGCAGCAGTGCATGAACTTGGAGTGAAAATGAAAAAGGAAGCAGGAATACAAGAAGATGACTGCGTAAACATGTAATTCGGCTGGTACCATCATGGCTTGGAACAACTGTAATGATGCTGGCCCCTAAAATCATGTTCATTTTGTGATTTTTTGCACGTGTCAGTTGGGACTCCATCATTGTGCCAAAGCAGTACCTAACAGTGCAATGACGATGGTGACAATTGGGAGAAATAATAATATTAAAGTACCTCATGATACACAGGAAGTAGAAATCCAAACAGAACAAAATGATGAACCTAAACACTGTGTATCAAGGGCATGGGGATGAAGTGGACACCCTATACCATAGAACCATTGAACCCCCACCAGACCCCGAAAATTATAAGGAGGTTTGGGTGGATCTAGCAGAGGATGGGGGATGTATATACATGACCTGTACACCTGAACAGTATGCACAACACAGTGAACATTTTAGAAGCATTTGTAGAGCATGGATGCCCATAAAGGGTACCCCAGCATGGGAAGAGGCAGATAGACCTGCTAATAAATGAAAATATTGGGGGGGGTGAAAAAGTTTACTGTAGAAGTAACGAAAGGGGGAATGTTGGGATGGAGATGAGTCTATCCCACACCCCTAGGTGCTTCCAAATAAGGCAAACACCATACAACACTATCTAACACACAAGGGGGAATCAGTCCACAGTCCCAAATATCATATAAAGGCCCTGTAGCGCATAGAACTAGGTGAATAGCACCAGCCCTGTCCCCCAACTCAATTTTGTAATAGGCCAAGAACAGACAAGCTGCTGGCCCACGATGCTCATGTCCCGAGTTCACACAGAGGTGCCAAGCTCAATATCATCACACGAGCCCTGTTCCCACGGAAGTCCATTTCCCTCTTGTTCCTCCAGTGTTCCGAATATTTAGTATTGCCTCTAGGAATGTGCCCTGCTCAGAGCGTGAGGCAGTACCAGGCTTTGCATTGCGTCCATCAATCTCCACTAAACTGCCAGTGGGCCTCTGACCCCCACCCAGCAAGGCAGGAGCCGGCCACACTTCACTGACCCGACCCCCTACCTTTTCCACGTAGTGATAAGCACCCACCCCCAGGCCCTAACCTCCCTAAGGTGCCCACCACAGATCTAAAGCCTGCACGACTGTATATCTCTCCAGTAGCAACACAAGTCTCCTGTAACATGGGTACCAGCAAAGGTAAATCACAGATCGATCCCCAGGGGGGAGACCTTGGGTGCGGGAACTGCAGTATTAACTAAGCCCTGAATGTAGGGGTCGGCATGACTGTATTTTATCCTCCCCTCTCCCTGGCACCCCTTTCCTGTGCTGCCCAGGTGCCTGCTGTAATGAATGAATAGCCGGTTTCAGTTGTTTAGCTTAGATTAGATATATTGTATTTAATGCATGCCCTGACCTTCACCGCAAGGATCAGCCCAGCTGACGCACGTGCACCAAGATCGACAGGGAAGAAACAGCCATTTAGCGCCTGGCATCCCCTACGGAGCAGGCCCATGTGTAGGTTGCCTCCAGTAAGTAGCACCAGAATGTCCTGTAAAAATGTGATGCTTTTTGTGTTTATAAACTCATGTTTGATGATGTAAGATCAGAGTACTCTCGAGAAGCAGAGTTCTTTGCTGATATATGTATTTTGTACAAGTAAACCTTGTTATCCTTGCAAAGCTATCTCTTGGATTCTTTCCCTAGCGGGTGGTATTTAATCTGGTGTGTGCGTTTTGTGGGATACACCTTCATCTCAACCTGTAAAGATCATCCTCCGCGCCCCACTGGGGGAGGCGTGGCTAGCCGAGGACCGAGGAATATGCTCTCTCGGTGAGCTCCGGCACCAGCGCCCTTTTCGAGGCCCTTTATCCCCTTCTCCGATTCATAACAGACAATAGCAAGGAAGAAATGGACGTTGGAAGGCTAGGAAAACACTCCCCTGGAAATATAATATCATAAAACACCTGCCAGATGGAGCAACACGGAGAAAAGAAAATTGTAACTTCGCTGATCCAAGATGTTGGACGGAACGTTATGTAACTCCCGAGACCGTCCAAAACACGACTGAGCTACTGGCAGAGGGAACGCTGCTGCAACTTGGCTCTGTAATTTCAGTAAACTAGATACAGCTTGCACATTGAAATGGGGGGTGCTGTGATTGGAGAGGTCAGTGGAGAGAGTAGCGTGATAAGCCATGGACACTCCAATGCGGACGACAGGCGAACGCAGTTGCTGGACTGAGTGAGGGAGAGGAGCGTGTAGGATCGTAACCTTGCGGAACCATTTGGAGCTGCTGGGCATAAGAGCTGAGGCACATAGCTTGGGAAGGGGGACTGCAAGTGAACAACAACACGTCAGCTGAGGTGGGCAGATGCATACTGTTGGTCACGAGAAGGAGGGAGAATACGAGTTGATAGCGCAGCATGGAGGTCATAAGAAACAAGGCAGAGCTCACATAGGCAGTGCGACACAGAACGTGTCAATGCCTATGGAAGCATTGAGAAACCCGGCAGAAAGAACAAAGGGCTTAACTGAATGAATGGCAATCACAAGCAGAAGTTAGCTCCTTCAACTCAGTTTAGCAAATGAAGCAGGCAACAGGCACAAGAACTCCATTAGATGCCAGACAAGGCAGGCAACGAAAGTAGACCACGAAGACCAGGCTCCTGCACAATAGCAAGGTAGATAATTACTAGAAGCACATTAAAGTACAAGAAGCAACAAGCTTTTTCTTTTTACCACACCATACAGAATTAGTCTCAAGAAACAGGGCAGTTGCAGCCCTCCCCCAAGGACAAATAAATTGAGAGGTCGCCAAACACCCTGTGGTCAGGAAGTCACAACCCCTACCAATAACGCAAGGTGGACTACATAGGCAAATCGTGAATTCAGAGGAGGAGACCCGTCCCCATACCATCTGGTTTTTTTTTTTAAGAAATAAGCACTGGAAAGTCCAGAGCAATGATGGAACTGCAAGCAAGGAGGAAGGAAGGCAACAAAAGAGACAGATACGGAAATAGGACAAGAGAAGAAACTAGAGTTCTTGGTGTAAAATGGCAAAGAATGCAGGCAAAACAAAGGGCCCCCTCTTAGGGTATATAAAAGCCATGATGCAGAGTGAAGAGTCTGCCAAGAAACAAATACAGACTCCAGCACAAATCCACTCACATGCAAGCTCAGACTTGACCACAGAAACTGAAGATCCACCCACGGAAAGATCGGACTTGCAGGACATGCTGGCACAGATAAAAAAGGAAATCAAAGACTGTTCCATTGACCTCACAAAATCTATTTCGGAACTGACCAAACAAGTATCCACAATTGAACGAAGAGTTGAAGAAACAGAAACAACATTATGTGTACAAGGATACGAACAAGGAGAGCTGGCTAAATGCATGGGAGCAGTGGAACAACACATGGACTGGGGTAGTGGCCAGACAAGAGGATAGTGAAAATAGATTGCAGAGAAATAACATTAGACACAGAGGCATACCAATGGCGATCTTGGTATCTGAGCTACTGGAGCATGTCCAAGCACTATTTGAACCGGTCTTGGGCAATACAGATGGCGAGCCGATCATTCTGGACAGGACACACAGGATATATAATGCCTATCAACAAAAGAACAACCTGACCACGGATGTAATCACAAGGGTGCATTTTTTCCATGTGAAAGAGCAGATAATGAAAGCGGTCAGAGGAATAGAATCGATCAAATATAAGGACGCATGCGTCACTTTCTATCAGGACATGGCACCGGCTACATTATTGAGACGGAAGAGACTTCGGGTGGTGACCAGCTGGCTATGAGAGAAAGGAGTCAGATATAAATGGACCTTCCCCTGTGGGATACGATTTGAATATCAAGACAAGGCGTATCATATCACAAAAGAGGAGGAAATGACGGACCTGAAGTGTATGGACGAAGCTACTGGCTCAACAGACTCGCTACCTGAGAAAGACCTGGACCACTGGACAGGTCGTACAAACAAGAAGGAAGGGTGGCGCCCTTATCCAAGAGAGAGGGGAAGGGGTGATAAACACAGAGAGGGCACCTGAACGAACGCCTAATGGGGCACAGTGAACACACACAAGTAAGATAAGCAACTATGCTGTGGGGGGAGGAACTGAGTTATGTTGAAACTGTCTGTAGAATTCCATAAAAAATGTTTAAGAAGGGTTGGGGAGGGCGGAGGCCGGCTGGGGGGTGGGAATGTTACAAGGTCAGATAAAGGCCCTGTTCGTTCAGATACATGGATCGTGTAACTAAAAGTCTACAAGTGCACACAAAGCACCAGCTGGGAAAGTTAGTGGGGGTTTAAGTTAAGTTATTGAAAGGAAAATGGGGCAGAGACATGACAACACATTATCACTGCGGAAAAGGAATGATACATGGCGGACACGCACATGATTAAATATTGCTGATATGAACATTGTAATCCTAAACACCCAGGGCCTAAACTCACCAATGAAGTGTTGCTCCATATTAAAATGACTGAGGACCTACAAGCATCAGTGGCATTTTTACGGGAAACCCATTTATTACCCACAGATGAAAAGAGAATGGCACACCAAGGTATCCCAAGCAATACTTTGCATTAAGTGGGACCAAAACTAGGGGGGGTGGCAATCTTACTGAGAGCCGCACTCTTGTTTAAGAAACATTTCTGTTACAAAGACACAGAAGAGAGGTATTTGGTCCTCAAAGGCAAACTGGGAACACATATGTTTACTCTGGTAGCGCTGTACGGCCCAAATGATAAGCAGGACTCCTTCTTGAATACAGTGCTGCAGATAAAAGGCAGTTGGGGTGAGGGCCAGGTAATAATTGGAGGGAACTTTAACTGCGTTATGGATCCCAACTTGGACAAGACGCTTCCCCCGTCTAATAATGACCAGAGGAACCGACAAGCCCTGGGGAAATTCTTCCGGGACCTTAACCGAATTGAAACCTGGAGATTTTTTCATAGCAATGACAGGGAATACGCACACTGCTCAGGAGTGCACAAGGGATATTCACGTATAGATATGATCCTAGTTTCGGCTACTCTAATACCCCAAGTAACAGCAATAAACATTTGCATAAAATATGTCATGATTCCTGCCCCTCATCTCCCCAGCCCTCCAAAGAACGCACTGATGATTTAAGCCAGCAACTTCTCCAGTCACAAGAAGGCCATGCAGCATTGCCGGGAAGCATGCCCTCGATGCCAGCGCCATCAGCCAATCCTGTTCAGATAAACCTTCCTGGGGAAGTTCCCTTGGCCCCGCCTGAATGATTTAGGGGGAATCCCAAGAGGTTTGCAACGTTCATGAACCAGTGCTGCCTGCACTTCCTTTGTAGGCCATGGGCCTTTCCGAATGACCAATCACGGGTCGCTTTTGTACTATCCTACCTGAGTGGTAGCGCCGCGGACTGGTCTGTACCCTTTGTGGCCCAAGACGATCCTTTGCTGCATGACTTCAGGGGCTTTCAGCAGGATATGGAAAAGCTGTTTGCCCGTCGTACTCATGGGCAGGCATTAGACAATGAACTTCTGTCCCTACGCCAAGGGAATCAAGACCTATAAACATACATAGCCACGTTCAATAGACTCGTAGTTGAAGCAGAATGGCCAGTGGAGAAGAGAACCACGTTATTTCATCGAGGGTTGCGGGGGGAGCTCAATGATGTTCTCGCACAAGTAGTGAACCCCCCGAAAGACTGCTCAGAATTCATTGACCTTGTTGTTCAACTGGATCATAGGTTGTAGGACCAAAGAGCAGATCGAACTAGACCGGACCCTTGCCCTATGTATGTGCGTTCAAAGGACAATACTGCCCGAACAACGGAAGGTTCAGGAGAACCAATGCAAATCGGGGGGGTCAGATCCCCCTTGACTAAAGCGGAAAGGGATAAAAGGAGACATCAGCAGTTATGTCTGTACTGTGGAAGGTCAGGTAATTTCCTTAAAGATTGCCCTGTGAAGCCACAGAGGTGTACGGTAGTGGCCACGGTCAAGGAAGATACCATCAAGGAATCGGAAAACTTCCCAGCCCGGCAAGTGTAGGGGTCCACTTGTCGAGCGAAGAAAGTGAACTACAGACCTCCCATTTTGCACTGTGGTCTTGATCAATCACCAACAACCATGTCGGATGCGCGCAGTAAGAGCGCACATAGACAGTGGAGCTGTTGGGAATTACATCGACCAGGATCTTACGGCATAGATAGGGCATCCGTTACGCCCTAAATCAACCACCGACACTGTTACCACAGTTGATGGCACGGAAATAGCTTCTGGTCCAGTATCCCTGTAACCCTTCTGTGTCAGGATGGACACCAAGAATCTATCATTTTCAACCTCATTAAGGCACCACAGTTCCGGTTGATTTTGGGAATTCCATGGTTGGTAGCTCACAATCCTCAAATCGATTGGTGAGCAAAAGAATTGGCCTTTCCCGAGTCTTGTGCCCACACATGTTATCGCCAAGAGAAACAACCAATAGACACCAAAACCTCCACGCTTGCGACTGTGGCAATCGTCACCCTACCAAGTGAATACCAGGACTTTCAAGATGTCTTTCAGAAAGAACAGGCTAATACTCTGCCACCGCATAGACCATACGATTGCCAAATCGACCTGATACCCGGTGCACAAATCCCTTGTGGGCAAATGTACGCAGTCACGGAACCAGAAAACCAGCACCTGAAGGCCTATCTTGACCAATACCTGGCCAACGGGTTCATCCGTCTCTCGAAGTCTCCAGCAGCCAGTCCTCTTTTCTTCGTACCAAAAAAGGAGGGGGCCTTATGAAAGTGCATTGACTATCGCGCACTGAACCAGATTACCGTAAATAATCGCTACCCCCTGCCACTGATCCCTGAATTGCTTGATCAAGTCAAAGGTGCCCAAATCTACACAAAACTAGACCTGAGGGGGGCATATCACCTTATTCGCGTAAAACAGGGGGACGAATGGAAAACCGCTTTTTGCACCAAATATGGCTTGTACAAATATCAAGTAATGCCCTTTGGCCTTTGCAACACGCCTGCAGCATTTCAGTACTTCATGAACGATTTCCTACGGGAATTGATTGATGTCTGTGCTCTAGTGTACATCGACGATATCCTAGTATATTCCACATCAAAGCAGGACCACGTTAAACACGTCCGATCCGTATTGGAAAAACTATGTCAACACAAGCTCTATGCCAAGCTCGAAAAGTGCTCATTCCACATCTCCGAGGTGGAATTCCTGGGCTTTATTCTCAGCCCGAATGGAATCCGAATGGATGTACACAAGGTAGATGCTATCCTGAACTGGCCATCCCCAAATTCATTCAAGGGGGTTCAAAGTATGCTGGGTTTTGCAAACTTCTACCGCCGGTTCATCCCAGGATTTTCGCTAATCGTGCATTCCATCACGTCATTACTAAGGAAAAGCAACAAAAAGTTCCAGTGTACAACAGAAGCCGAGGAGGCTTTCCAGGAACTCAAAGCAAGATTCACATCTGCCCCAATCTTACGCCACCCTCGCCCTGATCTCCCATACCTGGTAGAAACGGACGCCTCAAGCATGGCTATGGGAGCCGTCCTCTCACAAAAGGACCCCGAAACGGGCCAGTTACACCCTGTTTCCTTCCGGTCACGTAAATTCACATCCCCTGAACTCAATTACGCTATCACAGTCAAAGAACTCCTGGCCATTAGACCAGCCTTTAAGGCATGGCGGCACTACCTCTTGGGCGCCAGACACACAATCACTGTAATAACTGACCACCGAAACCTCCAGTACCTAAAAATGGCAAAGGCCCAATCCTCACGACAACTACGTTGGGCTCTTTTTTTGCTGAATATGACTATGTGATTACATTTCAACCATGGGTGAAAAACGGGAAGGCTGATGCCCTTTTCCATATGGAGGTGAAAGAACAAGGGTATCAGACCCCTGAGCCAATAGCAATCGTCCCGAGTGACAATCTCCTAGGAATCACAGCAACCATAACTCAGAAAGAATTACATGAAGAAATCCAAAACCTGATGACTCCGGAGCAATTACAAGAGTGGAGTGCACAAGGAGAACATAACATGATAAAAGATCAGTTGCCCTACTCAGGAATCGTTTATTCTTACCAAACCAAGAACTACGAGAACAAGTCATATCCGGTTATCATGATTCCTTGATCGAGGGCCACCCCGGAATCGCCAAAACCCTAGCCAAGGTAAAACGAAATTATTTGTGGCCCACGAGGCGTAAAAACATTATCCAATTCATCCGATCTTGTGGAGTGTGTGCTCAAAACAAGTCATCCAAGCAGAAACCGGCTGTGCTATTACAACCATTGGAAATCCCACCAGCACCCTGGCACACGTTGTTCCTCGATTTTATTACTGATTTACCACCCAGTCAAGGGTTTAACATGATTCTTGTGGTCTTGGACCTATTTTCAAAAATGGCAAATTTCTTTCCTCTTAAGAGGCTCCCAAATGCTTCCACTCTTGCAAAGGTATTTCTTGAAGGTATCGTGCGGCTCCATGGGTTTCCTTCAGGGTTAGTCTTAGACCGAGGTACTCAATTCGTATCTAACTTCTGGAGAAAATGCTGCTATATGGCCCAGATCGACCAGTCATCATCCCCAAACGGATGGTCAAACTGAGAGGACAAATCAGACGCTGGAGCAGCATCTGCGTTGCATGTTACACCAAGCTGAAGGAAGCTGGTTCGACCTATTATGGATAGTTGAATATGCTTATAATAATTCCGTACACACCAGCACTGGGCAGACACCCTTTTATACCATGTATGGCAGGCACCCACGTACTTCTGAGTTGGACATTCCTACAACCCTGGAAATGCCAGCAATCAAAACCTTGCACACAACCATTTCTCAAACCTTTAAAAGGGCAGCTGAACACCTACTTCAATCTAAGAATCGCCAAAAGAAGTTTGCTGATCAACACTGAGCAAAGGCCCCCAACTACCAAGTGGGAGACAAATTTTGGCTGCCGTCTAAACACGTGTCCATTAAAGGAGCCCAAACTTTCTGTCCAAGATACCTGGGTCCATTCACTGTCACCTCTGTGATAAATCCTGTGGCGGTCAGACTAGCTTTGCCGTCAAACATGCAGATTCATCCAGTGTTGCACGTGTCTCTCCTTAAAGCTGTTCAACCTGGGACCCGGGTAGCAATGCCACCACAGCCAGTAGTAGTCGCCAGGGAGCCAGAATTCGAAGTCAAGGACATCCTAGTTTCAAAGTACGTCAGATCCAAATTATACTATTTAGTAGACTGGAAGGGGTATGGTCCACAAAACAGGACATGGGAGCCTTGTGAGTACATCCATGCACCTTGCTTGCTTAGACGATTTCATCAAAACCATTCAACCAAACCAGGACCAGACAGAAGAGGCACCTTGAGAGGGGCCTTGGGGGGGAGTGCTGTTATGATTCCTGCCCCTCATGTCCCCAGCCCTCCAAGATGTCAGGGTGGAGCCAGGCCACGATCCCCTACATGGCCCTCAAGGGCCTCTCCATCCCTCCAAAGACCCACTTGGAGTCATACTTGGCACTTGTGGCACCAGACTCACTCACTCCCATAGGATAACATTGGGGATTGGACTTGAAGTGCATTGATGGGGACAAGATGTATGCCCCTACATATTTCAGTTCCCAGAACTGCATGTGCGGTCTAGTCTTTTGGGTGTGGTTCAGCTCAAAGACACCCGGGATACCCAGAGACTATTTAAGCCACACCCAGGATGAGAAACCTGCTTTGCGTTTTCTGCACCTGCAGCGTGACACTCACAGTGTTCGGATCGGTCTCCAGTAGGCCTGCATCTTTCTATTGCGCTCAGCTCCTGCAAGAACAAGAACACTGTTAGGAACAGCCTTACCTTGCGGTGCTTCTGCCCATCATTCATCGCTCCTTCTGTTCTGCGGGCATCTTCGGCGGTGTCATTCCCATTTCGGCATGCTGCTTCCTAAGGAAAAGGGAAAAGAACATAAAAAAGGCATTAGTAAGCATTCTGCAAATCTTCGCTTATTTTTAAATACTGTACGTGCTTCAAACGCTTACCTGAATCCCAGCCGCTCTGGGGGAACTCTGTCTCCGGAACTTCTCATCCATCTGCAAGAGGGAAAAGACAATCCAGGTTAGCGTGGAAACATCTAGAGGCGCCGCATACTGCGCTTACCCACCGCATTTGTTTTTCACAATAGGCATCCATGCTGAAAACGTCGCAGCACCTAAAAGACACAGAAAAAGAACTCAGTTCAATGCAAATACGAAAAGGGTGCATCGCGCATCGCGTTCTCACTCACCTTCAGCGCTACTCATCTCCGCAGCACGCCACCATCCCTGGACGCCGGCCATCATCTAAGGAAGGAAAGGAACAAAGTTAGAGAGCTGTTCAAAAGACTCATTATACTTACCTGTCGGACTCTTGCCAGTGAAGTAACTAGGCAGCAACAAGCCCGCATCAATCAACGTGCCCCTGCTTTGAAAGCAGGATGGAGAGCACACTATCCAAGAAAACAAGATGAGCTGTGGATCAAAGGGAAGGGTTGGACCCCGGGGAAGAAGGGGTTCAAGCACACAGAGACAATAAGGAGTTAAACTCTACCAATCCTGTGTTTCAGGCCCAGTCTCCAGTCGAATAGCATCCAGGGGAGGGTTTGAGGTCGTAAGAGGTCAGAACAGGCTGAGTGACGTCCCCGTGGATACCAGGTGAGCATTACAAATACCTCTCGGATCATGCCCCAGTGATATTACAAATCGAGACACAGTCATATAGTAGAGTGGGCAAAAAACAATGGAGGCGTAACGAGTTCATATGGAAAAAACAATAACCAACTATTTTAACGAGAATGATACTGGGAAGGTCAACTGGCAGGTGGTATGGGAGGCTGGAAAGGCAGTAGTAAGGGGGAATTCATCGCACAAGTGGCCGCATACGCCAAGGGCAGAGAGGTAATCAAAATTGAACTGGAAAAGGAAATACAGGAAAAGGAAATACAAAAGGCCAAAACACAACATAAGATCAAACAATCCCAGAAATCACTACGAGTCCTGAGAAAACTGAGGGCCCAAATGGAGGCACACATAGTAGAACGCTCAGCACAAACCCTGCTATATACTAAACAAATCTACTACACCCAGGGAGGCAAGCTAACCGATTACTGGCAGCAAACCTAAGGAAGAATAAGACCAGTAACCACATCACACATCTACAAGATCAAGGGGGTAACCTACAAGTGAGGAAGGATGATAAAATGGGAATCATGGAAAGGTTTCACGCAAATATGTTACAACGACAGATGTTAGACCTGATACTCCAAACATCCTATTTTAGCAATGTGAACCTGCCACAGCTGACCGAAGAAGAAAAAAAAGCCCTAGAGAGGCCTATTACTGCGGAAGAGGTAAACAAAGCTATAGCTACATTACCTGGCAATAAAACACCGGGCCAGATGGGTTTGGTAATGGCTACTATAGGACCTTCAGAACACAATTAATCCCGCCTATGACGAGATTATTTAATAGAATCAGAGAAGAAGGGACAGTAACAGAAGCCAAGGGCAGGTCCATCACTGTACTAATCCCCAAGCCAGGGAAGGATAAATGGAATGCGCCAATTACCTCCCAATTTCCTTACTGAATAGCAATGCCAAAATATACTCGAAGATTCTGGCAAGGAGACTGGCGCTAGTATTACCAAGAATCATACACGAGGATCAGGCGGGATTTGTACTGGGCAGGCATACACAAGATAATATCAGAAGGGCTACAGACTTGATAGACCTAGGCACAAGGACAGAACAGAAATTCTTGATAGTGGCACTAGATGTAAGACAAGCATTTGAAAGCCTGGATTGGAGGTTCCTAGAACGAGTGCTGGGGAAATTTGGATGTGGACTGGCATTTAGACAAATGGTACTACCCAATTTTCAACTGCCATCCACAAGATTCATGGAAAATGGGAAAGCTCACAGAAGAGATTGAAATCCAGAAGGGGACCCGACAGGGTTGTTCACTGTCACCCCTAATTTTTGCCATGGCGATGGAACCGTTTGCAGCTACAATCCGACAGGATCCTGAAATTCTGGGGATAGAATCCAAAGGGGCAACACATAAACTAGCCCTTTATGCAGACAATATTCTGCTATTCATGAGAGATATAAAACAGACCCTGTCGAGAGTGATGAGTAGATTACAGGAATTTGCTGAGGTCTCGGGGTTCCAGATCAATTTTAACAAATCCAACGCCCTTAATATAACGGAGGATCGGAATGAAATCTGAGAACTAAGCATGGGGCACCCACTATCCTGTGAAGATCAAGAATTAGAGTATTTGGGGATAATGCTAACAAGAAGCTATAAGGCACTATATAGGGCAAATATTCACGCTCTCTGGAAAGCGCTCAGAGAGGACCTAAATAGATGGGATACACAAGAACTCTGGTTTGCTAGTATAGCCACGGTTAAAATGATAATTATACCCCAGCTACTATATGCCACTAGCTCGCTTCCCATAAGCATATCGGCCAAGATAATAAAAACACTACAAGAAGAGATCATTAACTTTATTTGGCATAAAAAGAAACCCTGAATTCAGAGATCGGTTCTTCTCTGACCACTGTGCACTGGAAGATTGGGAGCCCCTGATGTGAAGAGGTACATTTTAGCAGCCCACATCGCACCCATGTTAAGGTGGTCGAATCCAGACACGCATAAAGTTGGAGTAAGATAGAACAGGAAGAAACCACTATCCCTTTAGGTGCGTTACAATCTTTATGCACACAGAATAGAGCAGCGGGGGGGGGGGGTAACTACTAAAGGCAACAACGGGCTCGCTACGAAAATGGGACTTAGCATTGAAATGGGGGAAAATCACCCCGGGATTGGGACTGCACAGTCCGATGTGCCATAATGCAGATTTCAGCCCCGCAATAAAGGCAACCTATTGGGAAAGATGGAAGGGGCACAACACTCTGAAACTAGAAGACTTCTACCAGGATGGCAACCCACTCCTCTTCGAGGAATGCAAGTGCAAATTCCACATAGCGGAGGGAGAAAGGTCCAAATATATCCAGATCAGACATTGGATCTCCCAGGAGGCGGTGAGGAAAGCAGGAACACGTAAACTGTTAGGATTGGAACTAACTATGCAGGAAAGAGTAACTACAAAAGGGATCTTGTGGATGTATAGGCTACTAGATAGAACACAATAGGCCTCATTACAAGTACACCAGTTCGGATTTAACGCCGGCGGTAAAACCATACTGGCACCGTTTCCACGTCCGCCCAATCATGACCCGCGGCCCCGGAAATAGCACCTCCTCAAACCGCCACCACACAGTTAAGGGTCCCGTAAAGTCCACCTGCACGGAAACCCCTCCGTTACCGGCAACACGAAACACCGCGAGCATCAAAACTAGCGCAGACATGGAAACACCGCCAGAAAAATGGCATTAAAACCGTGATCACGGTGGCGGTACCGCCACCACCGCGAACATGACGTTAAACAGTGCCTGATTAACAGAATCAGGGCACAGGTGCACCAGATCAGCCCAGCTGGACCCAGCAGAACACTGGGAGCCCACAAAAGGGCCACACCCAGCCCAACACAACACAGAATCATGCAGGCAGCAGCTCTAGTAGCACTTGGACTGGGCCTACTCAACCAACAGGCAGCACTGCACATGATGGCAGCAATGGTGCAGAGGTGGAGGCGGAGGCGGAGGAGGCGCAGGCGCCAACCAGCCAACCCTGCACCTATGGCAAACCCCATTGTGCAGCCACCACTACCCCTCAGGCAGCCTGCAATACCACGCATCAGGGCCTCACCTGGACCCTTACCCCAGGACAGATCCACACACTATACCGGCTGGACCGCCCAACAATCCTGTACATTACTGCCATGATTGAGGACGACATCAGCAGCCACATAGACACCCCCACCCCCCCCCCCCTCCTGAAGGTTGTGTGTGTGCTGCATTTCCTTGGCACTGGCACCTATCAATACTCGTTCGGTGAGCTGCACGGCATATCACAACCCTGTTTCTCGAAAATCCTGGTACAGGTACTGGATGCCCTTTTGCGCCATGTGTCAGAACACATAGCCCTACCCCGTACCCTCCCCCGAGGTCATTGCCACAAAGTTGGCCTTCCATGCCATAGCAGGCATGCCAAATTGCATAGGTGCACTTGACTGCACCCACATTGAGCTGACAGTACCACGTGCAATTGAGATGGTGTTCCGCAATAGGAAACAGTATCACTCACTAAATGTACAGATGGTATGTGATGCCACGCTACTGATTACACACTTCTGCGCAC
This sequence comes from Ambystoma mexicanum, assembly GCF_040938575.1. Lineage (NCBI taxonomy): Eukaryota > Metazoa > Chordata > Amphibia > Caudata > Ambystomatidae > Ambystoma > Ambystoma mexicanum. The sequence goes on from NC_090939.1 coordinate 759,131,923, forward strand.
GTTTCCCAGGATCAATGGTACTGCGGAATTCCACGTCGCCACGGTACATGGAACGCTATGCCGGACAAAGCACATGGCTATTGGGTGAGTACAGCTGACAATGCTCTGACCCTGTTGAAGCGTTATGTATGTGTCCAGGCCAATGAACAATGTGAGTGTGCCGCTGGACCAGACATGCATCACCCCCCCTTCCATCTACCAAATAGACAGCGGTTACCAAACATCACAAAGGAAGACATGACAGGTCACCACAGTGTGCCTGTACACACCCTGCCACAGCCCATCCTGTCACTGTCCCATACACCTTGTGCCACTGCAGACACCCACCCACAAATGGAACACTGCCCTCCCAATGCACGAGATGCCTGTAAATGAGACGTCGTGCATTGACTACTTCAGTACAGTGGAGTCACTCTGCCATGTGTGCACATCACTGCACTATGACATACTCACAATCCAATGTCACCCGCAGGGCACAGTACACATGCACATAAATGTGTAGGCCAATATCCAGTTGGGGACATCCACTGTGATGCCCAATGAACACTTCAAACCACTGCATGGCACATATGCATGAATGAACAATGATACAAGATAGCACAGCATCAGATTAGGACATGATACCACAAACACTGACATGTCCCCCCATCTTCATCCCATGTAGGTGATGCTGGATATGCACTCACGCCATGGATGATGACACCTGTACGGAGACCAAGGAACATGCATGAAGAGGCATACAATAGGGCACATGTCCGCACACGTGGAATGATTGAGAGGACATTCGGACTGCTGAAGGCCCGTTTCCGCTGTCTGAGCAGATCTGGGGGATCACTGCTGTACAGCCCAGTGAAGATGGGTAAAATCACGCTCGTATGTGCCATACTGCACAATCTGTGCCGGCGCAGGAACATCCAAATGCCCCCAGACGCAGATGAAGAAGATGGGGATGGATATGGGGATGGGGATGGGGATGGAGATGGGGATGGGGATGGGATGGCACCACCTCCCCTTGGGGGTGCACTTGATGGCCAAAGAGCACAGGATGAGCTGATTCGCATTTACTTTTGAGACACAGCACATTCACAGCTATGCATAGAGTGATGACAATAAATGATTTGTTGTACTGCAAATGAAATGATAGATGTCCACACATGTATGTTTTGCTTTGAAATGATGATATATTGATGAATAGGGAAGGATGTGAAATGGTTAGGGAAGCTGTACACCCGAGCCCACCCACCACCCAAACGTACCCACCCCCACCCAGGCCCCAATGTTCAAACACCCAAAACAACTTCCCCCACCACCCAAACGTACCCACCCCCACCCAGGCCCCAATGTTCAAACACCCAAAACAACCTCCCCCACCACCCAAACGTACCCACCCCTCACACCCTTCAAGTCCATGTGTGTCCTGCAGTGCCCGACACACATATCATCACTTCCGTGTGCGCTTCTGTGCCTGTGCATCCTTGCCCGAGAGCCCCGTTAGCCGACTTGAGCGCCTCCTTGGACTGGCAGTGGTGGGGCTTGATGGGGTGGTGGTATTTGATGGCACAGAATCCGGTATGGATGGCATCCGTGCAAGATTTGCCTGTTGCCCAATCAACATGGCCTCAATGAGCCTGGAGGTGTTGTCGTTACCCTCCCACACATGGCGTGCCAGGGTGACTATTGTGCTTGCAAAGCGTCCAATAGACCTTGAGAGGCGACGCACTGACGTGCTATAGCACTCCCTCTGCAGCCTAGATTCTTCAAGCTGCCTCTCCACCAGCTGGGTGAGGGTTGCCTGCTGCTCCTCCATCCGCTGCATGCAGGAATTCAGCTCTGCCATGGATGGGGTGGGTGACCTCATGGGACTTCTGAGTGAAGTGGGGCTAAACTCCAGCTGATGGAAGGAACCCAGGTCATCAAATGTGGGAGTCTCCCCCTGTGGCCCATTATCAGAGTGCTCTACCGGGGCACTGTTGTCACTACAGGCCGCCTCCTCTGCAGTGCAGCTGCGTTCTGTGTTGGTTTGGGTGGGCATGGTGGGTTCCCGTGGCACCTGTCTTGCCTCAGGCAGCGTGGAGATGGTGGGGATGTCGGTGGTGGTGGCCGGCACATCTGTTGCAGTTGGTAGTGGGGGCTGAGATGCCAAACTGCTGGCAGCATCCTCTTGTGTGGGGGCGGTGGCTTGGGCACGTGCCGGTGCTGATTGCCTGGCCTGTTGTGCAGTGTCACTGTCACTGGATACGGCTGTGGGGACACAGAGGACATGCAATTAGTGTTGTAGTGGTGGCTGATGGGTGCATCACATACATCATACAGGTTGGTCATTGTATAGTGTTCGTTACATGCATCTGATTGCTGGGGGTATGCATTGTTGTGATATTGTGTGCCATACGGATCTTGATGGGTCCTTTGGGCCAGTCATGCACTGCCTGGGGTGGGTGGTTATTAATGGGGCCTTTGGGCCAGTCATGCACGGCCTGGGGGGGGGGGTTATTAATGGGTCCTTTGGGCCAGTCATGCACTGCCTGGGGGGGGTTATTAATGGGTCCTTTGGGCCAGTCATGCACTGCCGGGGGGGTTATTAATGGGTCCTTTGGGCCAGTCATGCACTGCCTGGGGGGGGGGCGTTTAATGGGTCCTTTGGCACTGTAATGCCATCAACATATTCTCATATGGCATTCATGTTTGACCACTTACCAGCATCTGCCCTCAAGGTGGAGGACACTGCTGCAATGCTCCTCCCATGCTTGCAGCCTCAATGGGGAAAGGGGTCCTCCACCTGTCCCACTGCTGCGTTGGCGGTGTGTGGAGATGAGGTTACAAACCCTCAGTCTGAGGTCGTCCCACCGCTTGTGGCAGTCCTTGACGCTCCTCACTGTCACGCCCACAGCGGTGCACTTGTGTGCTGCTTCTGCCCACACTTCCTTCCTCCGCTGCTGTGTGGCACGCCGTTGATCGGCACAGAACAGCACTTCTGCATGCTCCACTATGTGCTCCACGAGCACAGTTAGCTCCGCCTCACTGAAGCGCTGTTTGCGCTGCCTCTGCACTGGAATCCTGGCAGACATGCTGGTGGTCCCTTTTGCCTTCTCACAGTATGGATTGTGCTTGTGCTGACTCTGGATGGCAATGGATTGTGCTTTATATGATGGCCGCCTCTCTGTTTCCGGTTTTTGGCGATCCTGGTATTTCCGGTTCCGTTTCTGTGGCGACGGAGGCGGACACGGGTTTTGCGCTACTTGTGGCAGCGCTATGTCCATTTCTGTGGCTTTTTCAGTGACGGCGGTAACAACGTTTCCGCATCCGTGTGGTGCGTGCGACCGACAGCACGTAATCGGACGGTCTTTCGCAACCTTGTGGACACGGAAACTTTATTACCGTCGTCACGGAATCACCGCGATCCGAAGCGGCCAGGTTGTAATGAGGCCCAATATACAGATGACCTATCATACATGACTAAATGGGGTACAGATTTAGGGGTGGACATCACGGAAGAGGAATGGGGGCATATTTGGACGAGGGCTCAGAAATCATCTAAATGCACAACCATAAAAATGTTGGCCTAGAAAATCTGCCACAGATGGTACTTAACAACCCAAAGGCTGCATGTGATGAATACAAACCATTCACCCCAGTGTTGGAGGCAATGCAGGGAAATAGGAACCCTGGGACACATATGATGGGCATGCCCCAAAACCAAAATATTTTGGAAAGAAATTTTAGCTCATATTATAAAGATTACAGGGGCACAACTACCTGATTCTCCAGTAGTAATACTTTTGGGGACAGAGGTGGAAGGGGTACATGCAGCCACAGGAGGAGCTGCAGCACTCATCACTCATCTACTAATGGAAGCATGCATGACCCTAGCCCAAAGTTGGAAAATACCAGAAGGCCCTATGGTAGCATACTGGTGGGTCAAGATCTGACGGGTACTGGCAATGGAGAAAGTGTGCGCTCTTAAAGCTGGGATATACCAAACATTCTTAAAGACCTGGCTTCCTTTCCATGAATATGTCAGGGATAGAGAGAGCAATATTTTCACAAACCACAAATGCTTAGAAATATAAATGTAATTTGAACTCCTGATGCAGTGTACTATACAATATAGACAAAGCAATATGTGACGTCAGACAGGATAAGAGATTTGAGTGTTGTTCCCTAATTTGCTATGTCAAAAGGGGGAGAGGGTTAGTGGGAGTGATAGGGGTTATATTATTTTGATGATGTTGTTAATAATTGGTGAGCCACTGTTGGGCTCATGGTTTGTTAGTATTAATAAGACAAAACTCAATGCACCAAAGGATGACACTACTGCAGATGCTCTCGAAACCTAAGAGGAATGGACTTGATGTTATAGCAACTATTATAGGAGCAAACTGATGTAATGGTATATTGAATATTGAATGTTGATCCATTAACTATATAAAGATCTTCTTAAAAAAAGATCATACTCCGTGGCCTGTATATAATGAACACGAGGGTCCCTATGAAAATGAATATAAATAGTAGCTATGTAGGCCATCAGGGATTTCAACCAATTTAACATCATAAGGGGTAATAACGTTTAGTTGAGGCACGTAGTTACACAGGTCTAGTAACGATGCTCGGTTCAAGGTGAGAACATCCGACTTATGGAATAAACTTTGTATATTGATGGTTCTAGGAACAACACTACAGCAGTAACAATTTGTGTCAGCCCCACATGGTCTATTTAAATTTGGGGAGTCAATCAGGGATAAATCACACAACTCCGAACAAGCAACACATGTATCCGCTACAATAGGTATACATCCGTTAAGAGGAGCATTGTGGCAGCAGCATTTATTGACTCCAGCTTCGAATGAAGGAGAAAGGGGGTCAGAGTTGCATATCTTCAAATGTAACTGACCTGTCATTTGACATTTTAACGTCATTTCTCCCCTTCTGCTTATGTTTGTGCAGTTGGAATATGATCTTGGAGTCTTTAGGTAGGGAGTAGATGATATGGAGCAATTATCCTTAACATCTATGTATATAAATCACTAAGGTATCTTTCCGTACTCAGCTGATGCAATTCATCAGTGTTACATTGCCCTCTGCTGTTCAAATGGCAAAGTGCACCTCTGTGTGTCCTTCCACTTCAACAACAGCTATCATTTCAACAAACAGAATAATCACGGTTCTGCGCGATCACGTTCACCTTCCACTATCGCAAACATTCTGAATAATTCCAAGTTGCTTCTTTCCACCTTTTGAGAAACCTGAAGGTGTCTCATTTACTAGTCGCCAGGGATCGGCCATCCAGGTGGCCAGGACATGGCCATCGCTATTGGATCCAGTTCCTGTGGGTGGACCAGTGTGGTGGGATCACCTGGATGAGGGGTACTGAGGGAGTGGAAGTGGGACACCGACGGGTGGGACACGGTACCCCCTTCCTTATAACACCTTTTCCCCATCCTACCCCTTAGGATATTCAAAGTTTCGACCCCCCCTTCCCGACATGAACACTTTCTTACACCATGAAAGACAACAGACTAACACCAGAGTCGTTTACCTAACATGTCCAAATACAAGGGTCAGGCAGAGTCAGGCAATTGACAATAACTACACACACCTGACGGCCCTTTCCCTTCCCCACAGGAATAAAAGGTGGAGCACGAGAGCACACTATGAGCAAGGCAAAATGTTCCAGGATGGCAGTTCTAGAAGAGGAGAAAGTCGGCAAGTCCTGAAAGGGCGTCAAGGAGGGAAGTGCCCTTGCCATTTCCGACCCAGACCCGCAAAACATCTGTAAAATGAATGATAAGACCAGGAACTAGACCTAACGTGTGGTGTAACAGATGTCAATGGTGCACAGGGCCCGCCCATACTGATAACCAAGGCAGAGAGAGGCGTTTGCTACCGTGGCACCGCCCTTGACTCCAGAGACAAGAAACGCAGACGAGATCAGCACAGCCAGTGAGTCGGAGGGAGAACCGATAGTAGACCGAGCTGTGTTGAGCGGAGGTTGCAAACGGCAACATGATATGAATTGAAAGTACTTATGAACAAAGAATTTTGTGTTGCTGAACTTTTAAAGACCAGCTGCATTGCGGTCTGGTGCAACGTGGGTGCTAATTCGATAGATTCTAGCAGGCTCTAGGAGAGCCCGGTGTAAGAGGGCAAAGTGTTCATATGAGGTCATACGAGGGTCAAGCGAAACCCCTTGTACCATCAAAAGTCTTTGACATGCTGAGGAAACAAAGTAAACGTTGGTTACTGGGGGCAAATGGGACCCGACTGAGGGATGCCTATGATTTAGGGTGACCAGTAACAACCCCGAGAACATTCCGTGAATAGAAGTATGTGAAGCCTGACTGGGGGATGAGACACAGACTTAGGTAAGAAAAGAACCTAAGGGGTCTAGGGAACTCTGACAAGTGTAAACCCGACAGAGGGATGCCAAGAGAAAGCGAGGGGAATGGAGCCCCACTTTCTGATGAACTGTGAAATTGTGAGCTAAGGCAAGTGTGAACCCGACTGAGGGATACGGAAAGAAAGCTAGGGGAAGGCAACCTCGCGTTTCTGATGACATGATAGAATCGTGTAACGCTCACATGGTATCCACAGGGATGTCACTCAGACTGTTCTGACCTCTTAGGACCTTGAACCCTTTCCTGGAGGCTATTCGACTGGAGACTGGGCCTGAAACACAGGATTGGTAGAGTTTAACTCCCTATTGTCTCTGTGTGCTTGAACCCCTTCTTCCCCGGGGTCCAACCATTCCCTTTGATCCACAGCTCACCTTGTTTTCTTGGATAGTGTGCTCTCCAACCTGCCTTCAGCGCAGGGGCGTGTTGATTGATGCAGGCTCGTTGCTGCCTCGTTACTTCACTGGCAAGAGTCCGACAGGTAAGTATATGAAGTCTTTTGAACAGTTCTCTAACTTCGTTCCTTTCCTTCCTTAGATGATGGCCGACGTCCAGGGATGGCGGCGTGCTGCTGAGATGAATAGCCCTGAAGGTGAGTGAGAGCACGATGCGCGATGCACCCCTTTCGTATTTGCATTCAACTGAGTTATTTTTCTGTGTCTTTTAGGTGCCGCAACGTTTGCAGCGTGGATGCCGGTTATGAAGAACAAATGCGGTGGGTAAGCGCAGTATGCAGCGCCTCTAGATCTTTCCACGCTAACCTGGAGTGTCTTTTCCCTCTTGCAGATGGATGAGAAGTTCCGGAGACAGAGTTCCCCCAGAGCGGCTGAGATTCAGGTAAGCGTTTGAAGCTCGTACAGTATTTAAAAATAAGCGAAGATTTGCAGAATGCTTACTACTGCCTTTTTTCTGTTCTTTTCCCTTTTCCTTTGGAAGCGGCGTGCAGGGATGGGAATGACACCGCCGAAGATGCCCGCAGAACAGAAGGAGCGATGACTGATGGGCAGAAGTGCCGCAAGATAAGGCTGTTCCTAACAGTGTTCTTGTTCCTGCAGGAAATGAGCGAAGAAGAAAGATGCAGGCCTACTGGAGACCGATCCGAACACAGTGAGTGTCACGCTGCAGGTGCAGAAAACGCAAAGCATGTTTCTCATCCTGGGTGTGGCTTAAATAGTCTCTGGGTATCCCGGGTGTCTTTGGGCTGAACCACACCCAAAAGACTAGACCGCACATGCAGTTCTGGGAACTGAAATATGTAGGGGCATACATCTTGTCCCCATCAATGCACTTCAAGTCCAATCCCCAATGTTATCCTATGAGAGTGAGTGAGTCTGGTGCCACAAGTGCCAAGTATGACTCCAAGTGGGTCTTTGGAGGGATGGAGAGGCCCTTGAGGGCCATGTAGGGGATCGTGGCCTGGCTCCACCCTGACATCTTGGAGGGCTGGGGACATGAGGGGCAGGAATCATAACAGCACTCCCCCCCAAGGCCCCTCTCAAGGTGCCTCTTCTGTCTGGTCCTGGTTTGGTTGAATGGTTTTGATGAAATCGTCTAAGCAAGCAAGGTGCATGGATGTACTCACAAGGCTCCCATGTCCTGTCTTGTGGACCATACCCCTTCCAGTCTACTAAGTAGTATAATTTGGATCTGACGTACTTTGAAACTAGGATGTCCTTGACTTCGAATTCTGGTTCCCTGGCGACTACTACTGCCTGTGGTGGCGTTGCTACCCGGGTCCCAGGTTGAACAGCTTTAAGGAGAGACACGTGCAACACTGGATGAATCTGCATGTTTGACGGCAAAGCTAGTCTGACCGCCACAGGATTTATCACAGAGGTGACAGTGAATGGACCAGGTATCTTGGACAGAAAGTTTGGGCTCCTTTAATGGACACATGTTTAGACGGCAGCCAGAATTTGTCTCCCACTTGGTAGTTGGGGGCCTTTGCTCGGTGTTGATCAGCAAACTTCTTTTGGCGATTCTTAACTTGAAGTAGGTGTTCAGCTGCCCTTTTAAAGGTTTGAGAAATGGTTGTGTGCAAGGTTTTGATTGCTGGCATTTCCAGGGTTGTAGGAATGTCCAACTCAGAAGTACGTGGGTGCCTGCCATACATGGTATAAAAGGGTGTCTGTCCAGTGCTGGTGTGTAGGGAATTATTATAAGCATATTCAGCTATCCATAATAGGTCGAACCAGCTTGCTTCAGCTTGGTGTAACATGCAACGCAGATACTGCTCGAGCGTCTGATTTGTCTTCTCAGTTTGACCATCCGTTTGGGGATGGTGACTGGTGGATAGCCGGATGTCGATCTGGGCCATAGGGATGGTGACTGGTGGATAGCCGGATGTCGATCTGGGCCATAGAGCAGCATTTTCTCCAGAAGTTAGATACAAATTGAGTACCTCTGTCTGAGACCAAACTGAAGGAAACCCATGGAGCCGTATGATGCCTTCAAGAAATACCTTTGCCAGAGTGGAAGCATTTGGGAGCCCCTTAAGAGGAATGAAATGTGCCATTTTTGAAAATAGGTCCACGACCACAAGAATAGTGTTAAACCTTTGACTGGGTGGTAAGTCAGTAATAAAATCGAGGGACAACGTGTGCCAGGGTGCTGGTGGGATTTCCAATGGTTGTTATAGCCCAGGTGGTTTCTGCTTGGATGACTTGTTTTGAGCACACACTCCACAAGATAGGATGAATTGGATAATGTATTTACGCCACGTGGGCCACCAATAATTTCGTTACGCCCTTGGCTAGGGTTTTAGCGATTCCGGGGTGGCCCTCGATCAAGGAATCATGATAACCGGACATGACTTGTTCTCGTAGTTCATGGTTTGGTAAGAATAAACGATTCCTGAAGTAGGGCAACTGATCTTTTATCATGTAATGTTCTCCTTGTGCACTCCACGCTTGTAATTGCTCCGGATCATCAGGTTTTGGATTTCTTCATGTAATTCTTTCTGAGTTATGGTTGCTGTGATTCCTAGGAGCTTGTCACTCGGGATGATTGCTATTGGGTAAAGGGTGTAATACCATTGCTATTCCACCACCATACAGGAAAGGGCATCAGCCTTCCCGTTTTTCACCCCTCGTCGAAATGTATTCACGTAGTCATATTCAGCAAAAAAAAGAGCCCAACGTAGTTGACGTGAGGATTGGGCCTTTGCCATTTTTAGGTACTGGAGGTTCCGGTGGTCAGTTATTACGGTGATTGTGTGTCTGGTGCCAAAGAGGTAGTGCCGCCATGCCTTAAAGACTGACTTAATGGCCAGGAGTTCTTTGTCTGTGATAGCGTAAATGAGTTCAGGGGGTGTGAATTTACGTGACCAGAAGGCAACAGGGTGTAACTGGCCCGTTTCGGGGTCCTTTTGTGAGAGGACGGCTCCCATAGCCATGTTTGAGGCATCCGTTTCCACCAGGTATGGGAGATCAGGGCGAGGGTGGCGTAAGATTGGGGCAGATGTGAATCTTGCTTTGAGTTCCTGGAAAGCCTCCTCGGCCTCTGTTGTCCACTGGAACTTTTTGTTGCTTTTTTTCCTTAGTAATGACGTGATGCGATGCATGATTTGCGAAAATCCTGGGATGAACCGGCGGTAGAAGTTTGCAAAACCCAGCATACTTTGAACCCCCTTGAATGAATTTGGGAATGGCCAGTTCAGGATAGCATCTACCTTGTGTACATCCATTTGGATTCCATTCGGGCTGAGAATAAAGCCCAGGAATTCCACCTCGGAGACGTGGAATGAGCACTTTTCGAGCTTGGCGTAGAGCGGGTGTTGACAGAGTTTCTCCAATACGGATCGGACATGTTTAACGTGGTCCTGCTTTGATGCAGAATATACTAGGATATCGTCGATGTACACTAGAGCACAGACATCAATCAATTCCCGTAGGACATCGTTCATGAAGTATTGAAATGCAGCTGGCGCATTGCAAAGGCCAAAGGGCATTACTTGATATTCGTACAAGCCGTATTTGGTGCAAAAAGCGGTTTTCCATTCGTCCCCCTGTTTTACACGAACAAGGCGATATGCCCCCCTCAGGTCTAGTTTTGTGTAGGTTTGGGCATCTTTGACTTGATCAAGCAATTCAGGGATCAGTGGCAAGGGGTAGCGATTTTTTACGGTAATCTGGTTCAGTGCACGATAGTCGATGCACATTCTCAAGTCCCCCTCGTTTTTCGTTATGAAGAATAGAGGACTGGCTGCTGGAGACTTCGAGGGACGGATGAACCCGTTGGCCTGGTATTGGTCAAGATAGGCCTTCAGGTGCTGGTTTTCTGGTTCCGTGAGTGCAAAAATTCACCCAAAAGGGATTTGTGCACCGGGTATCAGGTCGATTGGGCAATCGTATGGTCTATGCGGTGGCAGGGTATTACACTGTTCTTCCTGAAAGACATCTTGAAAGTCCTGGTATTCACTTGGTAGGGTGCCGATTGCCACAGTTGCAAGCGTGGAGGTTCTGGTGTCTATTGGTTGTTTCTCTTGGCGATAACATATGTGGCCGCAAGTCTCGGGAACGGCCAATTCTTTTGCTCACCATTCGATTCGAGGATTGTGAGCTACCAACCATGACATTCCCAAAATCAACCGGAACTGTGGTGCCTTAATGAGGTCGAAAACGATAGATTCTTGGTGTCCATCCGGCACAGAAGAGTTAAAGCTGCAGTGCTTTGGGATACTGGACCAGAAGCTATTTCCGTGCCGTCGACTGTGGTAACAGTGTCGGTGGTTGATTTGGGGCGTAACGGAAGCCCCATCTTTGCCGCAAGATCCTGGTCGATGTAATTCCCAACGGCTCCTTTGTCTATGAACTCTCTTACTGCGAACATCCGAGATGGTTGTTGGTGATTGATCAAGACCACAGATAGTGCAAAATGGGAGGTCTGTAGTTCACTTTCTTCGCTCGACAAGTGGACTCCTACACTTGACGGGCTGGGGAGTTTTCCGATTCCTTGATGGGATCTACCTTGTCCGTGGCCCCTACCGTCCTCCTCGGGGGCTTCACAGGGTACTCTTTAAGGAAATGACCTGACCTTCCACAGTAAAGACATAACTGCTGCTGTCTCCTTTTATCCCTTTCCACTTTAGTCAAGGGGGAGCTGACCCCCAGATTTGCATTGGTTCTCCTGAACCTTCCGTTGTTTGGGCAGTATTGTCCTTTGAACACACATACATAGGGCGAGGGTCCGGTCTGGTTTGATCTGCTCTTCGGTCCTGCAACCTATGATCTTGTTGAACAACAAGGTCAATGAATTCTGAGCAGTCTTTGGGGGGGGTTCATTACTTGTGCGAGAACATCCTTGAGCTCCCCCCGCAACCCCTGATGAAATAACGTGGTTCTCTTCTCCAATGGCCATTCTGCTTCAATTTACGAGTCTATTGAACGTGGCTATGTATGTTAATAGGTCTTAATTCCCTTGGCGTAGGGACAGAAGTTCATTGTCTAATGCCTGCCGGTAACGACGGGCGAACAGCTTTTCCATCTCCTGCTGAAAGCCCCTGAAGTCATGCAGCAAAGGATCGTCTTGAGCCACAAAGGGTACAGATCAGTCCGCCTCACTACCAATCAGGTAGGATAGCACAAAAGCGACCCGTGATTGGTCATTCGGAAAGGCCCCTGGCCTACAAAGGAAGTGCAGGCGGCACTGGTTCATGAACGTTGCAAACCTCTTGGGATCCCCCGTAAATGGTTCGGGTGGGGCCAAGGGAACTGCCCAAGGAAGGGTTATCTGAACGGGATTGGCTGATGGTGCTGGCATCGAGGGCAAGCTTCCCGGCAATGGTGCATGCCCTGCTTGTGACTGGAGAAGTTGCTGGCTTAAATCATCAGTGCGTTCTTTGGCTACTATCAGCTCTCTCCTCAGGGTGTTGGTCTCCTGCCTGGCTGCATGTACTTCGGAACGTAGCTGCCCCAACATGTGGGTTAACTGGTCGGTTTCTGACGTTTCCATGATGCCCAGGTGGATTTTGATGTGAGGCTTTGCGTTCTGTAATGCTCACCTGGTATCCATGGTGACGTCACTGCGCCTGTTCTAACCTCTTACTACCTCGAACCCTTCCCTGGAGGCTATTCGACTGGAGACTGGGCCTGAAACACAGCATTGGTAGAGTGTAACTCCCTATTGTCTCTGTGTGCTTGAACCCCTTCTTCCCTGGGGTCCAACCCTTCCCTTTGATCCACAGCCCACTGCCTAGTTACTTCACTGGCAAGAGTCCGACAGGTAAGTATAATGAGTCTTTTGAACAGTTCTTTAACTTCGTTCCTTTCTTTCCTTAGATGATGGCCGGCGTCCGGGGATGGCGGCGTGCTGCTGAGATGAGTAGCGCTGAAGGTGAGTGAGAGTGCGATGCGCGATGCACCCCTTTCATATTTGCAATCAACTGAGTTATTTTTCTGTGTCTTTTAGGTGCCGCAACCTATTCAGCGTGGATGCCGGTTATGAAGAACAAATGCAGTGGGTAAGCGCGGTATACGGTGCCTCTAGATGTTTCCACGCTAACCTGGAGTGTCTTTTCCCTCTTGCAGATGGATGATAAGTTCCGGAGACAGAATTCCCCCAGAGTGGCTGGGATTCAGGTAAGAGTTTGAAGCACGTACAGTCTTTAAAAATAAGCAAAGATTTGCAGAATGCTTACTACTGCATTTTTTCTGTTCTTTTCCCTTTTCCTTATGAAGCGGCATGCCGGGATGGGAATGACACTGCCGAAGATGCCTACAGAACAGAAGGAGCGATGACTGATGGGCAGAAGTGCCGCAAGGTAAGGCTGTTCCTAACGGTATTCTTGTTCTTGCAGCAGCTGAGCGCAGAAGAAAGATGCAGGCCTACTGGAGACCGATCCGAACACAGTGAGTGTTACGCTGCAGGTGCAGAAAACACAAAGCATGTTTCTCAGCCTGGGCGTGGCTTAAATAGTCTCTGGGTATCCCAGGTGTCGCTGGGCTGAACCGCACCCAAAAGACTAGACTGCACATGCAGTTCTGGGAACTGAAATATGTGGGGGCATCCATCTTGTCCCCATCAATTCACTACAAGTCCAATCCCCAATGTTATCCTATGGGAGTGAGCGAGTCTGGTGCCACAAGCGCCAAGTCTGACTCCAAGTGGGTCTTTGGAGGGATGGAGCGGCCCTTGAGGGCCATTTAGGTGATCGTGGCCTGGCTCCAGCCTGACATCTTGGAGGGCTGGGGACATGAGGGGCAGGAATCATGACAAATCGTGAACTGTGTTAGAATGGCTATGTGAACCCGATGGAGGGATGCCAAAAGGAAAGCTAAAGGAAATGAATCCTGCTCTTGTGATGAAGCAAAGTTAAGTGTGTTAAACGCTTCCCAAACTTTCCCTGTGTTGTGCATACTGTTCAAGCCTACAGGCCATGTATATGCAACCCCCATCCCTTGCTAGATCCACCCAAACTTCCTTATGGTTTTCGGGGTCTGGTGAGGGTGCAATGCTTGTGTGGTATAGGGTGTCTACTTCATCCCCATGCCCTTGATACACGGCACCCATACAGTGTTTAGGTTCATCATGTTGTTCTGTCTGGATTTCTACTTCCTGTGTATCACGAGGTACTGTATTATTATTATTTCCCCCAATTGTCACCATCATCATTGCACTATAAGGTACTGCTTTGGCACAATAATGGAGTCCCAACTGACATATGCAAATAAATCACCAAAATGAACATGATGATAGGGACCTGAATCTTTACAGTTGTTCCAAGACATGATGTCACCCAGACGAATGCCATGTTTACCCAGTCATCTATTTGTATTCCAGCTTCCTTTTTCATTTTCACTCCAAGTTCATGCACTGCTGCTATTACATGTGATAGTGTTCCATTTTCACCATCTGTAGAAGGTACGAATGTGCCACATGAACTCCCAATCTTTTTGCAAACCCTGCCCTCCGTGGCAGTGAGGAGGTCGAGGACATCTCTATATTGCATTGCCATTAACCGAAGTGCCCTCATTTCCACTTTGATGATGTCGAAAACTGCTTCAGTGTCATTTGCCAAGTGGATCAGCTCCCATCGGACGATCTGGAGCCATTTAGTATTGGCCCTGGTTTAGATGCTGGCCACGAGGGATGCAAAAAATGTATCTGCAGAGCTGTAAAGTTTATATTCATCGGGTATTTGTGCTAGCAGATCAGAGGAATCCTGGGACAGGTAGTTGGAAGATAGTTTTTTTTTCTGTTCAGTCGATCATGGCGCTCTTCTTTTGGAAGGACACGGAAGCCTGGATGGCAAGCAGTAGGCATTATTTCTGTTGTCTCGGGTGTCACTTGTCCTTTGACAGGCAATGGTCTCCCCGGTAGGTGTTATTCGGGCACTACCAGCAGGGTCGAGTGCAGAATTGCAAGGAAACAAAAGCCCCTCCATGATGATGGGAGGGGCAAGTATGCCTTTTTGCCACAGACCCATTAGTAGTGCATCAGCGCAGCAGTTCCTTTTCAGAGGTCTGGAATTAGCAGTGTTCTGTTGTATCATTTGTTGTACCCTACAGAGACAGTTCCTTCACTGTAAAAACAAAGTTCATAGTTTTCTTCTTCTTGTATTTTCACTGGCTCTGCAATTGCTGTGACCCATGTCAGTTTTGTGACACGTTCTGTCCATTTTTGTGCACATGTTGTGTCTGCAAGGGCTAATGTTTCTTTGGAATAACCACAGAGTCCTTCAGCTTTGCATATGAAAGTTGCTTCTTGCCATTTGTTTTCTGCAAAGCTTGCTCCTTGTATGGCCAGGAAGTGTTCTTTGAAGCACTTGCGGTCGGTGGAGCCTGCTTTGCATTTGCAAATGTCCTTCTCAAGGAGTTTTAATTGGATGCTGCGTGCCTGAAAAGTGCCTTTTGTCCTACATAGTGCAAGAGGAATCAGACATTGTGTTTCTTCTAAGAGTACCTCTTGTGGCACTAAGACCTTGTGCACCTCAGATGCGTGCGGCATTAAGGAACACACAGCAGCTCCCATTAGTCGTTCACCTTCCCATTGCACTCATGTCATAGTACCAGCTATTTGAGTGGCCGGGATGGCGAAGTTCTTCCACTGCGTCTAATCCTAAACCAAGATATGCATCATATTTATTTTGGTGTGCCTGTCATTTTCTTCAACTACTACACAGGGGAAATGTTCTTCCTTCCAGCATTGTTCTATATGATCTGCTAGCGTTACATAAAGACCTTTGTATACATGATTTTAATAACTGACATATTAAACTATTGCACAATGTGGATTGGGAGTCGCTACATCTGGTATTTGTGGTGTTTAATCTTGTGTGGTTTGACAGAACAGACTGTTTGGTACTTGTTACTGGAGAGCTTTCATTCTTACTTACACTCTGAGTTAAACATGAGG
This sequence comes from Ambystoma mexicanum, assembly GCF_040938575.1. Taxonomy (NCBI): domain Eukaryota; kingdom Metazoa; phylum Chordata; class Amphibia; order Caudata; family Ambystomatidae; genus Ambystoma; species Ambystoma mexicanum. The sequence continues at coordinate 759,147,666 of NC_090939.1, forward strand.
TAGAACTTGTAATCATGTTAGGGGCTGGAGTAAACAACATGTTAAATCCTGAGGTAGATGGTTGAGAGTTCAATACTATAGAGAATGAAGAAATGGCATTTGGGGCATCTGGTAGTTTTTCAGTTACATTTTCAGTCCATGTGAGAGTATCTGGGATTATTCCCGTATTTTTATGTAAACTTGCGAGGTTTAAGGGTACATTTTCATTCCAATTCCACTTATATCCATCCCATATTCACTTACCACCCTCCCCACCTTCTTTTATATGAGCCCCCAGGGAAAACACACTCAACAATAAATGCCTAGTATCAACATCAACAATGTAAACAATATTGCTGTAAAGGGAATGCCACAGTTAAAACTATATGCTCTTGTAAAACTAATTCTATTCATGCTGCTATCTACATTTGTATTTTCATTCAGCAGTGTCATTCCATAATCATTGCACCTGCAGAGAGCGAAAGAACGGGATGGATACATGGAGGCAGAAGAGGGAGAGAGAGAGAGATAGAGAGAAGGAGAGAGAGGTACTTGTTGTAGCTCATGCTCTAGCAGCAATGCATGTTCTTTCTTACACTTTCACATGCACAAATAAAAAATGGCATAGAGCTACTTATGTTGAGCTAGTGGTAGTTGCTAGTTCCCCAGTTTGGATACTCAGGGGGGTGTTGCCTTGTGCTTTATGGACATCTGAAAGGTGTATCCAGTATCACAACCCCTTTACTTTTACAGCAACCTGGGTGGAGTACACCACTTTGTATGGTCCGTGGAACCTTGGGGTGTTCCACTTCTGGACAAACCTCCACACATAGATCCCCTGGCAGCAAAGGGTGGTTTGGTGCAGTGTCCATTCAGGGCCCCGTTGTAGTGTCTCTGTCTTCTGTGTGCAGGGGTGCTATTTGTTGTGAGATGCATCTTATTGCACGTGTGAGCTGCTTGAGGTACTGTTTGACTTCCTCTCCTAAAACAGCGGCTGTTCTGAATGAGTCAAATGCTATCCTTACTGGTGACAGGGGCGTTTCCATGCGTCGACCAGTCACTATTTGCTGGAGGATACGTGGTTGTCCTTGCTGGGCTATGTGCATAATTGAATTAATGCCAGGGGTAGGCAATATACCCAATTATTTTCCAGTGTATTGCATAGTTTTGACAGTCTGCTTTTACAGAGGCTGTTCATTTTTTCTACCATGCCGTTGGCCTGTGGGTGGTAAATGGAGGACATTTTGTGTTTGATCCCAAGAGAGTCGTTATTTCTTTGAACAGCTCATTGAAAAATGTAGTTCCGTTGTCAGAACGGATGATGTCACACACTCCCCATCAGGGGAATACTTCTCGGACACACTTTGCATCGGGGTGGGCACAGGGCCCAGCTTCCACCTATCGAGAGAATGGACACATCACCACAATCAAGTATCAGGCCCCATTGCACCTCTCTCCCATGTCTGCGTAATCAATGTGCAGTTCACGGAATGGGCCACCTGGCAGGGTAATGTTCTCAATGTCATCCCTGAGCTGAACACTTGACATGTGGTACATTGGACCACCATTTGTGTCAGGTGCTCCTGTAAATTTGGAATGAACCAATTGGCCTGGATATCAGCAGCAATATGTTGCTTTTAGCTGTGTGATGGAAAATGCATTTGTTCAAATTCTGTGTATAATAGCTTGACAGGCATGACAAACTTTCCTGTTGCTTGTTGTCTACACAACAGATCAGTTGGTGAATGGGTGCATCTACGTTTAAGCCATAGATTCGGCTCTTTGGTTGGTGCCCTGCTCTGTAGTTCGGTTATTTGTGCTATGAGGAGCGCAGTGTATGCGTCTGTTTTCTGTGTTGCATCTGCACTTGCCAGAATACATTTGGCACCCATGTGTACCAGGAGATACGCTGCTTGTTTGGCTGCGGCGTCTGTGGCTTTGTTCCCCAAAGATATTTCATACGTGTTCTGTGTGTGTGCTACACATTTGACAACTGCTACTGCAGAGGGTTATTTGGGGGCTGAAATCAATGTGTTTAAGAGTTCTGTATGTTGCACTGGGGAGCTGTCTGCTCTCCTGAACCATCTCCTTCCCCACCTGGACAGTCCTGGATGTACCGTCATGGTAACGTACACAGCGTCAGAGTAAATTGTTACACAGCATCGATTAGAGCTACAATTTCTGCTGTCTTTGTGGAATAATGCATTGGTAATCATTTCATGATCAATGATTCATACTCCCATCCTCCAGTCTCACTACAGCTACCCCTACATGTTTTTCACCTGTCTCTTGATCAATGGATGCTGATCCATCAATGAAAACCACTTCTTCTTCTGGGGCGTGCTCTTTTGCCTTTGGTATGTCATCCCCTTCTCCCTCATATGTGGCACAATCATGTTCTTGCATGTCCTCAACAGTGCATGGCTCTGTAAGGAATGTGGCTGGTTTTACAGTTTTGCATCTCACCACATGGATATTTGAACTGGACAGAATGATTTCATAGGCTGATCTTCTCTGTGTGGTCAGAGTAGCTTTCACGCGTTCTAATATTGCAAACAGTGAGTGCTCGACATATAGGGCCTCATTACACGGTAGGCGGTAAGGGTTTACCGGTACTGGTATTTTACCGGTACCGGTAAACCCTTACTGCCTTACTACGAGGCTCCTTTGGGGGTTGGAGAATTTAACGCCTGCTTTTTGCAGGCGTTAAAAACCAACACGCAAAGGGACCAGGGAGCTAATTACGGTACCGCAATTTGCGGTGCCGTAATTAGCACCTTCCCCATTGCCATTATGCCCTATGGGGCAAAAATGGGAATGGGGAAGGGCAATGGGGGAAGGGGGAATTACCGCCCCACCAACCTTGGAATAGGGCGGTAATTCCCCTTTCCACCAAGGCGGTGCCGGTATTTTACCAACATGGACCAAGGTGCTCATAGCACCTTGGTCCACCGCCTTCCGTATAATGAAGCCCATAGAGTTACGTAGCACCCCATTATAATAGTGGAGCTTTTTTCAATGGCGAAGGCTGCAGCTGCGAGTGCCTGTTCACAAGCGAACTGACCTTGCATGACCAAGTCCAGTTTTCCACTGTAATATGCCAGTGTTTTGTGTCCCTTAGAACTTTTCTGTGTTAAGACTGCGGTCATGTGTGTACCATTTGAATGTGAAAATAGAAACAATTCTTAGGCATAATCTGGGACGCTAGTACTGAAGCTGTTGAGATCAGATTCTTTAGGTCATTGAACCCCGTTATCATTTTGGCTGTCTACTTGATGAGTTTTTTCTCTTTTTGTGCTTCCTTGCGTCCATGGAGGAGCAGTCGGGTGCATGCTGCATAGTCTAAAATCCAAGCTCTGCAATAATTGAAGAGCCCTAAAAACATATGCATCTCTTTCACTGTTGTTGATTTGGCAGTGGCATGTACTTTGCTGCTCTCTCTGGGATGATCCTTTTGCCATCTTTGGAAATGAGCTGACCCAAGTACAGGACCTCTGCCAAACAGTACTGGAGTTTTTTTCTTGTCTACTTTGTACCCTTTTTGTGCAAAAAGTTGGAGGAAGGTGATGGAGTCCCTTCTATAGCTCTGCTCACTGTCACTGCAGACCAATAGGTCATCTACGTACTGAGTGGTTGTTCTTAGGTCCTGGATGTGAGTATTCTATTGAAGATGATGGAGCTTTCACAGTAGCCCTGGGGTAAGCAATGGTGTTCATATCATTTCCCTCCAAGAGTAAATACTGTAAGGTAATGTGGCTCTCGATCAAGGGGCACTGAGAAAAAGTTATTTTTTAGGTCCATCACAGTGAAGTGGATGGCCTGTTTTGGGATGCTACACAGGATCGATGCAGGATTAGGAACAAGAAGACATTCTTTTTGTGCAATATCATTAAGGGGGCGCAAGTCCCGGATCATCCTCTAACTCCCCCCTGTTGCCTTCTTGATTCGATAGATGGAGGTCTTGCACGGACATGTGGAGGGGCCAATAATTCCCTGCTGTAATAGTGCCTGCATTGTCTCCTGAATTCCTTCCTCTGCTTCTTGGGACAAGGGGTACTGTTTATCCCTTGCCAGAACTGCGCCTGGTTTGAGTGTTATTTCTTTGTGTGTCACTTCTTTTAGCATTCCCACCTCAAGCGAGTTGGTGGTCCACAGATGGGGTGGGACCTGCTACAGATCCATCTCACAAAAAGAGGGGGGCCCCCTTATAATAGCCATAAGGGAGCTTTGTATTGTCCTGTATTGCTCCATAATGTCACAAGGAATACAAATCTCTAGGACTATTTCCCCATCATTGTTGTTATCCCCAAACAAGTCTTCATCAGTCAATTCTCGTAGTGGTGTATTGAGGTCAATGCATAACACTGTGCACCACTCTGTAACGCTCACCTGGTATCCACGGGGACGTCACTCAGCCTGTTCTGACCTCTTACGACCTCAAACCCTTCCCTGGAGTCTACTCGACTGGAGAATGGGCCTGAAACACAGGATTGGTAGAGTTTAACTCCCTATTGTCTCTGTGTGCTTGAACCCCTTCGTCCCTGGGGTCAAACCCTTCCCTTTGATCCACAGCTCACCTTGTTTTCTTGGAAAGTATCCTCTCTGTCCTGCTTTCAGCGTAGGGTCGCGTTGATTGATGCAGGCTCGTTGCTGCCTAGTTACTTCACTGGAAAGTGTTCGACAAGTAAGTATAATGAGTCTTTTGAACAGTTCTCTAACTTCGTTCCTTTCCTTCCTTAGATGATGGCCGGCAACTGGGGATGGCGACGTGCTGCTGAGATGAGTAGCGCTGAAGGTGAGTGAGAGCGCGATGAGCGATGCAACCCTTTCGTATTTGTATTGAACTGAGTTCTTTTTCTGTGTCTTTTAGGTGCCGCAACGTTTTCAGAGTGGATGCCGGTTATGAAGAAGAAATGCGGTAAGTAAGTGCTGCATGCGGCGCATCTAGATGTTTCCACGCTAACCTGGAGTGTCTCTTGCAGATGGATGAGAAGTTTCGGAGACAGAATTCCCCCAGAGCGGCTGGGATTCAGGTAAGCGTTTGAAGCTCGTACAGTCTTTAAAAATAAGCAAAGATTTGCTGAAGGCTTAATAATGCCTTTTTTCTGTTCTTTTCCCTTTTCCTTAGGAAGCGGCCTGCCGGGATGGGAATGACACCGCCGAAGATGCTGCAGAACAGAAGGAGAGATGAATGATGGGCAGAAGTGCTGTAAGGTAAGGCTGTTCCTAATGGTGTTCTTGTTCTTGCAGGAGCTCAGCGCAGAAGAAAGATGCAGGCCTACTGGAGACCAATCCGAACATGGTGAGTGTCACGCTGCAGGTGCAGAAAACACAAAGCATGTTTCTCAGCCTGAGCCTGGCTTAAATAGTCTCTGGGTATCCCAGGTGTTGCTGGACTGAACCACACCCACAAGACTAGACTGCACATGCAGTTCTGGGAACTGAATTATGTGGGGGCATCCATCTTGTCCCCATCAATTCACTACAAGTCTAATCCCCAATGTTATCCTATGGGAGTGAGTGAGTCTGGTGCCACAAGCACCAAGTCTGACTCCAAGTAGGTCTTTGGAGGGATGGAGAGGCCCTTGAGGGCCATGTAGGTGATCGTGGCCTGGCTCCAGCCTGACATCTTGGAGGGCTTGGGACATGAGGGGCAGGAATCATAACAGCACTCCCCCCCCAAGGCCCCACTCAAGGTGGCTCTTCTGTATGATCCTGGTTTGTTTGGATGGTTTTGATGAAATCATCTAAGCAAGCGAGGTGAATGGATGTACTCACAACATTCCCATGTCCTGTCTTGTGGACCATACCCCTTCCAGTCTACTAAGTAGTATAATTTGGATCTGATGTACTTTGAATCCAGGATGTCCTTGACTTCGAATTCTGGCTCCCCGGCGACTAATACTGGCTGCGGTGGCGTTGCTACCCGGGTCCCAGGTTGAACAGGTTTAAGGAGAGACACGTGGAACACAGGATGAATCTGCATGTTTGACGGCAAAGCTAGTCTGACCGCCACAGGATTTATCACGGAGGTGACGGTGAATGGACCCAGGTATCTTGGACAGAAAGTTCAGGTTCCTTTAATGGGCACGTGTTTAGACGCCAGCCAGACTTTGTCTCCCACTTCATAGTTGGGGGCATTTTCTCGGTGTTGATCAGCAAACTTCTTTTCGGGATTATTAGCTTGAAGTAGGTGTTCAGCTGCCCTTTTGAAGGTTTGAGAAATGGTTGTGTGCCAAGTTTTGACCGCTGGCATTTCCAGGGTTGTTGGAATGTCCAACTCAGAAGTACGTGGGTGCCTGCCATACATGTTATAAAAGGGTGTCTGCCCAGTGCTGGTGTGTAGGGAATTATTATAAGCATATTCAGCTATCCATAATAGGTCGAACCAGCTTCCTTCTGCTTGGTGTAACATGCAACGCAGATACTGCTCGAGCGTCTGATTTGTCCTCTCAGTTTGACCATCCATTTGAGGATGGTGACTGGTGGATAGTTGGATGTCGATCTGGGCACTAGAGCAGCATTTTCTCCAGACGTTAGATACGAATTGAGTACCTCGGTCTGAGACTAAAACTGAAGGAAACCCATGGAGCCATACGATGCCTTCAAGAAATACCTTTGCCAGAGTGGAAGCATTTGGGAGCCCCTTAAGAGGAATGAATTGTGCCATTTTTGAAAATAGGTCCACGACCACAAGAACAGTGTTAAACATTTGACTGGGTGGTAAGTCAGTAATAAAATCGAGGGACAACGTGTGCCAGGGTGCTGGTGGGATTTCCAATGGTTGTAATGGCCCAGCCGGTTTCTGCTTGGATGACTTGTTTTGAGCACACACTCCACAAGATAGGATGAATTGGACAATGTCTTTACGCCACGTGGGCCACCAATAATTTTGTTTTACCTTGGCTAGGGTTTTAGCGATTCCGGGGTGGCCCTCGATCAAGGTATCATGATAACTGGATATGACTTGTTCTCGTAGTTCTTGGTTTGGTAAGAATAATTGATTCCTGAAGTAGGGCAACTGATCTTTTATCATGTAATGTTCTCCTTGTGCACTCCACGCTTCTGATTGCTCCGGACTCATCAGGTTTTGGATTTCTTCATCTAATTCTTTCTGGGTTATGGTTACTGTGATTCCTAGGAGCTTGTCACTCGGGATGATTGCAATTGGGTCAGGGGTCTGATACCCTTGCTCTTCCACCCCCATACGGGAAAGGATATCGGCCTTCCCGTTTTTCACCCCTGGTCAAAATGTAATCACGTAGTCATATTCAGCAAAAAAAAGATCCCAACGTAGTTGTTGTGAAGATTGGACCTTTGCCATTTTTAGGTACTGGAGGTTCCGGTGGTCAGTTATTACGGTGATTTTGTGTCTGGCGCCCAAGAGGTAGTGCCGCCATGCTTTAAAGGCTGACTTAATGACCAGGAGTTCTTTGTCTGTGATAGCGTAATTGAGTTCAGGGGGTGTGAATTTACGTGACCAGAAGGCAACAGGGTGTAACTGGCTCGTTTTGGGGTCCTTTTGTGAGAGGACGGCTCCCATAGCCATGCTTGGGGTGTCCGTTTCCACCAGGTATGGGAGAACAGGGCAAGGGTGGCATAAGATTGGGGCAGATTTGAATCCTGCTTTGAGTTCCTGGAAAGCTTCCTCGGCTTCTGTTGTCCACTGGAACTTTTTATTGCTTTTCCTTAGCAATGACGTGATGGGATGCACGATTTACGATAATCCTGGGATGAACCGGCGGTAGAAGTTTGCAAAACCCAGCATACTTTGAACCCCCTTGAATGAATTTGGGGATGGCCAGTTCAGGATAGCATCTACCTTGTGTACATCCATTCGGGCTGAGAATAAAGTCCAGGAATTCCACCTCAGAGACGTGGAATGAGAACTTTTCGAGCTTGGCGTAGGGCTGGTGTTGACGGAGTTTCTCCAATACGGATCGGACGTGTTTAACGTGGTCCTGCTTTGATGCGGAATATACTAGAATATTGTCGATGTACACTAGAGCACAGACATCAATCAATTCCCGTAGGACATCGTTCATAAAGTATTGAAATGCTGCAGGCACGTTGCAAAGGCCAAAGGGCATTACTTGATATTCGTACAAGCCGTATTTGGTGCGAAAAGCGGTTTTCCATTCTTCCCCCTGTTTTACGTGAACAAGGTGATATTCCCCCCTCAGGTCTAGTTTTGTGTAGATTAGGGCATCTTTGACTTGATCAAGCAATTCCGGGATTAGTGGCAGGGGGTAGTGGTTTTTTACGGTAATCTGGTTCAGTGCGCGATAGTCGATGCACGTTCTCAAGGCCCCCTCCTTTTTCGGTATGAATAATAGAGGACTGGCTGCTGGAGACTTCGAGGGACGGATGAACCCGTTGGCCAGGTATTGGTCAAGATAGGCCTTCAGGTGCTGGTTTTCTGGTTCTGTGAGTGCGTAAATCTGCCCACAAGGGATTTGTGCGCCAGGTATCAGGTCGATTTGGCAATCGTATGGTCTATGCGGTGGCAGGGTATTAGCCTGTTCTTTCTGAAAGACATCTTGAAAGTCCTGGTATTCACTTGGTAGGGTGCCAATTGCCACAGTCGCAAGCGTGGAGGTTCTGGTGTCTATTGGTTGTTTCTCTTGGCAATACCATGTGTGGGTGCAAGTCTCGGGAAAGGGCAATTCTTTTGCTCGCCAATCGATTCGAGGATTGTGAGCTACCAACCATGGCATTCCCAAAATCAACCAGAACTGTGGTGCCTTAATGAGGTCGAAAACGATAGATTCTTGGTGTCCATCCTGGCACAGAAGGATTAAAGCTGCAGTGCATTGGGATACTCGACCAGAAGCTATTTCCGTGCCGTCGACAGTGGTAACAGTGTCGGTGGTTGATTTAGGGCGTAACAGAAGCCCCATCTTTTCCGCAAGATCCTGGTCGATGTAATTCCCAATGGCTTCACTGTCAATGTACGCTCTTACTGCGTGCATCCGAGATGGTTGTTGGTGATCGATGAAGACCACAGATAGTGCAAAATGGGAGGTCTGTAGTTCACTTTCTTCGCTCGACAAGTGGACCCCTACACTTGACGGGCTGGGGAGTTTTCCGATTCCTTGATGGTATCTTCCTTGTCCGTGGCCCCTACCGTCCTCCTTGGTGGCTTCACAGGGCACTCTTTAAGGAAATGACCTGACCTTCCACAGTACAGACATAACTGCTGCTGTCTCGTTTTATTCCGTTCTGCATTAGTCAAGGGGGATCTGACCCCGCAAATTTGCATTGGTTCTCCTGAACCTTCCGTTGTGCTGGCAATATTGTCCTTTGAACACACATACATAGGGCGAGGGTCCGGTCTGGTTCGATCTGCTCTCCGGTCCTTCGGTCCTGCAACCTATGATTCAGTTGAACAACAAGGTCAATGAATTCTGAGCAGTGTTTTGGGGGGTTCACTACTTGTGCAAGAACATCCTTGAGCTCCCCGCGCAATCTCTGATGAAATAACATGGTTCTCTTCTCCACTGGCCATTCTGCTTCAACTAAGAGTCTATTGAACGTGGCTATGTATGTTAACAGGTGTTGATTCCCTTGGCGTAGGGACAGAAGTTCGTTGTCTAATGCCTGCCCATGAGTACGACGGGCGAACAGCTTTTCCATCCCCTGCTGAAAGCTCCTGAAGTCATGCAGCAAAGGATCATCTTGGGCCACAAAGGGTATGGCGCTACCACTCAGGTAGGATAGTACAAAAGCGTCCCGTGATTGGTCATTCGGAAAGGCCCCTGGGCTACAAAGGAAGTACAGGAGGCACTGGTTCATGAACGTTGCAAACCTCTTGGGAACCTCTGTAAATGGTTCGGGCGGGGCCAAGGGAACTGCCCCAGGAAGGGTTATCTGAACGGGATTGGCTGATGGTGCTGGCATCGAGGGCACGCTTCCCAGCAATGCTGCATGCCCTGCTTGTGACTGGAGAAGTTGCCGGCTTAAATCATCAGTGCATTGTTTGGCTACTTACAGCTCTCTCCTCGGGGTGTTGGTCTCCTGCCTGGCTGCATGTACTTTGGAACGTAGCTGCCCCAACATGTGGGCTAACTGGTCAGTTTATGACGTTTCCATGACGCCCAGGTGGATTTTGATGTGAGGCTTTGTGTTCTGTAACGCTCACCTGGTATCCAGGGGGACGTCACTCAGCCTGTTCTGAACTCTTACGACTTTGAACCCTTCCCTTGAGTCTACTCGACTGGAGACTGGGCCTGAAACACAGGATTGGTAGAGTGTAACTCCCTATTGTCTCTGTGTGCTTGAACCCCTTCTTCCCTGGGGTCAAACCCTTCCCTTTGATCCACAGCTCACCTTGTTTTCTTGGAAAGTGTGCACTCCGTCCTGCTTTCAGCGTAGGGGCGCGTTGATTGATGCGGGCTCATTGCTGCCTAGTTACTTCACTGGCAAGAGTCCGACAGGTAAGTATAATGAGTCTTTTGAAAAGTTCTCTAACTTTGTTCCTTTCCTTCCTTAGATGATGGCCGGCGTCCGGGGATGGCGACATGCTGCTGAGATGAGTTGCGCTGAAGGTGAATGAGAGCGCGATGCGCGATGCGACCCTTTCATATTTGTATTGAACTGAGTTCTTTTTCTGTGTCTTTTAGGTGCTGTGACGTTTTCAGTGTGGATGCCGGTTATGAAGAAGAAATGCAGTGAGTAAGCGCAGTATGCGGCGCCTCTAGATGTTTCCACGCTAACCTGCAGTGTCTTTTCCCTCTTGCAGATGGATGAGAAGTTCCAGAGACAGAATTCTCCCAGAGCGGCTGGGATTCAGGTAAGCGTTTGAAGCTCGTACAGTCTTTAAAAATAAGCAAAGATTTGCTGAATGCTTATTAATGCCTTTTTTCTGTTCTTTTCCCTTTTCCTTAGGAAGCGGCATGCCAGGATGGGAATGACACCGCCGAAGATGCCCGCAGAACAGAAGGAGCGATGAATGATGGGCAGAAGTGCCGCAAGGTAAGGCTGTTCCTAATGGTATTCTTGTTCTTGCAGGAGCTGAGTGCAGAAGAAAGATCAGGCCTACTGGAGACCGATCCGAACACGGTGAGTGTCACGCTGCAGGTGCAGAAAACACAAAGCATGTTTCTCATCTTGGGAGTAGCTTAAATAGTCTCTGGGTATCCCAGGTGTCTCTGGGCTGAACCACACCCAAAAGACTAGACTGCACATGCAGTTCTGGGAACCCAAATATGTGGGGGCATCCATCTTGTCCCCATCAATGCACTACAAATCCAATCCCCAATGTTATCCTATGGGAGTGAGTGAGTCTGGTGCCACAAGCGCCAAGTCTGACTCCAAGTGGGTCTTTGGAGGGATGGAGAGGCCCTTGAGGGTCATGTAGGTGATCGTGGCCTTGCTCTGGCCTGACATCTTGGAGGGCTTGGGACATGAGGGGCAGGAATCCTGACACACTCGCACCCATGGATATCACTTCCCAGTACTACAATTTTCTTTGCAGACACTTTCAACCCCTCTAAATCTATTGACAAAATGGTGCCAGCTCCCACTTCGGATATTGCTACAGGACGGAAGATAAAATCTCTAATGCCATACATAAACATATCTGGATTCACTGGTATTGCTCTCACCACCATTTCATTAGCCACTGCTGGAATCACTAACATTGCTCAGAGGGAGGACATGCCAGGGGTGGTGCAAACAACCCCTCTGTCTGTGAATGATATGGTCATGTTTAGTTTGCTGAGCAGGTCCCTCCCCAGTAAGTTGACAGGTGAGCTTTCGTAGTACAGGAGGGGTGCTGGCTCAACCTTTCCCTCTATCTTGACATCTAAATCATCTGTGTATGGAACCGTTACTACAGCCCCAGAGAATCCCTGCGTGTTGAGATTTTGTCCTGATAATGGGAAGTCACCTTCGAAAAAAAAACATGACTTTTCCGTCCGTGAGTCCACCATGATGATGAATTGCGTATTTCCTATCTCTGCCCCCACCAATGGTTCCTCTTCTGAATGTAAGGTCATTGATAGTACTGGACACGTACGTGCTCTCTGTGGGCTGTCCAAGTCTGGATATGTGTCTGTCTCTGGACAAGCACAGGGGTCCTCTCCTATTATGCAGGCACCTTGATGAGGTGCTGTGGCGCCGTTCGGTGTAGTGGCAAATGGGTGTCTGTTCCCCTCGGCTCGATAATTGGGGAGGTTCTGTTGTGTTTGCATGGCAAGAGGGAGTGGCGATATGTGCTGGGGCTGGGTATCTGGGGAGGTAGCTGGGTGTATGCTTGGTGTATTTCGTATAGGATCATAGTCGATCCGTAGGCGGGTCCCTGCAGGCTACCGGTTGGGTATGGGGGTTTCCATGTGGTTGCTGCTTATAGGGGTAGTTCCCTCCTGGCCTGTTGCGGCACTCCCTGGTGAAGTGCCCCCACCTCCCACATGACCAACACTGCCCTTGCCCACCTCCTCTTGGTCCTTGGCCCCTAAACCCCCCTCCTCTTTGTCCTCGGAACCCATCTCGTCCTCTTGGTGGCCCTCCTTGCCATTGGGGTCCCGCATATTGTTGGTTTCCTCCCCACTGTCCTTGCCCGTTGTCTACCGACACAGCTGCCATGCTTGCCTGTGTGGCGACGGAGACAAACCCTTCTTTCCCCATCTGTTACGGGGGCAGTACTGCTGATACCGCTGCTACGTTCACAAGTTAATTCTGAACTAGTTTTGCTTCCTCCACTAACCTCCTCTGAATAGTTTATTTTTCGCGCTCTTTGATTCTCCTATAATGGTGCACTATGATGCTTAGAATTTTGGGCCAACCTTTGACTTCCACCCCTGCTATTTTATCTAGGACCTTCTGTACTTCCTTTGGGAGCCTCCTCTTTAAAATAAAATAAAACAAGGACGTTGCTTGGTCCCACGAGGTGCCTATTTCAGCCATCTACATCTCTTGGACATGAAGAATGTACTGCGCAGCATCTTCCTCATCCCCCATATGCATTGCATTATATATTGTAAATCGGTGGTATCGGGGAAGGCCCTCCACAGTGCATCCCAAACACGTGCCCTGATGTTGTTGAATGATGCCCCATCATGGGAGTCATTGCTTAGTGTTACTCCCGGATACCCTGCCTTCACCCACGCTGATTCTGTCTGGTCTCCCACTGCTGATACCAACAGGCTTTTGAGGGGCACCCTTGCAGTATGTTTTTCAAATGCATAGATCCATTTTCCCATCTGCTGTGAGTGGAGGGAGGGACTTAAGAAGGTTGTTTTTGTCCATCTGTGCCCAGAGGACATAATGGGGGCAGCCTGCTACTTTGTGGATTAGGGGCATCTGCATTTCCATCTTTACATTCCCAGTATTCAAGCCACATCCCTTTTTCTTCACCAAAGCCATTCTCCTGAACCACTCTCTTAACCTCCCTTCCCACAAACTTTCCGCCCTTGGTGTTGTCAGAGGTACCTGTTATACTCCTCCCACTGCCCCTTCTTCTGTATCCTCGAAATGGCTCAAAAATTCCTCATCCCCTCTTCTTGATCCTACATTCTCATATCCCAGGCTATCTGTTTCCCCTTCCCTCTACACATGTACAGCCTGTATGGGTGTACTATCAATTCTGAACAAGAAGACTCCTGATTTCCATTCCTCCACAGGTGGTAAGGGTGGTGTGTCTGGGGGCAGCACCTGCACTCCTGTCACCCTGGTGTTCTCACATGCTGCTCGTAACCCTGCTAATTCTGTGTGTGTGGTGGACAATTCCACCTCAAGATCTCTTGCGCTCCCCCCTGTATGTGTGGGCACTGGGGGGATATGACATATGGGGCAGGCGGGGCCCTGCTTTGATCTGCTAATATTGTCCCCCTGCAAACATAAGTCAGATTAGTATACCCTTCCACAGGCCTTGTTAACAACGGATACAGTTTGTTTGGTTTTTCTTCCCCTTTCTCTCCTTTCCCCGGGCTAATCTCTGTCCCATTTTCTGGTACTATTTGTCCCTCTTCCGGGGCTTTTGTTTCTTCGAACATTTATCACAAATCCAGTACCTCTCGCCTGTTTTGCAGTGACTTCCTCTTGTATTTGGCTGTCAAGTATGTAGACATATGGTCTAAGGCACACAAATCGAAGGATTCCATCTCTGGCCAGGAGTGGGTCATACCTTCCCCTTTAGTTTCCGTCACCCATTGCTGTGGTATTTCTTTATCTTGTCACTGTACAGGGGTAGACTTTTACATATATGGGTTATTGGCGTGTCTGTCCCCATGACTGTCAGTTGTCTAAAGTACGTGTCACCCTGTCATGGGTGATGAGGTTTGAGCAAGGTAGTGCCCTCTTACCCAGGAAACCGACAAGAATCCACGACCATGGATGTACATGATAAAACAGTCCTTTCGGCAATGAGAGTGCCGGGATCTAAAAAGACTGAAAAGCCAGTGGTGGCAGAGTGTGAAGAATTTGGGGGAACAAATGAAGAAAAAAGAGAAATAACAAAACAACCAGGCCACAATGACACTTTGCCAGGAGTTTTGGGGAGGTGCCCAGCAACAGGTGGAGGAAAAGGAAAAACGACTCCCATAATGCATTATAGTGAACCACAGCAATCCAGCCGCAGCCTAAAAAGCCCTAAGGCCCAGTCCTTTAAAATACATAGCGGGATACACTTAGCCTACCATCGGGGCCGAGGGACATCCATAATGGGAAAACATGGGTGGCGGGTTAAACAAAATAAGAAACAGGGCAGACAAAATGATGAAGAGGAAACACCAACAAACGAAGTTGGGAAGATGGAGGGGCTGAGTCATAGGAGAGGGGAAAGATTGACTGCACCTGGGGATGAGGGAGGAGGAGGGGAGAACACCTTAAAACCCACCTGCGTGAACTCAATGTCGTAAGTTGTTTTTTCATTCATGGACGGAGTGAGAGCGGTGAGGAGTGGTCGGAGGACGTGGCTGGATTCCAATGGGCATACTAGGTCCGGGAGAACGAGGCACCATGGAAGTCTGTATGCCATACCGAATGTCAAAGAATGCAGAGCGGGAGTGAGAAGTGGTAAATGGACCTGAATGAAACCTGTTTGTTTGTGGAAAAAATACATAATGGAGGTCTGCAGATTTAAGGAACTGGTGACATTAAAGACTGCCAAGCAGGCATTTGCAAGCAATGTACTATGGAAAGAACTTTTTGCTTTATATGAACCTTCCAAGCAGACGTCCAGCGGGATTGTAGTTTTGTGTGAACTGGGTGTCCAGCAGAGCGACATGGAGAGAAGGTGAACACCGGACTGAACCTTTATGTTTATTTTCTTTGCGCAGAATCATTGATTTAAGTTCCTGCACCATCCAAGAACTACCGGTGTATTCCAATATTTAAAACAGTGATTTCTTTTGTTGATTAAGAACTGCATATCTTTGTTGCTTATTGCTTACCTGAATAAAGGACAGTTGCTTCCACCTGCTGACCGTCTCCCACCTACTGATTAACACACCCAAGTGTTCTGACCGTAGTCTCCCCTTCCGTCTATACCGTCAAGGCACACAATATCAGTCAATTTTTGTTTGTCACATGCATGCTACAGTTGTCTCTATATAGTCACAATTAATATTTCTCCAAAGCACAAATATCCTTCAACTATTTCTCTTCCCCTTAGAGCATCCCCATTCACTTTAAATACACCCCTTCTACTCACTTTTCATCCACACCATACACGCCCTTCCTGGGCCTCGACCATACATATGAAAAAATACACTGAAAACAATAAGCTAAAATAACAAGCTGAAACAACAACCACTACTTGTTCCCGAGCCCTCTAATTATATGGGGCTACTCATTTTCTTCTCTGTTTTATTTCCCTGCACTGGTCGGGACAGTGCAATGTGTATGCCACCTTCTCTCATCAGACAGAGAGGCTCCCTTTCCTTCCTCTTTTATATTTTCTGTATAACTTAAAAACTAAAAAAATCAAAGCAAAGTGAATAAAAATGGCCACAAAAACTTCAACAATCAAGAAATAAGTCTACCCATTCACATTCATTCACCGGGTGTTCCCCTCTATTATACTGCTCCATACGCAAACCCAGACATTGTTATCCCTTGCAATCTAAACTCACATGTTCACGTTCTTCCGAAACCTCTGTTCGCGGGTAATCCTCAACAGGTCTGGGCCTCTCCCTGGGGTTGCACCCGGCTCCAACGAGCAGGCGGGACTTCTGCAAAGACGGCGCACACAAGGACCACTTCTGCTGCGTATGCGTTTTGGGGACTGGTCACTGTAGGTGGGCATGGCCCATCCAGGGAGGCCACCTGGATATCGCTGCAATACAGGGGCTGAGGAATCAAGTCTTGGGGTCACCATATGAAGGCGTGTCAAACAGAACGCACACACCAGAGTAAATACAACCAACTAGGGAAAGAAGCCAAGAGATAACTTTGCAAGGATAACAAGGTTTACTTGAACAAAATACCGATAGCAGCAAAGAACTCTGCTGCTCGAGAGGGCTCTGATCTTACATCATCAAACATGAGTTTATACACACAAAAAGCGTCACATCTTGACAGGACACTCTGGTGCTCCTGATTGGAGGCACCCTACACATGGGCCTGCTCCATAGGGGATACCAGGCGCTAATTGGCTGTTTCTTCCCAGTCGATCTTGGTGCACGCGGGTCAGCTGGGCTCATCCTTGCTGTGAATGTCAGGGCACGCAATAAATATAACATATCTAATCTAAGCGAAACAACTGAAATCGGCGATTCATTCATTATGGCTAGCACCTGGGCATCACAGGAAAGGGGTGCCAGGGAGAGGGGAGGATAAAATGTAGTCATGCTGACCCCTACGTTCAGGGCTTCGTTAATACTGCAGTTCCCGCACCAGGTCTCCCCCTGGGGATTGACCTGTGATTTACCCTTCCCGGTACCTCATGTTAGAGGAGGCGTGTGTTGCTATTGGAGAGATATACAGTCGTGCAGGCTTTAGATCTGTGGTGGGCACCTTAGGGAGGTTATGGCCTGTAGTTGGGTGTTTGTGACTACATGGAAAAGTTAAGGGGTTGGGTTGGTGAAGTGTGGCTGGCTCTGGCCTGGCTGGGTGGGGGTCAGAAGCCCACTGGCAGCTTAGTGGAGATGAATGGATGCAGCGCAGAGCCTGGTACTGACTCACGCTCTGCGTGGGGAACATTCCTAAATTTTCGCAACACTGCAGGAACAAGAGGAAAATGGACTTCTGTGGGAATAGGGCTTGTGCAGAGTTGGCTTGTTGTGCCGATATTGAGCTAGGCACCTCTGTGTGAACTCGGGACGTGAGCATCACCGGAACAGCAGCTTGTCTGTTCTTGGCCTAATACAAAATGGAGTCACGGGGCAGGCCTAGTGCTAGTCACCTAGTTCTGTGCGCTACAAGGCCTTTATATGATATTTGGGACTGCGGACTGATGTCCCCTTGTGTGTTAGATAGCCTCGTATGGGGTTTGCCTTATTTGAAAGTGCCTATGGTGGTGTGATAGACTCATCTCCATCCAAAAAAGATACATATGCAGCATTAGTCCGGCTCCTGGGTGAGCATGCTGGGCTACATTTTATATCACCCCTTCTTATTTTGTAGATATCCTCATTGGGGTGAGTGCAGCAGAGTTGGTGCTCATGGGCCAGCGACCCAATTTACATTTTATTAGCATTATTTTAACTTTCTTGGAGGTACTTTTCACGCCGTAGTTGTCCTCTGCCCTCCCCCTTCCTCGATCACTTCCTTCTTCCTGCTTCCCTCCTCCCTCCTCCCTTCTCATCCCAGCCTCTGATTGGGGAGTGCACCCATCGTAGTGGTGAGAGGCTTTGAACCTCCAGGATCAACCTACCCCATTTGGAGATATCCTCATTGGGGTGAGTGCAGCACATTTGGTGCTCTTGGGCCAGTGACCCACTCTTCATTTTATTAGCACCATTTTCATTTTCTTGGTGGAGCTTTGCATGCCGTAGTTGTCCTTTGCCCTCCCCCTTCCCTGATGGCTTCCTGCCTCCCACCTCCTTCTTCCCTTCCCATCCCAGCCTCTGATTGGGCAGCAGAGCCCTCTTAGTTCAACCTCCCAGGGCAGCCCCACTGCCTGTTGCAGCCCCCTGCAGTGAAGGACCCAGAGGAAAAGGACAGCCCCCTCAGAAGCAGCTCCAGATCGTGCCTGCCAGTGTCAGCCGGGAAAACATGAAGCCTGCAGCCATCAACCTGTTGCGACTGACAATGTAGGTGCAGTGTGGACAGGTGTGCAGCAATGACTGCACCCCACTAATCTGACCCACCCACCCTACTACTCTCTTTTCTCTTTTTCACCTCCCTCACACATCTTAGTGAACTGTATTGTTTAGCCTTCTCCCCATTTCGAGGAAAGTCGATTCTTGCATTGCTGTTGTGTTAAGACTAGGCCTTTTTCCCTCTTATTAGGATAGCCGAATCTGGGTATTGTTGCATTGCTGTTGTGTTAAGACTAGGCCTTTTTTTCCTCCTTTTAGGATAGTCGGATCTAGATGTTTTTGCATTGCTGTCATGTTTAGGCTCTGTCTCCCCCCCAGCTTTTAGGAAAGTCGAAACTGGGTGTTTTCAGTGCTTTGTCCCCCCTTGTCTTCCATCCACATTACTACATTGTTCCCCCTTGGTGTGTTGCCTGCTTGCTGCCTTCTTCTGTGTGAACCCTCCTCCTCTAGTGCTTCCTGGGGTGCACGGCTGTGGAATGTGTTCTTTCCTCCCCCCCTCGCCCCTCTTGCTGCGGCACACCCTCTATTGTGCTCCCTATCTCACCCATCTTCTCAAACTGCTACTCTATCACCTATCCAATCCCTGCCATTAAGTCTGGAAGGAAAAAGTTCAAGAGGGATATCATGGTCTCCAACGCAGGCATCCGTATTGCTGATACCCACATCAGCGCTTCCTCCAAACAGACTTTCACCAACATCCTCTTTGTCGTTCCCTCTTCAGACCTACGGACCTCTCATATTGTCTTGGTTCTCTCTTCTCTCTCCTCCTGACCCATTAATGGTAGCACCCGGTGGGAGGTCCTCCTGGCCTCCTTCCATTCCTTCAAAACCATCATGAATGTCTATCTAAATGGTAACATCTTGGTCCTGGACTCTCAGCCCAATCTCCTCCTTTTCGATAGGCGTTTCCTGTGACTTATCAACTTTTTCCCTTTTCCTGCTACTCCGTCTTACACTCCTCTTCCTCCTCCGTCCCCCACCGCCTCCCTGGCACCTACTGCCTCCTCCTCACTGGCCCCTTTGCACCTCCGACTACTGCCACAGCCCACTCTCAGACACCTCAACCGATTCCGCTGGGTGTACCGTACTCCGGTTCTGCACGCCAGAAGTCTTTCAAATGTGGCAACCTGTTCCACATCACTACTCTAAACTGTTGCTCTGATGTCAAACACTCCTCTGACATCTACCACCTCCTCGAAGACCTTGACCTGGATGTCCTTGCTCTCACCGAGACATGGTTCTTGGCCAGCTCTATCACAAGTTTTGGCAATCTCCTCCCTGAGGGCTACAAGATCCTCTCCAAGCTCAGAACCAACCAGCCTGAAGGTGGAGTGGCCCTGATCTTTCCAAAATGGATCCTTACTTCTATAATTCCTATGCCGGCCTACTCCTCCTTTGAATGTCTGGTCTGCGGGCTTTCTATCTCTCAAGGCCTCTCTTTGACTGTGGCCACCATATATAGGCCTCCTGGCCAGGTCATCATCTTCCTCTCAGAATAGGTTGACTTCTCCTCTTCTCTCCTAGCCTCTACCTCTCAACTTCTCCTCCCCGGAGACCTCAACATCCACCTGGATGTGTCTAATCCCTCCTCTGGGCCCTTTCACAACCTCTGTGACTTTCTCTCCTATTTCATCCTACTCTCTGGTCCGACACATTCTGCCGTACACACCTTGGATGTTCTCATCCCCTCAGACATCCCTCACACCACTCCTCTGTCTTGGACTGGGCACTTTCTGCTCTCTTCCCACCTGAAACTTCTTTCCCCAGACAAAGCCTACCCCAGCAATGCCACCTTCCTTCTCGGTCAATCGCCCTATAAAGCGAGGGTCAGTGGAAGCCTTTGCCTCCACTTTCTCTGCCCCGCCTACTCCTGCAGCTGACTTACACAGCCCTCTCTAACCTGCATCTTTCTATCTCCAACACTCTGGACATCATTGCCCCTGTCACGAGAATCTGCATGATACCTCCCTCCAAGTGCAACTCTGGGTATGACCTTGACCATGCCATTCTAAAACGCAAGTGCAGGGTGGTTGAGAGGAAGTGGAGGGCTTCGGGTGCATCATCTGACAAACTGGCCTACCGCCTGTCCAAAGGCAATACAGACTCTCTGTCCTCTCCAAGAAGAGGGCCGATATCCAAGCCTGCACCTCTGCAGCATTTAACAACACGGCTGAACTCTTTAAAATCTGCAAGGAGCCGGTCAATCCTTTCGTAGTCTCCACCTCTCTGGGTCCCTCCCCGGCCCTCTGCATGGTGTTGGCTTCTCATTTCACCACAAAAACTCAGGACATCCTGTCCTCACACTCCTCTTCCTTTACCTCTCGCAGGCCCCCTCTGGCTGCCTCTCCCTTTCTTTTCCTTTTTTATTCTTCTCTCTGACATCACCTGACAATGTTTCTAGACATGTCCGATCTCTGACAGTGTTGTCCAAACAGGTGCTTCCCTGCTCTTACATAACTATCAAAGACCACATTTCCACCCTTGCTCAAGCGTTGGCCAGTTCTGCAATCACCCTTTTTGCCACTGGATCATTCCCCTCTCTCCTTAAGCACTCCGTGTGCACCCCTTCATTAAAGAGCCTTCTGCTGATCCTACTTGTCTGGCAAACTATCGCCTGATTTCTATCACCCCTTTCCTGGGCAAACTCCTGGAAAAACTGGCCATCTCCCAGCTTACTCTCCACACTGAATCTGTTGGTTGTCTCCGTGACCATCAGTCTGGCTTCAGAGCAGTCATAGGCACGGAAACTGCTCTCCTGAACACCTTTGCAGATTTGCTTGTTAATCTTGATTCCTTCTCTCCCTCTGTCCTCATCCTGCTTGACCTTTCCACTGCTTTCGACACGGGTTATCATGTTACCCTGATCAATTGACTCAGTGAGAACCTGGGCATCACGGATCAGGCCCTAGCATCTCTGTCCTCCTTCCTCCTGGACTGACCCTCCTAGGTCCAACTTGGGTATTTTCTCTCCACCAGCTCTCTCTCCACATGTGTTGTGCCCCAGGGTTCGATCCTCTCACCCTGGCTCTTCAATGTCTATCTGGCCCCTTTTGCCCACTTGATCTCCACTTTCTCTTCTAACTTTCAGTGTTAATTGGATGACACTCAGCTCTCTTTCAGGATTCCCTCAGCCGCCTCATCTCCCTTGCTCATTCCTGACTATCTATCTGCAATACAGGATTGGTGTGTCTCCCACGATCTCTGCCTTAATACCAGTAAGATGGAGATCCTACTCATTGGGACTCCTTCTCCTGCTTTCCCTCTCTCACTCTGGCGGCCCTCCTTGGGCCCTCTACCCTCGCCTTCAAGTGAGGCAAAAGACCTTGGTATCATCTTTGACTCCACTCTCTCTTTCTCTCCACACATTACAGACTTTGCGGAAAAAGCTCACTTCCAGCTGCACCTCCTCAGAGGCATTCTACACGTTCTCATTTCCACCCAGAAGCACACTGTCTCCAGAGCCCTGGTTCTCTCCATGCTGGACTATTGCAACAGCCTCTTCCTCAATCTACATGCCTCTACTCTCTGTCATCTGCAACTAATCCAGAACAGGAATGCAAGACGTATCCTCGGCCTAAAGCCCAGGGACTGTATCTCTCCAACCCTGAAATCTCTCCATTGGCTCCCGGTGGCTGCAAAGATCAAGTTCAAGACCCCCTGCATCATCCAAAAGGCTTTCTGGGGCCGGTCCCGCACTACATTCAACTCTCTCTGCCGAAATACCTTCCTTCTAGAGCCCTTCTATCTGCTGCCTCCAACTCTCTGAGGGACAGACGCGTCTCTCAACAGAGAGTAGGAGGTATTTCTCTTTCCTCTGCAGGTGCCTCCCTCTAGAATGGACTCCCTTCCCCTTTCAGATTTGAGCCAAATCACCCGAAGTTCCAGAAGCAGCTCAAGACCTTCCTTTTTTGCTACTGCCTTCTCTGTCTCGCTTCTCTGCTAACTTACCTGTCTGCAATGCTGACTGGTTTCCTGGTACCCTCAGAGTCTCACTGGGTACCAGGCTCTTCCTAGACCAATCTTCATTGCACTGCCTCCTACCTACCATGCACTAGGGGCTGTAAATTGGAACCCTTACAGCCCCCCCTGCCTCCTACCACTTACCTAGAGCTGTGCTGCACTGACTGCACTTCACGGATGTCATTTGAGGTACACCAGGAGTCGCAACTGCAATCCCTGAGCGCTCCCTTGCAACCACCGTGGACTCCCTTGCTACCCCTAAAAAAAATTGTTTCAATCTTTTTTTTTAAATGTAAGTTCCTGGACTGTGGCTAGCGCCATGTGGCTCTTTGTTTCTGGAGTGGCAGGCTTTCTTGTTCAGGCCTCTTAAAGAAAACAGGGGGGTACACAATTGTAACACTTTGAGCAGTGACCCTTAACAGGAAAGAATAGGAATAACAAATAATTTGTCTTTCTTGAATTCTACACAATAATTGCTGGACTCATTAAAGGTTTATTTCAGGCACGCTTCAGGGGGTGAGTCATGATTTAGACTGTTCTTAAACACCTCAACCCAGCCTTACCTCCTTCTGAGGTCGATAAACGAGTACAAACACAGGTTGGGTGATATTGTATGTAAATGTGTTCTATATATAGCACTTAAGCTTGCATTCAGTCATTTGGTAACATGGGCCTATACACACTGATATTAGCTATACATATGATGATCTATTCTTGTACGAAATGTATATCACATTACAGTGATATCATAACCATATTTCTCGTACAATACTTAAGACCAAGGCTATGTGATGCCCGTTCCTGTTTTGTTATGGGGTGAAAGGTTGTGTTCCATCGCTTCCCGTAATGTGACTTTGGGGTTGGGTCAAATGATATCACTTCCTATGATGTCATCAGAGGTCAAGGGTCGTGAGATGTCACTTCCGCTACCCCTGGCATTTGGTGAAATGACGTCCCTGACTAATAGCTTACCGCGCAGCTTTATTAGATCATCATAGTGACTGCAAACTTCATGAGGAAGTACTTCCAGAGTCCCGGCCCTGTTTGGACCTCCATGGACCACCAAATACCTCTTCTACTCCCCTTGTTCTCCATGCAGCGCTTTGTACTGTAGTGAATTTAAGCAGTTTCAGGCTCTGTGTGTCTCAGCAGGCTCCTCCTTCCACACAACAGCAATGGTAAAGAGACTAAGCATACCATCAAAGACCACTTCTACTCCACTTGTTCTACTACTGTTCAAACTGCACTTTTCTCCATGGGAAAATGAATGGGCTGAAAACTGTGAAACGGTGGTGTTTTGTTTTCGTAGTAACTTCTTCATTTCATAATGTTTTGTTCCCATAATTTGCAGTTGATGACTTGACAAACTTCTTGTTTTTAAAAATTCATCCAAATCCACCCAGAAAGTCAAAAGTTTTTGGCAATAGAATTTTGTAAGAAAATGGCTGCTTTTTCATTTCTGAAATGCCTCAGCCTCTCTGCTGCAATGCACCACTGGGGATATATCTATATCTTTGGGAGACGTAGGCACCCCCTTCTCCGTCAAATATTTTAAAAACTACTGGATGGAAAAACTCAGACCCCTCCTGGATATCGAGACAATGCTTTGTGCCCAAGTTGTTTTGAACCTGGTCCAATTCCGTCCAACAGTTTTGGCTGTGTGCTGGGGCCAAATGTTGACTTTTTCGCTATAGAAAAGTGAATGGGGACTAGGCCAAAACAGCATTTGTTTACTTTCTTAATAACTTTTTTTATCGCACTATAATATATAAATGTGTGTATTTTATGTATTTTGTTGATTTGCCACGACCAAATGAAGGTTGTTTTATCCACTGCATACCACTTTAAAATTTTAATTAATAGGATATAGAAGATTACAATCTAGACAGAATATAAGGAATATTTAAAGGAGGATAATTTTCCTCATTTATCTACTCGATGATGGTCTCATGATTCTTTGTATTGAATTGAATTGAATTGATATTTTATTTATATCGCGCTCATACACAGGTGTTTCAGAGCGCGACAAGGCAAGGGAGGGGAACCAGGGGAGAACCAAAAAAAATAAATAAGTAAAAACAACGATCTTACTAGGCCCAGTGATATTGAGAATGTGCAAGTGCATGGGAGAGAGGGAGGGGAAAAGTGCATGGAAGGGGGAGAAGTGGAAAGTGCGGAGCAAAGGAGAGACATAATAAATAATAATAAAATAAATAAATAAGAGGCAACAATGGTAGTGCAGCTAGCCAGAGGCAAGTGCTAGGCTTAAGGCAGCAGACACGGTAAGTCTGATAATGCAGGAAGAACAAAGGGGGGAATGTATGGGTACAGATACAAACCCCAGTGCAAGGGGTGTCCCAGGGGCAGTGTGGGAGGGTGGCAGCATGAGCAGGTACCTGGGCCTGGAGGACAGAGGGTGGCCAGGTGCACAGTGCCAGGAGAGAACAAATCAGCAGGGGAGAGTGGGATTGAAAGCAGAAGCAAAGAGGATGGTCTTGAGGTGCTTCCGGAACCAGAGATGGATCTCCTTGAGTTTTATAGTGGCAGGGAGGCTGTTCCAAAGGGAGGCACAAGCCGCAGACAGTGATCTACCCCCAGCTTGTTTCTTTGAAAAACGTCTGACACTGAGGGAGTTAGAGGTAGAGGAGTGAAGGGCTTCAGAGGGGAGATATTTGCAGAGGGATAGCTGAATGTATTTTAGACCCAGGTCCCAGAAAGCCTTGTGGAAAATTCAGAGGGTTTAATCCTTGCATCCACTGGGAGCCAATGGAGTGATTTCAGAGCTGGAGAGATACGATCCCAGGGCTTGAGGCCAAGGGCAAGTCTTGTAATCCTGTTCTGGATTAGTTGCAGAGGGCGGAGAATAGAGGCAGGTAGATTTTGAAAGAGGCTGTTACAATAGTCCAACGTAGAGAGAACCAGAGCTTGGGAGACAGTGAGCTTCTGGGGGAAGGAGAGGAAGGGCAGAGTACCTATGAGGAGGTGTAGTAAGAAGTTTGACTTTTTAGAGACCTCAGGGATGTGGGCGGAGAAGGAAAGTGTGGAGTCAAAGATGACCCCAAGGTTCTTAGCCTTGCAGGTGGGGGTAGGAGGAGGGCCAAGGGAGGACAGCCAGAGGGTGAGGGGAAAGGATGGTGAAGGTGTACCGATGAGGAGGATCTCTGTTTTACTGGCATTCAGACAAAGATCATTGGCGGCACACCAATCTTGAATGGCAGTTAGGCAATCAGATATGAGAGAGGGAGAGGAGGTGCCGAAGAAAGCCTGAAAATGAGTTGAGTATCATCAGCATAGCACTGGAAATTTGAGCAGAAGATGACAATGCAGTGGGCCAGAGTTGCCAAGTATTTGTTGAAAAGCCAGGGCGAGAGGTTAGACCCCTGGGCAACACTACAGGTAGAGAGGAAGATAGATGATAGGAAGAACCCAAGTTGGACCTGGGAGGGTCGATCTGAGAGGAAAGAGGTCAGCCAGGCCAGGGCCTGATCAGTGAAACCAGGTTATCATGAGACAACTTGCAGCTGATGAAGCACTATGATTTTAACATGCCTATAATTGGGTTGTGGGCAAATGGAAATTCCCATATAGTTTCAAAAGCTTATAAAAAAGTTTTATGTATGTTTTAATTTGCACACATATCCCAGAAGAATGTGACTAGTTAAGACAATGTAAAACAGACTGAAAGGCCTTCTAACCTATCATGTGCTTCTGATATTTTGGCTGGGGTGTGGCGTTAATTACCATTTTTATTTTGAAGTTTAAATGAGACTCTTTACTTGTGTATCCAGAGCACAATGACATTGGGATAATTAAAATGAGTGACAAGGAACATTGTCAGGGAGTTGTACAGATGGAAGAGAAGATTTGGGCTAAGACTTTGAGGAGACAGACATTGTGGCAGTGGCCAACTCACACCCCTATACATACAATTTTGTACAGGAAATATTTGCTGTTTCACTTTTAGTTAGACAACTGAAATGCCATCTCTGTGGTCTTGTGTTGCCATTGTAAGATATCAAGTAGCCAGACCTTCACCTGCAATAATCTGACCAATTTGGGGAGCAGCTACATCTAGACCGTAGTTTGGATATCTTTGTGGCTGTGCTAGCCTCCTGTGTAGGGCCGAGCCTTATCACTGCTCAGAAGGCTAGGCATAGACTACTCCCTTACTCATTGATGTCCAAGCTTGCAGAATCCAAAACTTCAGACTTTCTTATGTTGCATATATAGATATGTTTTGGAGACATTTGTTCCCCACTGTGTGTCCTTCTCAATCATTATTCACAAGATAACAGCTTCAGGCTGCAGGCTAAGGATCTCACGTTTGTCAAAAAAAACTCAGCACATTTTCCAAAACGCATTCTCCTCTTAGTGTGATGTAGGAATTCAGCATTCCCTTTTATGTTCTGCAAGGGTAATCCTGAATCGTTTTAGGCCTGTTGTATAATGGTGTAATCCCATAGGAAAATGTTCCATGAATTAGGCCCATTCTGTCGAGAAGCTTTTCAGATATACCTATTTTAGCAATTCGTATGTGTATGTAGCTGTTCATGACAGATTCCTTCCTCGTAAACACTGTAATAGCAGGCGTTCTAATGTAATTAACTGGTCCTAAATGTGCGGCCCTTCGGGGCATGGACGACTGGTCGGCCCTGCTGGCATTAAAGCCTGCGCCTGCACGCTGCAGGCTAACTTCTGAGCTACCTTGCCAGTTTATGAATCGTTTTAATGAATTTACTTTGTCTGGGAAGTGATGACTACATTGGCTAATGTGTTTATGCCCGGCTGCTGCTCTCGGGATAAGGCCGGAAGCATCAGCGTAATTAGTAGTGAAAGGTATTTGTTAATGCACAAATAAAAACATTTGACAAAGTCCGACTGCACTTTAAGGAACTTACATCAAACAAAACAATACAAGAAGCAAATTAATCATATTTTTTAAAAAAACACTTACTAGACAGAACACATGGCCCCAAATGTCCACAGTCGGAAGTGGCAAATAAAACAGAAATGACCCCTGTTTGAACCCATCTAGTTTGAAGAAGTCATCAATAAAGAAACATAGTACAGTTCGCAATAGATAGTGCGTATCCTTTTTAAACACTTCCGCTTTTTCTCAGACGCACTAAAAGCAGGCTGATTAATGGACGCCTACGTACGTCGATTTTTCCCTTCGCAATCTCCCCCCGAAAGTATGAACATTGCACAGAAGCGACTCCTCAACGCACTAAATGCAAACTGTTAAATATTGACCCCCGTCAACCTGTTTTGTTTTCACACCGAACGAAATAGCTCTTCCCGCGAGACTGTTGGCTCGCGCATCTAAATTGCATTACGTAGAACTTGTGAGAAAAGAAGGCAACTGGAAACGCCGTAAAGTAGTCGAAAACAGGTCATACAAGAAGATACATGGTATAACCCTTTAGGGACAACCCACAACTGTAATCAAGACTCTTGTGAGATCGACCTGCGGTTATATACTTAATAAAAACGAAATAAAAAAACAGTAAAAGCTTCAATGTAGCCGCCAAAAAAAAAACAAAAAAAAAGACCCTGTTAAATGGATGCACCCATGGGAAATGAAAGCAATTTCATGTGTTTTACTTTACTGCTCCTCTCAAGCTCGGACATCTGTTTGCTGTAATAACGGCTGCGGCTCAGTAAAACTGGAGACAGACGAGGAAGCCAGTGGCAGTGACGGACGGCCTCGCGCCTCCTTCCACTGGTTTATTTTCCCATCGCTTAGTCATTCACAACACTATTAAACTAACACATCGAGTGAGGTGAACCACTTAGCAGAGCCTCCTTATTCCTCTGACGGTTGGCCTGGATTAGTCTGTTTTGCACACATTGTGTAAATATAAGAAATGACAGATGTGCAGTATAATTCTTTTTTGTGTTGCCTGCTCACACATTGCACCAAGGTACTCTTGTCATACAGGAGTCACTGCCACCAAATGACACCCATTCCCGTCATTTGGCATAGCTCTCAACTCACCGGGTGACACGCGCCATAGTCAGTTTCCTCACCCGCCATTGCCCTTGCGCGTCCATAGGTGTCAATGAAGATCTCACGTCACATTTCAGGTAGCATTGCCATCAAATACCTGATGCAGTTTATGCAAGGTAAAATGTGTGTGTGTTGGTGTGTGTACCCATCTACTGCCATATAAAAAATGAAGAGGTTGGTTCCATAAGGACAAAGGATCCAGACTCAACAAATATATGTATTTATGCATAGGACACTCCTATTAACTACATTTCATAAACCCCCAAATACTGCATGCATTTTATGGTAAGTTTGTCATTTTATTATGGATAAGGTTTACGTATTGAACGCTCTACATGTGAACAGTTTTATGAACTGATACACATTAATAATGAATACATAGACAAACATTCATCACCTATTACTTAGTTTGACATACTCTACATACATTCACGTCAGACTAGTCAGGGTATTTCAGTACAATCCCAGACTATGTTGTACAAATTTAATTTATTATAAAAAATCCAAATCAAGAACACAAAAAGTAGAAAGAAATTGTTATACTGCTATACAATGTTCTCTAAAATACACAAGACACAAATGTGTCACATTTATACTTACTAATACTTCCACATACAATAATGAACTACATTGTACAACAAAAACTCAATCCAAAATTCAAGTTTCAACAAAAAAGTCAATTTGTGACTGCAAAGAGGTGCAAGCTCTATACACTTGCATGTATTTACATAATTGTCAAACATCATCTCAAACTTCCATGTCATCCATATATCTGTCCATAAAACGTCAGCGAAAAACAATTCAGGTTTCAACAACATATCCGCTCATACAAAAAGGAAATACAAAAAGCAAAAAGGTAATAATACGACAACCGAATCTTCAAAGCACCAAACACCCAAAAAGAACTCTTTAAAATCATAAATCAAATCAAAAATCCACCTGGCTGCAACAACAGGCCAATACCATCGAAACAACTATGCAATGACCTAGCAGACCACTTCAAAAACAAAATCATTACCATCCAACAGACCATTCAATACAGACATGCAAACATACTACGGTACCCACCTCCCCCTATGAGGAACAACCAAACAACCTCCATAGCTTCCCCAAAATATCATTGGAGACTTTCATCAAACTGGTAAATCAAAGCAACAAAACCGGTTCCCTTGTGGATCCCTGACCCCCGAGCATATACAAATAAATCCTCTCACAAGGAACACCCATGGAATACCATAGGAATGTCTTCAACCTTTCAATCTCAACAGGGAAAGTGCCACAATCCTTCAAATCAACATACATCAGGCTGCTACTCAAAGATACAGTAGGAAATGTAGAGGACCTCTCAAATTACAGACCCATCTCCAACATCCCGTATCCAGTTACACTGCTCGAAACATACATATACAGAACAATCCAAGAATTCGTAGAAGAGCACCACCTACTAGACCAAGCACAGTAAGTTTCAGATCAATGAGAGGAACGGAATCAGCACTCCTCTCAATATGGGATGACCTAAAAGCAAACCCAGACTCAGACAACAGTACTGCTTTGATACTCCTTGATCGCTCTGCGGCATTCGCCACAGTGAAGCAGGACATTCTCATCATGAGATTGGAAGAACTTGGAATCACCGACCTCACCCTACTGTGGATCAAATTCTTCTTAACAAACAGAATAGAGACCATGAGCATGAAACCTTTCACATCCAACCCAAGAGACTCCTCATGCAGAGTACCACAAGGATCATCCTTCTCCCCGTTATTATTCAACATCTGTCTCAAGATCATCAAAAGACACAGTGTCACCTGCTACAACTACGCTGATGATACACAAATAGTCTACAAAATACAAGACATTTAAGAAGAAAACAGATTAGAGAACTGCCTTTGTGAAATATACAATTGATAACACTTCTGTCTTTTATGTTAATGTTTTTAAATGTTCACAACATTTTATCTTATTTGATGAATACCCTACGTTGATATATGTATATACAAAGAAAATATAATGTAAAGGTTTGTTTTACAAACTAAATACAATAAATAAAAAATAAAATAAATATACAACTGGATGAATTCCAACTACCTCAAACTCAACCCATATAAAACATAAATAATTATCATCACAAAAAACGGAGGAGCCAACCACTACATCCCTTAGCCAAGGGAACTCAGTACAACCACAGCCTCACCGTCAACTGTAAAAAAAACCTGGGAGTCCTGATGGACAACAAACTTACTCTAGAGCCATAAGTAAACGCTCTAATCAAGAAATGCTTCTTTCTCCTGCGAGAGGTAAAAAGGATCCTACCATTCCTGTCATTCGCCAACAAAACACTGTCATCGCTCTCGTCATGTCCAGAGTAGACTACGCCAATAGCCTGTATCTGGGTATGCCTGAACGACTTTGAAAAAATCTACAAGGCATACAAAATGCGGCGGCCAGACAGCTCCTCAAATTACCCAGAAGAAAACACATCACACTACATTGGCTACAAATAAAACAGCAAATCAATTTCAAATCAATGCGAATCACACACAGAGCAATCCACCACCAAGGCGCAGAGTTCCTGAGAGACAAATCGAGCCTACATCACCCAACAAGGATGCTCAGATCAAGCAGCAACATCCGCTTGGAAACAAAACCCTACAACAAAAGAAATTCAGAGGATATTCTTTCTCTCACCATGCACCAAATACTTGGAACGATTTTCCAAAGAACATACGTAACACAAGAAATCACCTACTATTCAGAAGACTCCTCAAATCCTGGCTCTTTATCTCATAACTAGAAGAACGCCTACGGGGGGCATATACACAGCTGAAACATTAATGAATGAAGAAACCTATACCGGATCTCCCTAAGCTATCGTCTATAAACAGAATCTAAGGAAGACAATCTACGGCATACCAACTTACCAACTGCGAGATAGATATGATAGGACGATACCATGGATTGAGCACAGCTAGATCGGGATGGAAGGACAAGGACAATTTATCAATAGCACATTGGCCTCCAAATTACACACAAGCACCAACAGACCACTGATGGAAATAGATAGCAAGGGAGTAGGTGACTGCTAATTAACAGCACCAGTACCAAAGGGGGGACTAGACACACCCCGTCCCATTACACTAAGTTTAAATACAACACAGCCGGTAACACGCCACGCCATCACTCATAACAATTAGATGGACAAGAAAGAAAAGTGGAAATTATACCTACCTACAGGTCAACTGGATACATAGAACAAGATCTGTAGGGATAAGATATATAACCGACTAACCCTACACTCAAATCTCTGCATACCTAATTCACCCGAAAATCCACACAACCATCTTCTCGCTCAGCAAACCGAATGCACTTCACCACAACGCAACAACAAACAAACAACACATGAACCGCACCAAGAGCACACAAGGTCTCACATTGGTCCGATACCCACACATAAGCTCAGCGCACAGTGAAAACCGAACTGAAGCCGCCAACAGCATACCACTTCTCTCACTTTCCTACTCACTCTTCGCCCGACTAACCTAACCCGCCTTCTTGTTTACAGATCCGCCTGAGCGCCTGGTACCAACTCCGTTGGTGATGGTGCACGGTAGAAATACCTTTAACATTTAACTTATTGAACACTAAGCTTGGGAAGATTGTGTAGCTGTATAGGGATATGTTTTGTATATTTTTTGTGTTCTTAATTGGGAATTTTCAGAATAAATGGAACACACACGCTATTCTGTAGCTGCCATGTTGACAATTCACATTGTAGCTGGTGTGTGTAGACAAAGTCCAGCAAAGTATACACGTGGGCACTGTACTTTTCAGCATGGAGCCTTTTGAAAGTGGGGCTTCTTTAGCAAACACCAAAAAAGGCTAGATAAAATATCTAGTCAAACAGCCGCTCTCCGTACATACCCTGTACGGGTGATATAGTTTAAACTTAGATTGAAATGTAAGTACTTTTCTTCTTATGCATAAGTTCAAAGAAGAGACACTTGATTGAAAGTAGTAGTGAGGGTAATATGTTTATCAAAAACATATATTTCGAACACTGAAGAAAAGGAAAAAGTCACTAATTCTGTCTTAGTGAGGATACAGCTGCCACTTCTCATATTTTAAATAGACTTTGTGTACCAATGCATTTCGGAGCAAATAGCTCCTTCATCAGGGTAAGTCTAATCTAATAACATAGAATAAGAATGTATACCGCATAACATATGAAATAACGTAAAAAATAGCGCAATATGCAATCATAAATCACAATAGAAAAGGTAATAAATTAGAAATCACATACCAGAAAGTAGATGAGGGTTCAGGTCAGAGTAGAACATATAATGAAATAAAGTAGACAAAACCGAGAGTTAATAAGTGCAAGTAGCGGGGGAATTAGACCATGTGAATGGAGGGAAAAACAATGTAAATGGACTCACGAGAAGTGTTTGGCCTCGTAGAAACAAAAATCTACAGTCACAGGCAGAAATGTGAACTGTTGTCGGTAACAGCAGCGTACAGTATGCAGCCAATTCGAAAAAGCTGTAAAAAGCAAAAGTGTGTTTTAGGTGGAGTCAATGAAGCGCCGTGGCGCTGTGATTAGAAAGGGGCGTCTTCAATGGTTACCTAGAAGACATTCAGGGTCAATGCCGGTCAGAACGCCGTTCTGCATCGCTGTAAGCAAGCGTTGCTAATGGTAACGCTGCTATAAATACCCACGTGATCGCATCGCGTCAGGAGGGTAGCGCGATGCGGCACGTACTTTTAGGAAACTGTATATGAGATTTGTGAGCATATTTGGAGCTAAAAGTACAATTATCAACCCTCGGGTGAGAGAAAAAGGAAAAATGAATAAAAGAAAAACGAATATACAAAAATGTTAAACATGGAAAAAATACTGTAGAAAAGTAAACAAAAGGGAAGGTAATAGAAACATGTAACTACATAGGCACCAAATTTGGTAGCCCATGTGAAAGTAAAGGATAGTGAACTAGCATCACAGCCGTAGTGGGTGGCACTAGAGGTGTCACCTTGGGTCCCAGACGGGTGTCCGGGAAAGGCTGCAAACATGCATGGGCACAATGCGTGCAATCCATGTGTCAATTAAGGAAATTAGCAAATGTTGACATAACAACTCTGAAGGTCTGGAGCACTGCGTAAGTGTTATCAGTGCCTAAGGATACTGGCCTAGACCTCACAAAATGTTGAGGACCGCATTAAATGTCTATTAACAGTCAAACCAATACGTATGACATGCAAAACCATCAATAACTAGTTCAAGGAACATTATGTAATGACACATGAAATCAACATAGATACATCACATTCAAAGATAACAATGATAATTGATTTCTTCATTTAGGCCATTGGGATACAGGCTCCCCAATCTGTCAATCCAATATGTCTCTCTTTGGTTAAGCCGAAGGCTCAGATCTTCATGTGGATTGACTTTGCTTAGCACTTCAAGAATCAAAAATCTGATTTGAGTCAGGTTGTGGCGTTTCTCGTTCCAATGGCGAGCCACTGCCGAGTTGGGATTAAAATTACGTATACAAGAGCGGTGTTCGTTCCAACGTACTTTAGCTGCTCTCATGGATTGGCCAACATAATATTTCCCACAGGGACACTTTATTCCATAAATGATATTCTCACTATCACAAGTGCCAAATGTCCTCAGCAGAATCTTGTTGCCTGTGCTGGGATGGTATATGGTATTACCTTTGATGACCAGGTTGCAATTAGTACAATGAAGACAAGGATATGTCCCTGTGCGTTGAGTACTGGGTTCTTTTAAGGGAGGTCGTGTGCATACTAATTCATCGCGTAAATTCTTGCTTCTTTGATAGGCGAATACTGGTAATTGTTCAAACAGTTTCTGTACTCTGACATCATTCTTAAGGATATTCCAATGTTTCTTAATGGAATTCTTTATCTTGTTACTCTGAATGGAGAATCTTGAAACATATACTGGTGTTTGTAGCTCCCTTTTGGGTTTAGTGGTACCGGTAAGAAGTGTATCACGCTCAACAGTTTGTACTCTTTGGGACGCTGAGTTCAGTTCTTCCTCTGTGTAGCCACGAGCTAGGAATTTGTCTTTCATAGCTAGCTGTTGAGTTAAGCATTCTGCAGGATCGCTCACTATTTTTTTCACTCGTAAAAGTTGGCTGTATGGTAAATTCTTCAGAAGGCTTGGTTGATGAAAACTTAGACGATGTAAAAGATTATTGCGATCGGTGGTTTTGCGATATAGAGTAGTGTTGTAACCAGTATCTTTCTTGGTAATGCTAACATCAAGAAATGTGATATGTTCTCTAGATATCTCATTCGTGAATTGAATGCGTGGATCGATACTGTTCAAATATTCAAAAAAGATCATGAACATGTCGTGAGTGCCCGTCCAAATTCCAAATATATCATCGATATATCGTAACCATAGGTAAATGTTCTGATTCCACTCTTGTTTTTTAAGTACATGCTCGGATTCAAATTTGTGCATAAAGCAGTTAGCATATGATGGTGCCATAGTGGCACCCATCGATGTCCCTGAAGTTTGTAAAAAGAACTTATTGCGATACTGAAAGTATGAATTTTCCGCAATGAATTGAAGAAGAGTCAAAATAAATTCTTTCTGTGCACGGATTGGTGGCGATTCTAGTAAGAGCCATTCAACAGATTCGATGCCTAGATCATGCGGAATGGATGTGTACAAACTCTTAACATCGATTGTAAACATAAAGTGCTCTTGATTGAATATTATGTCATTGAGCTTCTGTAGAAAATGCGAAGTATCTCTGATGTAAGTGGAGGTTTTTTGTATCAGAGGTTGAAGAAAAAAATCGATATAAACTCCGAGTGGTTGGTTAATGCTGTCCATACCAGCGACAATGGGTCTTCCTGGAGGTCTAACTTGATCTTTGTGAATTTTAGGTAATGTGTAAAAGTTTGGAATCCTTGGGTGAGTAGTAATAAGAAATTTGCGGGTATGTTCATTTATCCAGTCAAGTTCGTACGCTTTATCCAGCAGGGTTTCCAAGTTTTGTTTAATGGATACAGTGGGGTCATGGTCCAAGGGTGCATAGACAGTGCGATCTTGTAGTTGTCTCATACATTCAGCATCATAATCTGTGGTATTCATGATTACCAACGCTCCCCCTTTGTCCGCTGGGCGGATAGTTATCTCTTTGTCGCAATATAGGTCCCGAATTGATTTCATTTCGTGTGGTTTCATATTCTTGTATGGTGGGATTTTGTAACTAATACGTTCCAGATCCTTAGTAACCATTTTCTGAAAGATATCAATCGATGGAACTGAGATAGGTGGTATAAAACTACTCTTAGTTCGAAACTCTTGAAAATCTGGGATATCGGTGGTACTCTCATATGGTTCAAGTTCCTCGAAGAATACCTTGAGTTTCAATTTTCTAATGAACTTATAGAGTTCGATCTTGGAATTAAACAAGGTTGTACTATAAGTGGGCACAAAGCTTAACCCTTTCTGAAGTGTATTAACTTCAGTTTTGCTCAATGCTTTCTGAGATATGTTGATAACTAGGTTTTCCTCAGTTGTAGTCGTGTTTGTGGCTTGTTTCTGAGGTTTCCTCCTCCCCCTGCGGGTTCTTTTGGGCGCGCTCCTAAAAAAGCCGAGCTTGTGGGTGTTTGGATTGAAGAACTAGCTGGGCGATTGTCGTCACCCGATGGTCGTTCCGTGTGTGCGTCAGTATCCCTTTGTGTTTCTGAATCAGAACTGGATGTAGTGTCTGTTGGATATTTATATGGTTTCTTTGAGGCTACTGGTCTGTATTTTTCCATCCACGTATATACTTCTTCGTTAATATAGTCGTAGGTATCTCGTTTGAATTTTTTCACCTTTTTCTGTTCTAACTCAGTTTTATAATCTTCAAGTTTTGTATTAATTTCTGTTAAGATAATATCATATTCTTCTTTCCCCAGTGACGTCACAAGCTCTTTCTCTATTTCTTGAATCTCGGAGTTAAGAGAAATTAAATTTTTAGATAGTTCCTGGATAGTTAAAAGAATCAAGTCTAGGGAACACTTGTTCAGAATGGCCTCCCACTTGTGTACAAATTCTTTGCTTTCTTTGCAAAGGGTAGGACGAAGTTGGATGCGTAAGCCTCTTGGTATACGTTGATTGTGACTGTAGATTTTTGTTTCTACGAGGCCAAACACTTCTCGTGAGTCCATTTACATTGTTTTTCCCTCCATTCACATGGTCTAATTCCCCCGCTACTTGCACTTATTAACTCTCGGTTTTGTCTACTTTATTTCATTATATGTTCTACTCTGACCTGAACCCTCATCTACTTTCTGGTATGTGATTTCTAATTTATTACCTTTTCTATTGTGATTTATGATTGCATATTGCGCTATTTTTTACGTTATTTCATATGTTATGCGGTATACATTCTTATTCTATGTTATTAGATTAGACTTACCCTGATGAAGGAGCTATTTGCTCCGAAATGCATTGGTACACAAAGTCTATTTAAAATATGAGAAGTGGCAGCTGTATCCTCACTAAGACAGAATTAGTGACTTTTTCCTTTTCTTCAGTGTTCGAAATATATGTTTTTGATAAACATATTACCCTCACTACTACTTTCAATCAAGTGTCTCTTCTTTGAACTTATGCATAAGAAGAAAAGTACTTACATTTCAATCTAAGTTTAAACTATATCACCCGTACAGGGTATGTACGGAGAGCGGCTGTTTGACTAGATATTTTATCTAGCCTTTTTTGGTTCTTGCATTTACGAGTCAGGGTGTCTCCAGACTTATTGCAGCCAGCTCCTGTAAGCATCTATTTGAGCTTTGGTCCTATTTTTGACTCAATTCTTTTTGAGTGTCTAATATTAATATACAGATTTACTACAAGTGTGGTGCCCACTTTATTTTTTCATTTTTTCATTTGCTTCTTTAGCAAACCTCACTTTTTGAGAGAGAAAACCACCATTGTTTCAAGTTCAGGATTGCACACTTTTGCAGATGGCATTCTGTCACAGTATACTATGCATTGCCACTGAATGCCAGATACCAACATCATATACCACCAGTGCTTAAAGTGGGCCGGGGCCTGCCGGGCCCCGGCAGTCTCCAAAAAGTGGGACTGAGCCGGGGCCCTGCCAGGGCCCTCGTTCTACAGCAACATTGGCGGGAATCGCGGGATGCATTATCCGTCTTAACCCTCGGCGAACCTGGGGATTCCTCGACATATTTCGAAGTTTATAAAAGATGGCTTTGAAAGTACACATTTCAAGCCATCTTTTATAAAGCTTTGTCGACGGACAATTTTGTCCATAGTCAAAGCTTTATAAAAGCTGGCTTGAAATGTGCACTTTCAAAGCCATCTTTTATAAACCCGAAATGTTTAAAAAAGATGGCCTGAAAACTAGTCAAACCGTAGGGTATGCACACAAATATATATAAATGTTATATATTTGTGTGCGTACCTTACTATGGTTTGTGTACTTTGCAAGCCATCTTTTATAAACGTAGAAATATGTTACATATTACATATGTTACATATTTCTACGTTTATAAAAGATGGCTTGCAAAGTACACAAACCATAGTAAGGTACGCACACAAATATATAACATTTATATATATTTGTGTGCATACCCTACGATTTGCGTACTTTTTAGGCCAAGCCCCTCCCACAAGCCACGCCCCCAAATGAGGGCCCTCCCTCGATTTCTAACCCCACTTAAAGCCCTGTATACCACGTATCATATATCAATAAAATATGAAACCACAGTTTGGCCAGTAGGTGATATGTACTTACCAGAATTTAGAATACCAACTTTATGGTTCCAGAAAAGTATAATGTATACCTTGAACGATGAATAAGCCATTGATTTTCTCAACTATCCTTTTAAGCAATGTTTTCACTGAACTGATTAACTGGGTACTAGCATGAAACGCCAAGGCTTTTGCTGCGTTGCACCGGGATTCTCTTGACATGCCCAGTTCTGCTTCCGCACCCAGAACTTTCATTCTGGCAATGGATATTTTGAACGATAAAACTCAAAACCTTTTCTCCAGCCGCAACCTTGCCCCTTCTCTTTAAGCTTGCCGTGGACATTTTGATCTACACCCATTGAGCCCCCTTTATTAACAAACACAACATTGCCTAACCGAAACCAACTGCACTTCCTCAAAATCGAGGTTGTTTACCACCTATCACGCTACCAGAGAAAGAACCCTCCTTAAGAACTGCCACCGCGCTAAAGCACTTTCACAACTGCCCACAAACCCCTTTAGTCTCCACCTTCACAGCCCGCGTAGTCACAATGGTTGAAGTCTCACGCACACATGCTATGAACAGTCCCTGTACTCTAATGCATAATACTTATATCTGCAGTAATCTGCTTGACATGTCTCACTCACTATCCTCTCTCCAAAAATACAGTTTTGTTTTTCTGCTGCCCTCCACTGCAAACATTTACTGTATAATTTCATGCATCATGCAACATCTGTACAGCATTTCTATTCAAGTTCATTTACTAAAAAATGACAGTACAAATTAGAGTGGCTTGCTAGTCAAAGTGTATTGGCACTTCATTCTAAACGCAGGTTCAAAGGCCTCAAGCCTGATAACCCCCTCTGCCTAACAGTGAACGATGGGCCTCATTACGAGGTCGGCTTTGCAGGGAAGAAACGGCAGTAATACTTCCACATTACCGCTGCATTACCGCATTGCCGAACTACGGTTGGTGGTAAAACTTTTTGCATACTGGGAAAAAGTCAGTAGAATAACCACTGGCGGAATTACCGCCAAATTCCACTGAAAGTCCTATGGACTCCAAAAAATGGGGACCAAGGGGCAGTAACAGTAATTCTGTTTGGAGGTATTTCATGGGATTTATCACCAAAATATCACTAAACTTGTAATGAGGACCAATGCAAAGACAATCAATTCCAACTCATAACTTGCTAATCTTAAGGGATCAGAACCCCATAAAGAAAACACTGCTAAAGTCTTTGAACCTAAGGGGGGTTCACACCAGCTAAGAAGTAGAATGTACCTTAAAGATCTATTAGACTAAGCTTGCCTTTTAACAGTACTTTTAACAGTACTTTTATCCAAATTGCGTCTACCGCATTTGGTTCTCTTCAAATATGGTCAAGGCCCATGTGGGCACCCTCTTGTATTCAGGGATTGTGCTCAGATTCTACCCTCATTGGCTGGTAACAAGCCTTCGACTGCCCGATTATGTACTGTAGAGAGAATAATCTTGTATTAAACATAAACTGCCCCAACAAAACGCTGCTCTTTTTTTTCGCTAAAGCAAAAGCAATAATATTTAGTTTTATATAGCGATTTAATCTAAAACACTTTACATAGGACATATTTACATACATTATTACCAAATCGAAATTGATACTCATTTAACAACCTCGAAAGGATATGATAAGATACGTTATTCATAACACACTTCCTACCAAGAGGTTGCTAAGCGCTGACCCAGGGTTCAAACCTGTGGTGCTCTGTGTTGTCTTGCTTACAAGGCAAGCACGTTGCCCCCTGAGCTATCCTCCGGCAACAAGGATGAAAGGCTGAGTTGGCCTTGCTGGGATTCAAACCTGTGACCGACCTGCAGACCAAAACACAGATCACAGCAATGAGTGTTTAACCTGATGATCCATCTTGCCAGCAATAGGATAGCTCATTGATGGCTATGGGCTTGACCGGGTCTGATCCATCCTGCACCTTGGTCTAACTTGTTGCAGAGACTCTGCTGTCCATCAGGGCTCAGACAGGGTTAGTGTGTTTTTCGGTGACCTATATTGTTTTCTTGAGGCACCTGTAAGCATATGGACAGT
This sequence comes from Ambystoma mexicanum, assembly GCF_040938575.1. Classification (NCBI taxonomy): domain Eukaryota; kingdom Metazoa; phylum Chordata; class Amphibia; order Caudata; family Ambystomatidae; genus Ambystoma; species Ambystoma mexicanum. The sequence continues at coordinate 759,187,657 of NC_090939.1, forward strand.
ATTTACGGTCTACACAGGTAACATTCGTCCTGCCATCGCCAATGGCTGTGAAATCTGGAATGCCTGATCTAAATGTAACATAAGTACTTTAAAGGCAGCCTTTTGGAAAGGATACTTAGGACTTCCTAAATGCTCCCCAGTTCAGGCTATCAGAATGGACCTTGGATTAGAATCGACCACAGTCAAAGGGAAGGCAGCATGTCTACATTTTACCTATATAATAGGAATGGCACAAACAGATTTATTGCTTTCCCGTCTGCATAGGGAATTGCTCACTGATGAAAAGAGCAATTACTCTCACTGCCATCTCTGATGTTAGAAAACTAGGGCTATCCTATAGATTTACCCCAACCCTCTCTCTGACTAGGGAACTTATGAAACTACGCTGAAAATGACAAAACCGCTTTGAGCTGGAAGAGTTAAAGGAAAGTGAAATGCAGAGGCCTACAAGGAAATCTCCTGAGTTACCAAAAGGCTAGTCCACAAAAGCATTTTCCAGTGTTATTGTGTCATTGAAAAACACTTTTGTATCAGGTCCTGGAGCTTAACTGCCAACATTGTAAGTCTCTAGAACTGATTCTGCTCACACTTTCAGTACTCCAAAGACGCGTTGCTCAAGACATTTCCACATTTAATAATATCAGCGGCCAACCATATCCTGGACATCCCAAAGTGTATTGTATTGGCCTGTAGCTTTACCTTTGGTGACATCTTTTAACATAACTTTGCATTATCACCTTGAGTATTAAAGTCTTGTTCTGTGACGTCATGTTCCGTGATGTCGCTGATGTGATGATGTATGCAAATAAGGGGGGTCCGCACATATTTTGTCACCCAGGGCCCTGTAAATCCTAGGACTATCCCCGATGATGCCTTAACTATCGCACCCTCTGAGACTGCACCACACCCTGACATTGGCACTCATCAGCACTCAGACGCGTACTGGCATCCACGTCCAGAGACCCTGCCACGGGAGCAAGAGATTTTCTCTGGGCTTCTCTGGCCCATGGATGCTCCAATGCAGAGTTCAACTAAATGATTTGAACTACTTTTGTCTAGCTCTCGAAAGTTCTCCTAGGACTTGGCCATGTGCTCAAAACAAGACATAAACATTAAATAATTGTGACTTATATAAGATAGTATAAAGTGCAGTTTCCACCAATGAACCATCTATTCACGTTGGCAGCTACAAGGCATTACGGCAGAATGAGGTATGATAGGGCAGTGACTGTTGATTCGGGCAGACGGGACCAAAAAGATAGTGCATTTTAAACTGGGGTATATGCCAAGGTAGTGAGTGTCAATAGATCAAGGCAGCTGGTGCAGACAGAGCTATACAATAAGTCAGTGAGTGCACTTTGATTTATAATACAGGGTGAGTAAAAACAGTGGTGGTACAATGAGGAAGAAAATTCAGGCAAATGCACAACAAGCCAGTGAGTGTAGACTGGGGTGCAACATTCCAGTGAGTGCAGATTGAGGTGCAAGAAGCTAGTGAGTGCAGACTGAGGTGCAAAATGGCAGTGAGTGCAGATTGTGGGCATGGGCTTCCTTCTGTAGAAGTTAAAATTCACGTTTCAATATGTGTTGGAAATGTGGCTGTAGTTTGTAACAACAGGGAATTGCGCATGCCTGGTTTTACTACACAGCATGTTCCATGGAGGGTGTAGGAAACTGGGGAGCAACGGATTCAATCTCTGTAAATAGTGTCTATCTTTAACAGGCACGATAGTGCTAGTAAACAAGGCCCTTACTTTTTGCCACAGAGATCTGATTGGTGTCGTAAGATAATTTTCCTGTTACCGCTCTCGCCCAGGAAACCATCCTGGGGCCAGATTACAGAAACTTTGCACCTGTGCAAGTGCAAAGTTTGCACGGTATTAGCACTAGGGCAAAGATCTCCCTACTTTTAAAACACTGGGACACATTAAAAAACCATTGCGCCTCGACAAGTGCAGTTTGGCATATTAAAAGCACCAGGGCTAAAATTGTCCCAGTGCTAAAAAGATACATTTTTGATGCATTTTTGCATCAGGGCAAAGTTTGCCCTAGTGCTAATACCATTCCGAATTAGCACTAGGGCAAACTTTGCCCTGGTGCAAAAATGTAGTGAACATGCATTTTTTTGCACTAGGGCAATTTCTGCCCTGGTGCTTTTAATATGCCAAACTGCACTCGTCGAGGTGCAATGGTTTTTATAATGTCTCCCAATGTTTCTAAAAATAGGGCAAACTTTGCCCTAGTGCTAATACTGTGAAAACTTTGCACTTGCATTGGTGAAAAGTTTCAGTAATCTGGTCCCTGGAAGTAATAGGAATGGGGCAATCCTGAGCACTTCCACATTAACCTCTGTCTAAATAACCCGTTAGTTGCCCGTGCAGCGCTGCTCTCAGCTCCAGCAGAAGATTGCTACAAATCTGCTCTTTGTGAGTCCGCAGTCCGGAATTGGAATTGCAGTTTCAAGACTTGTAAGTAATCCCATCACCGCTGCCCGTGCTAAAAGCTCAGCTGATTTGCAAACATTTCCCCAAGGCCCTCTGTTCTGACAGCAGCGCTACTCCTGTCCCTAATCATGGGCTCTGGTGCTGATTGGCTTCCTTGCTAAGTTAATAGCACGCACTCTCAGGAAAATTATCCAAACGGTGAATTATGCACCAGGACAGCGGAGAAGAAAGAGCTTGGTGTGTGAGTCTGACTTAGCTAGGCCTCACTTGCACAGTGTGCTCCACCAGCCAGCTCTTCTGCCCATGCGCTGATACCAGCTAATGCACTGTTCTGCGGGTGAGCGCTGCAAATGTGATGATCCAGGGCAGCAGAATTACACCTCGCGTGACGGCTCGAGAGTGAACAATAAAGATTACCCCTGCTAACTGCGCAGGGAGTATTAATTCTATTAAATACTAGGAGGAGAGCATTATGCTTCAACTTCTTTATTTACTACCCTTCAGCAGTTTCAACAAAACTATCTCAATCAATACCAAGAAATGATCATATGTCCATATAACTTTCACTTTCAAAACTACAAATCCCAAAGTCTCTGTAGTCCTCCTCCTTCCAGCTCAGCTATGACCGCATCCTGTCCCTGAGCTTCTCCTCTCTTTTACGTGCTCTGAATGTCCTGTAACCAAACTTTCTCGTCCCGCCAACCGAGCAAGGACTTCTTGAACTCCAACAATTAACTTCACAACGGCTGAACACACGCCTTCCCTTCTAGATCACCCTTCAATTGTTCTTCTGCTCTTCCCCTAGAGAAAACATAAACATAACATCAGGGTGGAATCTAGTTTGTCATCATATCCATACATCATTACAATACAATATGATTATCAAACAGTCGAGGGTGGGAACTAATGCTCGCCTCCTAGTCTTTAATAGAATTAATACTCCCTGCGCAGTTAGCAGGGGTAATCTTTATTCTATGACAAGACTGGAGGCGAGCATTATGCTTGTTCAAAGCTGTCCCAACACTGTACTCGCTAAACTTTCAAGTGGTTTCAAATAAAATTCCCTGAAGGTCCGATCATTTGCCCAGTCAGCAGCTGCCATAATATCTTGCAATGGAACTCCCATCTTGTATGCTTTGGACGCCATGGCCCCTCTCACTGAATGCGCCCCATACTGCCGCAAATCAATACCTGCTGCTAGCATTACTTCTTTAACCCATCTCGCTATGGTAGCGGTCTTCACCGCCTGAAAAGGCTTCCTGGGCGCTATTAGCAACTGATTCGTACTTGTCGCTCTCACTTCCGCCGTCCTGGCTTTGTATTCTTTTATGCAACTAGCTACACACCATTTGTTATTATTTGGAAAATAGGGATAGTGCACTGTGGCTGTGCCTGATTTAGTCCTTTGTACTACTACAAAGGTCACTCCTTCCGGTCCAAATGTCCTTCTATTAACCTCTAATGCCCTAACATCCGATACCCTCTTACAGGATATGAGACATAACAGCATCGCTAGTTTGCCTGATAGCTGCCTGAGAGACAAATATCTATTACACGGCCAGCTTTCCAATAGCTTCAATACACTCGCCACGTCCCATAAAACTGTATATCTGGGAGCCGGTGGCGCTTTAAACTTAGCCCCTCTAATAAGCCTGCATACTGCTGGGTGTTCGCCTGCTGGCACTCCTTCAATCGGAATGTGACCTGCGGAGATCGCTGATCTGTACACTCCAATTGTGCGAAAAGCTTTCCCATCTTGCAGCAGTTGTGCTAGGAAGTTTAGTATGGCTACTACAGGTGCAGAAATGGGATGAAAACCTCTCCCTCTACACCAATTCGTCCACCTGGCCCAAGCCGCGTCGTAGCTCCTCCTTGTTGATGGAGCCCAGGATTCGGCAATAAGTTCCGCCGCCTGCATCAAAATGCCTGGCAGTTCCCATCGTCTCCGGATATCCTGCACGCGATGAGCAGGAGTGTCCCTCTCACTCTCAGAGGATGACACTGCCCAGCTGGGTCCGTGAGCAAACGCTCTCCTTCCAGAAGAACCCTCGGCAGATCTATCAGGTGTTCTATCAGCGTCGGGAACCACACCTGCGCTTTCCACAACGGTGCTACTAGTACCAGCTCCGCTCTCTCCCTCCGACACTTCGCCAGCACTCTGCTCAGCATCATAAACGGAGGGAATGCATAATGCGTGCCGCCTGCCCATTCTTGTAGGAACGCGTCCGTACCTTTTGGTCTGGATCTATCCTCCAGCTGAAATAACTGGGTATCTGGGCTTTGAGGCGCGACGCAAACAGATCTGTGTGTAATGGGCCCCATCTCTGATCCAACATCTGAAACACTGCTGGATCCTGCCTCCAATCGGTGGAGTCCGTGAGGTATCGAGAGTTCCAATCTGCTACTACATTCAGCTCTCCGGGCAAATACTCTGCTGTCACTGATGTCCCTGTCCTTAGACAGTAATGCCAGAAGTCCTTCGCTAACTCGGCTAGCATCCTGGACTTCGTCCCTCCTAAGTGGTTTATGTAACGAACTGCTGAAATGTTGTCCATCTTCAGCAGGACGCAAGACTTCACTTTGTCTCTTGTGAACGTCTTTATCGCGAAAGAGCCTGCTAGGAGCTCTAGGCAGTTTATGTGCAGGTTGAGCTCCTCTGCACTCCACTTGCCTCTGGTTTGTAACTCTCCGCACCGGGCTCCCCATCCTAGACGACTGGCATCCGACTCCATCACGAGGTCTGGCCGGTCTCCGAATATGGCACGGCCATTCCAGGCGTCCATATTCTGCAACCACCATTCCAGCTCCGTTATAGATTCCTGATCTAGCTGTACCGATTGATGATACCTCAACCCTTGTTGTAGGTGTCTTATCTTTAACCTCTGTAAGGCTCGATAGTGTAAGGGACCTGGAAAAATGGCTTGGATGGAGGCTGCTAGGAGGCCCACTATTCTCGCCAGAACTCTTAGAGAAATCACTTTCTTCGCTAGACATGCTCTGATCTCTCTCTTGATGTCTCGTATCTTCCTTGCCGGCAGCTCCAGGGTGGCTTTACTTCTATCCAGGATGAAGCCGAGGAAATCTAACCTCTGCGCCGGCTTTGTATCCGACTTCTCCATGTTTACCAGAAACCCCAGAGATTGCAACAGGTCTAGCACCCACTTCGTCTGATATTCCAGCGCCTGACAATCCTCTGCGAGAAGCAACAGGTCGTCCAAGTATATAATCAGCCGAATTCCTTTCTCTCGTATGGCTGCAGCGACTGGTTTCATCAGTTTCGTGAATGCCCACGGCGCTGACGTAAGCCCGAATGGCATTGTCCTGAACTGCCAGAACGGCTCCTTGCAGCGAAAAGCCAGGAATCTCCTGAACTGTTCCTGCACTGGAATCGTAAGGTAGGCGTCCTTCAGGTCTAACCTGGTCAGCCAGTTTCCCTCCCTCAGGGAGTCTCTGAGCTGATGGATCCCTTCCATCTTGAAATGATGGTAGACTATCCATCCGTTCAATTCCTTCAAATTTATCACTGGGCGTACTTTCTCCTTCCTGTGAACGAGAAACATATTGCTGATAAAGCTCGGGGCACCTTTCTATGGCCCTTTTCTTCTCTAAATGCTCTAGTTCGGTATTGAGAGCCTCTTGCTCGCTTTCGCTAGGTGCGGGCGCTGGGGTATAGTGGTCTGTACTGGGTCCTGAATAAACTCTAGCTGCAGACCTCTGACGGTTTGCCAAATCTAGGCATCGCTGGAAAGCGCGCGCCAGTTTCCCCAGAACATAGATGTCCTCCCTCCCACTGGAGGATAGGCTCTCGCTCTTACCTGGTGTAAACCCTTGGCCTCGCCCGAAACCTCTTCCTCGTCGCCCTCTGGTGTTGCGACCTCTGGCCGGGAAGAACGTGTCTTGCTGCCTGTTCTCCCAATACTGGGTTCTTGTTGGTGACTGGTCGAGCGACCCCTGTGGCGACCGGTCCCGGCAAAAACTCTCTGTGGGAAGATCTTACGTATGGATGCTTGTGCTTTCTCCAGTGAGGCGTAAGTGCCTACGAAATGGCCCATTTCCTTTCCGAATGTCTCTCCAAACAAGAGACCTTGGGCTGCCTCACCGGCCTTGTAGGATGCTAGGATTCACGAAGCTTCGAGTCTATCTTCCGAAGCAGCCCTCTTCTTCTCTCGGAGGCTATGGCGCAGTTCGCATTACCTAGGAGGCAAACTGCTCTTTGCGCTCAACCTGCTAGGGCCTCCGGGTCTACCTCTTCGCCTGTGTCCCTTGCCCTCTCTGCTAAGTCCATGATCTTAGCGAGAGGACCGACTAAGTCCAGGACTCTCTCCTGGCAGCTCTTCCAGGATCTGTCTATCCCCTTACGGGGGTCCTTATTGGTCTTTGAGACAAAGGTGAGCATCTTGGGGTCCAATTCGGGGGCTTCCGCCACCTTCCCCGGCAAGTCTGGTCGAGGGCATTCCGCCCGGAGACGCTGTCTCACTTCCTTATCCAAGGCTTTCCTCAGCCTTGCTGTCATATATTGAGCCACTCTTGGAGAAGGCTGCCAGTCGGAAGATCTCGGATTTCTAATGGCATCCGGGTCGAACATATCGTCCTGCTCCTCCTCGAGGTGCTTCTCTTTGCGGGCCCTTTTCCCCCCGCTGGGCTTTGCCCAATCTTCCTCGACTGGATCCTCCGGCTCTTGAGGGGTTAGGTCTCCCTCCTCTGGCTCTTCTTCCGAGCCCAGGTCATCATCTCCTTCATTTTCTTCCCCAGAAGAGGGGGTCATGAGGTCCGGCACGGCCTGACGCTGCAAATATGCTTTCTTAAGCTTCGCAAAGGCATCGGCGACCTCCGGGGCCTTATCTTCCGCCCCATCCATAGGGCCCTGGGGGTCTGCAGAGGCTTTTCTCTTGCGGGCCTGAATACTCCCCTTAGACCCTGCTCCTGAGGGTTCAATGGGCAAGCTGCGAGTCCTCATGGCGCTTTCCTTATGCTGATGAAGCATTGCTTCCAGTGTCTCCAGCCTCTCCTGTAAGGGCTTCACCCCTTGAGCCACTGCATCTACTAGGGAATTCCCCAGCACCTCCTTGAAACTGGCAGCCAAGTCTAGGGACTGCTCCTCCTCACTCCATTCGAATTCCGACATGACAAGGGGTGCTCTGTGACTTAATACCTGTGAGAAGGTGTCTTTGCTGCCCACTTCCTAGTAGATGCTTATCAGAGTTCAGAACTCTCTTGTATTAATATTGTCTTTTATTAATTATTTAATTTCTTTTTTTTATTTTATTTTTTTTTCTTGACTTGTGGCTGCACCGGACTACTTAGATATTTATTATGCCTGAGGTGGCCCACCCCTGAAGTGCCGGGAATACAGCACGGGGCCAAGGTGGCCGCAGGAGCTCCTTCTACTTTCCCCAAAATAGTACTCAGTCCCTCGAGAAAACTCGAACAAACACGCCCGTCTGCCGACGCGCTATGTCTCGTAACGAGCTAACTGAGTCTATGCTTGCGCTCCTTCATTAAAACTCGCTGAAACTATGTCAAGCAAGAGCCATCATGCTATATAAATTCAAACTATATCTAGACATATGTTACTGCAATGAATATACACATTAACTGGGAGGCAAAGAGAATATGACTTATCTGCATGAAGAGCAGTAAAAGAAGAGGAGGAGCTCAGGGACAGCATGTGGTCATAGCTGAGCTGGAAGGAGAAGGACTACAGAGACTTTGGGATTTGTAGTTTTGAAAGTGAAAGTTATATGGACATATGATCATTTCTTGGTATTGATTGAGAAAGTTTTGTTGAAACTGCTGAAGGGTAGTAAATAAAGAAGTTGAAGCATAATGCTCGCCTTCCAGTCTTGTCATAGAATAGAAGCGCAGTTCACAATTAACAAGTTTCCTACTCTGCAATCATATTAACATGTGGGAATTCCACTTACCATGTGCCTGCCTCCAGGTTTCGGCAGACTGAAGTCGTCACCGGAGCACAGGGCTGGCGCGGGCTGCATGCAAGCACAGTCCCTCCCACCCCCCAGACGCTAGTGCACATGCGGTTTGTGTGGCTGGGGGTTCACAAATGGGCAGGAGTGAGCCACGGGCAGAAATGCAGTAGCCAGCAAAGGCTGTTGAGTGAACCAACCTGGCTGGCTCTGGCTGGCCTGATCATCGTTCTGATTTAAAAGTATGTATCCTTCCCCCAAGCAAGAAAAGAGGCCCTAAGCCCCTGCGGCCTACAGGGGAAAGTTCTGGTGTCCCGGTGGGGCAGTCCAGCACTGTCTACAAAGACTTCTGCCGGGTATGCCATGTTTCGGCGCAGTGCTTTCGCCGCCGAACGTTTCCGCATGGCACCTTTTAGGCGCACTCTTTTGGCTGTGCCCAGGAGGGCGCAGAGACCTGAGCACCTGGATAGTCCTGCCTGTTTAAATATAATGTCAATCGAAGCAGCGAAAAATGCAGCACTTCGGTAGTCATTATATTTAAGCAAACACTAGCTGCTCAGTACATAACGGCACGCTCCATGCACCAACACAATGCTGTGTCCTGCATGTCATGTTTAAGCAATATAAAATAATGGTCTGGCTTGATAGTATATTTTTTCAGTATATAACATACGGGAACTTTTCTTCTCGGATAAGATGGCGGATGGAATGACGCTGTACCTTATGCCCGTGGTGTGTGCAGCGGAGCATGATATATTGCCACATTGGCATTCTTGTGCCAAGGACAGGGGTTATTGATAATTGTGTACCCCATGCTTACACCTTAAAAAAACATTGTCTTGCAGTATTCATGGACCATTTCATTTAAAAAGTGAGCAACAGTAATAATTTGTCTCTCTAAGCTTAAAAGTGTCTGAGACCATAAACATTATCATCAGCATTGGTCCGAGGCAGTCGGCCACTGTGTGCACATTTCACCCTATTATACATGCAGTTTACTATGCAATATATACCTTTCATTATATCATATATACTTTTGAGCATATTGTATATTGCTATTTGCCGCAGAAATATGCATTGGGCATGCTTAATGATGTCCCTAACGACCCCTCAAACATTAAGGGGCCTGACTCATGGACCTTTTAGCGCTGTGCAAAGTGACTTTGCACTGCCAGCAAACACCCTGATTCACAGAGTGGTGCAAAGTGTAATTCACTGCAAAAATACACTGTGCACCGAAAAGATTCCACGAATCCGGCTCTAGATGTTTTCTTTTCTTCTATTGTGCCGACGCCTGAAAGATAAACCAATCTCGCTGCACTTCTGACAGCCCCTGCCAGCACACCTTTGCAGGAACACTACCTCTCTCCTTTCAGTGCGCCTCTTGACAGCAAGGTCACTGGCTCTGTATTCATTCTCTGCCTGGTGTCTGCTCCCAAGGCGGGGGAAGGCTGTGGTCAATTTCTACAATATCTGTGGCTCTCTTAATGCCACATCTCATTGCAAAATGACGGCCGCTTAGCATAAATGACAAGTAGACTATCGGCGAATCCCGAGGGCCTGGGTTCAATAACACCCTCCCCACTCATTCAGCTGCTGTGATCTGGCTGTTTTGCATTTCAATGCCCATTGTACCTGCAGCTAACCAACATACATCAAATGGGCATCGGAGCGCCTGCTCACAATGTGCACAGACAGAATCCTAGAAGCAGCAGTTTTACATGCAGCATGTGCTGGGAATATTTAGTAATAGCCGAGTTACAGAACACATATGAATTTCTAATTTTATGCTGCAAATGTATGAATCAGAAATATCAATGCAGAGAAGTTTGGGGGGACAGTAGTAGAATGCAAGTGCCTTTCTTAAATGGCCACCATCCACGCTTTCCCTGCCACAACCCTTTCAACTCAGCAGCCCTGGCAAAGGTCATTCCCATAGTCAGTGAATGACCTTTGCCCCGAGGTTGACCTCAAACTGTAATGCGCCTTCAGCTCATATTTTCGAAACCTGTCCCATTGCATTCAGCGTTCCAAATCAGAAGGCAAGCATTTACATTTTTCTTGACTTTGTTATTTATATTTTTAATATGCTGTATGAGATGAGTGGGGGGTATTTCTGTTTTGAGACACCCAGGTGTGTCAATCAGTCACACTTTAGCGTGAGCATCTCTTTCATGAATGAAGTACTGTCAAATAAATGTAGACACAATTTATAGAAGGGGTAGGCAACCTGTTTTCCTTCCTATTCGGCCTACAATTCCCATGATCCCTCACCACTGACTATGCTGAGTGGGGCTTCTGGGAGTTGAAGGGAGGCCAATACATGTGGAAGGTGACAGATGAACGTCCCCTGATTTGTGGTTTGTGGGCAGTGTTATTTACTCCCCAGTGCTTCCAATTCGTCAGTGTAACAATTAACAACTTTTGTGATTAAGAAGCCAAATACCTAGGACAGTATGACTTAACACATGCCACAAAGAAATACCTGCAGGGAGTTGCTGCCTCTGAACGTTCAAACTGTTTGGAGTAACACTGCCCCGAATTGACCACGCAAAGAGATTGTGCATGGTGACCCCGTAGGAAAGTTTTGGTGGGAGACGTTCCTCCCAATTAAGTGTTATGGTAAATGCAATGTCTGCAAAGATCAGCTCCTTGTTTTCATAGCGTACCCTCATTTGCAGAAGACCCACGTGGCCATACCAGCCTCGACTTCCTCTACTCAGCCTCGTAGCCCCGCATGTACCACCACTTGCTGTTAACGGGCTTGGGAGATGCCTTTACTCACAAATCCTTCTTTAGACCTCCCTCAAGAAGGGACCTGTGTGTCACGGTTCTAGTCTGCTCTTCCCACAGCACCCAGTCACCAGGGAATTCTGTCTTTTTTTCCAAGTTATAGACCTTCCTTGATCCTCAGCAGGCAGGGGTCCATCCTTTGAGAAGTATGGAATCAGTGCTAGGCAAGGATCATATCCTCACTTAAATCTCCTAAGGAATCACTGCTAGGAAAGGGCCTTACCCTCACTTAAATCTCCTAAGGAATCAGTGCTAGGCAAGGGCCAGACCTTCATTTAAATCTCCTAAGGAATCAGTGCTAGGCAAGGGCCATGCCATTAGTTAAATATACTAAGGAATCAGTGCTGGGCAAGGGCCATACCCTCACTTAAATCTGTGAGGAATTCGTGCTAGGCAAGGGCCAGCCCCTCACTTAAATCTCCTAAGGAATTCGTGCTAGGCAAATGCCAGCCCCTCACTTAAATCTCTTAAGGAATTCGCGCTAGGCAAGGACCAGACCCTCACTTAATCTCCAAAGGATTAGTGCTAGGCAAATGCCAGCCCCTCACTTAAATCTCCTAAGGAATTAGTACTAGGCAAGGGCCAGCCCCTCACTTAAATCTCCTAAGGAATTCGTGCTAGGCAAATGCCAGCCCCTCACTTAAATCTCCTAAGGAATTCGCGCTAGGCAAGGGCCAGACCCTCACTTAATCTCGAAAGGATTAGTGCTAGGCAAATGCCAGCCCCTCACTTAAATCTCCTAAGGAATTAGTGCTAGGCAAGGGCCAGCCCCTCACTTAAATCTCCTAAGGAATTCGTGCTGGGCAAATGCCAGCCCCTCACTTAAATCTCCTAAGGAATTCGTGCTAGGCAAGGGCCAGCCCCTCACTTAAATCTCCTATGGAATTCGTGCTAGGCAAATGCCAGCCCCTCACTTAAATCTCCTAAGGAATTCGTGCTAGGCAAGGGCCAGCCCCTCACTTAAATCTCCTAAGGAATTCGTGCTAGGCAAGGGCCAGCCCCTCACTTAAATCTCCTAAGGAATTCGTGCTAGGCAAATGCCAGCCCCTCACTTAAATCTCCTAAGGAATTCGTGCTAGGCAAGGGCCAGCCCCTCACTTAAATCTCCTAAGGAATTCGTGCTAGGCAAATGCCAGCCCCTCACTTAAATCTCCTAAAGAATTCATGCTAGGCAAGGGCCAGACCCTCACTTAATCTCCAAAGGAATTAGTGCTACTGGCTATGCTGACTTACCTGCAGATGGAGGCAGATTTCAACCCATTGGATCTGTCTGCTGCATTGGATGCGCGTGATCATGTGCCGCTGTTACGCAGACTGGAGGATGCTGGAGGGGTCACTACTGCTCTAGCCTGCTTACATTCTTTGTAAATGGACCGCCTGCTGTCTATCCTTAGTCTCCCCTTTTCTTCTGGTTTCCTCCCCTTATCCTGAGGAGTCCCACGGGGATCCTTGCTACCTGTGACACTTTTTGTTCTTTACGTACAAAGCAAATCCACATGTTTGGCTTCTGTTTCTACTACCATACCGATCCTTCTCTGGGGGGAGGTGTAACAGGAGTCATCAGTTGAGCATTTCTCTAGGTGTATGGCAATCATAGATGAGTGGATGGGTGGTCCTTGGAAGACACTAAATCTTGACAGGACTGAGATACTCTTTGTTGGGAACAGTGTGTCCCCTTTCATGCTCCCGGCAAAGGGCATCTCTCCCAGTCCGGTCCCTTGGGGAAAGAACCCATGGATGTAATAACTCCTTGTCTATGATCCAGTCCAGGTCGATAGCTCAGGTGGTAAACACTCCTATCAGACATGGGGCACACATGCACTTTGCAAGTTTGAATCCCTGGTGGGCCCACTCTGCCTTTCACTCTTCTGAACTTGAGGAATTGAGTAAGACTCCAGTTGGTAATATTAAGATCTGTTGTCAGGGTGCTTATACGATGGGGAAATCCAGCCTGAATTATTTTAAGAGAACATAACATTTTGTTATCCCACCACAGGTAAATTCTGTCTCTAGAAAGTTGTTTATCTGCACAGCGTACTAAAAATCCCTCCCCTGCCGCCTCTCATGAAAGTAATGCTACCACGTGGAAATAACGCCCCCCCCTATTCCGTTTGTAGCTATATCTGAACTACCACTGCCCTTCTTTTTCATAATCCTCTTTTTTCAAGAAATGCTCTGCTGCCTTTTGGGTTTCGGTCCCCAGCACTTTAGCAGAATTCATTAAAGCACTTTGTGATCATCTGCCTTACGAGCCAACAGTGAAAACCAGGTTGTTTGCCAAACATATTTACTTTGTGGTTTCCGACACTTGGTCAGTGCCATAACAATTCAGGGTATCCATGCACTCTACAAAACCCTTCAAAGATAAACACATGCGGGTGTATTTCTGTTTGTGGCAGCCCCCACACTCATCCACTGTACCCGGGGGTCCTGGAGGGAACCAGGTGCAAAGGAATGGCCGGTATTTCCCTGGCATTCTTTTCAGACCACTGTCAACATTTTCTTGTCTAAAATGGAAATCCCCATGCTTTGCATCAGGGTTTCTTTTTCTTTCTTACAAAACATTTTCCCAAAAGCAGGTGCAAATGCAGGAAGTCATTTCAGTGACAGGCCCTTCGAAATTGGGTACCAAAAATGCCTGCCTGGAGCACACGTGGGAAGGAGAATGCCCCCAGACTCTCATCCACCTGGGAGTTAGTCATCCAATCCATACATACACACCTGACACTTAGGCATGCAAGGAGAGGGTTAGCTCCAGGTCTATGCAACTGCAGCCAGCTGCTCCTACACCTCTTATGCCCCACCAGGCAATCAGCAGTTTGTGAGTTAGGAACACTGCTGCCAGGGGCAAAGTTATACTTGCAATTTGCATTGCAATTCCTTTGTCAGTTGGCCCAAAATGTTCATACATCTGGTGCATGATCATGAGTCCTTTTCCTCACTCTGCTCCCCAATGTATTAGTATCATTTATTTTTGAAACTTTTTTTTATTAAGTGACTTATCGTAGTATATAAACTTTAATTATACCTTCCGCCCTTAGCCCGACATCCAGATGAATGCAGTTGAACGTCATATCTCACTATGCTTTGTTAAGAAATAATTGCTAGTAGAGGATTAGGGAAGAAAAGTTGAGATTTTAAATGTGTTCCGTTTTTATATCTTTTCAAAACGGCGCTGCTTTGTTCTGCAACAGTCTGAAGGATGTTTCCCCAGTCTAAATAAATGGACTTTGACAGTCATGCTCTGAGCATCTCAGCAGGCATGTACCCTGCCTGTGCTTCCTCTGGATGCTTATCTCTGGATGTATTCCCTTTGTAATGATGGAAGCATTAGAGACCTCACATTTCGGACATGCTGTGTCACTGCAATTTCGAAAGCAAGCGAGACATAAACAATTGCGCTTTTGATAGTGCAATGGTTTATGCTGGAAATCCCAGTCCGTGCGCACAGAGTTGCGGAATAATGAATGCATATAACATGGCCTGGAATGGGGATGGATGGGAAGCAATCCCAGTAATAAAACCCTTTTGGGTTCTTCTTCATATCTTAAAAAAAGTGGCAACATACCTGATTTTTGGTTGCGGCTTCCTAATTGTTATTGCGTGGACTGTTTTTTTAAAATGTATTTATATAGCACCTATTGTCCAAATAACATTTTTTCCCCAAGTGAGAGTTGGTGATTGGTGGAGCACCAAGCAATGGAGTAAAATAGCAAAGCCATATTTGAAACCTAAACATTTTGGGGTTCATAAACTCCTTAAGCTCTTAGGAAATCCGGGCGACACATGAATATATAGGGGCAATTTTAGATTTTTGACTCCAATATATTGTGGTATGTCAGCATCTCCCTCTTTAAAACTGAAGCTTCAAACAGTAATTTTGTCTATTTCTAGAACAGATCATGCAGTGTTTTTAAAAGAAAGATGCCTCACTGTCTTGTGCAGTCTGGCCAGAGGGGCATCATTTATTTTTAAAATACTTCCCCCAATGCCGTGTAAATAAAGCAAATCTATTTCTACCATGGGTCCTCTTAGAAGGATTTACAAAAAAGAAAAGCACATTCCACTTCCCTGATAGGGGCTTTACTAGGCCAGTCAGGGGGCATGTCAAGCCTTCCCAGCAGAGAACGAAGGAGCATCTAGGACACCTGCTGCAGTTGAACCTCAGCCATAGACGGCATTACACAAAGAGCTCTGACAGTTGCAGGGGGGCCAGGAAACCAATTTGACAATAAAATCACATTGCATGTGTTTTGGCATGTATAACTGCATTCACTCATAGGCCAATATCTAAAACGTATCTTTGAATGTAACCAACGTTCTGCCACCAGGCCATAGGGACACACAGTTATATGTAGTTGGAATAATCAGTGCCCACTGTTAAAGGCTGCTGCCTTCTATTTGGTTCCAGCAGGCTGTTTCAGGAATGGACATGTTATTCTGTGGATACAATGTTGCCAAATCACATTGCAGTTGCTGGTCTGTCAGTAGACAGGCCTCAGCAAAGTACACTTGTGTGAACTATACATTTTAGTATGGGGCATTTGGAAAGTGAGGCCTGTTTACAAGAACTCACTTTCTAAGAGAGAAAAACAGCCTTATGTTGCACAGCAAAATGTGAAACAGTCAGCATTGTCATTCTGTCACAGTAGCATAGCTGCAAGCCTTGGGAGAGGGAATTATAAAGGATGCCGGATGATGAGATATAACAACGCAGGGAGAAGCACAAAAAAAGAAATCCAAGGTCCTCAACCTTATACTGGTGGTTGGCCTCTGGTTTCTCGATCCTGGAAACATACATCAACCATGGACAGAAGTTGCTGAAGTTATTTTAGCTCATACTCGCGGTGAGCTTTGAGATCTTCAATGCTGTAATCACTGATGGATATTCCCTCCCTTTTCATTGTCCTGAACTCTGGTTGTGATGGCTTCATCAATGACTTGTATGGGCAAAGGATTAGACATTGTTCCTGCAGATACAGCCACTGATGCATTATCCTCAGGGTCCTTTCCCCCCAAAAGAGCTGCCTTGCCCAGTGGTTCAATAATGGTGAGCCCTCACAGAATGAGAATCATGCCAGGGACGTTTATGTGCAATTTTCACAATCGTTCAACGTCCCAGATCCTGCCATGCTCTGTCTGAAAAGTAGACCTTAGGACTTTGATGACATGCAAGAGACTATGGTATTTCAAGCAACACTTGATGATTTCTTCTAACCTGAAAGAGGAGGCGCGTGACACCCTTGTTGTTGTCGTGTTTGTTTGGTATTAGGTGAACATATATTTTTTTATTACCCGAAATAGAAGAAGATTGCTTTCAAAAGACTGCAGAGAGACCACTCTGAGCAGTCTTTCTAAATATAACTGTCACGCCCCTGGTTGCACAACAGTGCGTGCAGGGCAGGGCTAAAATGAGGGTACACGTGGGTGGACAGAGTCCCCCCACTTTTTTCAGAAGTCTCCCCACTTTTTTCAGAGAGCATCTCGATATGCTAATTTCTGGAGACACCACATTCAATGAGTATGTTAATGAGTCCCCGCACTTTTTTTTAGGACTTCACCCCTGGTGCAGGGACTGGCAGGCGCAGCGTGCCCAGAAGAGGGAAGTCACAGTTGTCCCAGCCAGGAAACAGGTAAGTGATTTGTGTGTGTGTGTGAATGTGTGTGTTTATGTTTGTGTGGGGGAGTATGGGGAATGTTTTTGATGGTAAAGGAGGGGGATGGGGCGGGGGTTCAGGTAAATGTAGAAATCTCAAGAGCACAGGAGAGGGTGGGGCAGGGGTGGGATCATATTCAGAGTGAGTTTGAGGGGTGAAGACTCCCCAGTATTTGAAACTTTGTCCTTTTGAAGGCCAGACCAAATTGGCCAAAATAAATAGTAATTTTTGTGTCCGGTCTTCAAAATGCAGAACAATCCCATGTTTATTTGTCAATCTGCCCTACTGCTATTGCCATGCCCCGTTTCAATGGAGAACACATTGGACTCCCCCACCTTCCCAGTTAACCCCAATGACTCGTTACATGGACCACTGAGTCTGCCACCCGTCAAAAGATGGAATAGACGAATCTTGGTCACAGAGTGGAGGACCATCCATTTTCATCACCTCAGCCTCGATGCCAAATGATTAGCCAACCCCACTCTGAGTGCATACTATGAGTACTAACATGTTGAACCTGTTTACAAGAGGTTTCCGTATAGATGACAAAGGAACACTGTACACTGCCCAATGCCCCATTTCTTAAAAGAAGGCTCACATTTCTCCGGAGAAAAGTTGGACATCAGTCTCAGTCACTAAGGTCTGCATGAAGATGTATCCCAGAAATGACTTCACCACTTGCATGTCAGTGTGAGAAAGCAAACTGGCCATGGGACATTTCGAGATATCATCACCACAATGGGGTTCTATAGGACACAAGCAGGGGTGAGGTAGAGTTTCAAAGGGCCCAAAGAAATCAAAATCCACCTTGTCACAGACTCTCCTGGGGCTTCCAGGGCCCTAAGTGCTTCTGTGAATGCCTTGAGTACTTGTCACGGTTGCAGCAGCCTGGACGCGCCCTCACCCACATGGCAACCTGAGGTATGACTCAAGGCCACCATCCATTTTTCTTAACTGTCCTCATAGCCTCTCTGCCTCTCTCCTTCTCGAGCCGGACATCATTAAGTTCTGGAAACTCCTCAAGACCTTCCTCTTCTCTTCCTCTTTCTCTCTCCCTCTCCCCTGCTAACCTACTTTCTCTTCTCTCCGGCTTCCCTCCTTCTTTCTTTGTCACAACCTGCTCAGTTCATTGACTGGTCGCCTGGTGCACTTCCAGAGTCTCACAGGTCCAAGGCTCCCCCACCAGTCCTGGATTTGCCTCTATGCCTCTGCACTCTGCTTGGCACTACTGCACTCAGAATTCCTTCCATGAGAGGGGCAACCACTCTGCACTTAACCCTGACCCCTGCTGGACTGGGTGCACTTGTCCCCCTCCCCCTCCCTTGCACTTCCTGTCAGCGCACTTGCAGAACCTTGCATGTACTAGGCCTAACAAGTTTGTGTCCTCCCTCTGTCTGTTTTCCCTAGCTTGGTTGTGCCTAAAATACTCATGCATAGACGCATTAGATGATCAACCACCAATCAATCTGAAATGTCGCCAGGCCTAGTATGGTCGTTTATCGTTCTGTATGTCCTTTCCTACCCCCTTTTCCCCCACTCTTTGTCACGCACTTACAATAGTAGAATTTCCTCTGGCCTAGTATACTAGTTATTGTTGTTTGATCATTCGGAATCTTCAAGGTCTAAGAATAATGACTGTATTATCTTGTTCCCTGCCCACCTTGAAGCGCTTTGAAGCACTTCACTTGTCTATAAGCGCTTTACAGATAAACAATAACAATAGAGACAGTAATCCCTAAATGACCTTCGTGTGCACTGCTGATGAATGCCTTTCTGATCCCTCTAGATGGTACTATCTGATCACCGTTTTACCAATGTGCAGCCCCAGAAAACACCTTACACTTCTAGAAGAGAACTGGAAGGGGGAAACCATGCCACACCATGGCCTGTATTTGCTCTAATAACTTTCGCAAGAGTAATGACCTGATCCAGCATCTGGTCCAATGCAGACCACCAGTTTTACCTGAGATATTCGGTGCATATGTGTACAATGCTCAGGTCTCTGAGGACTTTTTCAGGAAATGCTCCCAAGGCACATGTGGCAGCAATTGCGCACAAGGCTGCACGATATTCTTATATGTTGTTGGGCCGTCGTGCAGAAAAGGTGCCTCTCAAAGGTGAAAATGATTTTAGGCAAGTACCTGACAAGCATGGTAGTGATGTCTTCAAATGCATCTTCCTCATTCCGTGTTGGAGATACATTACTTGTAATGTCCTGACCAAAAAGTGCATTTGGGGAGGGGGGCTTTTTCTGCGACGGTGCAGCATTTTATTTGTAGAAAGCAGAGGATTGGCTGGTGACTAAACAGGCTACTGAGCAGGAACCTTGGGCCGAGAAGCAGCTGCAGGAATGTGCAGAAGAATGATTTTTTTTGTTGCATTTTTAAAGCGCTCACACATCGAGGCACTGTTACAGAATGTTTTTTTTGTTTGACTTTGTTGCATATTTATAACATGCTCACATACGCAGAGGTTTCTTAGCGCGGACCCGGGTATCGAACCTGTGTTGTTTCGTGTCATCTTGCTTCCAAGGCGAGTACGTTGCCACTGAGCTATCTTCCCGGGACGTTGGTCCCAGGAGGATCCTCCCGGGTTGGTGAGAGATGGTGTACAAGTGACCCGTCCAGAAGAGCAGAGGTCCTCTCTCCTTCTTATCAGTGTAAAGAAGATGCTTGAGAGGAACTTGTAGTAGTTAAGTGTCTGTTGTTAATAGTCAACCTTTTCGTTGCACCAACACAACAGACTCGGCACACAGAAGTTAGGAAATCAAACCCCTAAGGGTCCACATTTGACATCGCACACAGCGCAGCACAACACAGTGCCGGAAAGGCAGTCAAGGTGAAGAAAATGCTCAGCGTGGGAGAAGGCACTGCCAGCAAAAGAGGTGAGTACTGAATAGACAGACAAGAGCTTGAAATCAGCTCTTATCTGACAATGGATTTAGTATCCTGGATAGTTGTATGGTTTATGTTCTGAAGATTTCATATGTAAAGGCCATCCTGACCATTTGATTGGTTTAGCTCATAAGCAACCAATTGGGCCAATTGCCCAAACCCCTTGAAGCTAAAATATTAAAATCAAATGGCACCCTTTATGGCATGTTTGGCAAACTTTTCCTGACCTTTTGAAAACATTCTCAAAGCAATAATTTTTAATGTTTTATTTATTGAATCACAGGGTGTTGTTTCGAACAGAAAGGACTTAGAAAGTAGGTACTAGCAGACAGCAGAGGCAGTCCTTGGCTAAGGCACCGTTACATAAAAGCATTGTTTAACTGGGTGACGAATACTGGGGGTTAATGGGGCAAGAGCGGAACCATTTCAGGGGCCGGGTGTACATATTCTTCCTCAGTTGAACCGAGTGAGCACACCTGAACTAATCCTATAAGGGTTTGGCGTTGCTTCCTCTTGCAACTGTTTTAAAATAATTGGTTGAAATAGTGAATTTCAAAGCCAAAATGTCAATGGAAGTGGGTAACGATGTAAAATGTACTCCCCGTTCTGCAGGGCAACCTATGAAACTCTGATATCGATGCCAGGTCACCCTCAGTACACAGAAGCATCTTTTAACAGGTGCTCATGCTGCCTGTCCCCAAAGAAAAACAAGGGGCCTCATTACACGGTAGGCGGTAAGGGTTTACCGGTACCGGTATTTTACCGGTAACGGTAAATCCTTACCGCCTTACTACGAGGTCCCTTTGCGGGTTGGGGAATTTAACGCCTGCTTTTTGCAGGCGTTAAAAACCAACCCGCAAAGGGACCAGGGAGCTAATTACGGTACCGCAATTTGCGGTGCCGTAATTAGCACCTTCCCCATTCCCATAGAGCCCTATGGGGCAAAAATGGGAATGGGGAAGGGCAATGGGGGAAGGGGGAATTACTGCCCCACCAACCTTGGAATAGGGCGGTAATTCCCCTTTCCACCAAGGCGGTGCCGGTATTTTACCGGCATGGACCAAGGTGCAAATAGCACCTTGGTCCACCGCCATCCATGTAATGAGGCCCCTTGTCAGCAATATATCCTAGCATTGCTCCACTTTCAAGAAGGTTCTACCCAAACCAGAGCATGAGATCTGTCCACCTGTCATGCTTTCTTTAATCAAACGAAAGTAACGAGGCTTGTCTCCACAATATATGCCAGTATTGCTACTCTAAAACACATTTTAATGTTGCCAGTATACAAAATAAATGCCTGGCTCAGCAATGTATGACCATGCTGCTAGTGCCCAAATCAAATCATGCAGTCTGACTCGGTATATGCCCAAGCTGATGACAGTTTTGCATCCTGTTGTTCTCAGTGCTCACAAACTGTGCCATGCCCCAGACACAAACACCCACATACACATAGGTAGACCCACACAAAAACACATTTATGCATCTACACATTTTTCTAAACATACCTTTCCTGAGTGCTTTGCGACTGTACTTTCTCACTGTCCTGAACTTTGACACTGTTCCTCGCTTGTGGTTAGGTTTATTGTTGCTTCCCTAATTGCCTGAAGAAGATCCACCCGCCCCTGCTGGAGGAAGTATATACCAAACTAAAACAGGGGATTGCCTCAAAAATGGTACAGCTATGGTGGGGGTCCACACTATAACAGCAGAAATTCCAAAAAGCTGTATAGAATTAATTTAAGCTAATTTCTTTAAGAACTCATTCATGATAGGTATCAAAGATATCCACATTTTTTGTGTTACCTTGAATAACCAAAATATATAATCTAACGAGGTAAGAGAAAAGCATTGTGTTGAAATAAATAGTGTGTTTTATTAAATAGGAAACACAAATTTAGCAAGTTAATGAAAAAAGATTTTTGGAGTTGAAAATCAATATAAAGGACAATACATGAACAAAGAATACCCTATAGATAAACAATCTTGATAGTGAAGTGCATATGAATGAACAAATTACCCCAACAAAAAAGTGAATGAAAAGCAACAATAGAATACAAAGCAATGAATAAATGTATTTTGACAATGCTGTAAATTGTCAGGTCTGCCATGAATGAACAAATCTCCCCAACAAAAAAGTGAATGAAAAGCAACAATAAAATACAAAGTAATGAATACATGTATTTTCACAATACTATAATTTTTCAGGTCTGCCTATGTAAAATTGCACATTTACTTAGTTCAAAAAAGGTCTCGAAAAGCATCAACTGCCATCAAACAAAGACCGAAATACGTTTCGGCGGGCCACCTGAGAGACCATCAAAATCAAAGAAACACCTCAGGTGAGAGTATGAGGTGATAATCCCCAGACCGATGCTGGGAGGATTTTATGGACAAAATTCCATGGCGCTGACCCACGTCCTAACAGGCCGGTGCGTCAAAGCGCGGCTCAAGTTCGGGGACAGTGAACGCACGTTGCATCTGATTTTCAATTGTATCTAACACTCCAGGAAGTATATATATTCGGAACCCATGCGCATTAGCGCACACGCATTTGACGAGTGCTTTGCGAGTGCCGTTTCGCTGTCTGGCTGCAGCTTTGATGGCAGTGTGATCCTTCCTGTTTAAAGCCTCGGATTTGGCAAGACCTTGCTGTTGTTTGATAGCTTTTAACGGGTCTTCTGTTTGTGAATAAATTCAAAATGCCGGCAAGACCCAGCAAATATCATCTGCGAAGAGCTGCTTGTACCAAGCAGCCCTAGGCGGGTACGATGAGTCGGAACAAAGTGGCTTCCGACCCCTGCAGTAAATCAGCTGTGACTGACCCTTTGGTAAATCAAAATGGATCAACTGTGAAAAACGGTGCAATGGGGAAAATTACCTTGTATTTTCAGGCAGAGAGTGTGGCTCCGGGTGGTGTTTCATGTCCATCTGTTTTGCCAGCCACTTGTTCCTCTTCCCCACGGATTGTTACAGCCCCTGATTCCCGGGTGTTCTCTGGAATTGACAATAATAGTTTGTTGCTCAATCTTTGTTATTCCCTGCAGCGACATTCTATTGGGCCTCAAGATTTGAATGTTCCTGCCGTAACTCATGTTGAATGCAGTAACATAATTGGGTCTAATCTTTTGAAATCTCCTGACCTTGAGAACTTGCAAAAAAAAATATGGTGTCTCTGAAGTGTTGGGGTCATCTTCTAGTTCCTCGACTTCATGTTCTGATGGGGCGGAGCTAGCAACAACAGTGAAGGCCCTCTTTATGTTGTGCTCTAGTATCGCCCGTCAACAAAAGGAACTGGTTCATGTAGTGAGCAGAATTGTTGATGTCTTTTTGGCAAACAGCTGTTGTGATTCCCAGGGAATGGGCAGAAATGTTGCTTTTAGGGATAATTTTGATCAAACTAATAATGTTTTCATTAACAACACTGTTGAGGCTGCCGCATTGCAAAGTATGGTTGTGGCCACCCCTTCAGAATCGGCCTCCGGCCCTTGATCTGTTGCCATTATACCTGGCCCATCAGCTCCAATTCTAATTGTCGAAGATCACGTTCTGGCAGAGTCACCTTCTTTTAAATGCAAAAGGAAAAAGTTTAAAGGGGAAGAAGGAGAAAGTTTTGGGGAAATGGTAATACTTCTTTGTGCCAGGATGGTTCTAGCAGTACGGGAAGATCAACGATAAATGCTGGATCCCTGGCTGAAACCTCATCTGCTAAGGTTGTTTGCATTCAGACCGATGAAGGTTACGAGTTGATATCGAGGGCTAATGTAAGCAGGGCACCAAAGTGTCCTACAAATGTAGATCCAATTGATAAGTGGGTCAGAAGCCTAAAAGGCAGACAAGTGTTTCTGGTGAATTGATGACAATGGAATTATTGGACAGCATTCAGGCATTACTCACAAATCACCAAGCAGATGCATGGGTACTAGGTGGGGATGTCAGCGAGGTCATGCATCCGGTCATGGACCAAACCCATATTCGAGGTAGGGACCCTAACACTCCCACAGCACTACAAGCCTTTCCAGTGGTGCTAGGGCTCTCTGTCGCATTGGAGAATGCTACCTATGCAAGACTGTAATTTCTCATTTCTCTCCGGGAATCACGCATCCATGTCCAGGATTGATTACTTTTTCATTCCCCAGCATAATACGCATAGATTGGTCTCAGTTAGGCTCTTGGCTAGAGGGATATCAGATCAGTCTCTGCTCTTAATGAAACTCAAAAGTAACATAAACAAATCCAAATCAAAATGGCGTCTGAATAGCAATTATTTAGACTTCCCCAAATATTCAACGAAGGGATGTTGGACAGTCCAATAATGCTTTGGGAGGGATATAAAACTGTACATAGGGGGGAAATGATCTCATTAATAGCTGCAAAATGGAAAGCCAAATTGCAAGAGATAACAGATGCAGAAATTACCACAATAGTAATCAGGGAAAAAATCCTCAGAACAGGGTCTCGAGCATCACACAATGTGCTTCTCAAGGCCCATGGGGCACTCAGGAATGCCTCCCTCAACAATGCACGACAGGCAAACTGGGCTAAGAGGAGCCACATGTATGAATCTGGTGACAAGGCAGGGAAAATGCTTGCCTGGCTAGAGAGGAGGGATGAAGGGAACAGGTACGTCAGAGAAATACTAGACAGCGTGGGCAAAAGGGTCACTGAAGACATGGGCATAGCACAGGCATTTGCTGATTATTACGAGGATCTCTACCGCGCGCCACTAGAACAGGACCTACCCATGGGAACAATCATCTTGCACAGCATTACTCTTCCCCGCCTATCATGCCAATAGAAACTATATCTGGACACAGAGATCAGTGAGAAAGAGACAGTCACTGCTCTTTCCCATCTCCACTCAAGGAGGACTTTGGGTCTGAATGTTTTCCCAATAGAGATCTGGAAAAAGATAAGATAATGTATTCTCTAACAGCAGAGAGTGCCTACTCCTGCCTCCAGACCTTCAGCTGTCCTGTATCGTGGTCCTTCCCAAAAAAAGGGCAAGCCTCCTAAATTATGCTCTTCGTATAGACCTTTCTCTCTCATTAAGGGGGAGTTGACCATTCTGGCGAAGGTGCTGGCCAATAGCCTGCTCAGGGTGATATCCTCCCTGGTTTCCCTGATCAGTGTGGATTTATGCTGGATAAATCAAATTGCATGAACATTTGGAGGTTACATTGGGTGATAAACCAAGTCCCTGTGCTTCGAGACCTGTTGGCCCTTCTGTCTGTGGACTTTGAAAAAGCTTTTGATTCCGTTACATGGGAATGTCTGTTGTCAATCATGACATGTATGGGTTTTGGGGAGAAGTTCCTTTGCTGGGTCTTCCTGCTCTACAAATCACCAACTGTGGAAGTTAAGGTTAATAGGGTGACCGCTAGAGCTTTCCTCCTGGGTCGCAGGACCAGGCAGGGGTGTCCCCTCTCTCCCTTAATGTTCACTTTGGCCATGAAGAACTTAGCAATACAATTACGAATGGATCTGAAATAGTCGGGGTTCCATGGCTGTCTTGGTGGGAGGACAGAGTCTCCTTATACACAGACAACCTACTAAAATATAAATAGGGGATCCAGTGCAATCTTGTCTGATAGTAACACGAAAACACAGTGCGTATGAGGTATCAGCAGACTCAGGGTAAATTGGCAAAAGTCCACTTTCTTTCCGATATATAGGGGGAGGAAGGGGCTATCCCCCTGGCTGCCCCTTTCAGATAAAAAGGGACGGATTAAAATATTTAGGCATGCAGGTAGACCGGACCACGTAGGGTTTCTTCCCTGTAGCCTGCATCCTATTTTCCATAGATTCCTCCAGGACATGTTACACTGGAAATCATTCCTGTTGAATCTGCTGGGGGAAAGACCCCCTGTTCAAAATGCAATCGTTACCCAGATACATTTACATACTTCAGAATTCCCCTCCTTCGCTCCCTAACTTGAAATGTGACAAAATTGATACCGCTCTTAGAGAACTGTTGTGGGGTGGGAAGCAATCACGTATCGCTCTGACCACGTTACAATGCTCAGTGTGGGAGGGGTGTATTGGTTTACCCTGCATAAAATGGTACTGCTGGGCATGCCGACTGGAGACTGTACATGAATGGCTGCATGGGGACCGACAGTTACCACACATCAAGGCCAAGCAGGCGTGGATGAAAGGAATATCACCAAACCAGGATGGGGGGATTTGCTTTACCAGACATGACACAACGTACCATATGCATGTGGAGAGATGCACACCAATATATTGGGTGGGTTCACTGTAATATTCTATCCCTGTCAGATGCGATACAAGAGGCCAACCTCATGTCCTTTGCAGACCTTCAACTCACTTTTGGGCTGCCTGACATTGAACATGTCCATTACGTACAGTTTGCACACGCTTTAGGTACAGAAATTCTGAACTTTTAGGAGATCCCATTGTGCTCTCCTCTTGAGACGAACGTTCTCCCAGAACGCATCGCCTGTAAAGTTACTTCTACACTATACCAGCATATAACAGCTTTTGCAACCCCGGAGCTGTCCTGCCTCAAAACAATATGGGAGGTGGCTGTGGGTGTTCTTGAACTAGAACAAATGGGTGGAGGGCCTGATGTTCCCAAGGGAAATTGGTATCTCAGCTAGGTTGTGGCTAATACAGCTTAAAAGACTACACAGAGGGTACTACCCCCACACTTCATTATTTAAATGGGGGTGTGCTGAACATGCTAACTGGTTAAGGTGTGGGGCAACCTAGGGAACGTTTTTTCACACTTTCTGGGAGTGTACCCAGGTTCACTGTTTTTGGAAGAAATGCCTGGATAGATTGAATATGGTCCCGTGCACTGTAGGACCCAAAGCTGCTGTGCTGGGGATATGGGAGGAATCCTCTTACCATGGTTCTGAAAAGTTGTTCCTATCTAGTTCTGTCGGTATGATTAAACAGGTTATTTGCAGCCATGTGGGAAGCAACTGAATGCCCCTGATTCAGCATGTGGGCATCTGAGATTAATGTGTGCATATCAATGGGAAAAAGAGCGTACAATGCATTGGGTTGTCCAGCCAAAATGCAGAAAATATGGGGGAAATGGGAGGGGCAGGGCTAAAGGGGGGTGATATTGTGTTATTTTTTATTTTTTAAAACGCGCAATCAGCCCAGGTTATTGTTAGAATTTGCTAATACATTTTCCAGTCATATTATTGGACTGTGTCTTTATACAGACGCACATACTTTATGTTTCTTGATGAGATGTACCCTATCATGCTGTTGCTTCTTAAAATTAATAAAATGTGTTATAGAAAAATTGATTTATTTTGCATTGGAGTATCTGTACTGCATCAATACACGCATTGGCAAAGCTTTTGGGCAGGTATAGGATAGGCATTTGCCTGGCACTGCTATAATGGTACTATGGCAACAAGTGGCCAATGATTTCAGTACCTGGTTATTTGATGGCACTGCCCGACAAATGCCAATCAAAAGTCACAACTGGTAGTTTTGCCAATGCTTGTTTGTAGTACGAATTCAGTGCGTGGAACAGATGTGCAGTCCCACGAATTACTACACCAACAATGTAGCTCAATATAGCTCTAAATCATGTTGCCTGCACAAAATGTGGGTGATTTCATTAATTGTGTAAATCGCATGTAAGGAAACCACCAGCGTTACCACTTACATGCTATTGTGTACCCTGCAAGCAACTTTCAATTTTTCTCAACGAAGTGCATATGTAAAGAGTAAAAACAGATGAACTTGCCTTCCATCATTGCCCTTATGCTACGTTTTGTAAACAAAACTGTAAATGCTTCCTGAAAGTTAAACTTTTCAAATGGTATTTGCAATGGATCACTATGGAATCCGCCTGAGTTTAGCAGGTGCTAAAATCAGGCGGATTCCAGAGCAATCCATTCGTTTTACACCAGCATGAACCTCTAATGCTTGTGAAAATCAAGATCGTTTTGCAGGTGAAGCAGTTATGAGGAGGCAGACATGGAAAGTCCCTACTGTCTCACACTCTGCCTGCAAAACCATAACCCTCTAAGCATAGCAGCAAAGCGTAAGCCCTTTACACCTTTGTCCTACGCCGTCAATGTATGCCCTGCAGGGATCCGATATGAGGCCCATTGTTTTCTTCCACAGATCAGGATTTGATATCGCCCAATTGTGTTTGTGTCACTGTCACTATTATTAAAGCCACTTGAATTCACTGTGTCCACCGCTTCGACCAAATGGTTTCGACCAAATGTCCTGTCGACGAATTTATTTCAACTAAATGTCTGGCAACCATAAGTAGTGCAGTAATGAGGACAAACACACTGCGCTCTGAGGCGTATGGGCATGTGGCGTGTAATAAATATTTAAATAAATAAATAAGCACGTCCCAGAATGCAAATGTTGGTTCAATCGCCAAAATCCGTTTAAGGACGGTCAGTTTGCAACTTGGATGGTCTCTTTCCATGTATTACCTCTACAAAATGAGGTGGTTTGGCGTTCTGTTAAAATATACTGAGCAAAATGCATAACATCTAATCACTGCTCAGTTTTGGAGTAAACCTTTCTAAGAGCATACAGCAAGTTCAGAGATTTATCCAGGAGCAACCATGAAGAAGAGTGAATGATGAAGCTTTCACCAGCAGTTAACACTGTTGTTCAAAAGCGGCTGCTTGTGCAGTTGACTGAACTCTGGCAACACATTTTCTATGAACGGAAACACATAATTCTCAAAGGAAGAGTAAGGGAGAAATTCCACTGATACATATATAATTGCACAGAATGAGGTGAATGATCGTAGCCTGGAACATACCCCGAAGAGTCTGCTTTGACCTTGGTCACGAGGAAGAGTTTATACATTGTAGAAATTAGTGAACAGTGCAATAAAACATTGACATATCTGGCACCAATGAACATGATTAATGTTGTGACCCATGAATTGATGTACAAACAAACAGATTGTTTATGTGATAAAATTGTGCAAAAGAATGTTTTTTTTAAAAAAAGAAAAATAAAAATAATGGTGCTGCTGGTAATATAGATCACAAACAAATAAATGATTGAGTCATGATATACAATTTTTTATATTGAAAAAATAAAACATTTGTATTTTTGGAAATAAAGTGTTTAGGAGTGCTTTGTAGAATTACAAAAGCTATCTCCACAAGACATCAACGGTTGGGGATGTGAAAGGCAAGGGATCCTTCAAACAAGTTAATGTACAATAGTTTTTTAAAAAGAGGGCTGTTTGAAGAGGTCTGTATAAATATTCCCTCTGGTTTCTAGAGTGTTTGTGAGTTTATATCCGCCTCTATGCTGTGAGACCATAGTAAATTGAGTTCTTCTGTCAGTTGACATCTCCCACGACTTGGGAGGAACAGGTGACGATTGAAACAGGTGACGGCATGGCTGCAGAGACATGCAAGAGCTGTGATGATGGCTACATCTCAGAGCACTTGAGTAATTCAACCCTGTTTGGGGGTAAATTGGGAGATACTTCCAACTTGACTAGCTGGGATGAGTTGACCCAGGTTAAGAAAAGGCTTATCATATCAGAATTGCATGGCTGTATAATGTTGCAATGTTTGAGGAATGGTATTTTACCCCAGGGTCTGATAGTGAGAAACGAGCCGAGGATCTTCCTAGACAATAAAAATGTCCTGATACAGTGGAGTTATATTGCAAACAAGTGCAGGAGGGACTGGATGATTCTAATAATTGACACCGCTAAGGAGACAACTGAGAAAATAGCTATTGATACTCAGAAATTAGAGGAAGAGATCAAGAAACTAGTCCCCCTAGACCTGTATAAAAAAAGAATAGACAAACTCCTTATTGAAATAAGAGCATTCAAAGAGAATCTCACAAAAGAGCGAATTGGAAGACTGAAAAAAGATGTGCAGCAGTTTTCCCATGAGAACTCATTCGCCTATACGCAAGAAAATTATTTTGCAAAAGGACAAGAAAACGTAGGTTCTAACCAGAAACAAAACAGTGGGCAAAGAAGAGTGAGATTCAGAGGAACTTCTTATAGCTCAAGTGAGGATAGCACAGGAGAAGGGAGCAACCCAGGGAGAAGAGGAAAAAACATTTACTTTAATACAGGAAGAAGGAACTTCAGAGGAAGACACGGTGGCAACAGGAGGAACAGCAATAGAGGGAATCCCAAATGGACAACATTTTTTAGAAAGGGCCCTCCAGGAATGGGACCCCTATCAGAGAGTTACCTGCAGTATGAAGGCACTGTGGTGAATCTATCAAACTACAGCCTTAAACAAAATGAGATCACAACACCTGAAAAAGGCCTGGGTTTTGTGACAACTAATAAACATAATCGGTTCATGTTCAGAGAAGAATTTGCGGACTTCATGAGGAAGATACATTTGAAACAATGTTTTGAAAATAAGATCAATGACAGAGAACAAGACAATGGCCTTCATAATAAATCAAGTTGTGTTCCCCCAATTCAATCGCAGAGTGCAGAGGCATGTGTATTTGAAAATAGGCTGCTACAAGAATTTACCATGTTAGAGAAAAAAAACGAAGACAGAAAGAACTTTCCAAAATCTAAGGCATGAGGAAAGAATAACATTGAAGGAATTATTGGAGAACGAATCCATAGTTATTCGCAAAGCAGACAAGGGTGGAGCGACAGTGGTGCTCAATAGGACTGACTACATTGATGAATGTATGAGACAGCTGAATGATTTGAGAAGCTACCAGCAGCTGGAAAATAATCCAACTCAAAAACTGGAAAGACTGATCAACCTGAAGACCTCAAAAGCTTTAGAGAGGGGATGGATCACTAAGAAAGTAGCAGACTTCTCACAAATTGAAAACCAAGGATCCCCCAATTTTACATCCTCCCAAAAATTCACAAATCAATGACTGGACCACCAGGGAGACCGATAGTCTCTGGAATTGATTCAGTCCTAGAGACGTTGTCGAAGTTTGCAGACTTCTACATGCAACGCATGGTGATAAGTATTACCTCCTTTGTGAAGGATACCACACAAATAATAAAGGAGGTAGAAGGCATCCCATTTATACGTAATGAAGAGATCTTGATATGTCTCGGCATAGTAGCACTATACACCAACATACCACAGAGAGCATCACTGGATGTATTAGAAGAACGGTTACTATCTGAGAATAAGGACACCAATACACTGATATCTTTCATCATGTGGTGTGCGGAAGTGACACTTACGGAAAATGACTTCCACTAACGGACAATAC
Organism: Ambystoma mexicanum; assembly: GCF_040938575.1. Taxonomy (NCBI): domain Eukaryota; kingdom Metazoa; phylum Chordata; class Amphibia; order Caudata; family Ambystomatidae; genus Ambystoma; species Ambystoma mexicanum. Next base: position 759,218,574 of record NC_090939.1, read on the forward strand.
TACAAACAGATCCAAGGTACTGCTATGGGGGCTACTTTAGCCCCCAGTATTGTCAACTTGTACATGGAAGCATTTGAAGAAAATGTAGTCTATAAAGATACCAACCCTTTCAAAAAACATCTTTGGATGTGAAGCAGGTATAAAGCTCTTATGTTTTTCACATGGATCAGTCAACAAGACCAACATCTAAAATGTACCCATAATTACAGCAGGGAAGAAGTCAACTATCTTGAAATTACCATTAAGGTTGACGGAGAGAAAGACAGACTCTTTGTAAAACCATACAAGAAGAATACTGATCGCAATTCATTACTTCATTAAGTTTTCATCTGCTGCATTTACGTGACAACTTGCCCTGTGGGCAATTTTTGCGCCTCAAAAGGAATAGCACCAACAGAGTAGACTACAAAGAAGGAGCAAAGATGCCGAGAGAGAATCTGCACGGTAGAGGGTATCCATCGAATTTGACGAGGAAAGCAATGAAAAGAGCTGACAATAACCACTGGGAAGCCCTCCTGGAACATGAACCCAGAATGCAAGACAAAAAGAAAGACACCTTGGTCTTCGTCAACACATACAGCAACCTATCCAATCGCATCAAAAAAATTATGCATCGGAATTGGAAAATTGTTGAGAAAGGGACAACTCCCATTGAAAGGCAATTGGTAGCCTTTCGAAGAAGTACGTCAATTAAATACCAAATCATGTGAAATGACATCACAAAACAAGTGAAAGACCAACCCACTTTGACCAAATCCTGGGGTTTACAAGCACCGAAGGGACATTATCCATGTGGGAGTTGCTCCTGTTGTCAATACACAAAGAAGAGCACAGAGATCGTCCTGGGACTAACGCGTACACGGAAACAAGAAACACTGACTAATTGTAATTCCAGACTAGTAGTCTACATGATCTGTTGTCCCTGCAAGTGAATTTGCAAAGGGAAAACAGAGAGGAAGGTTAAAACTCGCATTACAGAACACAGAAGTTGTATTAAAAATATGATCCATGCTGCCCCACTGGTAGGGCACTTTATTGAATACATCCATAAAGTTGAAGAATTGACCTGGTCTGCAGTATACCAGGTAAAATTCAGTAATGATACCAATGTGGATAAGAAGAACATTTTGAAAAAGGAGAATGAATTAATATTTCTCACTAGAAGTATGGAGTTAGGTCTGAATGAAAGATCTGAGTAGACGATGCATTAAGCATTTAGGAAGAAGTCTGTAAGAGTTGTGTGGAGACAAGCAGATAAGAAGTGAAGGCATAAGATACATCACAAAAGACATAGAAGAGGTGGAGCGAGAGACTAAAAGAAAGATAACAAGGAAAAGATACTGGAAACCCTTATATTGGTGCTGCTAGGTTGTCAAGCCAGTTTGCTTTTTCTGTGCATCAAGCGGCCTGTGTTTATCTACAGGCGGCAGTGGAACTAATGCATTAGATTGCATAACACACCCACCTGAATGTAGGATGTTGTTAAATTAGCAGCATCCAACTATGGGGCAAAAGTAATTAGCTGTCAGACACCTCACTTTGGCTATCAGTACGATCGCGGTGAGAAGGTAGCGTTTTTTGAGAAAAGGACCCTACATATGCATGTATGAGCGTGACCACACAAAACGGACTATGTAAGACGTTATGATGGGAAGGAAGCTGAATCCGGAACAAACAAACAGGCGAGGAAGTAATCCACAGGCAAGGAAACGAAGGAGCGCCATCCCCGGTTCGAGTGAAGCCGATTGGAATTCAAGAGCAGCCTGCACCTCGGAGAATGAGGAGGACCTGGCTAAATGCTTCAAGGTAAGCGCGTGTAGATGTCGGCGAAAAACTAAGAGCCTAACAATAGTAGCGCGAGATGAGGAGACCCGAGTTCAGTATGGAAGATTGTTAAGACTCGTTGGTATATCTGCTTTACTCCATTGCAGAGTGAGTTACCCTCGAGTATGAGACCGGATGAACTGGTGAAGGTGCCCTGACCACGAGACAGCCCACCAGTGGCAGTCCGCCACTAGCGTTGAAAAACATAATGAAAACACAGGACTAAATGTGAGAGTGGAACCCCTGTATGTTAAAAGTGATGCATCAAGTCGAAAAAAAGAACTTGATTTAAGGGTTGGATCTATGTTCTGACCACCCTGTGTTTTGTGTCACCCTTCCACATAGACCAAGGTGCATGTGAAAGATTAGTGCACTATAGAGCTAGCATACAGGCATAAGGCCAATCACAGTGAAGATAGCTGCATAACGCCAACCAAGAAAAGAACAGCAATTGGGAAATAGGTAAGCAGCTCAAAACCTCAGTAAATGATGGAAATAGAGGTTTGACTAAGGTGATGCGTATGACTAGAATAAAGGACCAGGCCCTAGAGATGTGACAGTGAGACATGGGGTTGAGAATTCCTTAATGAGACCAGTACCTAGAGGGTATAATATAAGTTAGTCACCTGTAGCATGCTGACTAATGCCTGTTGTGTAAACTAGTTGTGACCAAAGAGGTGGAGATTGTTGTAATGTAGCTTGCAAGGCAATGTTAATGAGCATTGCAGGGGCTGATCTGAAATTCTGCTGATGACTGGAATGTTAGGTGGTCATCAGCTGTTGCTATGTTCTAAAAATGATGCACAATGTTTATGATGCACTTGTTTATTTTCCTTTGGAATTCTGTTTGTGTCCGTTGCTGTTATCTATCCCATGCAGTGCTGTGTTGACATTGCTAGGGGTCTTAAGGTTTAGTTATTAGCTTAATAAAGCACCTAAATGTTCTCATTGCATGGATTTATGCAACCTAACAGAGATGTAAGACAAGAAGAAGGGAAGGAGGAATTAATTAGTTGTTCCCCTTCCATGTGATTGATAGACAAGAATATGTAGCAATGTAAACATACAAAAGACAGGTGAATTAATTTTACCATCTGGTATTTTGCTTGTTTTTCTAGACCTCAAACCGTTGTTGGCCCAGAAGTGAAATAGAAAGGGAGTGGAACAGAGGATCACTGACCTGCCACATTTAGAAGGGAAAATTGTGTTTGTTAATCATAACCAACTGTTGATGTAGATCCCCCTGATGAATTTCCTATTTAAATTGTTTACATTTTTTTTTATAAGGAATGAAACATGTTGGGAGTGAGATTAATGTGGAGTGTGTGGATGAATGATTGATTTTCACCAGGTATATATGAAGCTGTTAGACTACTCTGCTACCTCCTAGTCAAGAGAGAGAACAGACAGTAGATCTTATGAATTTGTAAGCTTGATTAATATTATGACCAATGAATTAATGTACAAACAAACAGATTGTTTATGTGATACAATTGTGCAAAAGAATGTTTTTTTTAAAAGAAAAAGAAAAATAATTGTGCTGCTGATAATATAGATCACAAACAAATGATTAAGTGATGACATACTATTTTGTATACTGAAAAAATAAAAATGTATTACACAAGTCATCTGGCCCACAACGGTTGGGTTTGTAAAAGGCAAGGGACCCTCCAAACAAAGTTAATGTACAATACCAATGCACATGCCACATTTTCTTATTGAAGCCATGCCTCTTTGTAGACATGATCCTAAAAGTGAAAGTTAAAATAAATGGTGTGCCTAACCGTTTTTTTCTAACAATAAGAACCCTGGGTGGCAATAACGAATGGACATGCATGAGGTGGAGGGAGAAAGGAGGAGACAGGAGTCAAGGTTGGAGAGTTAGGAGGCTGGAAGGTGGAGAAGAGCGGATGGAGGAAAAGAGGAAGCAATGGGCAAAGTAGGAAGAAATTGCAAGCCACTGAAAAAAGGCATCAGATGGGTTTGGAAAATAAATCTATGGGTACATCAGCAGCACACTACAAGTATTCTATAGGAGTGGTATCTCATTTCATATGAAAAGTGAATTACTGGGCAACCCACTGTAAGCTAAGCAGGATAGGCGAAAGGTGTGCATACACAGAGCCTTGTTCAGTGCACAAGAGGAAACCTTTAGATGCTGTACTAAAAACCAGAAAGAAACGAACCACTTCCTGTAACCAGTCACAGTGGCAAATGTGCATGAAATAAAACTACGAGCATCACTTTATTATCATTCAATCGATATAATTTATTTCAGGTCTTCCCATAAAATCCTCAATAAAAAAACATTGCAAGCATATTAACACAAAATGGAACCATGATAAGAGTGTGGTGAGAAACAAATCTATCTAAGATGCATGATGACATCGAATCAAACACATTCTTCCTGCCATTAAATTATATTGAACGAGATCCTAAGTCTCATATTAAAACAATTGTACTAACCCAATGTGATCAAGCTCAGCCGGCCTCCTAACAATTCCTAAGACAAACTCAATCAAGATAGGCGGAACATCATTCTCAGCCCAAGCTCCAACCCTGTGGAACTCGCTCCCACCCCACATCCGCCTAACTGAGGACTTAACGTCCTTCCGCAAACTACTGAAAACCTGGCTCTTCCCCTAAAACCAACCGGCTTCCAAACTAGCACCATCACACCGACCTATCAATAAACGACTAAAGTAGATCAAATACAGGGATCAATGAGAAACTAAGGAGATCTGAACCGATGAAATGCACATAGCAGTATATAAAAGCTAACGTGAACGCAAATACAGAGAAGCAAACAGAACTAAGTAGCACGTAGAACTGATGATGGCGTATAAAATTAACTTTACTGAACCAACAAACGTATAGACTAGGTGAACGCGTGTCCAGACGATCGTATACAAGCGAACGAGCATATAGTGAGGATGACCGTGGAGAGCGGAAGAGTGTTGAGGGCAGATGTGTGTTGAGGGCGGATGTGTGTTGAGGGCGGATGTGTGTTGAGGGCGGATGAGTGTTGAGGGCGGATGAGTGTTGAGGGCGGATGAGTGTTGAGGGCGGGTGAGTGTTGTGGGCCCATGATTATTGAGGGCGGATGAGTGTGGAGGGCGGCCGGGTGTGGAGGGCGGCCGGGTGTGGAGGGCGGCCGGGTGTGGAGGGCAGCCGGGTGTGGAGGGCGGCCGGGTGTGGAGGGCGGCCGGGTGTGGAGGGCGGCCGAGTGTGGAGGGTGGCCGAGTGTGCAGGGCGGCGGGGTGTAGAGAGCGGCCTGGTGTGGAGGGCGGCCGGATGTAGTGAGTGAAGACGTATGTGGAGAGAAGACGTGTGTGGAGAGAAGACGTGCGTGGAGAGAAGACGTGTGTGGAGTGAAGACGTGTGTGGAGAGAAGACGTGTGTGGAGAGAAGACGTGTGTGGAGTGAAGACGTGTGTGGAGTGAAGATGTGTGTGGAGTGAAGACGTGTGTGGAGTGAAGACGTGTGTGGAGTGAAGACGTGTGTGGAGTGAAGACGTGTGTGACGAGAGAAGACGTGCTTGGCGAGAGGACGCGTTGTGGCGAGAGGACGCGTGTGGCGAGAGGACGTGTGGGGCGAGAGGACGTGTGGGGCAAGAGGACGTGTGTGGCGAGAGGACGTGTGTGGCGAGAGGACGTGTGTGGCGAGAGGACGTTTGTGGCGAGAGAACGTGTGTGGCGAGAGGACGTGTGTGGCGAGAGAACGTGTGTGACGAGAGGACGTGTGTGGCGAGAGGACGTGTGGAAGGCCGACGAATGTGCAGAACGGACGAATTTCTTAACTGCATGACGTCCATATTATACCTAGAATGCATGGATCCTTTGAAAGATCATACCTCATATCACACCCCACGCTTACTCTCTCCTTACACCACCACCCAACTAGAACACAGAGATACTATGACACCATTCGGTATAACTGTTCTCATATCAACATCTGACGCCGCTCACTCCACATCACTCTATTGTAATCACTGCTGGTCTCGCACCCCCAGCCAGGCGTTCTCCTCAGGCCTTACGCTGCCACTCTCGGTCTGGATAATTCCCGCCAGATTCGAACACATACTCCTGACCTCTCAGCCACCACACCTACCGCTATGAAGCAGCTTCCACAGGAATTTTCGCACCAGCTGCACACATACCAGATGCGCACTCGCACCTTTTGGATCCTCTCTCCTCCCTCTACTGACAAGAACTTCGGTTCCCAAGGGCGTTCAACCTACCAGCGCCTTCAGACCATACCAATGGTATATAAGGCGCTATATAAGTGCAAAATAACATAACATAACATAACATATCTATAATCTAAAATAGACCTTCATAAGAGGTCAAGTCAACTCATAGTTAATCTTACGCTACATTGACAACCAATAGAGTAAAATACATGTAGTTTGATTCCTCAACATAGGATCTGCCAATAATTCATACTGCTTAGTATGGAAGCATGAAATGAAGAAATATTCCAATAATATTACTAAACCCGTTACTTTTCTATTGAGGTTAGACCTGTAGGGTGTGAGGCATAAAGATACACAATGTGTGGAGATCACACAGATTTAGTCTGTGATTTTTTGCACCCGTATAGTTCCTTAACAAATGTATTGAAAGTAAGGGAATAATACAGCTTGACTTCAAATTAGGACACCACCTACACAGAAGCAGAACATGTGCTCTGTCCTCTGTTAGTCAAGTACAAGAAAGGTCCGCTTTTTCTTCAGCATTGATCCAGCATGTAGTGATGTTCTTAAAGGGCAAAGGATCCAATTGTAACATTGTTAAGAGTGCCCTATATCTGGGGTTGATAATTATGTCCAAATAGGGAGTGCAGCGACCTATCTTGGTGTTCAATTGATATTTACTAACAACTTGTTTCGCATGGTTCACACACCAATAAATCTCTCACCTTACAGGTATTACAGACTCCTTGTGAGTCTTCAGGCAGATGCTAATTGGATTTATGAACCAGCCTCCCTGCTTATTTCACACATGATGTTTCTCATATCTTTGAGCCATGGACCCTCCATGTGGTGATCACAAGTCAATGGTTCTAATGTGACAATCCTTAGTAAAGTAATCTCTGATTTTCCCAAATCTATGCCCACAACTGCACATCTTGTATCAAAATCAATTCAGGTTTGTGGAGTAAATAAACCACAATCATTGTGAACTAAGAAATGACTCACATTTGTATTTACAGCGAAGAGAATAAAAAAAAAAGGTTCTGATTGCTTTCCAGCGTAGCCCCCAGATCTCACAGCCTTTCAGAACTTGGCATGTAATCTTGACTTTAGACATTTTCAAAAGGGGTTGAATTGAGAAATATTTTTCTGAGTCTTGAACATTTGTGCTGATCAGCCCAGGTTGGCAAAAAGGACTCCAAGATATTCGAAAATTGATTCTTCAATTTTTTATTGTGAATTGAAAAAAACACTTTTTGTTTTGTTTACTGTTGCTCGACAATCATGATTTTTGATTTTTAACAAGTTGATAGGTAAATCTAGATCATCTGAAGGATTCTGCAAAGCCCGAGGATTTTTCCCCCAAGACCATTTCTGTCTCTGCAATAATAACTGCGTCATCTGTAAACATTAAAAGGCAGGTGTGTCTAGTACTATTTTCTGGTACATCGCAGGCTAATGACCTTAAATATTCATCCAGACAACTGATATAGATTATGAATTGGAGGAAGCCAATGCATACCTTGCCACATGTTCTTTGTGACTTTGACGTAGCAATTACAATGTTCCCTAGTATCAACTCTAATCCTTGCTGTATTATTTGAGTTGAGGGTAATTATACAAGCAAGGTTATCGAGAAGCACTGCCAAGCTACCTTTCTGGAATTGTGAGTGAACAAGACACATGTATTATCATGTCAGATATGAATGTTTACATCATACCTGTGACTGTTGCTGTTCACCTGCAGCAGACCCTCCGACCTGCCCAACATTACTCATAGGAACTTGCTCTTCAATGAGCCGTAACATAAATGGAATGCGTAAAAGCATTGTGTAAGGCTTTTACATACAACTTCCAAATAATTTTTATGGTGGAGAGGAGGGGCTCAACACAATTTGAGTTTCAACTGCTTCCCTCCCACTCTGCCATACGCATACTCCAGCATTGGCGCTGGCATGGATTTTCATTCCAACCCAAATTCTGGAGATCCCTATGATGTCTGCTGGCTTTATGCACCAGGGTTAAGCATCCGGACCCCTTTGGTATCCAGTGTTAAGAATGATGGCAAGGCGCGCACTCTGGTTCCCAGTCAGGTTTTCCTGCTGTAGCAACAAATTGTCTTCTCCTCCAAACGTTTTCTTCACTCCATCAATCATCAGGGAGGCTGTGTTTCTTTTCCTTTTCAGGCGTGTCCAGTAAATTTCCTTTTCAGGTGTTTCAGGTTAATTCACATTGATGTCTCTAAGGATTCTGGTACTTGTATTCTCACACTTTTTTTCAATTGCAGGTGACTGGGAAACAACTCCCTCCAAAGCACAAATCTTTCCCTTGATAGGGGGAGGGGGAAAATCATGTTTATGGCTCTCCATAGTAAGGCATGATTGCCCTGGTGCTGCAGCCTCTTGAGCCCGGGACTCCTGGAACATAGTGTTAAGAATGATGGCAAGTCGCGCACTCTGGTTCCCAGTCAGGTTTTCCTGCTGTAGCAACAAATTGTCTTCTCCTCCAAACGTTTTCTTGACTCCATCAATCATCAGGGAGGCTGTGTTTCTTTTACTTTTCAGGCCTGCCTAGTTACATTTCCTTTTCAGGTGTTTCAGGTTAATTCGCATTGATGTCTCTAAGGATTCTGGTACTTGTATTCTCAAACTTTTTATCAATTGCAAGTGACTGGGAAACAACTCCCTCCAAAGCACAAATCTTTCCCTTGATAGGGGAAGGGGGAAAACCATGTTTATGGCTCTCCATAGTAAGGCATGATGGCCCTGGTGCTGCAGCCTCTTGAGCCCGGGACTCCTGGAACATAGTGTTAAGCATGATGGCAAGGCGCGCACTTTGGTTCCCAGTCAGGTTTTCGTGCTGTACCAACAAATTGTCTTCTCCTTCAAATGTTTTCTTAACTCCATCAATCATCAGGGAGGCTGTATTTCTATTCCTTTTCAGGCGTGTCTAGTTACATTTCCTTTTCAGGTGTTTCAGGTTAATTCACATTGATGTCTCTAAGGATTCTGGTACTTGTATTTTCACACTTTTTTTCAATTGCCGGTGACTGGGAAACAACTCCCTCCAAAGCACAAATCTTTCCCTTGATAGGGGGAGGGAGAAAACCATGTTTATAGCTCTCCATAGTAAGGCATGATGGCCCTGGTGCTGCAGCCTCTTGAGCCCGGGACCCCTGGAACACAGTGTTAAGAATGATGCCAAGGGATCCATTCTACATGTTGCCTGTCATGCTCGCACAATTAAAAGTAAACACTGCCCGAAATGCAAGCATATATGTCGCCTTTTGCCGTGCACTTTTGCACTGCACCGTGCAAAGTGAGTAAAGGCTGTTTACTATGTGCAATGGCAAGTGACTGGGAAACAACTCCCTCCAAAGCACAAATCTTTCCCTTGATAGGGGGAGGGGGAAAACCATGTTTATGGCTCTCCATAGTAAGGCATGATGGCCCTGGTGCTGCAGCCTCTTGAGCCCGGGACCCCTGGAACACAGTGTTAAGAATGATGCCAAGGGATCCATTCTACATGTTCCCCGTCATGCTCGCACAATTAAAAGTAAACACTGCCTGAAATGCAAGCATATATGTCGCCTTTTGCCGTGCACCTTTGCACTGCACCGTGCAAAGTGAGTAAAAGCTGTTTACTATGTGCAATGGCAAGCAGCTTTCAAAAGTAAAATGAAACGTTGCCCAACATGCAATGTGTCTTCTCTATTATCCTCTTTAGTCTCCCCAACTACGCTTCTGTCCTCTCAACAAGATCATTAACTTTGCTACCAGGACTCTCTTTGGACTTGCTCAATTTACACCTACTTCCTGGTACCATCGCCAGGCTGGATGGCTGGTGGTGAAAAACGGCAAGATTTAAATGTCTTCACCTGGTTCACAAATCTATCGATGGTAAAACACCACTCTGTCTATCCGCCTCTATCCATCTCTACAAGCCTTTTTGTAATCTCTGCTCTGCCTCCACGACTACCCTTGTGGCGTCTTGCCCTCCCTGTGCTTCCTCTCACTTCTGCTCTTTCTCTCTTCTTGCTCCATTTGTATGGAATTCTCTTCCCACAGACATCTGAGAAAAAGTCCACACTGATTTGTTCAAAAACAAACCAACAGCCTACCTCCTTGCCTCTGAAATACCCTCTTAACCTACTGCTTATCGTCCTTCTAGCTAACAGTTTTCCTTGCCTCTAATCTGTGTCTGCACCTCACTTTTCCTGCCTCCACTCTAGCACTTCATCCATCATGATCACAGCCCTAAAACCACCGGCTGAACTGCCTACCAGCAATAAACAATTTCTAATGTTGATTGTCCTTAATTTATCTAAAACCACTCATATACTGTCTCTGGTGACTGTGCCAGTCACTCCCCTCCACAACTCTCAAAATCACCCCATGTAAGAAGCTCACTGCTTCCTGCCAAATATCTCCTTGGGACCTCGTCCTTGAACACAGAAGAATACCTGAAATGAAAGTTGAATCTGAGAAAGTCTTGCCAAAATCAGCTATCTGAGGACAATCTTTGCAAATCTCTTCCCAGTGACCCTGGAAGTCAGACTTCCATATAAGTGGTGAGCTAAAGTTGCTCACCTGTGCTGAGCTGGCAAGACCAATCTTGTTGCCAGCTGTGACCACTCTAACTTCTAGAACCTGTGCTAGATTGTTTTCTCTGCTCATCCTGGCCAGAAAGAGGCAAAAGCCAAAGAACCAAAATGTCCGGCAGTTGACACAGCGAGACTGGTGATTGTAAAGGGTTTTCTAAATCATAATTGTAACAATACGAAGGGAACGCCAGCACCCTCTGCCGTGCTCAACGTTCACATGTAGGGAAGAATCTGGAGGGTATAGGAATCAACCAATGATATCAGAAGAGTGGGTAGGTAAAAAGGCATTTCCAGGAAAGGGCTCAAACAGGAATTTCCATAGTAGAATCCTATTCCTGCTCATAAACAGAGCACAGCAATGGCGAAGGGTTGATGTAAAAGAAATGCAACAGCAAATTAAGATTTACACTCTACTGCTGGGTTCATTGAACCAGAGAATGATAAAATCAAGTCCGATTTCCCGAATATTACGTTTCCTTTGCAATGCATTATATATCGTTTGTTCTCATACATATTGATAGTGTACATCCTGAAAATCTAACTGGATTTTTCTTTGTAGTATGTCTCACACACCCCTTCCAATTTTCTTTATGTCAGTTTCTCTGTCGGATTCTTTTGTCTTGTCTTATGTTTGTGTCGTAATGACCAGGCTCATTGTATGCCTGTCTCCTCCTATTGTCTCGGAGGATAACTCAGGGGCAACGCGCTGGTCTTCGAAGCAAGATGATGTGGAGCAACACAGTTTCGATTCCCGGGTCCATGCGTTATAAATAACCCATTACAATTGCCTACTATTAGCCATGATGATATTGTTGACACTTTTCCCTTCAGCTTTCCATTTATAGTTGATCTGCACCATACTCTCACCTGCTCTTGTTGTATGATATCATATGATAGGTTATTTATAACGCGCTTAATACCCAGAGGTTTCTGAGCGCGGACACAGGGATCGAACCTGTGTTGCTCTGTGTCATCTTGCTTCCAAGTTGAGCACGTTGCCACTGAGCTATCCTCACGAGATTGTATACATTTTCTAATTAAATCAATTGTTCCTATAGATTGACAAATATAATTACTTTTCTTCTTATGCCAGCTTTTGGTTAAGAGGTCTTGAGCCCTTTCAGACTAGGTACTACTTGCACGCAGGCCACACATACTGCAAGGCACATGGGGGTGCACAGCCCAAAAACGCTTTCGCTTCAGTATGCCTGCATTAGCAGAGCTCTCCTCAAGACTTCTGATGAAGACATAGCCACAGCATCACTGCAGAAACATGTCTGAACTGCCACCCCCCCACGCTTGTTCAAGAATGTTTGCTAACAGTTACCTATGTAGTACTCTAGCAGTGGGGCCACATGTATTGCATACCTAAACAATTTGGGGCCACCTGCAGATATCAGACCTTTCAAGTTACCCACTTCCAAGCATTCAGCAGGTCAACAAGATTTGGTTTTATTCTTCATATTCCTGGGCTTGCATTTTAAATTCAGAGTTACAGGTCCTAGATGGCCAAGACACAAGCAGGTCAGAGGTAACCATTGTGGCATGTCACCCCTCCTGGGGAGAATGTTAGCTCCAAGGAACTGCATCATGGTCACATGGTGATAACCATGTGACCAAACTAATGAAAAGAACGAGCGGTTTCCGGCTCGTTAGTCGAACCAAGAGCTGACTCCTGTGTCATGTGTGAAATACCATGCTAGTGCCATGCAGTATACCTAAGGCCAGCCTCGTGGCCCGGCATCCGGACGGTGCCCCTGCTGGGCAACGCCATCCCTGGTGAATGGACTTGCTGTGTGATCACGGCCGCTGTGAGAACCCCGGCCTGGGTGCCCCAGAGCCGGGTTCGCAGTGTGCTGGGTGATCCCAGTCACAGTGGCCAGCCTGGGTGCCCCCTGCTGAATGTCGGCTCTGTGAGTGCAGCCCCAAAGGTATCAGTCAGGTGATCCCGACATCTGCGTGGCCCGTACCGGTGACCCTGGGGCGGGCCACAACAATGGCGATGAGGACTGCCTGGCCCTGTGGGTATGTGGGGGCTGCTGGAGGCTCGTCTGTGTGTGGAGGCTGTGAGTGGCCCAGGGCCCCGTGTTCTGTTGACACGGGCTGCCTGGTGCCCACAAGAAGGAACACAGTGTCTGCCGCGTGGAGGAAGAGGAGGCGGCGGCCACCCAACAAGGAATGGGGAACAGCTGGGGCAGCCCCTGTCCCTTCCGCTGTCGCAGCATCAGGGAGGCGGTGGCCACGGAGCATAGAGCGGCTCATGCCCTGAGGCGGCCTTGATAGAAGGTTGCTGAGAAGGCGCGTGGCCTCCCGAGCTCCGCTGCGTCAATGAAGGCACAGCAGGCTCTCCTGCGCCCGCTCTATTCACAAAAGAAGCGTTGGGGAGCAGGGCGGCGGAGGCCGTGTGTGGACATGTGGCGGCCTGCTCCAGGGCCACAAAAGAAAAAAAAAGAGGAAAAGTGCTCCGCACTGGAACGTTCAAAAAGAAAAAAAAGGGAAATGTAACGGAGGCCCGCGGCAGGCTCCACAAGAACAAAGGAGGTGGGAGTGGCCCATGCCAACTGGGCCCATGGCGGGGAGCTAGAGAGAAAATAATTCAGAAGTAACGAAAGGGCCGCGGCGGGGCACAAACGAAAATTAAATGTTTCAGCCGCAACAAGGTGGCCAGGGCCCACTGACAGCCCGGGCCTGCCAGGGGTACAACACACAGGGTGGCTGCAGGTACCTACCCCATCGCATCAAGGAAAGGGAGGGGCACAACAGGAGGATGGAACCCCGCAGCATTTCGTCCCCTTCCACCATCAGGAGGTGCTGCTCTCATCAAGTGGGGTCACAAGGGTAGTTCCCCCACCCCGAGGCTCCAGAAGCATGACCTGGGCTGGCGGCGGTGCAGCAGATGAGCAGGCAAGCCGGGGTACCCCGGAGAGGGAAGCCAGGGTATCCTGTGGTCCCGATGGCGTGAAAGGGGAGGGCCGGTGACCAGCGCTCCCCAGACCCTTACCAAGGTGTTCCATCAGTAGAGAATGCCCATCGGGGTACGGATGCCCGAAGAACTCATCAGTTCGTCCTTCAAAGAGGTTCTCGATTCCACCAAGAAGAGCCAGGAAGGTTAGCGGCTCCATAAGGAGTGCTTGTGCACCCTCAGTGACACTTGAATCCCTAAGCCAAGCCAGGTGCAGGCTGGCAGTGGACACAGTTGGGAGCCATCAAACAACCATCAGGAGGAGGGCAGTTTTGCGAGTGCTTGTGTGCCTGGTGATCGTAGTGGAGTCCTGCATGTCTGAATCAGCCCGGTGTGGGGGCGGGGGAAGTCTATGGAGTGGCCCGTTTTTCTATCACCAACATTTTGCCAGCGGGCTGCCATGGTTGTCCTGCTGCTATCCAGAGACTAGACCGAGGTGGCACCCTGGCATCCCCAAGTGCGGCCTTGCCCAACCTGAACTGTGAGCTGGCCCGTTTGGGGCAACGCCAGCAGCCTGTCATGGCAGCTGCCCCAACAGCTAAGGAGTAGGCCGAGGTGGCCCCTGGCGCCCGCAGGTGCGGCTTTGCCGGCCCTTGAATTCCAAACTGCCCTGAAAACACTGCTGTGGAGGTCCGACTGGTCCTCTGGGGGCCCCGCGATCGTACACATCAAAGCGGGGAGCCTGCAGACCGAAACTGGGCCGGCCAAAAAATTGCGTGAAATGTGCTCCTATGGTGGTGGGTCTGTAGTGGGGGGTTGCCAGGTGTGAACGGTGGGGGTGTGTCAGTGGGGCCAGGTCCCCTCATCCAGGTTAATAAAGGGTGTGTTTGCAGGGGGAGTGTTTTCAACATGTCACCTGTAATTCACCAACCCGGATTGTCACCATGTGAGTAACCTGGGCCCCTAAAGGCATGAAGACTAGTGGTATGTGTATTCCTAGTACTATTGTGTGCAGTGGATAGTGGTTTTGAGTATTGCGTGTCACCCCTCCTGGGGAGAATGGTAGCTCCCAGGAACTGCATCACGGTAACCATGTGACCAAACTAATAAAAAGAACGAGCGGTTTCCGGTTTGTTAGTCGAACCAAGAGCTGACTCCTGTGTCGTGTGTGAAGCACCATGCTGGTGCCATGCAGTATGCCCAAGGCCTGCCATGTGGCCCGGAATTCAGACAGTGCCCCTGCTGGGAAAAGCGGTCCCTGGTGAATGGACTCGCTGTGTGATCACGGACGCTGGGAGAACCCTGTCCTGGGTGCCCCAGAGCCGGGGCCACAGTGTGCTGGGTGCCCCTAGTCACGGGGGCCTGCCCCGGTGAACCGGGGTGTGTAGGGTGCCCCCTGCTGAATGTCGTGAGCGCAGCCCCAAAGTTATCCGTCGGGTGATCCCGACATCTGCGTGGCCTGCTCCGGTGACTCGGGGGTGGGCCACAACAACCATGGCAGTATCAGTTGTATCAAAGCAGTAACCAGGGAGCCAGGTGGTATGCACTGCAGAATCTGCTTTCTACTCCTATTTCTGTGAATGCCCTCCTCCGCACAGTGTGTTGAATATGTTTTATCTACTGGGATTTTTACTTATCACCCCTCACCTGCCCCTCGCGCCGCTCTTCAATTTTTAACATGACAGTGGTTTAGCTATATGAGCAGGCTATGAAACATCCTGTTATGTCATGCTATGTTATAGCATGTTTGTATTGTTGTATTTCTAATGTTTGTTGCTTGTACATTTGGGCCAAGGGCTGTGAAGCAGTGCAAAGGTGGCACATCGCAGCCACCCAAATGATTAAATAATGCACATTAGGGGCATTCAGTTCAAACAAAGGGACACGTCGCCCATTGTAGACCCTGCAAAAGCGAACTCTACAACCCTGCTGAACCTAAGATAACCCTACTGTCCTCCATTTACAGGATGAGGTATCTGCGGCCCAGAATGAAAGGGCTAGGTACGATGGACTACGCAAATTAAGCACCAGAAGAGTCAAGCCAATCCAACCTCGCACACCACTATTACCATCCACATAATCCAACAGCAGGTGCCAAGACCGTTCAGTCAACTCAGACCAGGGTCTTGCTCTCAGTGAAGGCACAGACTAAAAGACACTCTCAAATAAGAGTCTCGTAGTTCCTCTCAGCTTTCCTATCTACAGAATCAGATCGTTTGCAGGCAGCAGAGCAAGTGGAAGAGTGTGTGCTCTACTTTTCCTTCGGGCATTGTTTGAACAAACCTCAGCAGTGCAGTAAGGCCTCAAAGCCTGTGCTTAAGGAGCAACACATTCTCTGCATTTGGGCCTTATAATGGACGGGCTACAATCTTATGGTCTTGTCCATAATGTTGAATGCCTCCTTGGACCGGACTAGCCTGCGGCACAATATTTTACAATCCTGCCTCCACCTCAGTTCTCCCATACTTCATTCCAGTGGCTTATTTACCAATTCATTATGTAAAGTAGAAAGGCAACACGTATTATGTCTTGACCCCCTGAGGACAATCTGGTAGAGCTGATTGGAAGAGATGCTTTTGTCAAGCTCTATTTTTTTGTCCCCCGGCACTCATAAAGCACACTGCCAATTACTGGTCCAAAAATGTCCGTCAGTGGGTTTGGCCTTACCAGAATGCCCCCAGCTACCAGCAGAATGGAGTCCAATGGGAGTAGCTGGTAAGTAGTGAAGGCAAGCGTCCCCAGCCAGCACGATCCTCCCCGCAATGAGAGACAATGAAGGACTCTCCCAAGTCGGGAATAAGGCCAAGACAGAGTGTGGGTGAGCTTAAATGGGAGTTTATCAATCAGAATATGGCATGCAAAGAACTCTGCAACCTCCGAGAGCGCTCTGTCTGACAATAGCAAAGACAGGCGTATATATTTACAAAAAACGTCATAAGAACCTACATACTATAGGGGGCACAAGTTCAATGGGATTGGGTGGCGATGACTAACTATAGGTGCTGCTGCAATGTGGTTGGCCGTGGCTGGAGAACGTCACTGGTCAGCCTCGTGGGTTGGACTGGGCCTGGCAGGTTGGCAGAGTTCATCCGGGCGGTGTTGTTGTGCCATCGCGGCCAGTGTCAAAGATGAATGTCTTTTCCTGACTTATTTGCCCTAGGCCATGCACACCGCAGTCATTCAGTCATTGCAATATTATCTTCTTTAGTAAATCTTCCAATAGGTTATTCTACAGGTTAATGCAACACAGGAGGAATGCACCTTGTGAGGGGTCTAATGGTCATTCGTCAGGGCATGGTTACCAGTGTCCTGTTGACCGGAGCCATAGGTTGAGGGGCTAAGCTTCAGGGCATGGGACGGACGGTACAAGCCTCCCTGTCTTGTTAGATGTGGTTATAAATGTGCCGCTGTGTGTTGCCACAGTGTTGGGTGTCCTGGTTGCACAGGGCCATAAGTCTAAGATGATCTGGTGGGTTGTGGGGTTTACGAGGGGGCGCCTTTGGAAGCGTGGGTTCAGGCAGAGGTTTACTGCTGTGCTGTAAATAATGCAGGTGGCGGCCCGTGGCCTTGGGTGCTGCAGAGGGGGCTACACATCTTTGAAGCGGCTCCAGTCTAGTTGGGGAGGTGGGGCAGCGCGGCGCGGGCCTCTGCTCTCATGTTTGGCAGTGTCCGCAGGGTGGGAGGGGAAATGGCCTTGCACATATTTACAAAGGTATCTTCCTCGCGTGTTGCCGGTTTTTGGAGGCGAAAACATCACAATCATTAGAACACTTTATAATATTTGTTTGAATTACTTGAAAACATACATTTCATTTCGCTAGAGGTGTTTCACTTATATCCAGTCTGAGCACCTTATTCGTACACTATGTTTCAACAATTACAGTATTTAGCTATATGCATATACATTTGCAGTAAGTGAGGTAGTATTGAGGTTGGTGGAGTACATAGAAAATGACCCGCCACCGTATCTGACAGTGGTGGCATGTAAGGGGCTTAGACATACACGCGTGACGAGTGCATTCTCGCACACCCTTCACATGTGCCCCCTGTATGGTTACATTCGTTTTCTTGTGTACTCTAACAGCATTAGTTCAGTTATGGCGCGGGACCGCGGGGTGTACGGTTTTCAATGATACATATAAGGAACACTCCCCCGGAATGCGTTTATCATTTGCACACCCCTGCAGGGGTGTGGGTCCTTCATGGCTGGTGTCATACACAATTTTACAGGTTTCTTTAGTAAAAGTGGTTGTATGGAAAGGATATACGTGTTAAAAGTGGTTTTTGACATTCATATTTGGGTACCTTTCTGCTTTCATCGGATGACCATTCTACAGATCTTCCCATCACCCAGGCCTCGCTGACCGGGTCACTCTGGGAGCAGTGATACACTGCGGACGGTGAAATGTTACAGTGTTAGTATCTTATGCCAGCTCATGTCCGTCCTGTTCGTGGGAACGTGCTCACAGCGGATCTGCCAGGGTGCTGCGGCGACAGGGATAATTGAAACTCTCCGAGGGTGGGGGCCGCGCTGCAGTGCGCTACGCTCACACCATCTTTATTAGACAAAATGGTTTCTGAGGCCTAGCTAAATTCAATACGTGTGGGCAATGTCTTCAGCAGGTGAGCCATCCACCACCTGGGCCCGGGTGGTAAGGAGGGGGCACCCGATGAGCCATGGCTCTCACCTGGGGTGGAGATGTAGGCCGGGGGGTCTTTTGGACCACTCCTCCCCTACATTTCCCCCCTTTCATTACTTAAGTAACGAATACTTTAACTCCTCCAGCCTTCTGCATTCTGCTTCGTCCATCACTGCCTCATCCCATGCAGGTGTGCCTTTTATGGGCATCCATGCTCTACACACCCCCCGTAAGCTTTCCCCTCTTCTGGCATATTCATCTGGGGTACAAGTCAGGTATATACATCCGCCATCTCCTGCCAGATCTACCCACACCTCTTGGTACCATTCTAGTACACGGGGCTCTCTAATGGTGGTGTGCCATGCTTTATCTACGATATCTTTGTCGTGATAGATAGGCACCAGCTGATATCTTGGTGTGTTATCTGTTCCTGTTTGTACCTGCACTTTCTGCATGTTATGCATTGCCCCATGGGTGTTGCCCATTGTCACCATCATCATTGCACCATTAGGTACTGCGTTAGCACAACATCGAAGACCCACCTGGCACAGGCAAAAAATAAAAAGGAGGAACACCACAGCTGGCATCAAAAATTTCACAGTTGTTCCAAGCCATGAGGGGACCCAGGAGAAAATGTTATCGAACCACGTACTGTCTTCTGCTCCACCTTCCACTTTCATCTTTTCTCCTAGGTTGTGTACTGCTTCGATCACATGGGACAGGGAGCCGTTTTCTGCATCTTCGGAAGGTACGAAAGTGCAGCAGGCACTTCCAATTTTTCGGCAAACTTCTCCATCCATCGCCGTCAACAGGTCCAAGACATACCTGTTTTGCATTGTCATCAGCCGTAAAGCCCTTAGTTCCACTTTTATTACGTTGAACCCTTCTTCAGTGTCATTGGCCAGCTGAATCAGTTCCCAACGTGTTATCTGGAGCCATTTTGCGTTTGCCCTTGCTTGGACACTTGAGATGAGTGAGGCGAAGAATGTTTCTGCTGAGCTGAATAATCGATATCTGTCTGGGATCTGAGCCAACAGTTCTGATGATGCCTTTGATATGTAATTTGATGCTCTTCTGTTACGGGTCAGCACCTCTCCCTTGTTTCCGGAAGACAGGACATACATTTGTGACTCTGCAGTCGGCTGGGCTGCACTCTGTTGTATGCGTTCCTGTGTCCTTTTGCTTCCATCGATGTGGCTTTCTGGTATTACCATTAGGGCTGAGTGCAGAGTGGCCATTGAGCAGCTGCCACTCCATGACGGGGGAAGGTGCAGGTATGCCTGATTGCCGCATACCCAGTACGTGTCCATTAGGGCCGCTGTCCCTTTTCTCAGATCTGGGATGGTGAGGGTCTTGTTGCAGCTCTTGTTTGTTCCCATGGTGGTTTTCCCCTCTCCTTTGAAACATAGTTCATAGTCTATTTCGCTCTGTAGTTTGAAGGGTTTTTCAATGGCGGTTACCCAAGTTAGTTTTGAAATGTGTTCCTTCCATACTGGTGTGCATGTTTCTTATCCACTGCAGTTTCTCTGGTGCCACACCTCTCAGTGCTTCAGCTTTACACATTACTTCTTCATCCTTCCACTTGTTGTCTGAAAAAAGTGTCCCTTGTATTACAAAAAATGGTTCCTCCAGACATACCACCCCTGCCGTTTTTGGGTAGCAAGTTTTCTCGTTCTGCAGCATTTTAAAAGTAACTTCATGTGCCTGGAAGGTGTTCTTAATCCTGCATAACGTGAGATGAAGGAGACATTGGGCATCTATAATTGGCAACTCTTTGGGTAGCAATACTTTGGGTGTATCTGAAGCATGAGGAATAAGGGAGCAGACATAACAGCTCTCATTTGTTGTTTGTTTTGCGGTGGCACTCATATCTGCATACCACTTATTTGTCTGGTGGGGGTGTCGTGGGTCTTCCATTTTATCTAATCCTAACCCATAGTACTCATCATACTTCCTCCTCCCGGTTTCCCTTTTCCGTCTGTTGTTCTTGTTCCTCATGTACTTCCCAGCCTCCTGGGTGAGGGAAAAAATAGACCCCCCTTTCTCATTTCCGCCCCCCCTTGGCCCATTTATCATATAGGATTTTGTGTGCTGCTAGCATCTTTTCCTTTTCGTCCCTGAGTTTATCTTGCAGGTTGTTTTTTAAGATGGGGGCAGGTTGACTGGTGGGTGTATCATACAAACACGATATGGCAGATGGGTTTCGTTCATTTAAACTGCGAGCATTATACCTATACATCACTGGTGGAGACACTGTGTTGTTTTGCATTCCACCCTGTGGCTCTTTCTTTTCTGATATGACAGCATTGGATGGTGTGGTGTGATAACCCCATACAAGTTTAGTTCCGTCCCATACCAGAAAATCACCTTCCCTTATATTGACACTTGCAGTTACATTGGTCCCAGTGGTGCTGTTAATCCCAGTGCTGTTAATCCCTCCCCCCTCGTTCATCTCGATAGAGATGAACGCTACAAACCAATATGTAACCAGACCAAACATTAGCATAAAAAACATCTTACTGCACACAGATAATCCGCACTCATACGAATATCTGCATCTCTCATTTAATAATTCTCTCATTCTACTAATTCTATCCTTTGCAGGCTGCCTGTTAGATGCCATGGTAGTTCCTGTTTGAGATATAAAAGTGCATTAAGTGCATGCATGTAAACATTTTTGTTGGCACCATTAGTGCCAATATATATATTGACGGGTAATGGAAGCGGGTAGGGTTGTAGGGAAGGGTATTCACAGACAAGGGTGTCGACATCTCATAATTTGATCACTTCATTAATTACATATAAGTCCAAAAAAAACTTCTTTTTCTTTTTTTTTTCTTTTCTTTCCCCGTAATATATAAAAAGAGAATGCAGGAATACTTCATCAGTCACTTTCCCATTCACGTTCATTGCTGACGCACAAACACAAGTTAAAATTCAGACATTCTGTTCAGTTGAATCGGTTGCTGTTGTCTGTGCCTCCTCATCTGCCTCCTCTTGCACATTACTATATGCTCTTCGTACATCTGTCAAGTGTACCCAGTACCTCAAGCCCTTCACTTTTACAGCTGTGGGCGTGCAGAACACTACCTCGTATGGGCCGTGGAACCGTGGTGCATTCCATCGACGCACAAAACTCCTGACATAAATTAATTCGCCCGGCATCAGCTGTAGCTGTTGCTCAGGTTCTGTGACAGACCCTGTTATGTTTCCCTCCTCTCTAATGAAGGGTGGGGAGAGCTGCTTTGATATTGCGCGCGCTGCCCTTGTTAATTTTTTCAAATAGTCTGTGAATTCCTCTCCCAATATCGCGGCGCTTCTGTGTGCATCTGAGTGCTCGCGCAGTGGAGAGTGTGCTGTGTGCATTCGTCTCCCAGTCACGATTTCGTGCGGGGACAAATGGTGATCTTTACTAGGCTGATTTCTCAGTTCAAATAGCGCAAGGGGTAGACAGTAGATCTAATTCTTCTTCAATGAAAAGCATAGTTTTGATAACCTGCCCTTTAACAGTCCGTTCATCTTTTCCACTATGCCATTACTTTGAGGATGATAAATCGAACACAATTTATGTTTTATTCCCAATAATGTAGTGACTTCCTTGAAAAGTTCATGCACAAAATGAGTGCTGTTGTCTGAGCGAATCACGTCACAAATTCCCCAGCGCGGGAACACTTCCCTCACTAGGAACTTTGCGGCGCTTTTGGCATCAGGTCGTGCACATGGTCCTGCTTCCACCCACCTTGAGAATGGGCACACAACCACGATCATGTACCGTGCGCCATTACACCTTTCCCCCATGTCCGCGTAATCAATATGCAGTTCTCTGAATGGGCCAATGGGTTTAGGAATTGTTCCCCGGAGCGTGCGTAATGTCATTCCTGAATTGTAGATCTGACATGTTGTGCATTCCATTGCTAATCGAGATACGTGCTCCTGGAGACAGGGCACAAACCATTCTTCCTGTATTTCTGCTGCAATGTGCTGTTTGGTATTATGTGCAGGGAAGTGTAGTTGTTGAAACGCAATTTCTAGTAACTTGATTGGCATTACCACTTTCCCTGAGTTATTTTGCCGCCACAGTAAGTCTGTTCCCGACTTGCTGCACCCTCGTTTTGTCCACATCAATTTTTCGTCTGCACTAGCTCCTTTCTGCAATTCTAGTATTTGTGATATGGGCATCATGTTGTACCCTTCTGGGGGCTCTTCGTTTATCTTGTGCTGCAGCATGTACTCACCTGCTTCATATTTCTGAAAATAGGAAGCTTCCTTGGCGGCAGCGTCTGCTGCCGCGTTCCCCAAAGACACAAGGTCTGTGTTGGATGTATGTGCTTGGCACTTAACTATTGCTACTGCAGTAGGGTTTTGTAGGGCCTCAATTAACTCTTTCAACAATTCTGCATGCTGTACTGGTGTTCCGTCTGCCCGTCGAAATCCCCTCCGCCCCCATCTCGCTAGACCTCCATGTACTGTCGTCGTCATGTAAGATGAGTCTGTGTATATTGTCACTGCGCAACCCTTTGCTGCATGTAGTGCTTCTATGAGTGCAATCAGTTCTGCTGCTTGTGCGGAGTAATGTGATGGGAGGCGGTACTGCACTAATGTTTCATACTCACCGTCTTCTAATCTCACCATCGCCATACCAACATGCTTTTCTCCCGTGTCCACATCAATGGATGCAGACCCATCCACGAAGTACACTTCCCCCTCGCTCAGAGCGTTCTCACACACCACTGTGTCCTCTCCTCTTTCTCCTGTGTAGGTTGCGCAATCGTGGTCCTGCATGTCCTCTAGTGTGCATGCTTCTGTAATGAATGTCGCGGGGTTTACTGTTTTACATCTCACCACATGGATGTTGGTGCTAGACAATTTGATTTCCTAAGCTGTTGCCCGCTGTGTTGTCAGTGTGCTTTTTGACCTCTCAAGGATTGCAAATAATGAATGTTCCACAAACAATGTTACAGGGCAACCCATTACTATTGTGGCACTTTTCTCAATCGCGAACGCGGCTGCAGCGAGTGATT
This sequence comes from Ambystoma mexicanum, assembly GCF_040938575.1. Taxonomy (NCBI): domain Eukaryota; kingdom Metazoa; phylum Chordata; class Amphibia; order Caudata; family Ambystomatidae; genus Ambystoma; species Ambystoma mexicanum. The sequence continues at coordinate 759,241,759 of NC_090939.1, forward strand.
GCTCGCACGCGAAATGGCCTTGCATTACGGCATCCAAAGCACCACTATAGTAAGCCAAAGGCTTGTGTCCTAGGGACGTCTTTTGTGTCAGAACAGCTGTCATGAGTTTTCCCTTGCAGTGTGAGAATAGGTAAAATTTGCGTCCATAATCAGGGTTGGCTAGCACTGGAGCGCTTGAAATTAACCTTTTTAATGATTTGAATGACGTGCTCATTTCTTCTGACCATTCGATCCTGTTGTGCTTCTTTGAGTGCTTGTAGTAGGGGTCTCGTGTATGCTGCATAATCTAATATCCATGCTCGGCAATAGTTGCACATTCCCAAGAATTTCTGCATCTCTTTCACTGTTGTGGGTTCTGCTACTGATCTTATCGCTTCTACCCTGTCGGGAATTATTCTTTTTCCATCTTTTGATATCAGCTGTCCCAAGTATAAGACCTCTGTCAGGCAGTACTGTAGTTTCTCCTTGTCTGCCTTGTACCCCTTATTGGCCAATAGAGTCAGGAGCGTTGTTGAATCCTTTCTACATGTTTCTTCGTCTTGTGCACACACTAGTAAATCGTCTACGTACTGAATGATTGTACTCACAACTGATAGGTTTCCCAAGTCTTCATGCAATATGCGGTTGAATATGCTCGGGCTCTCACAGTATCCCTGTGGTAGTCTGCAGTGTTCATACCTTTTACCCCCCAGTGTGAATGCTGTAAGGTATCTACTCTCTTCAGCCAGGGGTATTGAGAAAAATGCGTTTTTCAAGTCTACTACTGTGATATCTGATGCCAGTTTCGGGATGCTGCATAATATTGATGCAGGGTTCGGGACCAAAGGGAACTCTTTCTGAATTACATCATTTAGGGGGCGTAAGTCCTGTATCATCCTCCAAGACCCTCCTTTTGCTTTTTTGATTGGATAAATACATGTGTTACATGGGGAGGTTGAAGGCACTATTATCCCTTGTGCTAGTAGTGCATTTATGGTCTCTTTTACCCCTTCTTCAGCCTCACGGGACAATGGATACTGTTTCACTCGGGGTAAAATTGCTCCTTGCTTTAGCTTTATTACCACAGGTTGTACTCCATGCAACAGCCCTACATCATGGGGGCCTGTCGTCCACAAATTATTTGGTACGAGCCTCATGTCATCATCAAAAAATGACAGCGGTGCTCCTACCACTGCCATCAATTGGACGGGGGTTTCCCTGGCTTGAATCAAAATGTCACAGGGCATCGCTATTTCCATTACTATCTCACCATCCCCTTCTGTGTCTGAAAAGAGATCCTCATCTGTTAACTCTCGTAGGGCGATGTTGGCATTTGTACACAGCACTGTACGCCACTCACATCCTTCCCTATCCACTCCAATCACAGCGATCCTTTTCGCTGATACCTGTACAGCGTGCAAGTCTAATGATACCACTGATCCTGGTGCTGTGTCGGGGCACACTATGGGGCGGAAGAGGAACTCCGCTGGAATCCTCCAGTCCATTCTTCTTAGCTCTGAAATTATGAGGGCCAATGTCTTTAGCCCTTCAATAAACATTTCCTCATTTTCCGGCAACCCTCGTACTTCTTGTGTGGTTGTGTAGGCTTGCACTACCAACATTGCACGCAAGGGGCATATCCCGGGTGTAGAACACACTATTCCTCTCTCTGTAAATGATATGGTCATGTTAAGTTTACTCAGGAGATCCCTCCCTAATAAATTTATTGGTGAATGTTCGTAATACAGTAAGGGTGTCTTTACAGTTTTACCCCCCACTGTTACATCCAATGCTTCTGTGTAAGGAACTTCAATTACAGCCCCAGAGAACCCCTGCGTCTCTAACTTCCTGTTAGATAACGGGAACCGGCCCTCCCGGATACATGATTTCTCCGCTCCGGAATCAACCATGAATATGAACTGCTTGTCTCCTATCTGCGCCCCTACCAATGGTTCCTCTGCTGCATTGTAGGTTGTAGATAGAACTGGACACGCAAGAGTTTTCTGTGGGCTGTCCTATGCGGGGTGTCTCGTCGCCCCCCCCGATTAAAGACATTTCCTGAAACCACTGACATGCCGTTGTAGGGTGCTGGTGCGGGGGCCCCGTTTGCTGTGGTCGCGAAAGGGTTGCCCGGCGTGTACTGCATATTGTCATTATTTTGTGGGTGGTTCTGTGTTCTATACTGGTGCCCCTGTTGCTGCTCATTATTACCTTGGCCGGGGTTTCTCAGTTGTTGTTGTCCCATTGGAAGGCCATATGGGCTCCCCGGGTGGGGGTGGCCATATTGTTCTACCTCTTGGAACCCGTTGTTGGGTCTGGCTCTGCACTCCCTAGAGTAATGCCCCCATCTTCTGCAGTTCCAGCAACTCCCTTGTGCACCTCTAGGGCCCTGCCATCCATTTCCTCCCATTCCTCCGTATCCCGGTCCACCTCCTCTTCGGCCCCTGTACCCACCTCGTCCCCCTCGAGGGGTCCACTCTTGCCACTGCGGACCTCCGCCTTGTTCCTGCTCGTTCCACTGCCGCTGTCCTGCTCCAACCCAATTAGTTGCCACCCTTCCTTGTATTGCTATCGGCCCCTCCTCCTCCTCATCTCCCTCCCTGCTGTGGGGGAGTGCGGCTACAGCCGCTGCGACCTTCACCAACTTTGTCTGCACTAGTTTTGCTTCGTCTGCCAATCGCTTCTGCGCCACCTCCTTCTCCCTTTCCTTTATTCTCTTACAATGGTGTACTATTATACTCTGAATCTCAGGCCATCCCTTCGCTTCAATACCTGCTATCTTGTCGAGCGCCTTTTGCACTTCTTTGGGGAGCCCTCTTTTTATAATGAAATAAAATAAAGCTGTCGATTGATACCAGGGCATGCCCATTTCTGCTCTCCACATCTCTTGAACCCGAAAAATGTAATCCATAGCCTCCTCCCCATCATTCATTGTACACTGCATTACTGACTGTAAGTCTGGCGTGTCTGGAAACGTTTCTCGCAAGGCATCCCACACCCTTGCACGCACTGTGTTAAAGGAGGCTCCGTCATGGCAGTCGCAGTCTAATGATACTCCCGGGAAACCGGCCTTGACCCATACTCTCTCAGCCTGATCCCCCACTGCTGATACAAGCAAACTCTTCACATCTCCTATTGCTAGGGGTACCGCAGCAGTGTGTTTCTCAAAGGCGTATATCCACTTACTTGCCCCTCCTGACAACGGGGGCAATAGCTTTAATAAATTGGCATTATCCATCTGAGCCCATGGGATATAATTCGGCCTCCCTCCTCCCCTATGTATCAATGGGAGCTGTAGCCTTCCTTTTATCGTTGCATCCGGACCCGTTTTGGCTGCTGAGGTCCCCAGTGATGCCATTTTGCCCACCCTGTTCCTTAATCGCCCCGTCCACTCATCATCCAATGTTCTCATTGAACATGTACCATCCCCCCCTTCGCTTCCCCCTCCCATTGCCATGCTCAACCTGTCGCTTTCTTCTAAATCGTCCCTTATATCACATAGTAATTCCTCTCTGTCCCCCATAGGCCTTTCTTCATTATCAATATCCCCCTCTCGTGTCCCTACTTCGATTATTCGTGTCGGTTCTTCTTCAAATCTGAACAGTATCTCGCCTTTTTTCCACCCGTCTTCAAGTTTTCTATTCTTACCTGGCGCTCTAGACGTGCGCCCTGATCTAGCCGCATTAAGTGCTGTTTGTTCACACATGTCTTTTATCAACGAGAGCTCATCTTTTGCTATTGAGAGTCTTGATTGTAAATCATCTGTGAGCTTCTCTATGTCCACCCTTTGTGTACCTGCCTGGGCTCGCTCCCTTGTACTTTCATATGGCAGGGGTGCCGTGGGCCGGCGGGGTGTAGTAGTTGTCGGGGGAGGCACGTAAGTGGGGTCACTGTACCCTTCTGCAGGCACAGGCTTGTTTAATATCGGGTACAAACTTATTACCTCTATTGGTGGCGCTACACTTGACAATTCTTTAACATCTTTCTGTATCATCAGTGGATTGTCGGTGGTGGACGGGAGGTCAGGATTTAATGCTGGTGCTTTAGGCGGTGGTATCTCTTCAAATAACCTCCAGAGATCTAATACTTCTCTCCTATTTTGCAACTGCTTCCCCTTGTACTTCAAACAAATGCATGTGGCCACCATATCCAGAACACTTTTATCAAATGACCCTCCCTCGGGCCATATCTGGGGTAACCCCTCTCCCTTCAACTCGGTTATCCATTGGTCATGATATTTCTTAATTCGCTCCGCGTAGCCTGGTAGGTTTTTACAAATATGTGATAAGGGTGTTTCGGCCCCCATCTTGTGTATTTTCCTAGTACTTGTTTCTCTCTGTGTGTCCACAATTACAATGTAAACCTCTTACCAATATGGGTTTCGTCTTTTACTTCACATTCAATAATGGGCTCCTTTGTGCTCTGCCCCCTGCCTGCGCAATACAAAACTGGTTGTACACAGTCTCTATTCTCTTCTCTTTGGGGGGCACATACAAGAGCAAACCATCAGTTATTTCGACAACATTAACCCGGAAATCAAATAGGTACACACTCACTCCACCTTGTCGTTTTTCTCTTCAAAAAGTTCTATCCGGTCACACTTACCATGACCATTCCATTTCTATACATTTATAGCCATTTTACACACTTACAACATCAAATTGTCGTCTGACACATACGAGGTGCACACACCTCCCGGTAACACTCTATTCACAATTCAAGCTGCCCTCCCTTTCCTCCCTAGCCGGCTGTCCCTATCCTTCTTATTCGGATATATGGATGCGCATATATATATATTGGTCTGCTCTTCCCTCTTATAGTAGGACTCTCTCTCTCTTACTTTCTCCCTAAGTTTTGTACTAATCTCACTTTTATTTTCCCCCTAACCCTAAAGAAAAGAAAAGAAAGGAGTAATAGCGGTCACTAATATATTCTCAGTGCCCCCTTTTGCTGGACACTTTTATCTTATATTCCACTTCTTCATATATTCCCAGTACTAGTCAAGATAGCACTATGCGGCGCCACCTTCCACCCCCTTTCGGAGCTAGGTTCCCGTCACTTTTATCTCTTATTCACCTCTTAATCCGAATGGCCATATGCAAAGAAAAAGCAAGGAAATTTTAGGATGATCCTTAGTAGATCTGCGTACCCCCTCTTCGTTCCCTGTCCTACACTTCTTCCCCCACTCCCTTTACAATCGCTCGCACTCAATACTCACGTGCCCGTCTTGAACGGATAGTCTCCGAAACTGGGTCCGTCCAGGCAGTGTTGCCGTCAGCTCAACAGTCAGCCCCGGCTCCGGCGAGCGGTACTCAAAGGGGATTTTTCAACTGGGATCCCGTACCCTCTCTCTTTTGAGTGCGCACTTCTTAGTGTACCGGTCGCCATTGGCGGCCAGCCTCCCGGAGCCAGCTCACCGTGCGTATCCCTTTTCGACCGGAGATTCTCGTGCCAAAAGGGGACGGTAATGTTAGATCGGGAAAAAATAATAGTAATAATCACGCTTTCGGGGTCACCACTGAAGGCAAGCGTCCCCAGCCAGCACGATCCTCCCCGCAATGAGAGACAATGAAGGACTCTCCCAAGTCGGGAATAAGGCCAAGACAGAGTGCGGGTGAGCTTAAATGGGAGTTTATCAATCAGAATATGGCATGCAAAGAACTCTGCAACCTCCGAGAGCGCTCTGTCTGACAATAGCAAAGACAGGCGTATATATTTACAAAAAACGGCATAAGAACCTACATACTATAGGGGGCACAAGTTCAATGGGATTGGGTGGCGATGACTAACTATAGGTGCTGCTACGATGTGGTTGGCCGTGGCTGGAGAACGTCACTGGTCAGCCTCGTGGGTTGGGCTGGGCCTGGCAGGTTGGCAGAGTTCATCCGGGTGGTGTTGTTGTGCCATCGCGGCCAGTGTCAGAGATGAATGTCTTTTCCTGACTTATTTGCCCTAGGCCATGCACACCGCAGTCATTCAGTCATTGCAATATTATCTTCTTTAGTAAATCTTCCAATATGTTATTCTACAGGTTAATGCAACACAGGAGGAATGCACCTTGTGAGGGGTCTAATGGTCATTCGTCAGGGCATGGTTACCAGTGTCCTGTTGACCGGAGCCATAGGTTGAGGGGCTAAGCTTCAAGGCATGGGACGGACGGTACAAGTCTCCCTGTCTTGTTAGATGTGGTTATAAATGTGCCGCTGTGTGTTGCCACAGTGTTGGGTGTCCTGATTGCACAGGGCCATAAGTCTAAGATGATCTGGTGGGTTGTGGGGTTTACGAGGGGGCGCCTTTGGAAGCGTGGGTTCAGGCAGAGGTTTATTGCTGTGCTGTAAATAATGCAGGTGGCGGCCCGTGGCCTTGGGTGCTGCAAAGGGGGCTACACATCTTTGAAGCGGCTCCAGTCTAGTTGGGGGAGGTGGGGCAGCACGGCGCGGGCCTCTGCTCTCATGTTTGGCAGTCTCCGCAGGGTGGGAGGGGAAATGGCCTTGCACATATTTACAAAGGTATCTTCCTCGCGTGTTGCCGGTTTTTGGAGGCGAAAACATCACAATCATTAGAACACTTTATAATATTTGTTTGAATTACTTGAAAACATACATTTCATTTCGCTAGAGGCGTTTCAATTATATCCAGTCTGAGCACTTTATTCGTACACTATGTTTCAACAATTACAGTATTTAGCTATATGCATATACATTTGCAGTAAGTGAGGTAGTATTGAGGTTGGTGGAGTACATAGAAAATGACCCGCCACCGTATGTGACGGTGGTGGCATGTAAGGGGCTTAGACATACACGCGTGACGAGTGCATTCTCGCACACCTTTCACATGTGCCCCCTGTATGGTTACATTTGTTTTCTTGTGTACTCTAGCAGCATTAGTTCAGTTATGGCGCGGGACCGCGGGGTGTACGGTTTTCAATGATACATATAAGGAACACTCCCCCGGAATGCGTTTATCATTTGCACACCCCTGCAGGGGTGTGGGTCCTTCATGGCTGGTGTCATACACAATTTTACAGGTTTCTTTAGTAAAAGTGGTTGTATGGAAAGGATATACGTGTTAAAAGTGGTTTTTGACATTCATATTTGGGTACCTTTCTGCTTTCATTGGATGACCATTCTACAGATCTTCCCATCACCCAGGCCTCGATGACCGGGTCACTCTGGGAGCAGTGATACACTGCGGACGGTGAAATGTTACAGTGTTAGTATCTTATGCTAGCTCATATCCGTCCTGTTCGTTGGAACGTGCTCACAGCAGATCTGCCAGGGTGCTGTGGCGACAGGGATAATTGAAACTCTCCGAGGGAGGGGGCCGCGCTGCAGTGCGCTACGCTCACACCATCTTTATTAGACAAAATGGTTTCTGAGGCCTAGCTAAATTCAATACGTGTGGGCAATGTCTTCAGCAGGTGAGCCATCCACCACCTGGGCCCGGGTGGTAAGGAGGGGGCACCCGATGAGCCATGGCCCTCACCTGGGGTGGAGATGTAGGCCAGGGGGGTCTTTTGGACCACTCCTCCCCTACAGTAGCCTTCATAACTCATATGAACACTTTATCACACCTCAAGTCTATCAGGCATCCACAACATGTCTTAAAGTAATGCTACCATCACACTTGTAATGGCCTCCATGACAGATCAGCTGGCCAATAAGGAAAGCTCTTGTCCCTTATTATGATTTCATTTACTTCTGGTGAAAACACTGAAAACGATATATTCATCCCAACAACCACTAAACCACGCCCATATGTAGAGCTCTCCCTGTGAGTGGTACTTCCTTCACAGAATGGTACAATGACTACTCACTTTAACAGCACTTAGAAGCAAGAAAACCACTAGCAAGGAGCACCCCACTAAAACATGGTTTTAATGCAGTCTTTTGCAAACGAAAAACCTAAATATTTATTACAAAGCAGCGTTAACTCCAGGAATACTTGTATTCGACTAAATCCGGTTTGTCTTTCTCCTAAGCATTTTTACATAAGCAACACATATGTTTGAGACTATTTTGTCCTTGACCTTGGCAGCCTACTTTTCTAGACCTGTAAAGGACACAGTTTATCCAAGTGTTGACCGGGTCAATCATGCTTAGGAAATCCCGCGCAACTCCTGAGCCCCTCATGCATCCATGCAACACATCTACTTGTAATCATTTACGTCCATTCCATTTTAATGTTCACACATTTTAATTATCTTTTTATCCTTTCTCTTCCTCTCATTTCTATCCCATCTTCCTTCCGTTATTTTCATTTTCCTTAAGTTGACTAGGATCAAGGATAGGTGGATCTGCGTGATCACTGCGCACCGTGTTTTATCGAATCTGAAAATGTCAAATCCGAAAACGCCAGCACGTACTGAGCATATGGATCACACTGTGCCACCTTCCCCAATACCCGTGACCCCCGCTCCCTGCTTACCTTTACCTCTACCTACTTACCTTCACTCCCGGCTGTTCCTCCACTCGTCCATCCCCCTGCAACGTTAGTTCCTTCCGCTAAAGTGGGTAGGGACTTCTGTCACAGGATCCTTTTTTCCTTTCCTTTATTGTTCCACAGAGCTGCAGTCCTTCCATTGGATGCGGGGGACACCCTGGCAGCCCCTGAACCCATTATAATGAACATTGGGAGCAGGGGACACCCCTGCAACTCCTGTTCGGGTGATTCTGGAACACTATAAAGCTCAACAGGTAATTAAATAATATATAATAATGCATGTTGAAATCCAGTTATCTAGGCTTGGAATGTCATATAAGTCTGGTCATTCCTAAACACATCCTGACAAGTGGACATGCATTAACTGAATCTTTGATATGACTAACAAATGTGCATTAAATGTTCATGTAATCAGGGACGTCATTTAGGGGTCACCAGAGGTCGCAATTGCGACCTCTGAGGTCTCCCTTGCGACCTCTTAAAAAAAAAGAAAACTTTTTTTTTTTTTTTGTAATGCAAGCGCCTGGGCTGTGGCCAGCACCATGTGGCTCTTTACTTCTGGAGTGGCTGGCTTTCTTGTTCATGCCCCTTAAAAAATAAGAACAGGAGTGCCACAAGTCTAACACTTTCAGCACTGACCCTTAATAAGAAAGAATAGGAATACCAAATAATGTGTATTTCTGGAATTCTATACAATAATTGCTAGACTCATAAAGGTTTATTTCAGGATGACTTCAGGGGGTGAATCACTGATTTAGTCTGTTCTTAAACACCTCAACTCAGCCTTTCATCCTTCTGAGGTCGATAAATGAGTACCAACACAGGTTGGGTGATATTGGGTGTATATTTTTTCTATATAAAGCGCTTAAGCGTAAGTGCTATATAATAACACATCATTATCATTTGGCCTTGGACGTCTGCTTGCATTCACAGTAATTTGGTAATATGGGCCTATACACACTGATCTTAACGATACATATGGTGATCCATTCTTGTATGAAATGTACATCACAGTATAGTGATATCGTAACCATATTTTTCATAGTGTACAATGCTATGTGATGCCACTTCCTGTTTTGTCAAACGGTGAAAGGTCGTGTTCCATCGCTTACCGCGATATCACTTTGGGGTGGGGTCAAATGACATCACTTCCTATGATACCAACTACAGCACAGTTGAAATCAATTTTCTTGATATCAAAATCTGGGCGGACACCGCTGATAACACATTGAAAGTTTTAAACCGTACCATAAAACAACTGATCGGAATTCCCTTCTGCAGTTTAATAGCTGCCATACTAGTCATATCAGAGAAAACTTAGTGGAACAATTTTTGCGACTTAAGCGAAATAGTTCCAATATGACAATATTTGAACAAGAAGCATCAGTTTTGAGTTCTAAACTGAGAACAAGAGGGTACCTTGACATTTTTTAAAGAGAGCTTGCAAGAGAGCAAAGAATAACAATAGGGAAGCCCTGTTAGAATATCGTACGAAATCAAAAGACAATAATCAAATTGTATTTGTTAGCACATTTAATACACTCTCTAATAAAGTTAATGTCATTATTAGACGCAATTGGCATATACTAAGTTCTGGGGAGTGCCCAATCACCCGACCATTATGCGCGTTTAAAAGAGGACCGAACATAAAATATCTAGTAACCAGAAATGATATCTCGTCTAAATCATCCCAAATGACTCTAACTGAGTCTTGGGGGATGGAAAAACCAACTGGACACACACCCTGTGGGGGCTGTAGTTGCTGTTCCAGTACTAAACGAACAAAAGAAGTAGACCTGGGCTTAAAAAAACCTTGGCAACACCATCAGTTCACCAATTGCAATTCACCCATGGTGGTGTATGTGATTTGGTGTCCCTGCCGCAAATCTATATCGGATGACAGAAAGAAAAATAAAAAAAAGAATTACAGAACATAAGAGCTGTATAAGAAATAAGAACATAACGGCTCCACTTGTGGGCCAGTTTCTGGACATGGACCATACACCAGAGCCCCTGTCATGGAGCGTACTATCACAAATGGACCAAAAAGAAGACACTGCATTAAATAAGAAAAGATTACTTGACAAAGAACAAAGATTAATTTATCTTTGTAATTCAGTAGAATTTGGGCTTAATGAGTTTATTGATTGGAGAACACTTTAGGTGGAGTTTAAGCGAATCTCTTAGCTCTAAAAATCTCTACCCATAAGAATGTGGAGGAGACATCAGGATGTCATCTATCCTTACAGGTGTACGAATTTTGGATTGGAAATTGCTCCCCTTTTCTTTTTTCATTTTCTGTGTCAAAACCATAACATATGGTATAGCATTACGGTTAGAAACGGAGGGGAATACAAGAAATAGGTCAGAGCAGGCCAGAGGTTTGGCCTGGTATTGTGCAAAAAACCAGGGGTGTAAACCTGGTTGCAGTGTATTGAGAGCGTGCCAGCACTTCTATACGTAATTGGCAGATTCTAAATATACCATTTGGTCCTCTTCTCTTTTGTTTTTACAGAAGAGCTAGAGCAGCAACTCAAACACAGCATGACAGTGAAAAGCCAACAAAACCTGCTTGACAACGTTGCAGCTTTGACAGCGCAGCATGTTCCAGCTGTTTGTTTGACGAACACTTTAGGTGGAGTTTAAGCGAATCTCGTAGCTCTAAAAATGTCTACCCATAAGAATGTGGAGGAGACATCAGGATGTCATCTATCCTTATCAGTCACCTGATTGGAGAACGAATGTTTGCCTGAGAAGGTTTTGGAAACAGTTCCCAAATGCGCATACGGCCTTAACAAGTAAGTACAAACAAGTTTGTCACAACGTACTCATAGGCGGTGTATTGAGAGCATGCCAGAACTTCTATACGTAATTGGCAGATTCTAAATATAACATTTGGTCCTCTTCTCTTTTGTTTTTACAGAAGAGCTAGAGCAGCACCTCAAACACAGCGTGACAGTGAAAAGCCAACAAAACCAGCTTGACAACGTTGCAGCTTAGATAGCGCGACATGTTCAAGCTGTTTGTTTGAGGAAATCAATGTAGTGATTGTTAAGAGCCATGTAACATCGAGTAAAATCTCCTGTTTTACTATAGCTGATTTTCACTAACCATAAGATTGCTAGTATTAGTGAGGTACATCAACAGGCACAATGTTTGTACGAACGCCTCTACATCAATATGCACTAGATTCCCTTTGGGGTGACTCAGTGCCGACTTACAAGATGCATAGTATCATTTTAAATTTGCAAGCCAAGCACACTCACTGGCAAGCTGTTTTGACACATTCATAAAAAGTAGAATTGTTGGCTTTGTCTTCAGAAATAACGGTAAGCCAGTATGTCCTCCTGACCAAGTGTGACCTCTTTCTACCTCACATTTTAGATAACGGGCCTTCCAGCAAAAGAAGTTTTCTCATTACACCTGCTACTATTCACAAGATGGCATTGAGGTAAGCCCCTACCTCAAGAATTAATCTCTGAGGCAGGGAGACTGCTTTAGTATTTTTTTCCTAGAGTAGCACAATTGAGGTGTTTTGTTGTCTCTCCCCCTTTAGGATAGTGCTTCACATTAATAGGAAGCCACTACATGAAAACTGCCTTCCCGGTTGCATCAAGTGGCACAGAACAGATACTGAACAATTTTGCTTATAGACATGCTAATTGAAAATTTAAAATTATTCCCCTGATGAATTTCCCGCCAATAATCTTTTTATGGACAATGGGAATGAAACATGTCGGGTCAATAAGACTGTGAGAATGTTGTCACAGCATCAATAGGGCACTAAAAGCTGAATTGTACTGAGCATCATTAAAAGAATCCTGTTATTTGTATATGATCTTCTAGATTAGACATCCTAATTTTACATTTATTATGGATGCTAATAATGCAAATTGGTTCGCCTGTTTTGTTTAGTATTAATTGAATGTGTTGTTTGTAGTTTTGTTTTGATTATGTATGAAACCACATCTCGTCCTCAGTATTCTTTCCTTGTTTATTAATGGTGTTGGTTTCTATAATGTATAGGTAAACGTATTTATGCAGATCACAGTTTTTGTCTGAGTCCTATCCTAGGACCACTGTTTCATATATTTTTTCTTTTTCCTTTTCTTTCTGAGTTGTTTTTCCTTGTACAAAAGACTGAGGATTAATGTGCTGGAAATGTATTTTAGAATTTAAAAACAAAACATTTTTGTAATAAAACAGAGAGTTATATAATTTTCCAGAAAATAAGTGTTGGTGTCACTTTGTTGCAGCCCGAGGGCGACAGTTCTCAAGGACTCTAGACAGTGGTTTCTAGATCCCTAAGGGTGAGTTATGAGAGGTGTTAGGATCTTTCTGTAGTTGGTATTTGTTGCAAGTGCCTCGGTCCTAACCTCTGACTTAAAAAAAAACAGTCCTTTCATAGTTTTGTATAATCACTTCCTGTGATGTCATCAGGGGGTCAAGGGTCGTGTGATGTCACTTCCGCTACCCCAGGCATTTTGGTGAAATGACGTCCCTGCATGTAATTGCTTGTTGTTTATTCGTTTTGCATGTGGTCTGCATATAAAGTATGGCGGAGCCCTAAACTGAAGACAGAGCCTTGGGATTGATATAATGATATATACTCATTCCCTTTCCACCTTTAGTGCTTTTCCCCATAGAATGCCCATGAAAAATGTGGTCCAGCTTGTACATAGTCACTGACACAGCAATCCACACTAAGCCTGAGCACGCTTCATACCATGGCTATTATAATGCGTCTAAACTAGTAATCTCCGGTAACAATTGAACAGTCGCTGGAAATTATGAATACTTTTTTGCATTAAATGTCATTTTATTTTATTTCATGTCTATTCAGATTATGGTTTGCTGAAGGGCTACGCAGCCCACAGACATAACAATGGCAGTAAAGCACTATACAAATATCAAATAACATAACATGATTCCCCCTAAATGCTGGCCATGCATATCTGCATGATTGATACTGTCTCAAAGAAAATGGAGGTGCTCTTAGATGTTTGGCATTTGGTGGGACTTTTATGTTTACAATGCGTTGATGGGCGACGCCCTTAAACGTTTCTGAGCTATGGTATAGCGCAGTGACTATCACCACAGGAAGTGAGCAAGTGCCTTTAGGTCCTCTACAGTTGAGGACTATTCGTGACCCAAAGCGATTTTTTTTAATGGGCAAATGGGCTTAAACGATACATCTATGGTCAAAAGAACATATTTGTGATTTTTAGCATTGCATTTCATTGTAAATTAGTCAATCTTGGTCATGTTATTTGCGTGCTAACAACATGCCATTTTTTTTGGAGAGGCTTGAATGTCTGGGACGTTGAGTGATATTTTAATGCCAGCCCAGCAGAGCAAGAGGGACACCTTTGCAGTGGAAGGAGGAGCGCAATGCTCCCGACCGTCGCGCAGTGGCTCCATTCCTGAAAAGACAAGCATCTGTCTAATGTAATTCTGTCCCTGTAAGTACCGTTTAGAATTCATTTCTGTCAAACACACTACATGCCGATAGTGACAGGCCCAAGGAGAGATGTTAAGTGCACGTATTGTTGGGCTCTGTCCTCGGAAAATTGGTTTATCCCTCGTCAGTCTCTAAATCTAATTTGCCTCTCTGACTTGCGGTATTGATACAAATTGAGTGAATCGGGGAGCGGCTGCGGCAGCCATGTCTGGGTAAGCATTTTTCATTCCCCTTTCTCAATTAGAGGAGCTGCAATTGCATTATGGAGGACTGTGTTTGCAACTCAAATATTCGTAATCCTGGCTGTCCATCTAGGCCCATAGTGACGCACAGAACGTTGGCCCTAGCCTTCCCCTCGACTGCATGCCTTAGAAATTCTCCGCCTTTTTCTAAACGGATTGCTGCCTGTTGCCTGTACAGAATGAGGATGGTCGGAGGTATCACGCAAGAGCATTATGGAAGACAATGTTGTGGGAAGAACATCTGTCTTGTTGCATGCATATCAACATCCCCCATTCCTTTCAGAACACAGTCCTGTTTTTTCTTAGCATTTTTGGTGGGATATGTAGTCAGAAAGAAATACATGCAATGATTGAAGTGCAAAAAAAGTAGTGGGACTGCTTTCTTGTATAAAGGGTGCTGTTGCAGGTGGTATGGTGGGGGCATTGCTGGATCATGAAAAACATTATTTATATGTTGGCCTTTCTATGCACCATTCCTGTGTCAAACAATGACTACAACCAGCTGAAATTATCACAAATGTCTTCTGTTGTGTGACTTTAAGTCTTGAAAGGACATTTACATAAAACATAGGGGTCCTTCTTAGCCTCCTGCTGCTTAACCTTTAGGTGCATATAGGCGTCTGCTTAAGATGGGGGACAATCTACAATCTTACTCTTTTCCTGAACATAGTTCTATAATGGTTTATATGTATTGAGTTTTTTATTATGATTTATATACTTTTCAATTCATCTTTATAAAAGAGAGTTTGTTTGTTTGTTTATTTAATTTATATAGTATTCTTGAAAGCCTAACAACACATTTATTCCAACTGGTGCTTGGAGGATACGTGGTCAAGAGCTTAAGTACTGGCAGACTAGTCTCCAATTCTAGCTTCAGCACTTATTTTATAGCACTATGCCTTATCTGCTAAAACTATAAATCCCTAGAAATATTTCATCTCAGACTGTATGCTATTGAAAAGCCTCACTCATTGTACTGCTCCATATATAATGTCTGGCGAGGCTTGTGGTCCCGTGCAGAACGGATGTGACCTGTCAGCCCGGGCTGGACTGCCCCTTTGGAACGATAACCTGGAGGGGTGCCCCGAGCAATGGCAGAGTTTAAGATTAATTCAAAACCTTACAGCCATCCCTTCTAGTGTTTTTTCCATACATAATAGCAACAGGCTTGACCATTCTTACGTTGCACATCCCTAAGTATAGTTGTCTCGTCTTGCTCAAGCCAACTCTCGTTAACGTTAATTTCACCAAGACCTTTTTGAATAGAAAACTTAATTTCACTCTGAGTGATGCGATTGTATGTGATATCACAGCGATTTTAAGAAACATGCACATCAACGAGGGGCCCTGCACGTCTTTTGCCACACAGGGCCATGGACATCTGAGAAAAGGCTCCATTAGCGACAGTACATTGCATTTTCACAAACTGTATATTTCTTTGCAATCTCAAGAGATTTCACAGAAGAGTACCTTGGCAAACCATGGCACAGCTGTATTCCCCATCTGACAAATAAATGTGTCTGGGACTCTCACAGTATTTCCTGGAGTGTGGGCACAGTCTCCTCTCTTTCTACAGATACGTGACTGCGACCGACCACCAGGAAAGAGAGCAGGAGGGTGAGTGTTACTCAAGGGCAAAAGAGACACCAACCCAATCACACAAACCAAAATCTGCCAGCTCATCCGCTGGGTGCCAAAGAACTTCAATCTCATTCAATTGTCAAGGACAGTGACCTGTCGCGGCTTTCATTAGTCTCTCTCAGATTGAATTGAGTGTGAGCACCGTGACTGTGCAAAGCCTGGGGTATCTGCAGTACATATATGCTCTGTTTAGTTTTTGTGAGTTTCTTCTCTTTCCAACCCCCTTCATATAGGGATGCTGACTACATTGCTTTGTGCAGCTAACCAGTAATTAGGGGTGCGCTTTGGTAGCGTCTAACATAGAATTTATAGGTTGCCAGTGCCACCCCTTTCAATAACAACACTGAAACTTTATCAAGTGCAGATGTATCCATGTGTTTATTTGCATGGCCATTTGTATGGCTTGTCTGAAAAATGTGTTCTTTTTGGTAAAATATTTTTATTGTAAAAAGAGAGAAAAAAGTGAGGGTAGAACACATTGAAGTACATTTAAAGGTACCCTTCACCCCACATAAAAGACAAAGGCATTCATAGGGAAGAGGCACCGCAATGCTGTGAGTACACAATCAACTGTATACTCCCGGAGACTGGAATCAGAAAATTCAGAATTCAAAAATGGTGGTGCGCAGTAATCACGTTGATTACTCTTGCCCGCATTCCCCCAACCCGCTACCCCTAAATCCCTATATAAGGCGAGGAGCATGTACCTTTTTTACTTTCCCATGCCAGGGCACCCTGCAGCGGAAGGTCCGCCCCAAAATTGGGTTCCCTTTTAAAAAAAAAACGTCATTTCCCTCCTTTCTTCTCGCTTTTATTGTTACGGAAGCAGGGGACACTGCCGCAACCCCCGCTCCACTTGTTCAGCATGATGGGCTTCGAATCTTTTGTCCTGTAAACACGCATTTGGCTTTTTTTTTCGCGCTTTTCGAGCAAACCGCTTTTCTTGAGTCCTGCTCCTTCTATTTTACAAGCAGCACCCACATTCGCACAGGGCAACCTTCCAAAAGGGGACACAGTGTTGCAATGAGACTTTTTTCAGAACTCCCTGTGAAATGAGAGCAACAAAAGGGAGCATGTATGGAGCTACACCAGTTGCTGCTTCAGGAGAGCACAACAAGATGAAACCCACACCTTGCAACTGCAATCATTTACTGTGGATCATGTTCACGTTATCCTGCATTAAATGCTTTCTTGTGCTTTTCCAAAATGGCAAACAACTAAATAATTGCTTTAGAAAAAAAACATCATCAATAACTGACCATCCATGACAACAAAATGGAAAAGTCGCAGAACTAACGAAGCATAAAATGTTCTGTAAGATCATTTCACATCATCTTCATTTTTGGTTCTATTTCATTGGATTTTCGCAACATGTGGAGTTTGCAAATCTAAACCATGTGTTATTGCCAACATTTGGGCCATTCATTTGATTCCACCCGGGATCATCTCCTTTAGGTCCTTAACATATCTTGCAACCTTTCGCTCCCTTTTTAACTCTGCTAAAAGTGATGCAAATAAGTGGCTTTTGCAACTGAATTTGATCCTCCCTCATAATTGACAAGCCACTACTGCAATATTTGGAGACTTTTCCTCTGGCCCTGTGTCTGAGGGCCATCAGTTAACCTGCCTTCTTCCTACTCTCTTACCCGATTCCCAGCCAGTCACCTGCAAAAGGGCAGGATGTGTCGCAAACATGTGCCCCTCCACAGCATCCTCCACTGCATTGGGATTCAGCTGCCCCTGATCCTCCAGCAATGCATGCAATGGGTGCCAGCATGATGCATCAGTCTCTCTGTGCCTACCCAAAGAGCAGTTCACGTACAGGGCAACCACCGCCCACAACATCAGACTGTGGGGTGATATGGTTTAGGGTCAATCCATCAAAAAAGATGCACCGAAAAGACAATGCATCGAAAAGTATGCATCGAAAATAAATGCATCGAAATTCTATGTTTTTCATTAAAAGTACATATCCGTCGAAACTTTTCCATCAAATGGATATGTACTTTTAAATGTAAAAGATAGCATTTCGATGCCTTAATTTCTACATTAAAACGTTACATGGAGCTGTCCAGTGCTGACATTTCGGCACTGGCCAGCTCCTTGTAACATTTTGACGTTTTAACCCTAACCCTAGCTCTAACCCTTGCCCTTCACTGTCATCTTCTCCAGCGAGCTAAAATAGACACAAGCATGTCCAATGACATGCTTGAAACTTGACAACGGATATGAGTGCATGTCTGCTCCCTCTGCGATACACATGTGCATAGTCTCTTCTTCTTCCTAAGACTTCTGAGGGGGGCACATATGTTTCCTGCACCTGCTGTTACTTTTCCTCCTGTGCCATTGCCACCCCACCCACTCCTCATCTGTTCCTGCAGGACCCAATGCCCTCTCTCTACCCTCTCCCTGCATTACCCCCATCTCCTTTCAATATCAAAAGTTGTTTAAGGCGTTGTCCAGCACATGCCTATTCTATCTTCAGCAACTACAACTATTGCTTGCCAGTCCTCCCAGGCACTACCACTGGCACAAGGACTCCCTGTACCATACTTGCCTCCTCCACCTCTCCTTCTACTCCTGCAGCAGTGCAAATCCCACCGTTGTTAGTCATTTACCAAGTCATTTACTTAGATGTAATTAATCGAAAGAATATAAGGGGTTGTGAGTAAAGGGGTAAAAAGGGTTTGGGGAAGGGTTTGTGGTATGCGTTCTAGTGTAGGGGAATGGGCTGACACCAGAAAAAAAACAACCACGCGAAGTGACAGACTAGGACAAGCAAATGGTTCGTCTTTGGTTCCAGCTAGCCTCTTCTGTGAGAGCACCAAATACCAAATAACGTTTTTAAAGATGGACGAAGGTGTGCCCTGTCTTCATTAGAGTTACACAAATAGAGATACCAACAACAAAAACCTTTCAAGTTATTCATTTAAGCAAAATGAATTGTGTTTGTTAAAATTGTTAACTTTCCCTAATGTGTGGGCTGGATATTTGTTTGGCCCCAGCCCTCACCTTTGCACCGCACTGTGAATCAGGGTGTATGTTGGCAGTGCAAAGTGACTTTGCACTGCGCTAGAAAATTCCATGAATCAGGCTCTACACATGTTCCTCAGCACAAAATCCACAGACTGCCTTATTGACATAGGTGGCCTGCGCATTGTGGAACTGGGTGGGCAGTGCCAAGTCGCACACACTGATCCACATAGGGAAATGTGTTTATGGAGCACTTGCCTGACATTTTAGTCTTTGTTGGATCCGAGCATCCAGGTAAGTTGAGAACCTGGGTCTGCTGATATCGCTGGGGTCCAGATTTTTCAAGATGGCGCCACAAAAGCACATAAGCAGCATTAATTGGCAGGACATGTAGAAATTGAGATATCACCAGAAAAAACACTCTTAAACAACTCTTCATAAAGACATGGAAATAAGTTTGGGAAAGGATCCCCAATCTACCCTCAATTGTGAATTCACCCCTCTTCATGTTGTAGAAACCCTCGATTTGAGGATTTGCATATAACAAAGCAATACATTTTACAATTCTGTTGTGCAGCCCATAAGGGTTTGTGCAGTTTTCATCTTTTCTTTTCACTTTGTCTGATCTACAAAATTCCAGCCATCACTGAACATTATTCTAGTCTCCCAATCAAGTCTCCCAATCACTTAGGGACAAGGTTATCTAGCTCAATGTCATTCAAAAAGAATAAACGGTGTTTATATATATATATTTATTTATTTGAATAGCGGTGTGCTAAATGTGATCACCATATGAAGCAAATTTCATCTAAACAAAGTTCAGCATCTGCACTGATGTCAGCAAATGGCTGTCAAGCCTTTGTATTCATTGTGTCCCATATTATGTTGAAATTGATATCACATTCCCCCACAGACAAGGTGGTTTAGTCCTTTCTAAAAGAATAAACTCCCACTTCTTGAAAGTCATGGCTCGGTGGATATATGGTGAGTTCTGCATCCAGGCCTCAGGCTAGAAAATAAGCACAGGATGCATTTACAGTTACCCAAGGCCTTTGTGTTGCTGGCAGAGCTCCCCAGACTCACTCACGTCTGCTGCTGCCACTGACAAATCAGCCATCCTCAATACCAAAAAAAGAGACTTATAACAACAGAATACAAAAAGCTAAATCTGGCACCAAGAAGCTCTTCAGCATTCTGAGGGAAATGGAGGTCCCAGCTCCATCTACAGAAGCTTGCGTCACGGATGCGGATTGGTGCGCCAAAATTCAGAAGGCTCTTTCTGACAAAATAGTAATGTTACAAACTAAAATAGAGACAAAAAAGAAAAGCCTGGCAATAGTTCCAACCTCAACACTCTGGGGGTCTGATAATCTACTAGGTCTCTGCCAATTTGGTTTCAGACTGAGACACAGGAAACAGAAACGGCCCTCCTGGACTTAAAAATCCAAATGGATGAAGCCAAGGATAACGGGATTCGGGCCATCCTCTTACTACTGGACCTCTCAGCTGCATTTGATTTGGTCGATCACCAGATCCTTACAGAACATCTGACCGCAGCTGCTGCCTTTTCCACAAACACCTCTAATTGGATCCAGTCATTTCTTTCTAACCGTACAACAGGGGTCTTTGCACCTTCAGCCTCAGCTGATCCAGTCCCCATCTACTGTGGAGTACCACAGGGCTTGTGCGTTTCTCCAACGCTATATAATATTTTCACAAATCTCCTTTTTGATCGTCTTGATAATATGGGTGTCATCTGCACAAATTATGCAGATGACACCCAGATTCTCATTACACTGACTGGCTGCTATGAAAATGACTCTAAATTGAATTGATAAATGACATCTTCCTGAAATCCAGGTGTGGATGGCGGCTCACAGCCTATGTCTCAATGATGACAAGACAGAGCTCCTGATCATTGGTTCCCAAGCTGGTCTTAAAAAACTTGACACACGGTACACCTCTTTCAACATTGACGGGAACACTATCAAAGTTGCCAAGGAGGTCAAAACCCTGGCCGTCTATCTTGGTGATGCACCTTTTCTCACCTAACTGGTAAAGAGACCCTGTATTAGAAAACAACAGAAGCATAGATAAACATACATATTTTATTCGTATCATTCGCGAATTGGCTGACTTCGTCTTGTTCACAAGTTGCAAGCAAGAGAATGAGCAGCTCCTTCCTCTTTTACAGGCTTCCTTATATACAGATTTGGGTTCATTGTATCCTATGTACATCGTGTTTGTCACGTACACTAAAAGCCAGTTCTAACCGGTTTTCCCCAGTTTTGCTATTATAAGTAGCTGGTTTCCTGTTATTGTAGCAATCTTCGTGCCAATGTCATATTACTCACTTTCCTCCCCATCTTTGTGGTGACATTGACAGTTTTCCGTTTGCAAATGGATTAACAAATATGAGCTGTTATTTGCAGTTGAAAGAAAGGTCAGTACAGCAAAGCTTTCATTTCCATATATGGTATTATAGTGAGTGCCAAGCAGTAATTTCATCAGATATGTGTTCGTAGGCCACAAGCATCTAGTGTACGAAATACCCGGACCACCAATTCCACCCCTTGCTCGTGGCCGAGCACACATATTATTATGGTTGGACATGAATTGGTTCGATCGTATTCAAACGATCCATTTCACGAGTAAACATAACAGTTGAGGTAGTGCGGATAGGTTGGTTGTGTGGCTTCGGTGATGAAAACATATTAGAACAGCAGGTAACGCAGCAAGACATTATGCAAGACATAATAGCAGGAAAGCACTGAATACACACACAGATGCCTAGGATTATAGCACCCAAGATAAGTATAGGGGTAAGCAACTGCCATCCGTTTTCTTTCAATAATTTAACCCACCAACTGTCTCCAGTTCCTTCATCGTAATGGATGGAGCGTGCAATTCCATGTAATTTAGAAATGCCTTTCAGGATACCTTCGCTTTCATCGGGAATAAATAAACAACATTGGCTTCCCACCAAAGAACAGACCCCTCCTCTTTCAGCAGTCAAAATGTCAAGTACATATCTGTTCTGGAGGGTCATTAACCTGATTGCTTTTATCTCATATGTAATATTTGTCAAAATGTCTGCTGTTTCTTCAATCATATGTTCTACAGCTTTGCTAAGCTGCCTGATTTCCTGACTGTTAAAGAAGGAGCCTACAGGTGGTATAAGAGCTTTTAGGACGTCGATGAAAGTCTCCAAGTAAGTGGATTTGTACTGGGGAATTTGTAATTGCGTATCTCGTTTAACCCTACCTATCCCTTGATTATAAAGGTATTCTGAACTGTGAATCATACCTGTAGGAATAATCTGGGTGACATAACAACTGCCAGAAAAGTTTCCAGCTAACCACAAATATGCTTGTTTGTCACAAATGTAAGCATGCCCCTCCACTTGGAGGAGACCCTTAGTGTAATTGTTAAAATCTAACATATATGTACATCCCTTTCTGTTGGGTTTTCCTGGTGTGTTCCTGGAGAAGCAAGCTCCCTTTTGTGGTAACTCTCTAGTGACCATGATAGGGGGAGGAGGCTCTTCAACAATTTGAACCATGGTAGGTGCCAACGACACGCCCTTTGTGATCATGCCCTTTAACCCATGTATTCCCAATGCCAATTGTGTTCTATTAATTTCATAACAAGGGTTACCTATAGGCATATATCTTTTTGCGAACCACATCCTCATATGTAATATGAGACACCCTTCTTGTTCAGGGACAGGTACCGCATACACAGGTAACCCTTCTGCACCGTGTCGAGGCATATGAGTGCATATCCAACAATTGGATATGTTTAGTGCCCTTTGGGTGACATCCATTCATTTGATGTATGTATTTTTCATGTATTCATCTTCTTCAACATGATCATGTGGATGACGATCTTTGCTATTCACATACCCCCTTGTAGTATTTCCATGATCGCCTTGTGGAAACATATTTCTAAATTTATAATCAGTTGCATGTTCTATAAACCAGAAAAATAAACCTAATCCAATTAAGATAATCAGTATTACAATGCATATAATAATACGCAATTTAACAGAGCCACATTTTCCTTTTGTTCTTTTCGCGGGTAGGAGATTGGTATATATGTGACCATTAGCCTCTACTGATTCCATGACAATACTTTATACAAACAAAAATGCGTCCTAGCGTCTAATGCACCTTTCTAGTTAAAGCTCCAGTGTCTTTGTACCCTAAATGTACGGGCCTCACTGGCGACCCAATCACCGAGCTGTCGCACGTCTTGTTGTGCCTGTCCGAGGAGGGGAACGCCGGAGGCCCTTCAGGCTATTGGCCCGCTGTCTTCAGTAAGGCAACATTCTGCTAAAACCAACAAAGGAGTCCTTTGCCCTAGCTCCTTAATGGTCAAAGTTCAAAATGTAGTCCTTACACGTTGCCTGGCACATATACTTCTCGTGATCTTAACGTGTATTGATGTATTTCCGTGGGATTGGGTTCAATGCTGGAATTTAGCAAAGGAGTCGTAGTTATCGGTGGCGGAATTGGCTGAAGGAGAGGTTCGGTTCGTTTGTCGTGGTTGGCATGGTACCAATGCGGTTTCCCGTCCCCTCTACTGTTGTACATACTGCATCTTTTTCAATGATACCTTGTGGTTATGTTTCGCAAGATGTTGGAGGACAGCTATGGTCGCCTCTCTACACCCTTCTTCTGTGTCAGCACTTATTAAGAGGTCATCTACATACTGTATTAGTGATGTACCAGAAGGCAACATTAAATCATTCAATTGGGCTTTCAATGCCTGACTGAAAATGGCAGGACTCTCCGTATATCCCTGTGGGGCTCTTGTAAATCGATATTGTCTTTGCCTCAATGTAAAGCTAAAAAAAAATCTGCTCTCTGGTGCGATTGGAATACTGAAAAAGGCGTTCTTCAGATCTATTACAGTAAACCATTTGGTTGAACTAGGTATGAGGGTCAACACACTAGCAATGCTAGGTACAACTGGGTATCGGGGTTCTACAATCTTGTTCACTTCGCGCAAATCAATAACAAATCTGTAGGGTGTTGTATCGTCTCCTTTCCTATGTACAGGTAAAATGGGGGAATTACAAGGGCTGTCATCACAAGCTTCTACAACTCCTAGTTTCATCATGTCATTTACTATATGTACTAGTGCCTCTTCTCCTTCTATGGAGATTTTATATTGTCTAATTCTTGGGAATTTTACCCCTTCTTTCAATTTGATTACTACGGGATCAATGGCAAGTGTTCCTACATCATTCCCGTGGGCCGCCCATAAAGTATCCGGGAGGGTCTGTAATTCTTCAGGTAGTGGTAGGCTTAATGCTATAAAAGAGGGGTTTGAGACGTTGTTAACAGTCATATGGACCCCAGCCGGGGAACAGTAGATGGTGGCGTACAAAGCCTTCAAGGAGTATAACCCTAACAGGTTTTCTGGGCATTTATCTGTCAATAACCACCCATTACTCCATCTGACCCCCTCTATTTCTGCTTCCATTTTGTCACTGATTGGAGTTATTATGGGTTCCCCACCGAACCCTACTGATGTCTTGTTCATTCCCGATAATGGGGCTGCGGGCACGGTTCTAATGTCAACAGAACTGTTTCCGGCTCCTGTATCAATCAGACATTTTACATCATGGTGGGGTCCCAGTCTTATGGAGGCATAAGGCCCCTTTTGGTTGACTGGGACGCTTACCGTGCCTACATACCCATCACGGCCCCTTCATGCCATATAACTAGTTGGGTCATGGAACTCACTGGGACGCACTGTTTCTACCTCTCCCATATAATCATATTGTTGTACCTGGGTCATCTGATGAGGGGCGTTTTGACCGGGGATTTGGTCGAAAACATTAGGTTGAGGGGCGGGAAACGTGCCTCGGCTTCGAGGCATGAGGGTAGCCCCTGGTTGTCCCCTCTTCCAATTTCCTCTTCCCCTTCCCCCACTTTCCGGGCACTGGGCCTTCCAATGTCCCGTTTTTTTACAAAACGCACAAGTATTTTGGGGCAGGCCATCCGGTCGGGTATATACTGTGGGTTGCGCCTGTCCTCCGTTTCTTCCGTAATACGGCAGTCCCCCTCTGCCAGTTTGGTTGTTGATACCATAGGTGGGCATAGGGCCCCCTCCCTGCTGTAGCTGCTGCATGAGCACTTTATTCTTTAATTCCTTGTCCGATTTCACCTTTATCTGTTGTTTCACCTGTTCTCCCTTTCGTAGTACCTTGCCATTTCTAATAATTCTCTGGGGTTTCTGGACTGCCAAGTGCTTTCTGCATTGCGTATTTTAGTCTGAATCGGGATGAGCAACCCTTCAACAAAGTTACCAGCAAAATATCTCTGCCCTGTTTCACTCGTTAGTTCGAGGCCGCTGTGTGCCTTGAATGCTGCTTCAAACCTCAGAAAATAGGTAGCCACGCCTTCCCCGGGACCCTGTGTTACTGCAGCCAATTTTTCTACATTAACATCATGTGGCGGCAGTACCTTTTCTAACGCTTTTAATACAGTCATCCCATGGCTTTTCAACTCATCTGGGTATGGCTGCTGTGGTTCCCTGTTTTTGCTTAAATATTCTGCTGCTTTCCAGTTAATTAGGTCTGTTCGATCCCGAAAAGGAGTCCATATTTCTTCTGGGAGCAAGGTCATTAGAATGTTATCAACATCCTCTACTGTATACTGACCGGGCCTAAACAACTTACCTACCTCTTTGTAAAATCCTGCTGGGTCTATTCTAGGATCGGGTATGCTTTTTGTTATTTGCATTAATTCTAGGCGGGAGAGCGGGACATAGACATAGGTCCTAGTAACATCCCCTTTTGTTGCATTTACGGTTGGTTGGCATTCTCTAATCGGGTATATCCCTTCACGAAGGGCGCTATCAGTTGCCTCCGGTTTTTCTGCTATGCGCAAAGATTTGTAATCACCCAGGAGTTTGACTATCTGCTGCTTTCTCCACGTCTTTTCCTTTGCGCAGTCTACATCTACATTTGGTCTAAGTCTCTCATTTGTTTCAGCGACAATCCTATCCCATCCACCCTTTTTTCCGGGGTCCTTGCCGTCGCTCTTCTCTATTAATATTTCCCGAAGAGCCATTATACACACAGCCTGGCTGGTCCATGGGTGTACTTCTGCCTCGGCCCCTAATTCTGATAAAGATTTATCTAATACTATATTTGTCAAGCGATTTGCTAATTGTTGGCCCCTTTCTTCCGCTTCCTCTATTTGTTTTTCTCTTTCTAGCGCTACCGTTTTATAATGCGCTGCCTGTTTCTCCCATTCTTTCACGCCTGTCTTTATTTCGTTTATGATACATGTCATGTATCCCCATAGCTGGGCATTAGTTTCAGCGGTTTCAATATTGTTCACTGCTTCTAAATACTGTGGGGAGAGTTCTGGTTTAGTCTGTCCAGTCTGTTTTCTATGGGTGTCATATTGATCGATCAGATATACTCCCACTTGTTTAAATTCAACCGGACGAAGTCTGCCCAATAATTCCTTCCCTTCGTCCCCCAATCCTTCTTCATATAATTTCCACATGATATCCTTCAACTTGTTACATCTTTCTGCGCCTATACTGGGTGACCTAGCCCGGTCTATTCCCTTTGTCGAGTCTCCATATTTCATTGGGTAATCTTCTCTCTCCACTGTCTTTATTTCAAGCGTAGGGGCCGTTGCCCCTGGAAACAACAATTCAGATGTTAACAATTCTGCTTCCCTCCCCTCTATCTCCTAATAACGCGGGGCAGGCAAGGTAGGGTACATACCTCCACTCTCTTTGATCAACATACGTCTGTCCATCTGTTCAAACCTTTCGTTAGCCTCCTTAACGTCTAATTCCTGCAACTTCTGTAATGTGGTCAGTTTCTGTCTTTTCCTTTCCTGTTTGCTATGGGCATTTTGTCTTCTAATAGCCTCCACCTTCCAGAACCTGATGGCCTCGAACTGTGCGGTGCGCACTTTTCTCTTGACTAACTCTATCTCCACTTTAGCAATTAAGTCCAAGTCAAAGGAGCCGCTGGTTGGCCACTTGTGTTCGATTGAATCTTTCGTGTATTCAGCCCATTCATCCAAAAACAATGTAGAGTTTAAACCGTGTTTTATCAACATATCAAAAGCGGGTGTTCCCTCAAGGGGGGCATAGTGCTTTTTCCCTATAGCCCCTTTGCGGGAAGGTCCGTTACCCATTTTTGTTCAAAACCTGGATCCAGTTACGTTCCTAAATTACCTTTCAGTATCAGTATGAATCATGAACATTTACATCTTTTCTACATCATATGATCTTCATAACAGATCTTGTTAAACTTACGTACCAGTACATCGATACTATCCCGACGGACTTACCAACCGTCAATCATACATCATCATGGCATTCCCTTTCCTGCAGGGTCTTCGCCCGAAGTTCGTTAGACCCGAAGGGCAGCAGCCTGCTGTCCTTCGTCCGGGGGAACCGGTGGGGGAAGGATGACGCGTCGGTTGCAGTCAATGGTGCTTCTCAATCTTCAGTGGGGCCCCGCAATCGTTACCCCTCCGGTTCCTCTTTAGGAGGCCTCACCCAGTGATGGGCTACCATCCTTGGGGTCCCTTCGTGGTCGCCAAATTGGTGATGCACCTTTTCTCACCTAACTGGTAAAGAGACCCTGTATTAGAAAACAACAGAAGCATAGATAAGCATACAGATTTTATTCGTAACATTCACGAATGGGCTGACTTCGTCTTGTTCATAAGTTGCAAGCAAGAAAATGAGCAGCACCTTCCTCTTTTACAGGCTTCCATATATACGGATTTGGGTTCATTGTATCCTATGTACATCGCGTTTGTCACGTACACTAAAAGCCAGTTCTAACCGGTTTTCCCCAGTTTTGCTCTTATAAGTAGCTGGTTTCCTGTTAATGTAGCAATCTTCGTGCCAATGTCATATTACTCACTTTCCTCCCCATCTTTGTGGTGACATTGACAGTTTTCCATTTGCAAATGGATTAACAAATATGAGCTGTTATTTGCAGTTGAAAGAAAGGTCAGTACAGCAAAGCTTTCATTTCCATATATGCTATTATAGTGAGTGCCAAGCAGTAATTTCATCAGATATGTGTTCGTAGGCCACAAGCATCTAGTGTACGAAATACCCGGACCACCAATCTGGACTCTACGCTCTCACTTAAGAAACAAGTGAACACCACTGCTTCAACTACAACATACACCAATAAACTGATTAATGTCTGCAAATCATACTTGTCCACCAACAGCTGCATCACGTTAGCTAGGGCATTAGTCCAATCAAAGCTGGACTACTGCAATACTCTATTCCTAGGCTCTTCAGGATGTAACCTTAATAGTCGGCCGGTATTACAGAATAATGCATTGAGATCAGCATTAAACATACCACAGCCCCACCATATATCATCCTTTAGACAGGACACCCACTGGCTCCTGGTGCGTGACAGGATCTCACTCCGCACGCTAGTCATTACTCATAAATGCTTGTCTAACTCCGCCTGGAAATATCTGGCAGACAAATTCTCTAGAAACCAATCAACCAGACCTACCAGATTAGTCTATTCGCATTGCCTTAACATCCCAAGGTTCAAATTAAAAACTGCGGGAGGAGCTAGCTTCCCTGTTCTGGCCGCCAAAAGCAGAAACCCCCCACCCCTCACTATCATAGCTGAACCCTCCTTCTGGGCCTTCAGAGCTAAAGTAAAAAATTGGCTCTTTGACATGAAACATTAATAGGCTACAAGGAATTCACCACCATCCCATTTTGTAACCTTTGCACTTTAACTCTCAACACTTTGTATCGTCGTTTTATTGTATTTCTTGTACTGTTGACCAATCTGTAACCTTTGTTGACTTTTATTCACCTATATATATATAGCATTTCAGCTAGTCGACCTCCCTGTAACCTGTCGTCGACAAGTGTGTCATACATATGTATTTTTATGTATGCCTTTTGTAACTTTGTCAGAAGCTACAGTGCCCAGCTACCTCAGGGCAAGGTGCGCTCTATAAATAATAAACTAAACATCCCTCTGGCAAGAGGGGTCCACATTCTGGCTTCCAGATCGCTTCACCAAGCTCTTCCCCTGCTTCCCCGAACTCAGAGGTATGGGCTGTGCTCCATCAATAAAAAGTCCTCATATGTGTTGCCATGAGAACCTTTAATCCTTCCTTGGCATGTGGGCTGGGTCACTTGATCACTGAGAGAAAAGGGAGAGTCCTGGTTTATCTTCTCATCAGTCTGAAGTGGGTCATTTAACATGTAGTTAATCTTGGAAATCTGCCTCAATGTAATAAACCTACCAGGTTTGCAGTAATGGATGACGATGTATAGAAATAATGCACACCAAATTCCTGTAAATTTACAAACATTCATTTACGCTTACCTTGAAATCCATTTCTGCTCAAATATTTAGGATGCAAGTGGATCATGCACAGTAGTGGATCACTCCACAATCATGCAGTTTTTTTAAATGTATAAAGCTGTCAATTCTGGCCCTTTGGTGCATTACATAGGAACGCTGGTGATGGCACCAGAGATCCCTCTTTTCCACCCCCTTTGGTTTTCCCTTTGCTAAGAGTTTTATTCTTGCATTAAAGGTACGTTCTTGAGCTTCAATCCACTACCTGAAAACCAACGTGCCCAATGTTAGGGGACACTTTAGAGTTTTATGTCCACCTCTTGTGAGGAGATAACAATTGGCGTTAAAATGAAATCTTCCACCTCATACTCAGTCAGTATTTACACAATTTAACCAGCCATAATGTAGTGGCAGCAAAAACAGCTGAAGCCTGTTTTGACTGTTTCCACTACATTCATTATAAGAGCCTAAGTGCTTGGCTCTGTGCACAGGTCAACAGATCCAAATGTGACCACTCTCGACCCATGCTTCCAGATTTGTCTTTACCCCACCTCAGTATTTTTCCTTTTCCTTCGCCAGCCTGGCTGCACATCTTCATGCCAGCTCCACAAAGGCATATATTCCTTTTTGATTCCTCTTCCAGGTCCCCAATGACAGAGCTGAATATTACCAGATTCTTCAAAGTCCACCGAATTGCCCCTTTTCCTCAATATGCATGCTGCTCACCAGAACATCCATCTAACCCTGGCCTAGCTCCTTCCCTGGGCTACCAACCTTCCTCGCAGTGTAAAATGACTCATTGGGCCTCATTACGAGATGGGCGGTAAGGGATTACTGGCACCGGTAAGGGCACCGGTGCTGGTAATCCCTTATCGCCCTACTACGAGTTCCCTTTGTGGGTCCTCCCTTAACGCCTGGTTTTTCCAGGCGTTAAGGACGGGACCCGCAAAGGGACTCTGGAGCTAATAAAGGTACCGCAATTTGCGGTACCCTTATTATTGCCTTCCCCATTGAGCCCTATGGGGGCTCAAATGGGAATGGGGAATGGCCCTGGTGAATGGGGAATTACCGGTCCCGCCAACCTTGGAATGGACCGGTAATTGCTCCATTCACCAGGGCGGAGTCGCAACGAGTTTGGAGGCAGCCATGGCGCTAATAGCGCCATGGCTGCCTCCAACCTCGTAATAAGGCCCATATATTTACCATCGTCCACATGATGGAGCTTCACAGGCCTTACAGAAGCCTAGTTAGATCACAGTCAAAAATGAGTCCTTGCAGGGCCAGGCATCCGGTCTATCTAATTTTTCCCTATTTGAAACCATGATTTCCTGCCACAGGAATCCACTGATTTAAACCTAGACAACTGTTCTTTAGGAAACCAGGAATTAGCACCAAACTCGATTATTATTACCGGCTCTTTTAATCAGGCAAAATCTGCCCAATTGCAATGGCAGTACGGCAGTGTTAATACCCATTTTCGGAGTCCATCGGACTCAATAGGTGTTTGGGATAAACTACCATGGGCATTAATTCACCCATGACCGTTGCTGAAGTGCTTGTTGCTAATTGGATGAAATACATCCAGCCAACAGCTGGATCAATCTGCTCCACATTAACACCAAATATGTAGCATGGCAATGCAATAAATGTGGCGGTCATTCAATTTCCGCCACTTTTTTTCTTGTATTCCTTGATTTTTATAATCCAGTGTAAATGCACAGTACTGTGGATACAAACAAATACACGTATTAATTAAAATGCAAAATACACTGCGCTTGACAACCAGAAATATATATTTATAAAAAATTATGAATTTTTTTTTAACTTGTTTCTGAGTTTATCCTTCTTGCGGGTGTTCTCATTTCGCTTAACACCTGTGGATATTCTCCTGCGAGCTGCTCCTAACATTAGGGGTTATTTCTCATTTTTTATAGTTTTGTTTGCTGCTCTTTTATTTGACATGACTAATGGGCGAGATTATGTCGTACGGCGTCCCACTTGCTTTGTACTCTGTGTCCATCGCATTTTAATGTCATTTGTCATTCGGCTTCCATTGTATTGATTCGTGTTGTTGTTGTTTTCACTTTTTCTGCTCTCTGAAGCTTGTCACATGAGACTTTTCTAAAACATAGATTTAAAGTCTATTTTCAATGTTGGTTGCCATGCAAAGATGCCGCGGGTGCAGTTTTTAAGCGCAACACATCTGATGCCAGCAATTTATAACTTCTGTGGGGTGAAATTGCGTCTTGTAGTTCTTCATGAAATGGCAAACCTGAACAGTGAGCTAAAAGTGGGATTTTTTTTATTTAACATACTTTATTGAAACTTATGTGTACTTCAAGTGGAACATAAACCTGTCACCACAGGATGTACTCTGCAGGTACCATTTCTCTAAATGAACGTTTGATCAACCTCTTAGCCAACAAGATTATTTCAACTAGCTCATAAGTCTTATGTATGAAAAAGGTAGTAGTAGTTTGCAATTTTTATAGCGCCTTTATGGTATTTGTATGGCCTCAATGCGCTTGTAGGAGGAACACCCTCTGGGGACCAAAGTCCAAGGTATGGGAAAGATGGTCGAAGAGGGTTATAAGGAGTGGGTGCATTTGGCAGAAGTCATTTATTGGTGGGATGGGCAAGCCGCAATAAATTATCCCTGATGGTCAGGCATGTGGATGGGTGTTGAGAGGCGAGCACAAGTGCAAGTGGCTCGTTGTGCCTCCATATACACCAAATGTTGTGTCATAAAACATAGCTGCATTCTGATGGCAGAGTAGTTGTGCTTTGTGTTTACTCTAGTGTATGAAGGCGAATGCTTGTGGGATGGCGGCCGTGGCGGCCGCTTAGTTCCATACATTAGCAATACTTTAGTGAATGCCTTAGGTCCAGTCCTTCGCCCTATTCTAAAGTCTAGGTAGACGAAGAAAAGAGTTGAAAGAATGTCTGAAGTAAAAGTTTAGTTATAGAAAGGGATGGGGAAAGGAGTGAGAGACTCAGTAGGAAAGAAGACAAGAGGAAGAAGTGGAAGAGGAGAAAGATCAAATAGAGGAAGGACGGGAATACACAGAGATTGGATGTTTGCCGACGGTAATGCAAAAGTAAACTTGGGAACACAGATTTGTTGCAAGTGTAGCTTGGTAACACACACCCCAAGGCGCTATAACCATTATTCCATAGTAAAACATTGAATGTCGACTTAAGCCCTACATTACATTGTTAAAGTGCATTCTTGCATTATGTTGTCCTAAAGTACTCTTGTGTCTAATTTGTTTGCGTCTTTCATTGCCTACAACAATATGTTACCTCCCATACCAAAATAATAAAGCCA
Source organism: Ambystoma mexicanum (assembly GCF_040938575.1). Lineage (NCBI taxonomy): Eukaryota > Metazoa > Chordata > Amphibia > Caudata > Ambystomatidae > Ambystoma > Ambystoma mexicanum. The sequence goes on from NC_090939.1 coordinate 759,274,173, forward strand.
GAGTGGTCATCAGCTAAAAATGTATCGACAATTCCCATGGGCTGTTCCTGGCTATTGGGCGGGGCTCTTGGTTTATGTTGTGTCTTATGTTCCCTGCCTTGGTCCTGCATGAATGCTTGCCCGTTGGAATGTTATGCCTGTGGAATGTTGTGGTGTGAGTGCCCCTGTAAACTCCATGAAGGTCAGATGCAATAAAGCAGCCTGTGAGAGAGGAGGCCGGTGGATGTTTCCTGTGTACCTTCCTACTTACCTACCCTTGGACTTACCTGATGTATCCACCTTGTCACTGGAACTTAGTAAAGAAGTTCACTTCCCTTCCCCAAGTATCAGAACTTTAATTTCACCCTGCAACATTATACATGCACGTTTCTAGACGATGTACAGAAGCCACCTGATTCCAGCAATAAGAAATCGAAAGTTTAGAAAACTCTTTCCAATTCGATGGGATGGTTTTAATAGTTATTGCTATGAACGCATCGAGTAGCTTCCCTTGGGCAATATTTCCTTTGAAGTCACGATGTACACTGCCACTGATTACTGAAAATCTTATGAAGGGAAAGTGAATCTTGCACAGGCATGTAATCAGTGGCCAGAAACCCAACTGTAACATTTCACATGAACAGCATGTATTTCATTGTACCTTTTCCTTGTGTGCATGGCTAGCATCTGCCTGCCAGAGAATCTTGACCTGGGCTTGCGAATCTGAATGGTGTGAAGAAAGTTTGGCTAGATAGCCACTACAGTGATTCGGTATTTTGAGGCCGCCTCCCGATCATCATCCAGATTTTCCTCCAGAGGAGCTCTAGGATTTTCGCATTACAGTCACTGTTCCATGCACTCTCAATCTTTGCATTGGGTTTCTGCCCCCCTGCATCGTGTAGTCTTTTCTATATGACACATGCCATTTTAGGGATTATTTGGTGGTCATAATCCTCCCTCACCTGTCATGCATATACTTGTTTACACTATGAGATATCTGGAGGTATTTTGAGAAGTCCCCCGCTGGAAGGTTACATTCCCTATGTAGTACAGAGAAGGGGAGAACTCTGGAGTCCTTCCAGATTTCTTTCAAATATACTATTCCCCTGTCAAGCCCAGCGGGTCAGTACAGAGGTCTACCACCTACCACCAGATCAGTATTAAACCAGAGGACAGGGGTATGTCTGAGAATTATGCCTGACTTCCTCCTAATCCCATGATCGTATAGCATTGTTTGTGCATGAAATTACATGCATCTCATTATGGGAAGGGTTAGCCTTAAAATAGGGTATGTTATCGGCCAGGAAATGAAAGGCTAACTCAGCCTCCAAGCTCAGCTACGCCAGTGTGCAATTTGGGTTTAATTCGACCTCGCATTTCGACCTTGATTCAACATAAATACTGTCGCAAATTTTCAAAAATTTGGCAACCCTACTCTCCCTGTGCCAGGAGGCAGCAGCAGCCTAGTCAAGCAAATCCTTGGTTTCCCCCCATTCCATGGAAATCCATTTATCATTTTGTGAATCTCTCTGAAATATACAGAGGGCCATTCTAATGTCACCTGCATAGGCTGAGGCATTAATGCAGCTTTTATCTGTTCCAACCCCTATTGATCAGCTCATTCATACGTAATAGCTCTAAGGGAAATACAAGCAGTAGGGCAGAGAGGGGGCAGCCTTGCTTGGTTCATTTAGCAATGGAAAGTATTGCAAAAAGGTTCCATTCACAAACACAGCTGCTTCGGGATCCAATCCAAGTTGAATATCAGACCTATTCTGTTTCTCTTATGGCCATGCAATTGCAGGACCTCAGAGAGAAAGGGTCCTTCTGTCCTGTCAAAGGCCTTTTCCACTTCTAGTGTGACCGCTACCCATGGTTTATCCACCACCTTACCTTAACTAATGTTAGTATGCCACAGAGTAAACTATTGCTCACTTAGTCTAGCCTACCCTTCACAAATCCAATTTGGTCCTGGTGTATCAGTTCCGGGATGAGGGGTTCCAGGCTCATTGCCAATACTTTGTCAATTATTTTTGCCTCAGCATTTTTAAATGATATGGGAATGTAGTTTCTGACTAGTAGCAGATCTTTTTTTGGTTTAGGGATCACATGGATCATGGCTTCATGAAAGGGTCCCTGGTGCGCCTCTTCAATCTGTAGTCTGCAAAGAGATCTCATAGTTTGGGTGCAAGTAAGTCCATAAATGAATGATAAAACTATCGGCAGCCCATCCGCACCAGGGACATTTCCGTTCTTAAGCTTCGTAATTGCCAATTTAATTTCTCCTAGTGAAATTCCCTTCTTTAATTGGGTAAAGTTAGCTTTTGTGATCAAGTGGGCACTAGCGTGAGTGGGTATTATTTAAGTGGACGGCAATTAAAGACTAAGATGGAAGCAACTGGCAGGTGTATAGAACTTCATAATATTTGGGGAACTCCCCTGTTATTTCACTATCTTCTGTAGTAGTACTTCCTCAAACTTTTAGATTGGGGATTTTCTTGTTCTGGTTTCTAGATTTAATGTATGTGGCTAGCATGGAGCCCACATCATTTGGCCCTCCAAAGAATTTGGATTGTTACCTCAGAAGTACCTCGAGGATATTTCTGTACAGGTTTTGTTGTACTCAATGTTTGTTCCTAAGAGGCCCTTAAATAATTTGAGGGTGGGAGCTTGGCTATATTTTATGTTCAAAAGCTTTGATAGTAGGTAATTTCTTTTCATTAACAACTTACATTTCGAGGCCACATAGCTAATTATATGCCCTCAAAATGCCACCTGAAAAGCTTCCCAAACTGTAGTTTGATATTCCCATCCTCATTTTTAAGGAAGTAGTTATATGGAACTGTGTGACAGAATACCTAGATTCCTGAGACTGTAAGAGGCCTCTATTGTAATGCCACATATTGCTCTTAGATGGGATTCCACCCCAATATACTGGAACTACCACTGCCGTATGATCGGAGATTAGGATTATTGAGATTTCTGATGGATACACGTAAGTCATACACTTTTTGATTAGGAGCAGGTAATCAATTCTAGAGAAAGATGAGTCCGCTGGTGTCAGGAATCTGGGGTGGTGGAGGCGAAAGAGGTGTCTGAATCTGAAAAGAGCTTAAGAATGGTACATGGGCTAGGAAAAACTACATTTCCCAGCAGTCCCTTTGGCAATTCATAGTCCTTGCCGTGCGCGCATTTGGCCAGCTGTCTTTAATTAGTAACAGCTTATCAGGGGCCAATGGCGTACGGCAGGCGTGGCTTATTGTTTTTCTGAGGCGAAGCCATGCCAGAGGTTCGTGCGGTCTCGCGCACACCAGATTCTTCCTAGAGGATACTTGGTATGTGGAAGCAGCAATGCACGGAGAACTAACGCGGTCCATGTGAGAACGAGCGGCGGTGCGCGGGAAGTGCATGGAGGACTTGCGCCGCCTCGTTCAAACTCTGCTTCCAGACCGGCGCTGAAACTGTGAACTGGGTGTCGCTTCTATCACGGCGTCATCATTCTTCGTCTGGGAAGGCTTGCGAGTCTCCCAGACGCGCAGATAAGTGCTCAATGAGTTTGTTTGCTTTTGTGTGTTAATGTGGCGCAATGTTTGCACAATTATCTCTTGGAAGACTTTCAAAAGCTTGCCATATGGGCAGAACTCTATGATTAGTCCGATTAATGCCTAAGGGATCACTGACTGTTTCTACTATGGAGGCACTAAGCGGGCATGCAGTGCAGCCTATAGCTTAATATTAGGGGCTGCTCCCTCAGTGTATATGTTTGTTGGAATCCATTCTATGTTGGTGTGGAACTCATACCTTTGGTCCTACTTGTTCTATGTGTGTTAATGTTGCTTATGCTTGCCCAAAGGGCCATGTGTTATGTTCTTCATATTGGGAATAACCTCCCATGAGTTTGTTTCATTTGCGCTTGCATATATGTAATCTATGTCAAAGTAATTACTACATGTGCCTGTATCAAGGGGCTATTAGGGAGCGCAAATACACTAGCTAAGGTACCTATTGGCCTGTATTAAGGGGGCATATTCGGTGACCTATGTGTGTGTTATGTTTCATGGTATACTATCTACATGTTAGACAGTGTAGGGTTTTTTCCTGTTTCTTCCCCTATCTTATCCACCTTAAGTGTTCCCTAACCCTCTATCCGGTTTCCCTTAACCTCCCCTTCCCCGTCCACAACCTCTCTCTAACCCTCTTCCCCCCATTGGCTGCCACGTGGTATCCTGTGTTTTGAATATCAGGTATCTGTGCCAACCACGGGTGGAGGGTTGACTTCATTCGGCTTCTGTGGTTCGGGGGAGAGTGTCGACACTTTCCTCCCAGATGGTGTTTTGACAGCTGGGGAATCGAATGTATATTCCAGCTTTCCAGGGTTGCATATGCGCCATACATCTGCTAAATAGTTATCACAGACAAACTGATCAAACGCCTTATGCATTTTGGAAGGGCTGAAGTTACAATGAGATTTCCTATCCAGGATGGGATCTATTGGCACATTACAGCCCCACCATAAGAATGGATGCGCAGTTCATATCCTGTATCAATTTCCTGAGCTCAACCCCAAAACCCAAAACCCCTGATCTGTAAGGTCAGGCCCATAGACATTGAGGATTGTCAAGGGGACCTTTACTGTTGTACACTCTACCATTACTCTTCGCCCATTTTCATCTGCTTTTGAACTGGGTGCCTGAACTGAGAGCCTCTTGTGCAATAAAATGACTCCTCTTCCCTTCAGGCCTTTTTCTTCTGTATATTAAACCTGGCCTACCCACTGACCTTTGAGCTTAGTAGCTTCCTTAGCAGAGAGGTGGGTTTCCTGAATGAGTGCAACATGAGCCTCCAGCTTCTTCAGGTAAGACAGAAACTTTTGTCGCTTAATCCTCTAAATTCCATGTGATGAAATTTAAAATCCTATGTCAGTGTTGCTAATGATCAAATAGTGTCACACTAAGTCAAACAAACCTGTATGCATACCAATTTAAATCTGCACCACCACAGAGAGGATAAAGCCCCCTTGGAGCCATAACTTGCAATGCCCAAGCAATAACACCCCAATTCTGAAAAGCGTGACATAGAGCATCTGTCCTCAGTGAGAGAAAAATAAGAGTAAGGGTATAGCAATAATACACAATCATTTTTAGCAAATATCATACCAAACACTTCATGGTGGTCAGCTAATTGCCTAAACCTTAGAGGGCATTTGTCTAACAACCTATCGTAGCCCCCAGTTGGGTCAAGATCAGTATAGGCTTAAGTGTAACCAGAGTACTAAAGGGTGGAAGAAGTCTTAACGTCCATTACCGCCCCAAAACAAAACTCATAGTTATCCCATATCAGGAATGTCATGACAAGATTAACCTATATATCCACTCCCAGGCTGTGATCTCTACAGTCTCTACGGTCATGATCTTGAATGTTAGGTTCCTGCTTTAAAATTGGGTGGGATATTCGATTTTGGAGGGGACCTGGACTTATTGCACTGGTCATGAAGCTTATAAGAAGTGGAGGCTGTGTACAGAGAGCCCAACCTCAATCTATTTCCTGGGGGGTTTTGGAATCTAAAACGTGATTGATGCACTTCAGGGCCAGATATGCAGGCCTCATGCACCAATGATCCAATTGTTTCATGACCAAATTACTGAGAGGGACTTGTTTCCATGTATTCTTCAGGCAGTACTTCTATGACTACCCACAGATCTTCTGGATATTCTGGATCTTCTGGATCATTAATGGACTTTGTAATACCCTCATGGGTACCTTAATGGGTACCCTCATGGGTAGTTATTATCATTCTATTTGGTGCCAGAAGGTCAAAGTGCAGACAACTGTGGCAGTGCTATGGTTGAAGATTATGGTATTGTTTTCGCTTTAACATCATGTGCTTAGAGAAGTGTTGAGCGATGTGTATACTGTGGCCTTCTCAATGTAGTTGATTTTTCATGTTTTTGACTGCATCCAGAATTTCGACCACTTCCATGTATCGTAGCAATCAGTGTTCTAGGCTTCCCTTCTTGTGATTCAGCTCTTGTGTCTGTTTGATGCACTCTCTCAACTTCGAGGCGTAGAGAAAATTTGCTCTCTAACAAAGATGGGAACCACTTTCCAAGGCATTCTGAAGGGTTCACCCATTCTACCTTTTCTGGGACACCAGAAATTCTGATGGTATTCCTTCTGTTTCTGTCTTCTAATTCCGTGACATTCATTTTGAGTTCTTGCAGTTTGTTCGGAATGTATTCTAGCACCTCTGCCCTGTACTCCAGGGTAAAGATTCACTCCTCCGCATGGCTTAGCTGACCGGTAAACTGTTTCATGTCCAATCTCAGCGATTTCATGTCATCATGAACTTCTTGTTTGCATTTGTGCAGTGATGACATTGTTTTTTTAATCACTGCCAGCTCCGCTTGAAAAGCAGTGAGGCCATTGTGCTGGTGGGACTCCATCCAGAGGAGGGTATTAGGCCCAGACTGCATGCTGCTATGGATGCCTTCTTGTCTTGAAACACCAGTAATTTTTATGAGGACATGATTCATAAACCCATGAAGAATTAACTTTAATTCAGTTAATGTAATACACTAATTTCTTTTCAGCTTGACGGACAGATAGTGGCCCTTCTATCAGTGGACCAACTGTTATTTTGCAGCTACATATGACTTATTTCCATGTGTTCGATCCTTTCATTGGACCATTCTAAGATGGCCGCTCCAATGGCTTCTCTGAAGCAATCCTGATTATAGAAAAGAGACTATGGCATGTCCCTACACACACTCCTTCTTCCAACGCGATCCTGGCTTCGAGGCGGGCACCTGACCAAACAACTTTCTCGGTGCATCTCTCAGCCCGGCTGTCTATGCAGAGGTATAGGTGCTCTTGCAGCCCCCCACACAGCTGTGCCCGTGCTACCTCTCCTCACCCACTCCTACTCCCTTGCCGACGAGTCGCCTAATATTGTAGGCGCATTGCAGTATGGTGCTTGCACATCCAGCTTCTCAACTTGTTCTCCATCAGGTGCCGTAATTCTTTCCCTTCGCACTCCACGTGAGTTAAATGCTTTCATGTTGCCTGTGCACTACATTTATTTTATATTTGGAACTGGGGCGCGGATAGGCAATTTAGGCAACCATCTTGTGGGTTGACAGCCATGCCCCCCATTAATGACATTTTGGTATAACTTCAAAGTCAGAGAATGTTACTGTGAGGAATGCTGCAAAGAAAATATATGTAACATGGGCATAGTTTTATGTTTGGCAGGGACATCTATACCTTGTTATTCAGCCTTAAGCGGTGGCTTATAAATAGTGGTTCATGAGACTAAATAAGTACAAATAGAAGTATGAGTAGAATTTGTTTTCCCTCCCCTACAGCTGTCTGTGGCCGTGATCCGGGTCTTCTTTTTGAAACAAACGTTTCTTGGTAAGAAAACATAGGGCCTCATTCAAGTATGGCGGTAAGGCAACAATGGCACCGGTATCGCTACCGGCACTGTTGCAACCGTACCACCATACTAGGAGTTCAGCTCGGGGGTGCTCGGGGGTGCCCTTGCAGCCACCAGGTCTGACCTGGTGGCCGTACCGGCAACCGTGAGCAGAACAGGATGGTAGCACTGGTACCGTTATTAACGGTTATTAATGGTATCAGTGCTACCACCCTCCCCATTCCTATTCAGTCCTATGGGGCCGAATGGGGATGGGAAGTCCCTTATTACTGGCACCTGCAAATGGGCAATTACCGGGCCTGCCAAACTCGGCATGACCCATCCGCGGGTGCCGGAAAACAATGGATACCGGCGGCAGCCGTGCCTATACTACAGGCGCTATCCTTTGGAGGCTGATACATGAAGTACCATTACATTGGAAATAATAACACCTGCTATTAAAGTGCTTGGCTACAATATCCTTTTATTGATACATTTTGGCTGCAAATTTTGTTGTTAGGAAGCCAAATTAGTCGAGTGGGATGTTCTAAGTAATTTTGTCTGTGGTGTCCCATTTCATCCTATTGAATGCAGTTGCCACTGGCATTATTTTTCTTTCAGACACTGAGTTCCATTCCAAGGCAATTTGTCTCAGAAATAGGAGCGTTTCTGGTGTCCTTCAGATTTGCGAAGCACAGTTTTGGTCAGTAAAAACTATACAGATATGAATAAGACACTGAGTAAAATGAAGGCTCATGTGAAAATGATAACATTCCCACACAATTGCGGTCCCTTAAGATATTGCCTGAAATTTGAATGTATTTGGTTTCCTTTTGTCTGACTTATTTAGTGATCTGGTTTGTTGACTTTTGGCCTTCTTTACATACTCGCATGATTTATGGTTAAGGATAGAATGTGTTCTTTGAGAAAGTAAGCCCATGTTCATGAGCAGTTTACTGCACTCGGGTCCCACAGACCCAAGCGGAAGGCACATTTTGTGTTCGGGGATAAGTTGGTCATTTTAGAAATAGGAAGATTGCAGAAGCCAGACAAGTCTAAGGCGCAGAGAATGAACTGATAGTGGCTACTGATCTTCATCTCAAGAATGATGGGTTGGCTTGCTGCAGGAGGCTTGGAATTAGCACAACCAAAATCGATGGATGAAGTATCTGAGTGAATATTCATGCAGGACTTCAAATAATACTGTTCTCAAGTTGTCTTTTATTGAGGCAAAGCAGACCAAAGAACTCTGCAATTCTCCAGCTCTCGGGATTTTTTATACTCTGCTCTTCCTGGAGTTGTTTATCACCCCATTTTCTGAAAGTATGCATTCTTACTGTGGTGAATTTGGGTATAAGGTTGGATTTTTTTTAAATCCTAGGTTTTTACTTGAAAGTATGAAATTGAATGATTGTGTTATATGTCTAAAAATAAAGTGTTGCTTTTCTGTGCTATTGGTGATACTGGCTGGGACCTGAAAATCATCTGGCATTTTCTTAATCTGCAGATTACATTGGCCTGGTGTTCCTTATGCACGGCTGCAAGGTGGCTGGCATGGTGACCCTTCAAGCTGAGATACAGTAGGCCGTTGCATCATGGTAACTTCTGCCCCATACGGTTTCCGCTTCCCAAAGTTTAACGTGAAGACCTGGGCAGGAGGCGTTTCAGGCTCGACAGTTAAGTGAAGTTACAGATGATATTTTAATGTTTTGTACAACTAGCATTGGTCACTGTTCTGTATGTTTAATGTACAGTACTATACAGATGCAGGATTTGCAATGATATTTATTTCCTTATGTTGTCCAAGCAGCAATCACTGAGATAATGGAGGCCTTCTCCATAGACTAATTGGCTCATGTCCATGCAGTAGACCTTATGTAATAATATGGAAACATTTCTTCTATCTGAAAAATTGTATAAGTGTTCATTGTAATTTCCTGTGATTGTAACTTGTGTCTTTTTTACAGGGGTTTCATGGGCTCCTACGTAGAAATCATAGCCTATTTTCATGTCTTTTGCCTATTCAGACGTTTATGAATGTCCAAACTTCTTGAGGCGGTTCCAGGAAATTAAAAAAAAAATATCAACATCGGATAAACCATCAGCAACGGTAAAACTAAAATTGTAACCTTTGGTATTAGTGCAAGGGGGAAAAACTGCTTTGTTTGGAAGGTGGGTGAAGTGGCCCTTGAAGTAGTTCCTGATAAAGATCCACCTAATAGTGTGTATTATGGTGATTTCATGATGCCCAAGGTCTTGAAAAAGTGGTGCACCCTCAGGAAGTTTGTCAGTAGCATAGGTGGCTGTAATATCGAGGGCTTGATTTCGGTATATAGAACTAGTATTATGCCGGGGATATTATATGGCACTGTTGCTATCTCAGAGCCTAAAATGAAATGGTTGGAAACTCTGGAGGCAAAGGTCTTACGCTCCATCTTTTAAGAGTGATTTTAATACTTTTTATGTGTTATTCAACGATCATGAAATTTCATATCTACTCTAATGTTGTTCTTATTGTCTTATGCAACCATGGGCATTGTAGGGTAGCGTAGGGGAAAAATGTATCATTTAATGTTGCTGTTTCTATGAATGTTCCTACCTGATTGAGTTATACATATGTGTGTTCATTTATGTGCTTATGGTTTTATTGTGTTTTTACCCAAATGCACAATAAAGAAAGAAAACAACAAATACAAATAAATTAGACTTCATTAAGCCTGGAATCACTTAAGTGGGCAACAAATAATCCTTGAGGCGAGAGAGAAACTGAGGAGAAGAAGACAGAGAACGACGAGGAAGTGAATTCCAATATTTATGTGCCAACAGTGTAGATGCATTAAAGCACAAGGCAAAGCCAGTTAAATAGTAAGCGAGACTCTAAGGAAAGCCAGCAGAGTGATAGAAAGGCTTGGCTAACAGAATCACAAGGGGACAGGCCAAGAAGATGAATAGAGGAATTATAACTAGAGTGAAGATGTGCTAGCTGATAGGATGGAATAGTGAGAAGACTAGAACAATAAAAGAGGTGAGAGGCAGTGAGGGATGAGACCAATGTTTTTGTGGCATGAAATGAAAGAAATAAACATGCCCTCTAGGTGTTGAAATGATGGCAATAACAGGAGATTGCAGTGGATGAGATATGAGCAGATAATGAGAGTGTAGAATCGAAGATAATGCCCAAGTTATGGACAGAAGGAGACATTTGAAGACATGAGGGGTAAAAGAATTGGAAGAGGGGTATAGAGGCGGAGGAACAGTCAAGGCAAGAAAAAAGGAAACTCATTCTTGGATGGGTTAAGATGTAAGAAATTGTCAGACATACAAGATTGGATAGGTTGGATACAGGCCAATGGGCCTCATTACGACCCAGGCGGTAAGTTACCGCCTGGGCCGTGACTTTACCACCATGGCATAAACTACGTTTACCCCATGGTGGTAGGCGGACTTACCGCCCCATTCCAACCTTGGCGGGGCGGTAAATCCCCATTTTCCCATTTTCCCTTCCCCATTCCCATTTTGCCCCATAGGGCATAATGGGAGTGGGGAAGGCGTTAATTACGCCACCGTAAATTACGGTGGCGTAATTAACTCCATGGTCCCTTAGCGCCATGGATTTTAACACCTGCTAAAAGCAGGTGTTAAGTCCGCCATGGCGCTAAGGGACCTCGTACTCAGGCGGTAAGGGTCGGCGCTGTTTACGCCGCCGTAAAACCCTTACCGCCTGAGTTGTAATGAGGCCCAATGGGATTAAATATGTAGAATCAGAGAAGGAAGCCAATTATAGAAGAATCTGAGTGTCATTTATTTATTTGAATTTGTATTTAGTGGCGGCCATACCCAGATGGTCTTGGAGTGCCTTACATGGTCAATATTGAAAAGATGGGAGCTGAAAACAAAGTTACAAAATGTTTTGAGGCAGGGATAGGAAGATTAGGATAGACAAGTGATAATAGTGAAGGAGGGCAGGGTTATGTGCGGGGAAACAGGTATGTTTTGAGGCTCCTTCTGAAAGTGGTGATGGATGATGTAATGTGTATGTGGAGAGGTAGGGTGTTCCAAACCCTGGGTGTCCAGTGTATACATGCTTGTTTTTGTATGCATGTGAGTTGGCATAGTGGGATGTGTAGAAGATGTTGGTTGGCTTGTCTTGTGTTTGTTTGTGTGTGTGGTTGATGGGTTTGAGTTTGTTGTGAAGGAAAGATGGAGTTTTGAGGTGGATGTCTTTGAATACAATTCAGAGTCCTTTGAAGGCAATTCACTGGAGCATGGGGAGCCAGTGCAGCTGGGCAAGAGTGGGGTTGATGTGTGAATGTTTGGGTAGCTGGAAGATGAGTCTGGCTGCTAGATTTTGTATGACTTGCAGGGGGGCACGCGTGTTGTTTGTGAGCCCAGTGGGTAGAGCATTTCCATAGTCCATTTTAGAGAGAACCAGTGCTTGGATTGCAGTGCAAAAGTTGTTAGGTGGAAGGATATGACTAATTTTGCATAGGAGTTGTAGTTGTAGATTGCTTGTTTAGGTGACTATGTGGTGTGTGAAGGAAAGTTGGGGGTCAACAGTAAAGCCAATGGATTTAACAGGTGTGGAGAGGGATATGTGTGGGTTGTCTGTGGCAAGTTCTTGAGAGTAGTGGGTGGAAAGTTGTTATGACTTGATAGTCGTGAAGATTATGGGGCCTCTGTCCACAAGTAGCACTCAGGAAGATACAAATAATTCCCTGAGCGATCCTTGAGGCCACAGGTATTTGAGTGCCGGAAATGCCAGGAACCAGGAACACCGGAGACCCCCTGACTGCTGTAAGCCAAGCAATGGGTAAGTACAATGGCAAGCGAACCAGTGAAAACAGAGTGTAAATGAATATCAAGGGGCTTACCAAGATGGAGGGGTCTGGGTTCTGAATAGCACAGATGGAATGGAGGTGTTCCGTGCAACTGTAGTGTGCGACAAGCAGCAGCGGGCGAGGCGTCGCACTGGAAGGCAATTGAGATGGTATAGCACTGCAAAACCTGCGTGGGCGGGTATGGCACGTTGGGAGGTACCAGAGGTGGAGATCCGTATGCAGTCTGTGAAGAGTTCTCAGGTCAAAACCAGCCGAGTGCGTTGAAGCCAAGGGCAATCCAAAGGAATCCAAAAAACAGTCCAAAGAGTCCTGAAAGAGCGGACCAATACAATAACCAAGAGCTTGACAAGGGAAATCCAAGAAAACAGTCCGTAGTCCAGTACCGTGACAGTAATACAGGAAGACGCTCAACAGTGCTCGAATGGATCAGCTGTGAAGCACTGAATGAGTGTTCCCTCTCAGGTTTTGAAGGGGCAGAGGAGTGTCATGTGACCCCGTCACATGACGCGCGATCCTGCACGTTTCCTCGTCACGTGACCCAAAGTATCAATATGCTACTGGGTCCTTCTGGAGGCGTGACGATGCAGCGGGAGGAGTCGGTGGCTCCGCCGGCCGGGTGCAAGATGCCAGGGCAGCTGCCACTGCTGAGGTGAAAGTAACAGGTTAGAATGCCCATAGCCAACAGGATGCCTTTGTGTGCTCTTCCTGTATATTATAACCCGCTGCCGCTGCCGCACTTCCTGAGGGAGTAGGGATGTGGGAGTAGAAGGGGAATACGAACCAGAACCAGAGAAGGGAAGGAACAGTAGACCTATGGGGGGTCGTCCGTGAGGTGTGACCAGCAGACGGCATAACAGAGCCCCCCCAAAGGCCCACGACCCCGTGGGCTAGCAGGAAAAACCTGATGGAACTGGGCCACCAAACGAGGGGCATGGGCATCGCGGGCAGGAAACCAAGAGCGATCCTTAGGACCGTAACCCAACCAATCCACTAGGTAATGCAGCCTACCACTGAGAAAATGAGAGCCCAATATGCCCCAACCTCATAAACATCAGGGTCGACCAAAGACACAGGAGCAGGGGGAGAGACCAGGCGAGTGGGACCAGGGCATGGCTTAAGCAGAGAGGTGTGAAACACCGGGTGGATACGCCAGGCTGAGGGAAGAGAAAGGTGGTAGGCGACCGGACTCAGGACACAGACACCCAAAACGGACCAACGAACCTGGGAAGGAGTTTGCGACACCCAGGTAAGTGCAGGTGGCATGAGAACATCCACACACGGTCCCCCACATGATAAACAGGTGCTGCAACCCTCCTCCTATCGGCCAAAGCCTTCATGGACACCCAGGCCTCCTGTAAATGGGCAAGAGTCTGGGCATGGACTGTGGCTAAGTCATGGACACAGGATGTGGCAGCAGGGGTACAAGAGAATGCGAAATCGGGGATAGGCAGTGTACGGGGATGCTGGCCATAGAGGGAGTAGAACGTGGAGAAGACAGTGGAGGAATGCAGTGTGTTGTTATGTGCAAATTCAGCAAGGTGTAGTAGGTTCACCCAAGACTTCTGGTGTTGCAGCGACAGGCAGCGTAAATACTGCTCCATGGCTTGGTTCACCCTCTCCATCTGGCCATCGGTTTCCGGATGGTAAGCGGAGGAGAACCGGGCGTCAATACCTAGCAGTTTAGTGAGAGCTCGCCAAAAACAGGATGTGAATTATGAACCCCTGTCAGATATCAGAACCGTAGGGAGCCGAATAAACAAACAATGGACTTAAAAAAAAGACTTGGCAACGTAGGTGAAGAGGGTATCCCAGAGCAAGGTATAAAGTGGGCCATTTTCGTGTATGTATCCACCACAACCCACACCGTGTCATAACCTTGTGGTCGGGGAAGGTCAGTCACAAAGTCCATTGTGAGGGTATGCCAGGATCTTGGAGGTATTGGCAAGGGCTGTAGTAGCCCCAAGGGGTGACCCCTACGTGACTTACATTGGGCACATACCGAGCAAGTGTTGACATAGTTCTCCACGTCACGCTGCATCGAAGGCCACCAGCACCAGCGTTTGAGTAAATCCAGAGTACGCTGTTGCCCAGGGTGACCATGGATGGCAGCATCATGGGACCATTCCATAGCTAGATTTCGGGTGTCACTTGTGGGTAAGAACAATGTGTTGTGAACAAAAGGCAGACCGTTGTGGTAAACGGGATCCCATTCTGATAACTGTTGTGGGTGCTGGGAGACCCAGAGGTGTATGGCTGACCATAGGGGAAGCGAAGGTGTACATATGCATGCTATATGACCATGATCAAGCACTGTTTCCGGAAAGACAGGAAGCGACACCCCTCCAGGAGAACGGGATAGAGCATCAGCTTTGCCATGAGATAGACCAGGGTAATGTTTAACCAAGAAGTTGTAGGCTGCAAAGAATAGATGCCAGTGCAACTGCCGACTGTTGACGCATTTGAGGGATGCAAGGTCCTGCGAATTCCTGTGATCAGTGTAAACAGTTACTTGATGCTTGGTCCCCAGCAGATAATAATAATAATAATAATAATAATAATAATAATAATAATAATAATAATAATAATAATAATAATAATTTCGCATTTATATATCGCTATGAACCCTCAGGTATCTGAGCACTGCTTATTATTACCCACGGTGTGTGGTGCTCATTTATCGACCTCGGAAGGATGAAAGGCTGAGTTTGGCCCTGCCAGGATTCGAACCTGCGTTAGCAAGCTCTGCACAGATGTCAAAGCAAGCGCTCTACTCGCTGTGAAACTTGACCAGCTAAGATGGTGCCTCCATACCTGAAACACGTCTTTGATCGCCAGGAGCTCCTTCTCCGTAACAGTATAATGGGACTCAGTAGAGGTAAACTTGCGTGAATGACTGGCCACTGCTGTAGATGGCCAGAAGTCGGGTAGAGTTGCGAAAGCACTGCTCCCAAAGCAAATGACAAGGCGTCTGCTTCAACAACAAATGGCAACTCCGGGTCCAGGTGTTGCAGGACTGGAGCTGAGGTAAATGCAGACTTCAGGGATTCAAAAGCAGACTGATGTTCTGGGGCCCAGGTAAACGGGGCAAGTGGACTGGTCAGCGCTGTTAGTGGGGCCACTATAGAAGAAAACCCTGGGATAAAGCGCCGATAAAAATTGGTGAACCCAAGGAAAGACTGAAAAGACTTCAAGCTTGTCGGGACCGGCCATTCTAGGACAGCACGTACCTTGGACTGATTCATGGTTAACTCACCCGGTGAAATGTGGAAACCCAGAAATTCGACCTCTTTTGTGTTGAACTGACATTTCTCCGGCTTGGCAAATAGCGCGTTCTTGCGCAGGCGGGATAAGACTTCCCGGACATGAAGGATATGCTTGTCTAAAGAGGAGGAAAAGATCAGAATGTCGTCCAAGTAGACCACCACATAAGTGTCCAGTATGTCCCCGAAAACCTCGTTCATAAATCGCTGGAAAGTGACAGGGGCATTGCACAACCTGAAGGGCATCACCACGTATTCAAACAAACCCTGTCGGGTGAAAAACGCTGTCTTCCACTCGTCCCCTTCACGGATACGTATTAGGTTATATGCTCGCCGGAGGTCTAATTTGGTGTAGATGGAGGCATGTGTTAACCGGTCCACAAGTGGAGAGATGAGTGGTGTCGGGTATCTGTCCTTGACAGTGATGGCGTTCAAACGCCTGTAGTCCACACAAGGGCGGAGATCCCCCTCTTTCTTTGGAACGAAAAAAATAGGGCATGCAGCAGGCGAGGAGGAAGGCCAGATGTGGCCCAGGCATAGTACCTCCTGTAAATAATCTTTCAAAGCTTGGTTTTCTGATGGCGAGAAAGAGTAGATTCGGCCCTTGGGGATCGGAGCGTCGGGGACCAGATCTATGGGGCAGTCGTATGGCCTGTGTGGGGGCAATCCCTCTGCAGTGCCCTTGTCAAAGACTGTCTGGAAATCGTGATATACGGGGGGTATGTTGGCGAGAACAGCACCGACCACGTGTGAGGTGGATGATTGGCTTTCATCACTCACAGTTAAGGCCAGACGTGCTACTGCACCCAACGCCCTAGCGGGTGTAACAATCAAATCCTCCCTCTCAATAAGACAAAAATGCTGGCATACTTCTGATTCGAAATGGACATGGCCGGTTTCCCAATTGATTAGTGGGTTATGCCTTTTCAACCAAGGGATACCAAGAATGATACCGAACGGAAGAGTGGTTATGAGGTCAAATGCAAGTGTTTCCCTATGTATTACCTGGATGACCATTTCCAGGGGAGCAGTCTGTTGCCGAATAGGACCAGAGGCAAGGGAAGTACCATGCACTGCATGCACAGGCTCCAGACATTCCTTGGTAACTAGCGGGAGGTTCAAAGCATAGGCCATTTGTATGTCAATGAAACAGCCAGTGGCCCCAGAATCAATGACAATCTGAACAGGGTGTATGGTACCAGAAGTGGGCATTAACAAAGCGTGGACTATGACTGGTCTAATGGACCAAAAGCCAGGAGGAGAATAAGAGGGGTACTGGGGAGAGTTCGTCCTGGCCCCCTTGTTCAGGGACGAGCAGTCGGAAAACCCTGACTCTTATGTTTTGGATGGCGTGGACAGTCCTTGACGTAGTGCCCACTGAGACCACAATAAAAGCAGGCGTTAACTGTTCTCCGCCTTTCCCTTTCTTTCATATTTATAGGGCTGCGTATCCCGCCTACTTGCATGGGTTCGCTGGATGTATCAGACAGTACCGGAACCTGTGTACCAGGGAATCCAGTTTCTGCCTTACGCTCGGTGCGTCGAGCGTCTACCTGAAGTGTTAGGTCGACCAGATCGGGTACAAAGTCGGAAGTGATGGCACCACTGCCAAGGCGTCTTACATGGAGCTACTTAAACCCCTGTAGAATACCACAGCCTTTTTGTTTTCAGGCCAGGATGTTTCTGCCGTTAACTGGTTGAACCGTGTTATGTACTCTATGAGGGTGCTTCTTCCCTGAGAGAGATCAAGTAGCTCTAAATCCCCGAATTGAGCCTTGTGTCTGGTGTCAAATACTTTGAACATTTCGTTTACCAGGAGATCGAAGTTATAGAGGGCTGGATGATCGTTTTCAAGTAATGGATTAGCCCACGTGGCGGCAATGCCAGATGGGAAAGCATAAATGCGGCCTTAGTGGTTGCATCAGCGAATGCCAAGGGTCTACAAAGAAAGTGGAGATTGCATTGGTTCAAAAACGTGCAAAACTTTCTGGAGTCTCCTTGGAACCTCTCAGGGGGTGCTAATGGAAAAGGCGTGGGAGCTATCACTGGTGTGATGACAGAAGGGGAGGCAGAAGGGCCAGGGGTGTGGTATCCCCAAATTCAGGTTAGAGGGTAACGGATGGCGAGCACTCTGGAGGGAGTCAAGGCGGTGGTGTATCGCCGTGGTAGCTGCGGCCATATCAGCCTTCAAGGTGGTGACAGCTTGCACCAGAGTGGCCACGGGGTCCCCAGTTGATGCCTCCATAATCTGGACAACTAATTGGCTTCACAGTCTGTTATGACTTGATGGTCGTGAAGATTATGGGGCCTCTGTCCACAAGTACCACTCAGGAAGATACAAATAACTCCCTGAGCGATCCTTGAGGCCACAGGTATTTGAGTGCCGGAAATGCCAGGAACCAGAAACACCGGAGACCCCCCGACCGCTGTAAGGCAAGCAATGGGTAAGTACAATGGCAAGTGAACCAGTGAAAACAGAGTGTAAATGAATATCAAGGGGCTTACCAAGATGGAGGGGCCTGGGTTCTGAATAGCACAGATGGAATGGAGGTGTTCTGTGCAACTGCAGTGTGCGACAAGCAGCAGTGGGCGAGGCATCGCACTGGATGGCAATTGAGATGGTATAGCACTGCAAAACCTGCATGGGCGGGTATGGCACGTGTCGAGGTAGCAGAGGTGGAGATCCGTATGCAGTCCGTGAAGAGTTCCGAGGTCAAAACCAGCTGAGAGCGTTGAAGCCAAGGGCAATCCAAAGGAATCCAAAAAACAGTCCAAAGAGTCCTGAAACAGCAGAGCAATAGATAACCAAGAGCTTGACAAGGGAAATCTAAGAAAACAGTCCGTAGTCCAGTACCGTGACAGTAATACAGGAAGACGCCGAACAGTGCTCGAATGGATCAGCTGTGAAGCACTGAATGAGCGTTCCCTCTTAGGTTTTGAAGGGGCAGAGGAGTGTCATGTGACCCCGTCACATGACGCGCGATCCTGCACGTTTCCACGTCACATGACCCAAAGTATCAATATGCTGCTTGGTCTTCCCGGAGGCGTGACGATGCAGCGGGAGGAGTCGGCGGCTCCGCCGGCCGGGTGCGAGACGCCAGGGCAGCTGCCACTGATGAGGTGAAAGTAACAGGTTAGAATGCCCATAGCCAAAAGGATGAGTTCACAAAGAAATACATAAGGTGTGAAAAATAAATTTAGAGAAAGCTATTCATTCTAATTGACTTGGTATCCAACAAATGGATATTCGAACTTGAAAATTCCCAGGATGGCCAAGAAAAACATAAAGCAATTTGAAATCACATCCAACACAACTTATTGAAAAATATATTACAATTTTTTATTATTACACGGTCATGTAGTGATTGACCAGGGGTGCTGTGACCATTTTGCATCGTATTTGTGATCGATGTTCCGCAATCCTGATGTGTACTGCTCTGCTAGTTTGGCCAACATACCTTAGTTCACATGGACATTCAATGCAGTAGACCACATTTTTGGTTTTGCAGTTAGTCAGTTTAGGCAAGGTCCATACCCGGTCATTTATTTTGGAATCTTTCATTTTTCTCGTAAAGGAACACACACTACATGAGCCACATGGGTAGTGGCCCTGTACTATTGCATTTATATATTTCTGCACAATCGGCAGACTTGTACTATAAAGAAGTTGAAATTTGTTGTCTTCATGCACTTGTCCTAGGCATATTCATGTATTTGTTCAAAGCATAACATTTCATGTATATGCTGCAATCTAACTAAAAGGATTTTTGTGTATTTGTTAAATGTATTCACCTTTGTGTAATAATAAAAAATTGTAATATTGTTTTCAATAAGTTGTGTTGGATGTGATTTCACATTGCTTTATGTTTTTCTTGGCCATCCTGGGAATTTTCAAGTTCGGATATCCATTTGTGGATACCAAGTCAATTAGAATGAATAGCTTTCTCTGAATTTATTTTTCACAGCTTATGTATTTCTTTGTGAACTCATCCTTTTGGCTATGGGCAATATTTAATTGTCTTAGTAAATGGCATGCCTACAAAAGACAAAAGAATTTGGCAACAATTCGTCGACTTACATAAAGTTAGAAATGCTCTGCAATATCTAAAAAACAACAATGAGTACTACAAAGAAATTAATATTGAAGAAAACCTGAGAGAAACCATTGAAATAATTCAAGAGTCATAAGAAACGGGTCAATTTGAACTTCTAAATCCTGCTACAGAATCCAGTATTTTAGACCATTATACAATTCATCCTTTACACTCTAAAGACACTATAGATGATGCACTGGAAACGTACCACATACGACAAGCCAAAGGATCTCCAATCAGCATATGGGAAAAAAGTATAGAAGCATAGGCCTTTCCTCTACTCTTTCGTACTGGAAAAGGAGGAAGGTACGATGATAGACCCACACAGATAACAGCATCAGAATATCGCTCTCTACAAATGTATTCTGATGACTCCAGATTCAGACAAAATGTGGAATACATATTCCACCTTCTCTTTGAAAGTGAACTAGCAACTCTATGCTACGGAGTTGCACACACATTAAAATCAGGTACCCATTTTCTAAATATGTCAGCTATGCAATTATTACAAAAAGTGCAAGAAAAAGATGAGGTTTTACAGTCAAGTATTACAAATCCTTTAGCAAACATGCGTGGTACAAATGAATACTGGTTCCGACATCACAGAGATGTATGGTGTATGATAGGAAACCATGGCCCACCCACTTGGTTTGTTTCATTAAGTTGCGTAGAATATGTGTGGGATGATTTACACAATTTCCTACGCATAGCAAACAAAAATATAACAAACACAGATATAAAAAAACCTGGAGAACTCTGCTCTCTAGAACCTCTAAATGTATCAAGATATTTCCATCATCGCGTCATTGCTATGCTACACTTTATTTGTAATAAGACTGTTCCTCCCCTTGCAGAAGTGCAACACTTCTTTTGGAGAAAAGAATACCAAGCAAGAAGAGCACCACACATCCACATGCTTTTATGGATTAAAGATGCTCCTAAATTCACTCAGGACAGTGATGCCACTGTTTTGCAGTTCATCCAAAAATATGTCACTTGTGAAATCCCTTCACAAACAACACATAGTGACCTTCATGCACAAATTTTACAATTTCAAAGACACAAATGTGGGAAATATTGTTGTTGCAAATATATAAAAAAAGGATATGCTACACCAAATGCCGCTTTGGTTTCCCTAGACCAGTTTCAGCAACAGGTCAAGTAAACGACTTCATGTCTTCAGTCAGACAAAGGTAAATCACCTAAGAACACATATTACATAAAAAGAACAGAAGAATCAAAATACATCAATGATGACAATGCAATCATTGCCCTCATATGTAATGCAAACATTGATGTGTAATACATTGCAGACAATTCCACTGCAGTTGCACAATATGTCACAGCCTGCTTAACCAAAGCAGAGAAAACAGAGCTTCAGGATTTCAGGACCTCTGGGATGACATATCATCTGACAAAACACTATCACAGAAATTGTACAGTTTAGGCATAAAAATGTTATCTCATAGAGAATGTGGCTGCTATGAAGCTGCATACCGTTTAACCGGTGCTGCCCTGTATGGAAAATCTGACAAAATAGTATAGCTAAGTCTTGGTCCTGCTAAATCTAGAAAAAGAGTTCTCACATCATATGTGGACATAGAAACAATAGCCAAAAATTAACCTAACAGGCAAGACTTTTTCAAAAACAATTTACTAGACACATATTACCTTAACAGGAGCACCACTTTGGAAACCATTTGCCTCTACCACGTAGCCCAAGACTTCACTTACAACGATAATGTTAAACCAGATGAAAAGAAAGGTAGCTACAGAGTGGTACATTTCTAAGGCAGCTTAGTGAAACTTACCAAACACAGCTTAATTAACCATATCAAATTGTCATTAAAAACTCCTCAACATAAAGAACTGTATTACATGTGCCTGTTACAACTTTTTAAACCATGGAGAAATGAAGAAGAGTTACTGGATACATATGACTCCTATGAAGACGCTTTCAAAGCAAATGAAAGCACTATACCAGATGTAAACTTTACACAGTACCAAACAATGTTGCACAATGAATAGCAACACGAAGAAGAACTCCAGGCCCAACTACAAGTGGACATTTCTGACAGTAGTCAAACTTCTGTAACAGGAAGCCAAGAACCACTTGGACAGCCACTAATAGCAAATGAAGCAGAATTAGCCATGATAGAAGTAGAAAAACACCATGTGTCAGTATGAACAAGCTACAGAAGACTTTGCTGTACTAAAATCAAAACCAAACAATGAGCAGCGTAGCATTTTCCTCGAAATAACAAAACAAATTGAACATGGTGTGGAACATGAACATAAAAACTGTACTTGCCAAGACTACAAACCTATACTGCTTTACGTGAGTGGTGAAGCTGCTTCAGGCAAAACATTCTTAATCAAAATCTTCAGCAAGTTCATTCAACAATTGACAAACTGTCAGCTGTTGTAACTGCCCCCACAGGTTTAGCTGCCTACAACATAGGCAGTGTCACTTTAAACTCCTTCCAGTAGAACACCAAAACAAATTAGACTATTACAAACTTTCCACAGAAGCTGCAATGGAACTACACAGAGTTTTGAAACAAATGAAAATGCTGCTAATAGATGAGGTGAGCAGGGTCGCCAACCTAATGTTGGCTTTGATAACAAGAGGTCCTCAAAACAGACTACGAAAGCTCTTTGGAAAAAAACAGATTATTGTTTTCGGAGATCTTCTTCAATTGACACCAGTGAAAGCTGAATCTATTTTTAAAACCTTACGGCACAAACTGTGCCGTAAAACTCTTGGCAGCATAGGAAATGTCAACCTTTGGCAACATTTCCAATACACAGAATTAACAGAAAACATGCACCAGTCTGCAGACCTCACATACACCAACATTTTAAAAAGTATTAGAGTCGGTGTACTATCTCAAGCACACAAAAATGTCAAATGAATGTCCTTGATGCCATCTCTTGCAAGCTGTTCAAAATTCAATGAAACAATGTTGAAAAAAGTAATGCAACCAGTAAACTGGACGTACATGGTATGACACTATGCATGTGTCAACAAGCCACAACAAGACTAAATACCCTAGAAAACTCTATCTCCAACACAGCTGGTTTGGAGAAAATATAAAAATGATCTTTAAACTGTAGAGCAATGCTTAAACGTAACCTTGATGTGGCGCAGGGACTAGTTAATGGAGAACTTGGTACAGTTGTTGGCTTTCAAACATACCCACGTGACAACAACATTCAACTTGTCAATATTTTCTTTGACTAAGTATCAGAAGTTAAAAGGATAGGATGCTCAACAGCCCGCTTCCTTCTTTTCAAAGACATGTATGTACGTAGAGAACAATTTTCACTAACTCTAGCATGCACAGTTACCATTCACAAATCACAAGGTCTTACCCTAGATAAAGCATTGATAGATATTGGTAGCACAGTCTTTATAGAGGGCATGAGTAATGTAGCACTATCACGCTTACATACACTTGATGGGCTATTTCTAATCAACTTTGATGCAAGTAAAGTAAATGCAGATATTCCTTGCATTCTAGAATACAATAGGCTGAGTTCACTCCACACCCCCATCTAAAAACCTATCCGGTTCCACAAAAAGCAAAACGTTGTAAAAACTGAAACGATCACTACAATTCCTCCAAAGAAAAAAAAAGAAACTAATACTTCATCAAGTACCACAACCAAAGAAGAATCTGCTGGTCAAAGTAACTTAACTACTTCTTCAAAGAAGCCACACACACTCGAAGCAAATGATTTTGACACAGAACTGTCAGGTCCATTCAAATGTTCAAATGCAACTGCTGTAAATTGTTACGCAAATGTAGCAATACATATTCTATTCCAATTGCCACCAATCATTGAGAACTTTACTTACACAGTACAGACCAATTGTGTTTGCAAAAGTTAGTCCTTCATAGAAATGCAAACAAAAATCCTGACAACACTTACAGTGTTTATGGAATAAGACAAGAATTGGACTACTGTGTTGGAATTGTCAAATTTACTATAAACTCACAAGAAGATCCACAATAATTTCTAATGTACTTACTACAAGTACTGGAAAACAAAAACATACCTGCAAATGAAATCTTTCAGATTTCATACATGTGGAAACATACATGCACTACTCTGCAACCATGTGGGACAGGAAGAAGTCCTAATGAACGCTTTGTGTATGTATCGTATCCATACCTAACTGTGAATCCATTCCATTTCAGCAACTTGTACAAAATGCAAACCATGGTAGATTATGTACTACCTGCAATTTAGATAATCGCTCCACCTTACAAATACAGACACATAGAAAAATACGCAATAGTAATGCTTTTACGTTACAATGCAGATGGTACCAAAAACAACTGTAAGCTGATTCACACATGGTCAAGTATCACTTGGTAAGAAAACCTTCACAACAAAAGGTATAATCTACCAGGCAGGAGCCACAACCAATGCAGGTCACTACACTGCATATATAAAAAAAGAATTGTGGATGGTTCGAATGTAATGATAGTACCATTACACTCGAAAGCAGAGATTGCCAGCAAATTTTGTAAACGCTTACTTAATATTCTTAAAACCAATATTTTATACGTAATCTGTGTATGAACATAAGCAAAACTTCACCTTCAAAACTGTGCTCAGTTAGAGTACGCCAACATGTATCTAACTGCCCCAAGATTCTGCAACAAGCAAACAGATAAATAAATACCACTAAAATGTAACAAGGAATATACGGTTAGAATACGCCAACAGGTATCTAACTGCCCCAAAAAATCTGCAACAAGCAAACAGATAAACAAACACTACTAAAATCAAACAAGAAATATACAGTTAGAATACGCCAACAGGTATCTAACTGCCCCATAAAATCTGCAACAACCCAACAGATAGATGAATAGCATAAAAGTAGAAATAAACAATTAAAATACGCCAACAGGTATCTAAATGCCCCACAAACTTGCAACAAGCCAAAAGACAGAAGATTAGCAAGAAACAAGAAATAAACAGTAAAACAATGAAAGAAATATATTGTACCACAACATAGAAGTTTTTTTTAATTCAGCATGGATTTATTTCCCATAGACTCAATGATTTAGAAAACAAACACAGAAACTGAGAAAATTGCACAGTAGACTGGTTTGAACTATAGTACTTGTAAAGTACTAAATATGAGGGTAAATAAAATACAGAAATGTCTATTATCCAATGCAATAACTCATTATGAACTACCTGCTCTAACATATGATCTTTTCTTTTATCACAGAGATCGAAAAGTATGTTTGGTCCAGTTACCCATGTCATGAAAAAACTGCATACAACCTCAAAAAACTCAACCAGTAAGTATACAATAAATAGACTCCGAAACATTGCACTCCTTGTTAAAAACTCACCAATCTTAACTGCATGGCCTAGCCAAAACGTCACATACAAACTCTACAAATGAAACAGTACACAAACTTTTGGGTTGTGGATATTTGATGAGTGTTTGATCCTATGGGTGTGTTATGCTGGAGTGGTTGTGGCCAGAGCCTAGAGTCATGGGTGCATGGCCTACAGCCTTCTGCCATGCACCCACGACTCTATTCCCTGGCCATAACCACTGCAGCATAACACACCTATACTACCAAACATTTTCACTGTGGTATGTGGGCTGCTTATAGTGGATATTAATTACAATCAAGCCTCTACTGACAACCCAAAACCAACATCATACTAAAGTAAAATAGCCAGCAGTGCATTTATTATGTCCGCGGACAGCGGCAATGACCGCAAACATGGCGAACACATCAGGGGCACCTAACACCTCAACAAATACAGAGTTTGACACATCTCTCACTCCCCAACCATCCCAAAGCACTTCTGCACACCAACACACTCCTCAAAATTGCATTTTTCCTCTGTTCGGCGCTGCGCTGTTGGCGGATCCAAGATGGCGGGCACAGCGAAACAATGTGACGCACCTCACACCTCATCCCAGCCAATCAGAGAACACATTGCTTGTCTGTGGACATGAGGCAAGCCGATTAGCCAATCGTTGTCCTGTCTGTGGAGCGAACAGGGAAGTCTGTCCGCGGAGCGGACATAGATATCACACATTTTTTTGCCTTATGTTTTGCCCATTTAAAAAAAAAAACTACTGGACGGATTTACACCAAATTAACAAAGCACGCTTTTGGGACTAGGCCGCCGCTCCTGCCCCAAATTTGGTGGAAATCCGTCCAGTGGAAAAGCTGTAGACATGCGCAAAGTTTTCTCCCATTATGTTGGGACCCCCACGATAACTTTACCCCCTGGACTAAACCTCAAAATTTGTAACAAAAATTTGAGTGGGTCATATACTTCTTTTGCAAAGTTTGGTGAGGATTCGTCCAGGGGGAGCGAAGTTATAAACCACCCAAAAAGTGCTCTTCCTATGGGATTAGCAACTTAACCATAACTACACAGCCACTACCGTGGGCTGTGTAATATATATAAATGTATAAACACAATCTTACACGCACGAACACACATTTGAAGAAAATTAATTTTATTACCTTTAATCCGTTGGTCCAGGGCACAAGACGTTCAGCTCCCTGCAGCAGCCAGGAATGTTTGTTCCCTTCATCCACAGAGGATCTGGAGGTCTCCATGTCATAGGGTGGAGGGGAGCCCTAATGTTAAAAAATAAATAGTTTCTTTTTGAAGTCACCCTGATTTCATAAAGAAATTATTTCCGTTGAAGGACTGAACTGGAACAGAAATAATTTCTTTATGATGAAGTCATAGGGCTCCCCCTGTACCATGATATGGAGGCCTCCAGTCTGGAGTCTTCCATGTCATTGGGTGGCGAGCCCTCAAACTTCATAAAGAAATAGCTTATTGTTGTAGCCACTCTGCCTTATAACAAAATCATGTCTCTTATGATCTAACAGAAATAATTTCTTTATGAAGGCAGAGTGACTTCAAAAAACAACTATTTTATTTTGTCTGTTTTTAATTTGATATTTTTTTTAAAAAAAATGTTTGAGTGGAGGGGGCCCCTCCCAGAACATGTGTGGGGCCCCCGCACCGCAGGGGATGCAGGGGCCACCGCTACACCATTGACTTGATCTAGGAACCCATTTCCTGAATAAATGCATTTGTGACTTCTAATCTTGTTTCAATATGTGAACAGGTACACAATATACCATAGGCATATTGCGCCATTTCAGATCTGGGTGATTTCTTTTGTTCATATGTCTCTATGACACATACTTGCATTAATGAGTTACTTGTGATGACAAGGGAACTGTAATACAGAACCATGTTGTTGTTGTGCTTATTAACAAAAACAATGTTCACGTAGTCCAAAACTTGCCAGAAGCAATTCAGAGCTACAAGTGCGGATGGCCATTAGCTATTAATAGTGTGTCAAGAAAGATAACAATTGTTATTCGTGAAGGTGTACCTGTGAACACTGGCATTTATATAAATATGCATTGCAGCCAGTGTTTAATTTGTAAAAAAACAAGATGTGTCAGGTGTCAACTATTTAGTAGCATTCCTGTGCCACCCCCAAACTCAATTGCTACCACCCATGGCTGCTCCCCACAGCGTCAGTATATGTGGTGTAAAAGCAGAAACTCCAAACGGCTCATTGGGGTGATAAATGCACTCTGGGCAGACGTGTTATTTACAGATACCAATCAACTAATATCAAGTGACACAACCTCCTAGGTGTGTCTTGAAATAAGAGAAACTTTAAAGCACTTTTTCAAACACATCTTATTTCACATTTTGCTTTCATTCTATAAGTGGCAAATAGAACGTATTGACCTTCCGTCCAAAACATGCTTTGCTCCTATGGTAAATTGATTGACAAATAAATGCAGGAAAAGTCATTACTGAACTGATGCACTTGTCTAATAAACACTTCAGTGAGATGTTCTAATATAGTCAGGCACTCATGACAAACACATCTCTTTGCCAGTGGCTCTTTCCCTGGCCATTGCTCTGTTGTGGTGCTGATGGCTGGTGACTATCCGGTTGTTGTCAACATACCCTGCTGTGGCAGTGCTACTGGTTATTACAGCAGTGGAGCTGCACCAATATCATGCAGGCCGACTGGAACAGTGTGTGGTAAGAGCCAGCACCAGCACCCAGTATTGTCATGAACCAACTCATTGGTATAGAAAAAATGGATAACTAACAGTTCCCACTCTACCTGAGTCATCAGGCTTCTGAAAAACAACACTGGAAGGCAATTGAGATGGTATAGTACTGCAAAACCTGCGTGGGCGGGTATGGAGCGTTGGGAGGTACCAGAGGTGGAGATCCGTATGCAGTCTGTGAAGAGTTCTCAGGTCAAAACCAGCCGAGTGCGTTGAAGCCAAGGGCAATCCAAAGGAATCCAAAAAACAGTCCAAAGAGTCCTGAAACAGCGGACCAATACAATAACCAAGAGCTTGACAAGGGAAATCCAAGAAAACAGTCCGTAGTCCAGTACCGTGACAGTAATACAGGAAGACGCTCAACAGTGCTTGAATGGATCAGCTGTGAAGCACTGAATGAGTGTTCCCTCTCAGGTTTTGAAGGGGCAGAGGAGTGTCATGTGACCCCGTCACATGACACGCGATCCTGCACATTTCCTCGTCACGTGACCCAAAGTATCAATATGCTACTGGGTCCTTCTGGAGGCGTGACGATGCAGCGGGAGGAGTCGGTGGCTCCGCCGGCCGGGTGCAAGACGCCAGGGCAGCTGCCACTGCTGAGGTGAAAGTAACAGGTTAGAATGCCCATAGCCAACAGGATGCCTTTGTGTGCTCTTCCTGTATATTATAACCCGCTGCCGCTGCCGCACTGCCTGAGGGAGTAGGGATGTGGGAGTAGAAGGGGAATACGGACCAGAACCAGAGAAGGGAAGGAACAGTAGACCTATGGGGGTCGTCCGTGAGGTGTGACAAGCAGACGGCATAACAGAGCCCCCCCAAAGGCCCACGACCCCGTGGGCTAGCAGGAAAAACCTGATGGAACTGGGCCACCAAACGAGGGGCATGGGCATCCCGGGCAGGATTCCAAGAGCGATCCTTAGGACCGTAACCCAACCAATCCACCAGGTAATGCAGCCTACCACTGAGAAAATGAGAGCCCAATATGCCCCAACCTCATAAACATCAGGGTCGACCAAAGACACAGGAGCAGGGGGAGAGACCAGGCGAGTGGGACCAGGGCATGGCTTAAGCAGAGAGGTGTGAAACACCGGGTGGATACGCCAGGCTGAGGGAAGAGAAAGGTGGTAGGCGACCGGACTCAGGACACAGACACCCAAAACGGACCAACGAACCTGGGAAGGAGTTTGCGACACCCAGGTAAGTGCAGGTGGCATGAGAACATCCACACACGGTCCCCCACATGATAAACAGGTGCTGCAACCCTCCTCCTATCGGCCAAAGCCTTCATGGACACCCGGGCCTCCTGTAAATGGGCAAGAGTCTGGGCATGGACTGTGGCTAAGTTATGGATACAGGATGTGGCAGCAGGGGTGCAAGAGAATGCGAAATCGGGGATAGGCAGTGTACGGGGATGCTGGCCATAGAGGGAGTAGAACGTGGAGAAGACAGTGGAGGAATGCAGTGTGTTGTTATGTGCAAATTCAGCAAGGTGTAGTAGGTTCACCCAAGACTTCTGGTGTTGCAGCGACAGGCAGCGTAAATACTGCTCCATGGCTTGGTTCACCCTCTCCGTCTGGCCATCGGTTTCCGGATGGTAAGCGGAGGAGAACCGGGCGTCAATACCTAGCAGTTTAGTGAGAGCTCGCCAAAAACAGGATGTGAATTGTGAACCCCTGTCAGATATCAGAACCGTAGGGAGCCGAATAAACAAAAAATGGACTTAAAAAAAGACTTGGCAACGTAGGTGAAGAGGGTATCCCAGAGCAAGGTATAAAGTGGGCCATTTTCGTGTATGTATCCACCACAATCCACACCGTGTCATAACCTTGTGGTCGGGGAAGGTCAGCCACAAAGTCCATTGTGAGGGTATGCCAGGATCTTAGAGGTATTGGCAAGGGCTGTAGTAGCCCCAAGGGGTGACCCCTACGTGACTTACATTGGGCACATACCGAGCAAGTGTTGACATAGTTCTCCACGTCACGCTGCATCGAAGGCCACCAGCACCAGCGTTTGAGTAAATCCAGAGTACGCTGTTGCCCAGGGTGACCATGGATGGCAGCATCATGGGACCATTCCATAGCTAGATTTCGGGTGTCACTTGTGGGTAAGAACAATGTGTTGTGAACAAAAGGCAGACCGTTGTGGTAAACGGGATCCCATTCTGATAACTGTTGTGGGTGCTGGGAGACCCAGAGGTGTATGGCTGACAATAGGGGAAGCGAAGGTGTACATATGCATGCTATATGACCATGATCAAGCACTGTTTCCGGAAAGACAGGAAGCGACACCCCTCCAGGAGAACGGGATAGAGCATCAGCTTTGCCATGAGATAGACCAGGGTAATGTTTAACCAAGAAGTTGTAGGCTGCAAAGAATAGATGCCAGTGCACCTGCCGACTGTTGACGCACTTGAGGGATGCAAGGTCCTGCAAATTCCTGTGATCAGTGTAAACAGTTACTTGATGCTTGGTCCCCAGCAGATAATAATAATAATAATAATAATAATAATAATAATAATAATAATAATAATAATAATAATAATAATAATAATAATTTCGCATTTATATAGTGCTATGAACCCTCAGGTATCTGAGCACTGCTTATTATTACCCACGGTGTGTGGTGCTCATTTATCGACCTCGGAAGGATGAAAGGCTGAGTTTGGCCCTGCCAGGATTCGAACCTGCGTTAGCAAGCTCTGCACGGATGTCAAAGCAAGCGCTCTACTCGCTGTGCAACTTGACCAGCTAAGATTGTGCCTCCATACCTGAAACACGTCTTTGATCGCCAGGAGCTCCTTCTCCGTAACAGTATAATGGGACTCAGTAGAGGTAAACTTGCGTGAATGATTGGCCACTGGTGTAGATGGCCAGTAGAGTTGCGAAAGCACTGCTCCCAAAGCAAATGACGAGGCGTCTGCTTCAACAACAAATGGCAACTCCGGGTCCAGGTGTTGCAGGACTGGAGCTGAGGTAAATGCAGACTTCAGGGATTCAAAAGCAGACTGTTGTTCTGGGGCCCAGATAAACGGGGCAAGTGGACTGGTCAGCGCTGTTAGTGGGGCCACTATAGAAGAAAACCCTGGGATAAAGCGCCGATAAAAATTGGTGAACCCAAGGAAAGACTGAAAAGACTTCAAGCTTGTCGGGACCGGCCATTCTAGGACAGCACTTACCTTGGACTGATTCATGGTTAACTCACCCGGTGAAATGTGAAAACCCAGAAATTCGACCTCTTTTGTGTTGAACTGACATTTCTCCGGCTTGGCAAATAGCGCGTTCTTGCGCAGGCGGGATAAGACTTCCCGGACATGAAGGATATGCTTGTCTAAAGAGGAGGAAAAGATCAGAATGTCGTCCAAGTAGACCACCACATAAGTGTCCAGAATGTCCCCGAAAACCTCGTTCATAAATCGCTGGAAAGTGACAGGGGCATTGCACAACCTGAAGGGCATCACCACGTATTCAAACAAACCCTGTCGGGTGAAAAACGCCGTCTTCCACTCGTCCCCTTCACAGATACGTATTAGGTTATATGCTCGCCGGAGGTCTAATTTGGTGTAGATGGAGGAATGTGTTAACCGGTCCACAAGTGGAGAGATGAGTGGTGTCAGGTATCTGTCCTTGACAGTGATGGCGTTCAAACGCCTGTAGTCCACACAAGGGCGGAGATCCCCCTCTTTCTTTGGAATGAAAAAAATAGGGCATGCAGCAGGCGAGGAGGAAGGCCAGATGTGGCCCAGGCATAGTTCCTCCTGTAAATAATCTTTCAAAGCTTGGTTTTCTGATGGCGAGAGAGAGTAGATTCGGCCCTTGGGGATCGGAGCGTCGGGGACCAGATCTATGGGGCAGTCGTATGGCCTGTGTGGGGGCAATCCCTCTGCAGTGCCCTTGTCAAAGACTGTCTGGAAATCGTGATATACGGGGGGTATGTTGGCGAGAACAGCACCGACCACGTGTGAGGTGGATGATTGGCTTTCATCACTCACAGTTAAGGCCAGACGTGCTACTGCACCCAACGCCCTAGCGGGTGTAACAATCAAAATCTCCCTCTCGATAAGACAAAAATGCTGGCATACTTCTGATTCGAAATGGACATGGCCGGTTCCCCAATTGATTAGTGGGTTATGCCTTTTCAACCAAGGGATACCAAGAATGATACCGAACGGAAGAGTGGTTATGAGGTCAAATGCAAGTGTTTCCCTATGTATTTCCTGGATGACCATTTCCAGGGGAGCAGTCTGTTGCCGAATAGGACCAGAGGTAAGGGAAGTACCATGCACTGCATGCACAGGCTCCAGACATTCCTTGGTGACTAGCGGGAGGTTCAAAGCATAGGCCATTTGTATGTCAATAAAACAGCCAGTGGCCCCAGAATCAATGACAATCTGAACAGGGTGTATGGTACCAGAAGTGGGCATTAACAAAGCGTGGACTATGACTGGTCTAATGGACCAAAAGCCAGGAGGAGAATAAGAGGGGTACTGGGGAGAGCTCATCCTGGCCCCCTTGTTCAGGGACGAGCAGTCGGAAAACCCTGACTCTTATGTTTTGGATGGCGTGGACAGTCCTTGACGTAGTGCCCACTGAGACCACAATAAAAGCAGGCGTTAACTGTTCTCCGCCTTTCCCGTTCTGTCATATTTATAGGGCTGCGTATCACGCCTACTTGCATGGGTTTGCTGGATGTATCAGACAGTACCGGAACCTGTGTACCAGGGAATCCAGTTTCTGCCTTACGCTCGGTGCGTCGAGCGTCTACCTGAATTGTTAGGTCGACCAGATCGGGTACAAAGTCGGAAGTGATGGCACCACTGCCAAGGCGTCTTACATGGAGCTACTTAAACCCCTGTAGAATACCACAGCCTTTTTGTTTTCAGGCCAGGATGTTTCTGCCGTTAACTGGTTGAACCGTGTTATGTACTCTATGAGGGTGCTTCTTCCCTGAGAGAGATCAAGTAGCTCTAAATCCCTGAATTGAGCCTTGTGTCTGCTGTCAAATACTTTGAACATTTCGTTTACCAGGAGGTCGAAGTTATAGAGGGCTGGATGATCGTTTTCAAGTAATGGATTAGCCCACGTGGCGGCAATGCCAGATGGGAAAGCATAAATGTGGCCTTAGTGGTTGCATCAGCGAATGCCAAGGGTCTACAAAGAAAGTGGAGTTTGCATTGGTTCAAAAACGTGCAAAACTTTCTGGAGTCTCCTTGGAACCTCTTAGGGGGTGCTAATGGAAAAGGCGTGGGAGCTATCACTGGTGTGATGACAGAAGGGGCGGCAGAAGGGCCAGGGGTGTGGTATCCCCAAATTCAGGTTAGAGGGTAACGGATGGCGAGCACTCTGGAGGGAGTCAAGGCGGTGGTGTATCGCCGTGGTAGCTGCGGCCATATCAGCCTTCAAGGTGGTGACAGCTTGCACCAGAGTGGCCACAGGGTCCCCAGTTGATGCCTCCATAATCTGGACAACTAATTGGCTTCACAGTCTGTTATGACTTGATGGTCGTGAAGATTATGGGGCCTCTGTCCACAAGTACCACTCAGGAAGATACAAATAACTCCCTGAGCGATCCTTGAGGCCACAGGTATTTGAGTGCCGGAAATGCCAGGAACCAGAAACACCGGAGACCCCCCGACCGCTGTAAGGCAAGCAATGGGTAAGTACAATGGCAAGTGAACCAGTGAAAACAGAGTGTAAATGAATATCAAGGGGCTTACCAAGATGGAGGGGCCTGGGTTCTGAATAGCACAGATGGAATGGAGGTGTTCTGTGCAACTGCAGTGTGCGACAAGCAGCAGCGGGCGAGGCATCGCACTGGAAGGCAATTGAGATGGTATAGCACTGCAAAACCTGCATGGGCGGGTATGGCACGTTTCGAGGTAGCAGAGGTGGAGATCCGTATGCAGTCCGTGAAGAGTTCCGAGGTCAAAACCAGCTGAGGGCGTTGAAGCCAAGGGCAATCCAAAGGAATCCAAAAAACAGTCCAAAGAGTCCTGAAACAGCAGAGCAATAGATAACCAAGAGCTTGACAAGGGAAGTCCAAGAAAACAGTCCGTAGTCCAGTACCGTGACAGTAATACAGGAAGACGCCGAACAGTGCTCGAATGGATCAGCTGTGAAGCACTGAATGAGCGTTCCCTCTTAGGTTTTGAAGGGGCAGAGGAGTATCATGTGACCCCGTCACATGACGCGCGATCCTGCACGTTTCCACGTCACATGACCCAAAGTATCAATATGCTGCCGGGTCTTCCTGGAGGCGTGACGATGCAGCGGGATGAGTCGGCGGCTCCGCCGGCCGGGTGCGAGACGCCAGGGCAGCTGCCACTGATGAGGTGAAAGTAACAGGTTAGAATGCCCATAGCCAAAAGGATGAGTTCACAAAGAAATACATAAGGTGTGAAAAATACATTTAGAGAAAGCTATTCATTCTAATTGACTTGGTATCCAACAAATGGATATTCGAACTTGAAAATTCCCAGGATGGCCAAGAAAAACATAAAGCAATGTGAAATCACATCCAACACAACTTATTGAAAAATATATTACAATTTTTTATTATTACACGGTCATGTAGTGATTGACCAGGGGT
Organism: Ambystoma mexicanum; assembly: GCF_040938575.1. Classification (NCBI taxonomy): domain Eukaryota; kingdom Metazoa; phylum Chordata; class Amphibia; order Caudata; family Ambystomatidae; genus Ambystoma; species Ambystoma mexicanum. Next base: position 759,308,460 of record NC_090939.1, read on the forward strand.
GCTGTGACCATTTTGCATCGTATTTGTGATCGATGTTCCGCAATCCTGATGTGTACTGCTCTGCTAGTTTGGCCAACATACCTTAGTCCACACGGACATTCAATGCAGTAGACCACGTTTTTGGTTTTGCAGTTAGTCAGGTTAGGCAAGGTCCATTCCCGGTCATTTATTTTGAAATCTTTCATTTTTCTCGTAAAGGAACACACACTACATGAGCCACATGGGTAGTGGCCCTGTACTATTGCATTTATATATTTCTGCACAATCGGCAGACTTGCTGCAATCTAACTAAAAGGATTTTTGTGTATTTGTTAAATGTATTCACCTTTGTGTAATAATAAAAAAATGTAATATTGTTTTCAATAAGTTGTGTTGGATGTGATTTCACATTGCTTTATGTTTTTCTTGGCCATCCTGGGAATTTTCAAGTTCGGATATCCATTTGTTGGATACCAAGTCAATTAGAATGAATAGCTTTCTCTGAATTTATTTTTCACAGCTTATGTATTTCCTTGTGAACTCATCCTTTTGGCTATGGGCAATATTTAATTGTCTTAGCAAAATGGCATGCCTACAAAAGACAAAAGAATTTGGCAACAACTCGTCGACTTACATAAAGTTAGAAATGCTCTGCAATATCTAAAAAACAACAATGAGTACTACAAAGAAATTAATATTGAAGAAAACCTGAGAGAAACCATTGAAATAATTCAAGAGTCATAAGAAACGGGTCAATTTGAACTTTTAAATCCTGCTACAGAATCCAGTATTTTAGACCATTATACAATTCATCCTTTACACTCTAAAGACACTATAGATGATGCACTGGAAACGTACCACATACGACAAGCCAAAGGATCTCCAATCAGCATATGGGAAAAAAGTATAGAAGCATAGGCCTTTCCTCTACTCTTTCGTACTGGAAAAGGAGGAAGGTACGATGATAGACCCACACAGATAACAGCATCAGAATATCGCTCTCTACAAATGTATTCTGATGACTCCAGATTCAGACAAAATGTGGAATACATATTCCACCTTCTCTTTGAAAGTGAACTAGCAACTCTATGCTATGGAGTTGCACACACATTAAAATCAGGTACCCATTTTCTAAATATGTCAGCTATGCAATTATTACAAAAAGTGCAAGAAAAAGATGAGGTTTTACAGTCAAGTATTACAAATCCTTTAGCAAACATGCGTGGTACAAATGAATACTGGTTCCGACATCACAGAGATGTATGGTGTATGATAGGAAACCTTGGCCCACCCACTTGGTTTGTTTCATTAAGTTGTGTAGAATATGCATGGGATGATTTACACAATTTCCTACGCATAGCAAACAAAAATAAAACAAACACAGATATAAAAAAAACCTGGAGAACTCTGCTCTCTAGATCCTCTAAATGTATCAAGATATTTCCATCATCGCGTCATTGCTATGCTACACTTTATTTGTAATAAGACTGTTCCTCCCCTCGCAGAAGTGCAACACTTCTTTTGGAGAAAAGAATACCAAGCGAGAAGAGCACCACACATCCACATGCTTTTATGGATTAAAGATGCTCCTAAATTCACTCAGGACAGTGATGCCACTGTTTTGCAGTTCATCCAAAAATATGTCACTTGTGAAATCCCTTCACAAACAACACATAGTGACCTTCATGCACAAATTTTACAATTTCAAAGACACAAATGTGGGAAATATTGTTGTTGCAAATATATAAAAAAAGGATATGCTACACCAAATGCAGCTTTGGTTTCCCTAGACCAGTTTCAGCAACAGGTCAAGTAAACAACTTCATGTCTTCAGTCAGACAAAGGTAAATCACCTAAGAACACATATTACATAAAAAGAACAGAAGAATCAAAATACATCAATGATTACAATGCAATCATTGCCCTCATATGTAATGCAAACATTGATGTGTAATACATTGCAGACAATTCCACTGCAGTTGCACAATATGTCACAGCCTGCTTAACCAAAGCAGAGAAAACAGAGCTTCAGGGTTTCAGGACCTCTGGGATGACATATCATCTGACAAAACACTATTACAGAAATTGTACAGCTTAGGCATAAAAATGTTCTGTCATAGAGAATGTGGCTGCTATGAAGCTGCATACCGATTAACCGGTTCTGCCCTGTAAGGAAAATCTGACAAAATAGTATAGCTAAGTCTTGGTCCTGCTAAATCTAGAAAAAGAGTTCTCACATCATATGTGGACATAGAAACAATAGCCAAAAATTAACCTAACAGGCAAGACTTTTTCAAAAACAATTTACTAGACACATACTACCCAAACAGGAGCACCACTTTGGAAACCATTTGTCTCTACCACGTAGCCCAAGACTTCACTTACAAAAATAATGTTAAACCAGATGAAAAGAAAGGTAGCTACAGAGTGGTACATTTCTAAGGCAGCTTAGTGAAACTTACCAAACACAGCTTAATTAACCATATCAAATTGTCATTAAAAACTCCTCAACATAAAGAACTGTATTACATGTGCCTGCTACAACTTTTTAAACCATGGAGAAAAGAAGAAGAGTTACTGGATACATATGACTCCTATGAAGACTCTTTCAAAGCAAATGAAAGCACTATACCAGATGTAAACTTTACACAATACCAAACAATGTTGCACAATGAATAGCAACACGAAGAAGAACTCCAGGCCCAACTACAAGTGGACATTTCTGACAGTAGTCAAACTTCTGTAACAGGAAGCCAAGAACCACTTGGACAGCCACTAATAGCAAATGAAGCAGAATTAGCCATGATAGAAGTAGAAAACACCATGTGTCAGTATGAACAAGCTACAGAAGACTTTGCTGTACTAAAATCAAAACCAAACAATGGGCAGCGTAGCATTTTCCTCGAAATAACAAAACAAATTGAACATGGTGTGGAACATGAACATAAAAACTGTACTTGCCAAGACTACAAACCTATACTGCTATACGTGAGTGGTGAAGCTGCTTCAGGCAAAACATTCTTAATCAAAATCTTCAGCAAGTTCCTTCAACAATTGACAAACTGTCAGCTGTTGTAACTGCCCCCACAGGTTTAGCTGCCTACAACATAGGCAGTGTCACTTTAAACTCCTTCCAGTAGAACACCAAAACAAATTAGACTATTACAAACTTTCCACAGAAGCTGCAATGGAACTACGCAGAGTTTTCAAACAAATGAAAATGCTGCTAATAGATGAGGTGACCAGGGTCGCCAACCTAATGTTGGCTTTGATTACAAGAGGTCCTCAAAACAGACTACGAAAGCTCTTTGGAAAAAAACAGATTATTGTTTTCGGAGATCTTCTTCAATTGACACCAGTAAAAGCTGAATCTATTTTTAAAACCTTAAGGCACAAACTGTGCCGTAAAACTCTTGGCAGCATAGGAAATGTCAACCTTTGGCAACATTTCCAATACACAGAATTAACAGAAAACATGCACCAGTCTGCAGACCTCACATACACCAACATTTTAAAAAGTATTAGAGTCGGTGTACTATCTCAAGCACACAAAAATGTCAAATGAATGTCCTTGATGCCATCTCTTGCAAGCTGTTCAAAATTCAATGAAACAATGTTGAAAAAAGTAATGCAACCAATAAACTGGACGTACATGGTATGACACTATGCATGTGTCAACAAGCCACAACAAGACTAAATACCCTAGAAAACTCTATCTCCAACACAGCTGGTTTGGAGAAAATATAAAAATGATCTTTAAACTGTAGAGTAATGCTTAAACGTAACCTTGATGTGGCGCAGGGACTAGTTAATGGAGAACTTGGAACAGTTGTTGGCTTTCAAACATACCCATGTGACAACACCATTCAATTTGTCAATATTCTCTTTGACTAAGTATCAGAAGTTAAAAGGATAGGACGCTCAACAGCCCGCTTCCTTGTTTTCAAAGACATGTATGTACGTAGAGAACAATTTTCACTAACTCTAGCATGCACAGTTACCATTCACAAATCACAAGGTCTTATCCTAGATAAAGCATTGATAGATATTGGTAGCACAGTCTTTATAGAGGGCATGAGTAATGTAGCACTATCACGCTTACGTACACTTGATGGGCTATTTCTAATCAACTTTGATGCAAGTAAAGTAAATGCAGATATTCCTTGCATTCTAGAATACAATAGGCTGAGTTCACTCCACACCCCCATCTAAAAACCTATCCTGTTTCACAAAAATCAAAACGTTGTAAAAACTGAAACAATCACTACAATTCCTCCAAAGAAAAAAAAGAAACTAATACTTCATCAAGTACCACAACCAAAGAAGAATCTGCTGGTCAAAGTAACTTAACTACTTCTTCAAAGAAGAAACACACACTCCAAGCAAATGACTTCGACACAGAACTGTCAGGTCCATTCAAATTTTCAAATACAACTGCTGTAAATTGTTACGCAAATGTAGCAATAAATATTCTATTCCAATTGCCACCAATTATTGAGAACTTTACTTACACAGTACAGACCAATTGTGTTTGCAAATGTTAGTCCTTCATAGAAATGCAAACAACAATCCTGACAACACTTACAGTGTTTATCGAATAAGACAAGAATTGGACTACTGTGTTGGAATTGTCAAAGTGACTATAAACTCACAAGAAGATCCACAATAATTTCTAATGTACTTACTACAAGTACTGGAAAACAAAAACATACCTGCAAATGAAATCTTTCAGATTTCATACATGTGGAAACATACATGCACTCCTCTGCAACCATGTGGGACAGGAAGAAGTCCTAATGAACGCTTTGTGTATGTATCCATACCTAACTGTGAATCCATTCCATTTCAGCAACTTGTACAAAATGCAAACCATGGCAGATTATGTACTACCTGCAATTTAGATAATCGCTCCACCTTACAAATACAGACACATAGTAAATACGCAATAGTAATGCTTTTACGTTACAATGCAGATGGTACCAAAAACAACTGTAAGCTGATTCACACATGGTCAAGTATCACTTGGTAAGAAAACCTTCACAACAAAAGGTATAATCTACCACGCAGGAGCCACAACCAATGCAGGTCACTACACAGCATATATAAAAAAAAAATTGTGGATGGTTCGAATGTAATGATAGTACCATTACTCAAAAGCAGAGATTGCCAGCAAATTTTGTAAACGCTTACTTAATATTCTTAAAACCAATATTTTATACGTAATCTGTGTATGAACATAAGCAAAACTTCACCTTCAAAACTGTGCTCAGTTAGAGTACGCCAACATGTATCTAACTGCCCCAAGATTCTGCAACAAGCAAACAGATAAATAAATACCACTAAAATGTAACAAGGAATATACGGTTAGAATACGCCAACAGGTATCTAACTGCCCCATAAAATCTGCAACAACCCAACAAATAGATGAATAGCATAAAAGTAGAAATAAACAATTAAAATACGCCAACAGGTATCTAAATGCCCCACAAACTTGCAACAAGCCAAAATACAGAGGTTAGCAAGAAATAAGAAATAAACAGTAAAACAATGAAAGAAATATATTGTAGCACAACATAGAAGTTTTTTTTTAATTCAGCATGCATTTATTTCCCATAGACTCAATGATTTAGAAAACAAACACAGAAACTGAGAAAATTGCACAGTAGACTGGTTTGAACTATAGTACTTGTAAAGTACTAAATATGAGGGTAAATAAAATACAGAAATGTCTATTATCCAATGCAATAACTCATTATGAACTACCTGCTCTAACATATGATCTTTTCTTTTATCACAGAGATCGAAAAGTATGTTTGGTCCAGTTACCCATGTCATGAAAAAACTGCATACAACCTCAAAAAACTCAACCAGTAAGTATACAATAAATAGACTCAGAAACATTGCACTCCTTGTTAAAAACTCACCAATCTTAACTGCATGGCCTAGCCAAAACTTCACATACAAACTCTACAAATGAAACAGTACACAAACTTTTGGGTTGTGGATATTTGATGAGTGTTTGATCCTATGTGTGTGTTATGCTGCAGTGGTTGTAGCCAGGGCCTAGAGTCATGGGTGCATGGCCTACAGCCTTCTGACATGCACCCAGGACTCTATTCCCTGGCCATAACCACTGCAGCATAACACACCTATACTACCAAACATTTTCACTGTGGTATGTGGGCTGCTTATAGTGGATATTAATTACAATCAAGCCTCTACTAACAACCCAAAACCAACATCATACTAAAGTAAAATAGCCAGCAGTGCATTTATTATGTCCGCGGACAGCGGCAATGACCGCAAACATGGCGAACACATCAGGGGCACCTAACACCTAAACAAATACAGCGTTTGACACATCTCTCACTCCCCAACCCTCCCCAAGCACTTCTGCACACCAACACACTCCTCAAAATTGCATTTTTCCTCTGTTCGGCGCTGCGATGTTGGCTGATCCAAGATGGCGGGCACATCGAAACAATGTGACGCACCTCACACCTCATCCCAGCCAATCAGAGAACACATTGCTTGTCCGTGGACATGAGGCAAGCCGATTAGCCAATAGTTGTCCTGTCTGTGGAGCGAACAGGGAAGTCTGTCCGCGGAGTGGACATAGATATCACACATTTTTTTGCCTTATGTTTTGCCCATTTAAAAAAAAAACTACTGGACGGATTTACACCAAATTAACAAAGCACGCTTTTGGGACTAGGCCGCCGCTCCTGCCCCAAATTTGGTGGAAATCCGTCCAGAACATGTGTGGGGCCCCCGCACCGCAGGGGATGCAGGGGCCACCGCTCACCATTGACTTGATCTAGGAACCCATTTCCTGAATAAATGCATTTGTGACTTCTAATCTTGTTTCAATATGTGAACAGGTACACAATATACCATAGGCATATTGCGCCATTTCAGATCTGGGTGATTTCTTTTGTTCATATGTCTCTATGACACATACTTGCATTAATGAGTTACTTGTGATGACAAGGGAACTGTAATACAGGACCATGTTGTTGTTGTGCTTATTAACAAAAACAATGTTCACGTAGTCCAAAACTTGCCAGAAGCAATTCAGAGCTACAAGTGCGGATGGCCATTAGCTATTAATAGTGTGTCAAGAAAGATAACAATTGTTATTCGTGAAGGTGTACCTGTGAACACTGGCATTTATATAAATATGCATTGCAGCCAGTGTTTAATTTGTAAAAAAACAAGATGTGTCAGGTGTCAACTATTTAGTAGCATTCCTGTGCCACCCCCAAACTCAATTGCTACCACCATGGCTGCTCCCCACAACGTCAGTATATGTGGTGTAAAAGCAGAAACTCCAAACGGCTCATTGGGGGTGATAAATGCACTCTCGGGCAGACGTGTTATTTACAGATACCAATCAACTAATATCAAGTGACACAATCTACTAGGTGTGTCTTGAAATAAGAGAAACTTTAAAGCACTTTTTCAAACACATCTTATTTCCCATTTTGCTTTCATTCTATAAGTGGCAAATAGAACGTATTGACCTTCCGTCCAAAACATGCTTTGCTCCTATGGTAAATTGATTGACAAATAAATGCAGGAAAAGTCATTACTGAACTGATGCACTTGTCTAATAAACACTTCAGTGAGATGTTCTAATATCGTCCGGCACTCATGACAAACACATCTCTTTGCCAGTGGCTCTTTCCCTGGCCATTGCTCTGTTGTGGTGCTGATGGCTGGTGACTATCCGTTTGTTGTCAACACACCCTGCTGTGGCAGTGCTACTGGTTATTACAGCAGTGGAGCTGCACCAATATCATGCAGGCCGACTGGAACAGTGTGTGGTAAGAGCCAGCACCAGCACCCAGTATTGTCATGAACCAACTCATTGGTATAGAAAAAATGGATAACTAACAGTTCCCACTCTACCTGAGTCATCAGGCTTCTGAAAAACAACAAGCCTGCCCAGCATGCAGAGACCCTACACAATGCACACTGTTGTTGTATGTTTGTGAAACTATGACTGTCTGATGAAAGTTAAAATAATAAATTTGCCAGAAACATCAGAATCAACCAGAGTCTGAAACAATAACTGCTGGGGTTCAGAAATAAGTGCTGGGGCTGAACCCCAGCAAACACCCACACAAAGTAAGCATGGATTCCAGCAAGACCTCACTGTAACCTTACAGTGTCCTCATACCTTACTCAGTGACAACACGTTCATTTGACAAATAATTTGCATCTAGAAATAATTGCTGCAGGTGAACGTGTAAACATCCTCAGTGACGTGCGTCCGGTAGGCCAATAGTCGTATTGCTACATCTGTACACAATCAGCTAGCACATTTTCAAAGAGTTTATTACCCATGGAATTATCCCTAGAGATAGCTGTATCCCCATTTGTGGAACCTTCTGTTATAAAGCAAACCCCTAAAGGCTACATGGGGCACCAAACAGAATGGCATGTTGCTGTTGCCCCTCCCACTTTCAAAGATTGTCCTCATTTCCTGACTGTTTCCTGGGCCTTTTCAGCTTCAAGCCGCAGTCCAAACCATTATACATGAGCCGGAGTAATTTACAATATGTCAGTTTTACCACCCCCTACCATAGCATGCCATTTTTCACTGTCCAAGGTCAATGAAGTTGACTCCTGGAATGCAGAAGGAACTTACATTCTATTGGAAAATCAGAGTGTTAATCATTCATTCATTTGTGCAGATATGACAGGTTGCCAGACAATATGTATATTTTTATGGAGCTTTTTATATGCGCGATACTCTCTAAAAACGTAAACTAAAAAAAACACTTTCAAATACTAGGGACTTGCCAAACGTGTCATAATTGTTTAATTTAGTTATGTATTTAAGCATTTACTTTAAAAAAGAGGAAGCCCGGTATGCAGTCACAGATACCAATTTCCAGATCGCTGATTGACTAACAGCAGCATCGAGAGTGGTCAAGAGGTAACAAGAGATGGGAGGGAGGGAAAGGCAACGTTTAGGGGAGAGAAACAGGATAGAGGGAAGAGTGAGTAACTTTTCCATGAGTAAGTGTTTTTTAAAGGGTTGATCTTTTAGCGATCTGTGCAAGGATAGCAGATCGGGTAGCAGATAAGGGGCGGACCGAATATCGCCAGGGAGATTGCATCAGACCAAAGGAACAAAGCAGGGGAATGCTTTCTTTGCCATTTCCAATTTCACAACAGTGTCACTGCATGCATGCATTGAAAGGCATGGGAACCCGGGCAGTTCGGGGGGTTTGGTGTATTCAGGAGTAGACTGGGAACCAAAAGAGGCTCTGGAAATAATGTTCAAACTGGCCCCATATCACACATTATGGGCAAGCCCAACCCTTTTCCTACATAAAAATATGGTAATACCACACAAAAGAGGCCCAGGGTGCAGAGGCCTACCGAGAAATCTCCAGAGTACCCTATAGGCCAGTCCACCCTGGGTGCCTTTCACTACACACATGTTTTAAATCCGAGATCTGTCTCCAGAGAGTAGTCAGAATGGGAGGAAAGAGCTGGAGTGTGCAATCAGTCTACCTGTCTGGCTCTTTAGTCAGTGAATTCACAGCAATCAGTTGGGGAATAACCCATGTCATTTCACAAAGAAACTATTCTATTAGTGATTTGCGCTACATCAATTGTAATTTCCTTGTCATTGGTTGTTGGTAAAATAGCTTACAGAGATAATGGACCTTCTGCATAAATATGCCCAAAAATCAGTAGATCACATGTTCAAATGAGGGAATCAAGGAATCCCCCTTCTGAAGTTGATGAAATATATACCACTGACTTGGGAAATACCTTGTATGATTGCACCAAGAAGAAACGCCATTGTGCTGTGAGCTACATCAATATAACCTTCCTATTGGTCTTTGCACTTTCAATATAGATAACAAATAAAGCACATAAAAAAAACATCCCCGTCTCTAACTGTTCTTGAGTCATGATCGCAAACAGCTCCTTGGGTTCCTAAAGTTATGATCCTAATTAGGGTCATAACTCAACAAATAATCAATGTAGAGACTTGTGATTTTCTCTTTTGTGCCTTAAAGTTTCAAATGAAAAATGTAAATAGTAGCAGGAAGGCTATATTAATATAGTTCACACCACAAATGGAATTGTGTTTCAGTGTTCAAAACCCTTCCCTTGACATGTACATGCATCTCTTACTCAGCCCCTAAGTACTTAACCAACAAATTCACAAAAAGCCAATCCAATAGACCTACGCGTTCAGCCTACGCGCATTTACCCATTCCTAAATATAAACTACAGAAAGCAGGGGGAAGCAGCTTCTCAGTGGTAGCTGCCAAACACTGGAGCGCACTACCAGCCTCATTGAGATCTGAATCCTCCTTCTGGTCCTTCCTCAGAAGTCTGAAAACCTGGCTCTTCACACAAGATTGGTAAAATAAATCCTCTCTCATTCCACACTATATATCCATGTTTCCCATCACTGTTTAACTATATGCTTCACTCTGAACTGAACTGTTAAGTTACACCTTCTTACACATGTATGCATTAATATGTGATTTACTGCCAAACTGAACTGTAACTGTTAAGTGACACACTATCCCACTCTATGTATTCTTAAACACGAGCGCCCAGATGCCTCAGAGTTAGGCGCGCTTTACACAAATGTCAATATGAAAAAATAAATAAGTGCAGAATTATGAGTCATTTCACAACTTGGTGGTACTCAATACAACTGTTTGCATAATCACTTCTTTTTAGGTTTTGGATACTAGGGGTTTCACTGACAGCTAATGCTGTCAAAATGGAATGCTATAATCATGACGAAGGGAGGACTGAATCTGTGTGTGCATACAGACAGATCACGCCATTGTTTTAGCCATGTCTCCAACATCTCAATCACGCTCATGGAGTACAGGCATTTGTGGGCCAAATCAGAACAGTATATGAGCAACAATCACTAGTGCAAGGTTCTGAGGAAGGTTTTGTAAATGCGATTCAGCATCTCTTACCTGACTGACTTGTGACATTAACTTCTTCATGTACACTGCTACGAGCTTTCTCTACTGAATGAGGCAACAGCACCGAGGAGTAATACATTTACATTGGGAATGCTTCACTATAGATGCTTAATTTCATTTCACTTTTGAGTGCCATTTTAAATATTTAGCCCCCTATTCTGGTCAATCTGTAGGGCAAACAAAACTGACATGTGGAAATAGAAAGCGGGTAGCAGGCGCTCTGATGAATCCTTCTTTGCAATGATTGCCTAAAGAACCAGCTGGTTGTAAAATGTTGTTCACACAACGGTGCAAGACGCTGTTTATTAATCAATAAAATAAGTAACTTACAAATGGACCAGTCCTGAACTCATAACATATTACTGTCAGGTTTTGATCAGTTACATTGTACTGCAGTGTACCAAATCAATAAAATGTTAACTCTCACTTATGTGTGTGAATTGTGTTTTCTGCATCAGTTTGTTGATCATATTAATTTGAGTAACATTTTCATTGAACAATGAGTGTGCACAGAGAAAAGAAACACAAATTTCACAAAGTGCACTCCCAGTGTAATGATCGGTAAAGGAGTCTAAACTTAATGTCAGGATTTACAGTAAGATGGAACTTAAGGTGCGGTGCAGAAAAGATTGATCCGGGCATATGGACCAAAAATGCCAAAGCAGTAGATAAAGTTCCCAATGGTTAGGGTTAGGGTACTCGTACTCCTGTCCCCTGGACGCTATCACTAGCTTATCTACAAGCCAAACAATCAAGGATACTTAAGTATCGACTTTGTATCAAATTAATATATATTTCACTAGTAGATGATGACCCAACACGTTTGTAGATAAATTCTCTTCATCTGCGGTCTTCAAACAATGATTGAGCTAAGAGGTAATCAATACAGGTAATTCATGTCTTCCAAAGAGAATATATGTACAAACACAGTAATCGTTAGAAATACCATATTAATCGTCACATACCAGGACATTCTCCTTAATTGGTACATTTTCATACACATTGATCGTTGGAAATACTATATTAATCGTCCCATACCAGGACTTGATTCTTAATTGGTAAATAATCAGATGTCACAAAACGACTCTTATAGGAAACACGAAAGGCATGCATCCATACACCATAATACACCCAGTGGGCTAATGAAGGTCAACGGTAAATGATGAAATTAAAAAGGGTGCACACTAATATCACCCAAATCAATGTCATCTATTAGCCCAAGGATATGAGTACCCAATCAGTCCCTCCGTCCACCATATTATAAACATACGACTCACAACCTATGTGGAAGTACTTGAGATACCCCACAACTGGCATAACATCCTCTGGTGTCTCAGGGTTTTTTTGTGAAATTAGTATCCCCTGCTAGAATTTCCACTGCATCATTTGCAGAAGGTTTTTACTGGATCAAGTTGATGACTTGCGCATTTGTTTACATTAACAGATATGCTATGAAGACACTGTACATGTTGATTTGTCTTCTCAGGGCAGTACACCACCCTCCCCATCACTGTCTGTACATTAATAAACAGCACCCTACAAGGTCCACTCTCTGCCTCTGTTTCTTTCCCTCACTCCCCCTATTCCATGGTGGCAGCCTTGGTGACTGCTACAAGTGAGATGTGACTGCCTATGTATACCGACATCTAAAACTATAATGCCAAGATCATGAAACACACATATGCAATTTGGTTATTAGGTAAATGGTTGGCAAGGAGGTTTCTTCCTTCCTCTGGCTAACTGGGGTAAAGGTATATTGCTTTATGAAAAATAGATTAAAATCATTTTCTTTCAAAAGAATTGCTTCTACATGGTTGTAGTTTAGATATTGCCTTGCACAAAAAGAATAGCTTACTTCCGTATACAAGGGCAGTAGTTAGGCTCACAATTTAGGCAAGGATTTCTTCCATGACTACACATGCATTTTTCATATGCTTGGAAGTTTTATAGGGTGTTGTTGGGACATTTGCTATATAATGCCATTATTGAGGCATTTAAGGATCCCCACCCCATCCCACTCTGCACTTTTCCTTCTGCACTTACCCTTGCACTTGCCACCAGCTGGCCCTACTTCTCATATTGTTTTATTTATTCTATTATCCCATGTACTGCACTTTCCCACTCCCCTCCACTCCGCACTTTTCCTCTTCCTCCTTCCCCTGCACTTGCGTGATCTGAATGACACTGGCCTAATAGGATCTCTGTCTCTGTCTTCCCTCTGTTTCCCCTCCCTTCCTGTGTCGCGCCTTGAAACACTTGTGTATAAGCGCATTATAAATGCCATATCATATCATATATCATATCATACCATATCATATCATATCATATCATATGACAGCCAAAACTAATTTGCTTCTCAATGCTTGCTTACATACAATCTGTCGTTCTTTCCTGTTTTGTAGCAGTGTAAATCCGGTTTACAACTACTCAACGTAATGTAAGTTATAAAAGAATGTCTGTTTAGAAGACGTGAAAAGACATGTGAAAAGCTGAAGAAGAGTCTGCAAAGCAAGGGCGACAGAAACCAACAATGCAGTAATCTCTATTGCTTGAGTGGCATTTTATATGGGAACTAATCATAAGGTCTAATATAAACAATTAAAAACACACCTGTCGTATCTCTTTTGATCATCAAAGAAAATGCAAATACACGGTAAGCCATTTGCTTGTCACCTCAATGTATTCATGAAGTGTCCTCAATACTTGCGGCCCGATTTATAGAAAATGTGCATAGGCCCTGCAAAGTCATCTGCGCGTAACACCACTTTGCTTGTAACTGCATGCAAAAGCATGTGATGCATGATCAGCGTATTGATGGAATTTGAACCGCAAAGTAACCCTAGGCAGATCTAGCCACACATACCAACCATTGCGCAGTCCTCATCCGTGAAGTCATGCACCCCGGCAATGCTATGTGCCGTCTCCCTGCAACCAAGGCATCACCCCAGTGACACTGCATAGGGTCCCCTGCAACCCATAACTGCAGCCCGACAATATGCATTGCATGACTCGTAACTCAAGTAACCCTGGTAAATCTGTGTGTGAACCCGAGTAAACTATGGCTGCACCTCGCTAATCTGCATACACGCACCCCTAACTACAATTGGATACCCCAACTGATGCCCGCACCCCTATAGGCGTGATTGCAGCTTACCTTTGCGCGTTGATTCTTGTGCCATTCAGACCTTGTGCATCCCTTCATGTGGTGGTGAGATTGCAAGCTTTGCACAGTCAGATCCATGAATACGCTTGGTTTTGTGCAGTGCTGGGTGTGCAATTTCCTTGTGCAGGCCGTCCCTTGACACACCCACAAAGTGCCTTGTTCTTCCTCATTCTGCATGAGAAATGAAGAATATGCATGCTCCTCACCCTGTTTACTTCATTGCATAGTCCCCTCCCACACTTTGCCCCCGAAAGGTACACAAAGTGAGTTCCATGAATAGATGAACAGACTTTTGTGCGCTGATTAGTGTGCAAAGTCACTTAAAGCAGGGTGCAGAAAATTCCATAAATCAGGCCCTTAATGTTTATTGTGCATCATAAGCCATTGTTGCATACTCTCCCACACTTTAAAATCTCTGCCAACAATTACTGTAGACATGTCTAAATGGATCATGAAGCTGAGCTTGGCCACATTGGGCCTGATTTGCAAAGCGTTTTTCAATGCGATTGTGCCATTGTAAAAGGCTTTTGTAAATCAGGTGCAGAGTCTTTAAACTGAATTTAGCTACGAGATGCATGAGATTTGCAGGGTAATTCATGGAATAAATGTGCACCAGAAAGGGGAGCGCAAGCGTGAAAATTGCATCGCACGCGTGCAAAAGCCACGCATGCAGCCGTTCATCGATTCATGGAATGTGCTGCGCTTGTAAAACCTGGGATGTGCGCTAAATCCTTGGGTGGCGCACACGGGCGCACATGTCACTAAACGGCATGCACGATGCGCACAGGGAAAGCGCACATCGTGCAGCGCACACAAGCAAAGTGGGTGGAACACGGGGCATAACACGCGGAATTGGGAACAACACGTGAAAATGTGGGCGTTACGGGGAAGTACGGGAGGTAAATGCTTGTAACGCCCACATGCACGCTAACAACACATATTCATGGAATCGAACAGGGGAAACCCGTGCACCAAAAAAGACGGGCTAATCCAGAAACAAGTACGCCAGCAGGAAGCAGGTGTGAGCGGCCCCGCGCAGCATAAAAGTGCGCGCAAGCAACAAACAAGCTCATACGCTACGATGAATATACCGTTCCTCGCAGCAGTGGTCGTGGGACACCGCAGGAGGAGGAGGATAGCCAGGTCCTGCCTTTCTTTACCCAGGACCAGCCTTTTTGGGATGCCTGATGACCAGGTGTATGGGAGGTACAGGTTTCCACCACTAATAATCCTACAACTGGTCAGGGAGTGGGAGGATAACCTCACATCACCCACCCTGTGCTCCCAAGCACCAAGCCCCTTGGAAAAGGTGCTCAATGTACTGCACTTCTTGGCTACTGGGTAATTTCAGCAGACAAGTGCCATAGTTGGTGGTGTCTCACAGGTCACACAGTCACGCTGCCTACACCAGGTGTTGGCCATCATGACTGCATGCCCCTCAGTTTGCAGGCACATATACATGCCCAGAACACCTAAAGAAATGCAGGCTGTCATCCAGGACTTTTACAGGGTGGCACACTTCTCCAAAGTGCTAGGTGCCATTGATTGCACCCATGTGGCTCTACGTCCTCCCAGGGCCACTGAGCACATCTATCGAAACCGCAAGCACTGGCATTCCATCAATGGGAAGGTTGTATGTGATGCCAAGGGAATCATCACCTCAGTATAGGCCAACTATCCGGGGCTCAACCGTGATAGTTTCACATTCAGAATGTCATTCCTAAACAGGGACCTGGAAGCTGGGCGGCATGGCGACACATGGCTAATTGGTGAGTATAAATGCCTCTGCACATGCATGCATGTCAGATACTGAGAAATGTGAAAAACCCACTAATGACAACCATTATCACCTCCCCAGGGGACAGTGCCTACCCTCTGAGCACCCACATGATGACGCCAATTCGGAACCCCACCACACCACCCGAGGTAAGATACAACACAGCCCATATTGTAACCCGGGGCATAGTGGAGCACAAATTCGGAGTGCTCAGTCATGCTTTCGCTTCCTTGACCACTCTGGTGGGCAGCTGCTATATGCCCCCCCAGTAGTGTGCAGGATCATAGTGGCAGCATGTGTCCTGCACAACGTTGCAACCCGGCGGGGCGTGCCGGTGGACATGGTGTGCCCCCACATCCCCAACCACATGCACGGCCGCTGCGCATGGGAGGTGAAAGGGCATGTGGTGAGGCAGCCCGTACCCAGCTCGTGGCAAATTACTTCACCTAAAATCCCACTCCCGCGGACTGCACACAGGCCTGGCACATACCAGCTGACAATCAATGATGATGACAAAAGGGACAGTCAAGTGTCACAACCATACCACCCTGAGATTGTTCATCTGGAAGTGCTACATTGTGTGCACCCCTAGCTACTTAAAGACACCCAATGCTGTGTCAGTAAAAGGCACACATTCATGCAGCATGAGGGACTACCCCCTTGAAAAATACTACGTCCAAATAGTGGCATATCACCCACCTCCTCCCCATCTCAGCTACCCAACACACCATGGCATGGCATGCAATGTGAAAGCAACCAAATGAATGCACAACACATGGCTCAAGTGTCACAAAGTGCACTGTCCCAAATGGAAACAGGCTAGAGACAATTTCCTCTCAGTAATGAAAAAAACAACACACGTGAAGAAATACTTATTAGCAAGACAAAACATCAGTACAGGATCCAACAGTGGCAACATATGACAGTAAAAAATTAAAGTAGTGCAAGTGTCACAACCTGACTAAGGCAGCACATTGACCCCTTCCAACTGCAGAGTGTTGCTGGTAGGCAAATGTGGCAGTGTTCTGCACACAACATGAACTGCATCTGCAAAGGAGACGGGCTCGTTAAGACATGAAGAAGCTACATGTATATGAGGAAAAAAAGTCCTGGCTGGAAAACCATATATAAATCCACCATGCAGTGGAGAAATGAACAACAATCCCCACTAGGGATGTATACCCAGTTTGGACTACAGACTGCCCACACAATTTATGGGAGCCCAATGTCTCTGTGTAAGTTACTGTCACTAGGTCACACCCTTTGCGAGCCCATGGAAAGGGGAAGCAGGAGGGGTGTCAGGAACCCACGTTTCTAACCCAAAGACAGGACAAGCCTGCATGTGCCCAGCTGGAATATACAGTGGATGATACGGGAGCCACACAAAGCAACACACTGTAACACTATTTCACAATCTGAAAGAAAATGGTTATGAACAAAAATGTAAATGCAAATGAAATATAGAAAAAGCAAAAGTACATGTAAAGTAAAACAAACAAATTAAAATAACAAAGTAAAAATCAGAAGCATAACCAAAGAAAAATAAATGTATGAAAATGAAAATAAGAGTAGTGCAAGTGTGACAACCTGACTAAGGTAGCACATCGACCCCTTCCAACTGCAGAGTGTTGCTGGTAGGCAAATGTGGCAGTGTAGTGCATACAACATGAACTGCATCTGCAAAGGAGACTGCCTCGTTAAGACATGAAGAAGCTACATGTATATAAGGAAAACGTCCTGGATGTAAAACCATATATAAATCCACCATGCAGTGGAGAAATGAACAACAATCCCCACTATGGATGTATGTACAGTTTGGACTACAGACTGTCCACACAATTTATGGGAGCCGAATGTCTCTGTGTAAATTACTGTCACTAGGTCACACCCTTTGCGAGCCCATGGACAGGGCAAGCAGGAGGGGTGTGTGTGTCAGGAACCCACGTTTCTAACCCAAAGACAGGACAAGCCTGCATGTGCCCAGCTGGAATATACAGTGGATGCCTATGGGAGCCACACAAAGCAACACACTGTAACATTATTTCACATTCTGAAAGAAAATGGTTATGAACAAAAATGTAAATGCAAATGAAATATAAAAAAAGCAAAAGTAAATGTAAAGTAAAACAAACAAATTAAAATAACGAAGTAAAAATCAGAAGCATAACCAAATAAAAATAAATGTATGAAAATGAAAATAAGAAATCAAGATTGAAAATAAAATGAAAATAAAAAATAGAAATAAGAAGAAGAAGAAATAAAGATAACAAATGAATTGAATACTATTTTCATTTAGCAAATCCGAGTGAAATGTGAAAAAAACGAAAAAATAAAATAATTAAATAAATGAAAAATGGCCATGTGTGGACCAGGGGTGGAGGGGAGGCCACCCAGGAGGGACGAGGTACAGAGTGCACCCGAAACACCCACATGCATGGATGTTGAGGAAAAGAAAAAGCCTCCATGGGCTCATGGCCTGCACGGCTACCCTACAGTGGGAGAACTACCGTTGCTGTCATCACCCTCTGGTGCTACATCAGAAGGTGGGCGTGATATGGGAGGCAGACCACGCAAAGCCCTGGCATGCTCCTCCATTGCAGCAAGCATGCAGGTCTGAAAAGTTTGGTTCTGCAAGATGATGGTACGGAGATCCCCATGCAGCACCTCACGGGTAGCACGCATTTCTGCCTGCATGGCCTTGCGTGATGCCTGGATCTCCTGATGGGTTGCCTGGAGCTCAGCTGAGAGTGTGCATATCAGCTGCTCCAGCTGCTGTTCTGACCTTGTACTCCGGGACACCTGAAGTTCACACAGAGTATCTCTCAGAGTATCTCTGAGGGACCCTTGTTCTAACCTCAGGGCATCCCTGTGGGCTGTGACTCTGCAGATATGGCTGTGCGCAGAGTCTCCAGTCCAGCCCGTCGGTCCCTGTTGGACGCCAACATGTCCTCCCTGTGTTGTGAGTGGCAAATGGACTCTGTTGCCTGCTGCTGGAGCTCCACCTGCCTTTCAGGGGGGAGTATGGAAGTGGCCGCCCTATCCACGGCCTGAGCCATCATCTCACATGATGCCCCCTGTTGTGCTACTATGGTGTACATGGAGTTCTCCCACACAGCATTGCCTGGTGGTGCACGGCCACCGCATTGGCAGGCACCACATCTGTTTGGGGCAAGGTGATGTGCACCTTGTTGTGCTGGCACTGCCTGAGGCTGCAGGACTGTATTCCTCTGATCTGCTGGCCCAGGAACAGGAGCAAATATTGTGGAATGTGACCCTGCATCCGTAACCGCCACAGGCGGACTTTCCAACACTGAATGCCCCATAGAAGGGTCTACCCCCAGTGCAGGTGGGTTGGACAGAGCAGCATCTCTGCCAGAAACACTCACCTGCGACGGGACATATGTCTCAATGTCCGATTCAGCACCTGATTCATAGAGGTCTGCGGAGGTGTACCCAGAGACACCCGTGGACAGTATGGTCTGTAGGAGTAATGGTTTTCACCCACCACCATCCCACGTCCTCCACTTGTGACCGGTTGTGGTTGTGAGTACTCGTGTCTCTGCGCATCTCCTCCTCCTCAACAGCATCAAGTGCCTCATCACCTGCAAAAACATAAAAGTAATTAAATCAGGCATGAGCACCATAGCCCACACACATAGGCATGACGAGGCAGACATACAGTACATAAATGACGCATGTCACACATGACAATAACTTGGCATGCATGCACTGGCAATGAGCTGGAAGGGGAGGCAAAAAGCAGACACTGAGTACTCCAAGATGGAAAAGCAACACATGTGCTGCATGCTGGATAGCACTGGCATCACACATCAGCCTGTGAGTGGCATGGACAATCCACATACATGGCACATGCCAGCACACAGATGGCACGTAGCATAGTCATGGCACATTTGACAAGGACACCCAGATGGTAGCAAATCAGTACTGTCACCCATCCATGTGAGATGGACATCATGAAATTGAACATGCAAAATAGTGTGACAAAAAACACATGTGCCACACACTGCAACAAAGCCAGTGTTTACTGATGCAGTGATGGCAGGCACATGGATACATCAATGGTTGGTCACTTCGACATGACAGAAGACAATTGTCATGTTGAACATTCAAACAGGACCCCAAAGTGAATGTGTGCAGGCCATGTGTAGGTGCACATTGATCAATCAGCCTGATTGATGAAATCATTCCCATAATAAGGTAACAAATGTGGGCCATTATGGGGTGTAATCTATGTCTGAAGTATGTCACATCTGGGGCAGAACGGCACAAAAATGTGTGGTAAAAATGCTAAGGATTTCATCAATCAGACAGAATTAACAGTAAAACAGTACGCACAATATTGTGGCAAGATGGCAGTTGAAGGGCAAGTGCAGTAATCAGGTGCTAATTGTGTACTGCAGTCAGAAGAGATACTTGAAAACCCAAACATAAGGCAGGGGTATGGTTTGGAGGCACCACATGGGTGACCCATATCAGTCATGACTAAACAGCCTCGACAGCACTCAATCAGAACACATCACCCAAGCAACATACACATGGTTTGCACACACATGCATGCCACTCATCGGACATTGCCTCAAGATCTGGTAGGTCTCCCACGCCTTGGATCTGATCCTCTGTGATGAAGCCTCCAGCGATAGACTCATGTTCTGTGAGTACTTCCTCCTCTGGTGGAGATCTACTGCCAGTCACCAGAGTAGAGGCATGATTGGAAGCCAGCTTGTTCTTTGCTCTGCGTTTGAGGTCATTCCACCGCCGCTTAGAGCAATAATCAGCTGTGTGCCTCACAAATCCAAGGGAACTAATGTGGTCCGCGATGCACTGCCAGTGGGCCCTACGTTGAGCAGTCGTAGACTTGCACCCTGCAGTCACCAGCATTTCGCGGCCGTGGGCCGACACGTAGCCCACAAGTGCGTCTAGTTCTGCATCATTGAAACTACGCTTCCTTGACGTGCCTGAGGGAGGAGCCATGTCTGGGGTCCCAGCCTGTACCGCAAGAGCACCCTTCTTCCTCTTGGAAGGTCGTGCGGACCCTGAGTGGCTTACGCCGCTCTGGTTGGTAGGGGCTGAAGCACAGGTGGACTGGGCACTGGAAGTAGCCAAAGGCACAATGACCAATGGTCTCACTGCAGGCATTGGCTGCTGGGTGATGTTGGCAGGACCAACCTCGGTGTGATGGACTTGGACCAACACTGTCCTGGCTGGGAGACTCGGAGCTGGGATGGATTGAGCTGCAGCTGCCCCTGCAGCCTCCTCACCCTGGCTACTTGGGGCAGCAGATGACATTGCTGCCCCAGATCCACGGGCCTGGTGACAACAACTTTCAGCGCCACACTTGGCTTTGACTTGGTGACACGGAAGTCAGCCTGGGAGTCATCCTGTGCCGGTTCGGTTGACAATATGGGCAGGGTTAACAAGGCCTGAGCTGGGATGATGTCAGC
This sequence comes from Ambystoma mexicanum, assembly GCF_040938575.1. Classification (NCBI taxonomy): domain Eukaryota; kingdom Metazoa; phylum Chordata; class Amphibia; order Caudata; family Ambystomatidae; genus Ambystoma; species Ambystoma mexicanum. The sequence goes on from NC_090939.1 coordinate 759,329,823, forward strand.
TGCATCTCCCTGACCCATTGGGGGGGCATAGGTGTCCCTGATTGGTCCTCCACACACTGGCCTCTTGGGGCACCCTGCACATCCTGGCCACGTCCCCTACCGCGCCCATTTCTTGGAGGTCGGCCACCTTTGCCTCCCTTACCGCTTGGTCGCCTCCCAACCATGGCATTGATGTTCTTGTGCGAATGGGAGGTGCAGTAAACAATTGTCCTGGGCAATTGGGGTGAAAGGGGTAGGGTACTAGATGGAATAAGTACCCTTGTGCTCTAGCAAGGCTGTCTCTGACCCCTGGGGGAAGATGACGGGTCACGCAAAGCTCTGACAACCCGAAAAACAGCATTTAACATGCACGTGACCCCTGGTACCCCATGTGTGGGGAATAGAGAACCTGCACTACGCTGTGGCACCCAGAAACACAAAAATAAGTGTGCGCGTGGTACACACAGGTTACAATGACCTCTGAATGGGTACGCAACACACGAGGGCAACCACAGTTGAAAAATACGTGCGCGACTCACCGTCTGCCTGGAAAAAGAATGTGAAAAAGACGCGCATGTGCGCGTTGGCAACACTCCCACCAAAAGAAGAAATGAACACCGTCTGAGTATACAAGGAGTACGAACTGGAACCATTGTGAAGTAATCACATGTGAACTGACAAGAAGTACAAGAATCACCCGCTCGCTCTCCACAAAAAGCACGTACAAGAAAATGGTGTCCTACGCGTACCTTTTAACCCAGCCACACGTGGAATGTCACTTACGCATGTACGCGATAAGGGCCTTTCCTCCAATTACACGCAGTGACACCCGGATGTACAGTTTTTGTGCCGTGTACAATCAACATGCACCCGTGTTGAGGGAAGCGCCCTTGCGTGTTACATCAAAGACGCGCTTATGCGCTAAAGGCCTTTCCTCGAAATACACGCTGACATGCAGTTTTTTCACGTGCCAAATCACTCCGTATCAAGCTGGCCACACAAAAACACATGGAAGACCACGCTCCTGCCCAGAAGGCCATTTTTCTGCCCCCCAGAGCCCTGAGCACGCACCCACCTGCTATCTGCTGCCCTGCTATTTGGTGCCTGCACGTCAGCCATCTGCAGGGGTCCAGTTGCTGTGACCACCCCTGCTGGAACAGAAGACTCCCGACTGGTATTCCATCGCTCTACAGCCCAGCCCCAGGACCAAGTTGCCCACCCACACCTGCCTCGGGGGTTGCCATGTCGGGGGAAACACCATCGGAGACCACTGCAACCCCGAGTCAGAGAGGCAGCGGGCTACCAGCTTCAGTGCCGCAGAAGTTGGTATCCTGGTGGAGCAAGTCCTGGGGCATTATGATGCCCTCTTTGGAAGTTCACGCACCGACAATGAAGGACGGAAGATGATCTGAATGGACATCGTGGATGCCATCAACGAGGAAGGGGTGGCAGCCCGCGACATGCAACACGTCCGGAAGCGCTGGGAGGACTTCAGGTCCAGGACCCTCAGCATGGCCCGGCGCCTCTTGAAGGGAAAGCATGCAAAGGGGTGCCGGGTCCGCCTTAGCAACATCCAGATGAGGGTCCTGGAACGCATAAATCCAGTGCTCCACCGCCAGATCCTTCAGAGGCAGACCCGTCCGGAGTCGAGCGGTAAGTGACCATGCCTACTGATTGGACGCTGTGCATGTTGAGGTGTGGCATGAGTGTGCAGGTTGGACATATGTCTTGGAAGGCCCATGTATGGATGTGTATGTACAGGGACATGAGCCTGCCGCATGTGAGTCCAGTCATGTGTGAGGCACATCAATGGTGTATGTGTTCAAGTGCATGGTGCCCAAATGCATGTGTCGGTACACACATGTTTTGAATTATGTGGATGTACTGTGGCATGGTTGTGACACATGGATGCTGCTTCCACCTTCATGTATGTGCACAATGTACATGTGCATGTGTGTGTATTTGACATGTGTGCCACTGTGATACACCATGGATGCATGTGACACCGACATGTAGGAGGCTGATTGGCAGATGTGACATGGATGCCAATGATTTAACTGCGACAGGTGGTGGAGATGTGCAGATACATGTATGTCTGGTGGCGTGTGTGCATGTGTTTGGCACTCCCCGTGTTGCATGTGACGTCAGGCTAACCTTCGGATGCTCATGCTGTTGTATGTGTATGGATGGTGCTGGCAGCTGCAACATTCCTGTTAATTTGCGCATGTGTGTGGGTTGAAATGATATGTGTGTTGGGGAGTGTGATGCCATGTGTGAAGTTTGAGACTGCCACTCATCTACAACTGTCATGTGTGTATCAGACCATTGTACAGTGCCCTGATGGCTGTGTTCTGTCTCTCCCTGTCTGCAGCGTCAACTGATGAAGAGGGCGGAGATGGTGCTGTGGAGCACAGCGGCAGAGATCCCACTGTCAGCCGGAAACACAAGCCCCAGCTCCCCTCCCATGCTGTCATCACGTCGGGGAGTGAGGAGTCTGGTGCTGCATCCGTGGCCGCAGCTGCCGAGGGTAGGTCCAAGAGGCGGAGGTCAGAGGTGGACTCCTCGGCAGCAGAAGGGCCAGCTGAGACTGCACAGGGTCCGATGGAGGAAGATGGCACGGAGTCATCTGGGTTGGTGGTGGGTTTGATTGAGGAGGAGGCCGTGGAAGGGCCACACACAGGGTCTGGAGGGGGGGATTCCACTGGTGCTAGTGGTGCAGTCCAGGGGCAGGGACAGGAGGCAGCACAGGCCGCCGCTGAGGTGCCTGTGTGTAATTCTGTCCCCGATCCTGTGACTGCATCATCCCGCACCAGCAGGGATGCCTTCGTCCAGACCCATTCGCAGGGAGGGGATGCGCGAACAACAACTGGCCTTCCTCTCCCTGCGGACGTGGCAATCCGGGACCGTGTTGAGCCTGTCCTGGCTGGGGTGGCGTTGCATCAACGGGGCATCCGGGATGACGTGCAGGGTTTTCGTGAGGACGTTATTTGGGATGCCTCATTGACCGCGTTGACCTACTAGGACGGTTCACCAGTGCTGGGTTCCTCTGTCTGCTGGACCTTGTACCAACCCCCTCCTCAACCTAACCCCCTATGCGCCAGTCGTCCTCTGTGCCATCTTCCGGCCCAAGTATCACCTGGATACCCTGTGGAGCTGCCTCTGACCCAGCGGCCAGGCTGGTGGAGGACACATCCCTGCCACAGTCGGGAGTCGGAGTCCAGCAAGGGTGGCCAACCCAACAACTGCACCCCCGCAGGAGGAGGACGTGCAGGCATCAACAGGCAGGGCACATGCACGGCAGCAGCAGGCAAAAGGTGGGAGAGATGATGGCTCGGTGCCATCAACACCAGAGGGGCAGGCATCGGCCGGAAGGCAGGAGGACCATGGATTGGGAGTGTCTTCCATGTGGCAGCGGTTAGGCCAGCAAATAGATGCAGAGCGGCGGTGGGCGGAAGAGGCACGGCTCACTATGGTCAGGGCGTAGAACTCCATGCGCAGTTCGCTGAGGCGGGCTGAGTGCCTCGAGGAAATTCGCAGGGAGTTGGAGGTGGACATGGCATTATCCCTGCGAGACCTCAGGGCCAGGGAACAGGCCCACCTCCAGGATGTTGAACAGGAGTTTGATGATGCTCTGGCCCAGGAAATCAACAAGTGAGCCGTAGGACTTGCCCGCCGCCATTGTATATAGTTAATTAGTGTTAGGTTTCCTTTATATTTTAATTTCATTTGGGGCACATGAACTATGCCCCACCTTTTTGTATATAGTTGTTTATTAGGTAGGGTTTTTTGTAGGTTTCATTTGGATTGTTGGGCTCATGGCCCCTGGATTTGGAAATTGTATATAGTTAAAGACTGGATTGGACTTCATTTTTTTCATTGTTTACCATGGAGCAATGGATTTATTTTTAATTTGGATTTTGTTTGATGGACGAACCCTTTGGAGACATTTTCATTTGGATTTATTTTGGTGCAGCATTCATATATTTTATTTCATTTATTTTGGACATGCAACCTTTTGTTTATTATTTCTATTATTGTGTGATTTTCTTTCATTCCCTTGGTTTTATTTTTAATACATTTTGGTTTCATACTTCATTTGTGTGGTATTCTCCCATTGATTTCATGCATGTCACGATGTGTGTTTTCTCATTCACTTGCACCCATTGTGTGTGTGTGACGGACATGTATTGATGGCATACTTGCCATTTGGGATGTATCATGTAATGGGGATTTCAATGTGGGGTGGATGGAATACTTGGTTGGGTGTTTGGACTGGGGTGGCGTGGGGTGGGATTTGGGTGGCCATAAAGGCCATGTGTGTGGATCGTGATGACGTGTTGTGGGGACATGAGTCGGGGCCTGCTGCCACGTGCCCACAATGCTGGGTGGGTGGGGGTGCAGGGGGACATGAGTCAGGGCCTACTGCCAGGTGCCCGTCAATGCTGGATGGGTGGGGGTGCAGGGGGACATGAGTCGGGGCCCGCTGACAGGTGCCCATCAATGCTGGGTGGGTAGGGGTGCAGGGGAACATGAGTCGGGGCCTGCTGCCAGGTGCCCATCAATGCTGGGTGGGTAGGGGTGCAGGGGGACATGAGTCGGGGCCTGCTGCCAGGTGCCATCACTGGGGGTGGGTAGATGGGTGGGGGACATGAGTTGGGGCTCACAAGTGTGCTCACAAGTGCATGGTGCCATGTGGGCTGACTGCAGGGTATGGTGAGGGTTGTAGAGTAGTGCTCTGTGGTGTGGGCTGCCTGCAGGCCATGGGGAAGGGGGAAACCGCACACCCGGGAGGGCACACAATGCCAAATCACATGTAAAACTCCCCACGCACCCCTCAGAATACACGTACCCCTCTTGCCCTAGCAAAATCGCGTGTAGGACTCCCCGCGCACTACTCAGAATACATGTACCCCACTCGCACAGGGCCTATCGCATGTGAAACTGCCTGCGTACCCCGCAAATACACGTACCTCGCTCGCACAGGGCCTATCGCGTGTGAAACTCCCCATGTACCCCACAAATACACGTATCCCATTCGCACAGGGCCTATCGCGTGTGAAACTCTCCGCATACCCCACAAATACACGTATCCCGCTCACACAAGCCCTATCGCGTGTGAAACTCCCGCGCACCCCCCAAATACATGTACCCTGCTCGCACAAACCCTATCATGTGTGAAACTTCCCGTGCACCCCAGAAATACACGTACACCGCTCTTGCCTGGAGTATCGCATGTGAAACTTCCCACAAACCCTCAAGATTCACGTACCCCGCTCACACAAGGCCTATCGCATGTAAAACTTCCTGCACACCCCTCAGAATACACATACCCCGCTCGCACAAGCCCTATCGCGTGTGAAACTTCCCACGCACCCCCAAATACACATACCCCACTCGCACAAGGCCTATCGCGTGTGAAACTACCTGCGTACCCCACAAATACACGTACCCCGCTCACACAAGCCCTATTGCGTGTGAAACTTCCTGCGCACCCCCGAAATACACATAGCCCGCTCTCAACCAAGGCCTATCGCATGTGAAACTCCATGTGCACCCCCGAAATACACGCAGGCACCCCATCCACCCTGGCCAGGCCCAGCAGGCAGCCCACTCACCCTCCCCATGCCCCGCAGACAGCCCATCCACCCTGGGCATGCCCCGCAGGCAGCCCATGCCACAGGGGGGTGCTTTTTTTAAGCAATTTACCTGCCGCGAGCGGGGTACGCGTATTCCGAGTGGTGCGCCAGTGCATTTTCATGCTTTTGGGTGCCGTGAGCGGGGTGCGCGTAGTATTTTCATGCAATTACAGTGTACCAGCCCTGTAAACTGGTGCAGGGTTATCGCGGCCCTTTGCGCTGCATTGGGGATTTCAATGCCTTTTCCTTGCGCAAGGGACGTTCTTTGGGGCGTAACTGGCGCTGCAGGCTGTTCTCTGCATGGCTTGGAAATTCCATGAATATGTGGTGCGCTAGAATGCTGTTTAGCGCACACGGCTGGTGCACGCTGGCGCACGCTCGCTCTCTGCACTGCTCGCGTGCGCTGCCTCTGCACTGAAATCTATGAATTACCCCCAATGTTCTTATATCTGAACAGTTGGTCCAGAGCCCATACATCCAGTTTGGCCAATATTTCCGTCCCTTATAATCCACATAGGGAATGATGCATGAATCTCTCCATCCCTTCATAGTTTAAATGCTTTTGGAAAGAATGCTTACGTCATGTGATTGCTAAAGATGCTATTCAAACTCAGCTATATCATCTCATTTCTGCTACCAAGGTCCTCATTTATAAATCATTTTCCATTGGGGATTTCCCATAGGAAATGGCTTTTGTAAATGGGGCTCTATGTGATTTGATATTCACATGAATTCCCGATCTCCCTGGTTTGGAAGGTGTAGCCTAATAACTGAAAGTAATACACCATAGAAAATACAACAGCCACATTTACTGATGAATACCCAGACAATATATATGTTTGTATAGTTCTACATACGTCATCATCTGATGCTCTATCTTTCTGCTTCCCATTCTACTCAACTCAACCTTCCTATCCTAAACCCACAAGAATACTTTTCAATCACCCAGGTCATTTAGGAGAACAGCGTGTGGTAGATCAGAACTGAAACATAGATATTCCAAACATGTTCGGTGATGGTGGAACAGAAGAAATACACTTTGTGGAAACATGTGCCACTAACATAGCTCAGTGTATCACCAGACGCAACAATTTCAATCGGCGATAATGATTGTGAATGAAATTGTTGTATCTATAGTGGTTTGGATGAAAATATTACAATATTGTGTTGTTTTATTATAATATTAACTTGACTGCTAACTCTATAGTATTGGCAAATTAAATAATATTCATGTACCAAGTTTGTTTTCCAGAACCTCAACCATAACAAGCCATTTCCGGTCCTTCTTTCCTTTTGCTCTAAACAAATAGTTAGCAAAATTTCATTCTGGCAGAAACAAAAAGGTACTTGGGCCTCCTCTCAAAAGACTCAGACAATTGTGAATTCTCCCCTGCACCAATTTGACCAATTCAGTATCTGAAAACACAACAATGCCATTCACACCAATTGTGCACTTTAGGAATAATCCTTGACAATCACCACAACATCCTGACTTCGAGTTCAAGTTCTAAGGCAACAGAGGCTGGCAACAGCAGATATGGGATACCTCAAGTGGCTCAATGTCAACTTTTACTGAGCACATTTGAGTCATCTGGATTGTGAAACATTGGGCCTCATTACAAGTTCTGCTCGCGGGGGCCGCTCTGCACGCCTGGTCAACCAGACCTGCAGAGCGGCACCTGCGAGCAGAACAGGATGGTAGCAACGGTACCATTAGGAACTGTACCGCTGCTACCATCATCCCCATTCCCATTGAGCCCTATGGGGGCTCAAATGGGAATGGGGACGTACCGGCACTGGGTCCCATGAAAGGGAAATTACCAGGCCCTGCAATGTCGGAATGGCCCGGTAATTCCCCTTTCGCGTGACCCGGAGCCGGACCCAAGTTTGGGGGTAGACATGCCCTTATTAAGGGCATGGCTACCTCCAACCTCGTAATGAGGCCCATAGACTGTTTATAATCTGTGGAAATGGCAGTCTCCACGTGAGGACCCCAAACAGCCTCTACCCGTGTTTGTTTCACCAATCAATGTATTGTGTGATTTAGTTTTCCCAAATGTATTTTCCATGGTTTAATTCTGGCAAGTGCTTGGGTGTTGCCCTATGTGTGTATTTTGTCCTGTATTTAACTATTCACTGCACTTGGTTCCAACATTGCCTAATTACTGCATTTTGTACCGTTATGATCCCTTTAGTTGCTTGTTTCTGGTACACTGACATTGCACACTGTGGGGACTCCACTCCATCAAAAAAAAGGTTTCCCCTGCCCTCAGCCTAAGCAAACAGCTTACACCCAGTGACAAAGAGATCACATTCCTCCCAGAGACCTGGCCAACACCCCATGTTGGAAAACCTGTTACCACTTGTCAGCCTCCTTGAACCAGGAACCAGTTCCAGTGTAATCTGTCACCTGCGGCTGAATCTTCACTCCCCTTCCCTGAGACCCTCCTCCACTAACCAGTGACAGCTGGCTTGCCCTTTTATAACTTGTCAGTACCAAGCCTCGCTGAGCCCTTCACAATGAGTGCCTCTTGTGGTGTCCATCTAGTCTCTGCAAACCCACACCCTGTAAATATCCTGCCCTCTGCCAGGTAATCAATCTGGTTGTCTGACCTCTTAAACCCCTTTCTGGGAACCTCCTCCATATCCCAGTCATCTACTGTCCCTACCTATTTGCACACTTGTCATATACCCTGTGATTACCTGAGAATGTGCACCCACCTGCATTGCGATCCCTGTGACCCTTCCTCTGACCCTTCCAGCCACTAAGCCTGTTCCTGGGTGAGGGCTGGCTCTGGAGTGGGTGGGAGCGACAGCCTTAAATAAGCCTGGGGAGAGAGGACAGAGGGTATATTGGGGTTAGTAGTTGAAGTGACTTAGACTGCTGTACTCATTATCAGCACACTTCATAGTCACTTCAACTACTAACCCCAGTACATTGTTATCTCTATTCTACCTTGTGAAATTGATTTTGAATTCACTAGAAATGCTGTTAGACACATATCCATGTTTTGTTTTAAGATTGCTGTATTTTGAAATGTGAATACATTTTGTTCCATCAGTTTGTCTGACAATTACCTGATCATTAACAATGGAGTGACCAGCACGCCGATCCCACTGTAGATACCTACCACTACCTTAACGTGTTAAAGGATGGGGTAGCCTGTACTCACTTGTATCTTTTTCCGATTGATTAGTCCCTCATGAATTGGGCCCCCTGATAACAAAAAAGAGGGCTTCCACCCATACTAATATTTAAGTCATCAGATGTGTTCCTTTTCTTTGGTTCCTGCACAGTATCATTCTGAATATTGGAAAGTCTTTTGCACCTTGGAACCCATTACTTTAGGTCCTCATTGCCCAATTGATTGTGAAGTAAAATTGGACCCCGGGAAGCCCATTCCTCATGGGATGGTTTACTTTTTATCATCCAAGAACAACTTGTATTACAACAATACATAGAATAGTTATTTGCCAAGGGGTATGTAGAACCATCTTGGTCTCCTGCTGGAGCTCTGCTCTTTTTTTTGTGTCTAAAAAAGAAGGGACCTTGCGTCCGTCTATCGATTACCACCAGTGTCTAAAAAAGAAGGGACCATCCGTCGGTCTATCGATTACTGCCAGCTTAACAAGATAACAGTGAAAGGCCATTAAACTCTGCCACTAATTAAGGTTTCATGGAATCCCTGAAAAGCACCTGTTTGTTCACCAAACTAGACCTCAGAGGTGCCAATCACCTGATAAGTATAAACCCAGGAAAAGAATGGCAGACAGTGTTCAAGACACCCCTGGGACATTTTGAATGTAAGGTTATGCCTTTTTGATTCAGTAATACCCCCACTGTCTTCCAGAGGTACATGGACCATGTCCTCATAGGCCTAAGTATGTGGGTTTATTTGGATGACATTCTTAACTTCTCTACCACCATGGAAGAGCACTTGAATCATGTTAAAGAGGTCCTGGCTCGTCTTCAACAACACCACCTATACCCCAAAGCCGAGAGATGAGCCTTACACAAGGCTACAATACCATTCTTGGGTTACCTCATTGAAGAGACCAGCATTCAAATAGATCCTACCAAAGTCCAGGCGATATATAATTAGCAAAGTCCCCACAATGAGAAATCCACACAGAGGTTCCTGGGATCTGCTAATTATTATCGTGAATTCATTGCAGATTTTGCCAACCTAGCCTCTGGCATGACTCTGCTCCTCTTTAAGGTAACTGTGTCTTCCAGTGCAACGTTCAGGCAGAAAAAGCCTTTTGATTCCCTTAAGAAATCTTTCATGGATGCCCCTGTTTTACACCATCCAGATGACACCAGACGCTTTATTATCGAGGCAAATGCCTCAGACTTAGCCATTGGTGCAGTTCTGTTGCACGCTGATCCTGTGACTACTAAGAAACATCCCATTGCCTACTATTCAAGAAAATCAACCATCAGTGAACTAAAGTCCTTGAAAAAGAGCTATTGGCCATTAAGAGGGCCTTTGAACAGAGACATTACCACATACTGGGAGCACCATATCCAGTGACTGCACGCACTGATTGCCGAAAACCTGGAACATCTTTGCTCTTTGCAATGCCACAGTAGTTGGCATGCTCGTTGGGCCTTCTTTTTCACCCAGTTTGAATTTACCATAACATATATCCCTGGCTACACAAATATCAAGGCTGATGCCTTATCTAGATCACTGTCCATTGAAAATCCCCCAGATCGGGAACCTGCACCTATGCTGCCTAACAAACATTTCATGAATGTAATTCAGCCCTTTTTGGAATGCATCTGGTTGTTTACTACAACCGCCCCCCTGTTTTCCAAATTATCTGACGATCTGATATATGCACCCTGGAGCGTCTTGGAGAAAGAACATTACTAGGACATCATCAAGAACAGCATCAAAGTCCTGCTACTGATACATCAAGAACCCCAGGTACTTTGTGCTTCCGAGACGCTGTACTTGAGACCTTATAACAAGTACCATTGTTCCCGGTCTACCCTTCACTTTCTCCCTCTTCTCCTGCTTGCCCTGCTTCCCCCTGGTTCTTGCTCCTGGCCTCTCTGGAATGGCCCCTCCTTTTCTCTCTTTGTGCCCTTGTGCTCTCTCTCTCACTTTCTTTTGCCCCGTCTCTCTCACTCTCTCTCTCCCTCTCTCTCTCCCTCTCTCTCTTCCACACTGTCTCTCTCTTTCTTCTGTGTGCTCTCTCTCTCTCTCTCTCTCTCTTTGTGCCCCTGTGCTCTCTCTCGCTCTCTCTCTCTCTGTGCCCTTTTGCTCTCTCTCTCTTTGTGCCCCTGTGCTCTCACTCACTGTATGTGCCTCTCACTCTCTTGTGCTACCTCTCACTCACTGTGCATGCCTCTGACTCACTGTTCACGCCTCTCTCTCACTGTGTATGCCTCTGACTCACTGTCAGTGCCTCTCACTCACTGTGCTCATCTCCCTCAAATTGTGCTTCTCACTCTCTGTGTGCCACTCACTCATTTTGCGCCCTACTCACTGTGCGCCTCTCTCACTCTCACTCTCTCTCTTCCTTTTTCTATTTCTTCCCCCCTTTCTCAGCCCTCAGTGTCTCTACAAGCCCCCCCTCCTGCTCCTTCTCAAGCCTGTCTGCTCTTCCTTTGAGGCTCCCCCCACCCGCATCCAAGGGGGCTCCCCAGAGCCCCGGGTTCCATGACAGTGGGTGTGCCTACCTAGTATGCCTGCCATCAACGCTCTGCCTTGTGCCCACTATCCAGTTCAGACAATCATCTATGCCCAGTGAGCCTAACTTACTCTACTGGCAATGTGTCTACTTCTCTACCAGTAATACTGATTTCTGCAAATACTCTGGTGCCTTATTTTTTGTTTCCACTTTTTTTGTGTAGCCTGCTGTTATTGCCAGAGGGGGCGGCCCAGTCCACATATACAACGCACCCTCACCGCAGTCTGTTAACTCCCTGGCCCAAAACTGTGGCCCTACCTAGGGTCTCCCTGACGGCCTCCCCATTTTGGCCTGACTTCCTTCAAAGAAATTCTGGGAATATTCAAAACCCCACATTTCAGAGGCTTGGTCCAATAGAACCCTTTGAAAAGGGTTCCTCTTCTATCCAGTTGCTGGCGTCCGATTGTATTCGACAATCAGGCATTATACACAAACTTCAGGAAATAAATAGGCACCCTATTTCTACACCACCACAAATAAATGTTGTGCAATATATAGCAATCATGTCTTTTTGTTTCACACAGAAGGCACATATGGTTATGCTCTTAAATGCCCTTATAGAAACATAAAATAAATGAATGTTCTTTCTATGCACCATCAAAATTAATATTTTATTTATTGAAGTCATGGCGTTGTATCTATGTTTTAACACTTATTAAGCATGGGCAGGAAAATATGCAGCTAATTCATGTAATTAAACAGCATTTTCTTTAAAAAAGCTTTGACGTCAGGCCACATATAATTCCATATAGTTGTCTTTCCAAGTAAACAAGATATTACAGCTCAAATAGGTCTTGGTATAGTGAACACCCTTTAGCACTATGCATGTTTTTTTTTCTCATTAAAATCAGACCCACAGTCCTGTAAATGGCTAACTGATAGAATCCCTGAAGAAAGAGCAGTACCATTAACCTTCTACAGAGGAGCAAAGCAAAGCAGATTTCTTAATTCACATAGCAATTTCGATGTCCGAACAAAGTAAACTTGATCCAATTCAGCAGCTCATTAGCTTGGCCCAACTGACTTTAATGTGACCAGCTAATCAGATAAAAGAATGCAAACTAGAAAAGCAAGCCTTCATTGATTGTCCACTAAAATGATATTTAACATTGCTGTTAAAACCAACTCCTACGCCAAATGCCTCAAAACATTCAAGATTCATCAGGGATGCATTGCACTTCTTTTGAAACTTCGCGCCTGCGAATTCTGTGTTAATTTACTGATTATTAACGTATATTGGAGTCCTGATCTTGTCCTAAAGGAGTTTATTACTCTAATCGACTCAGTGATTCAGGATTGCCAAGAGATGTGTGATATCTTGAATATCATTGTGGCAGGTGACTTTAATGCGGATGTGTGTTCGGGGAAATTTGCTGAGAACAGCTCTTCGAGGAAAACTCTACAGGGGGACATTTGGTTTCAATTCCTTTCTGGTTGGGGACTGCTCCCTGTGTCTAATCTTTTGGGTGCACTACAGGACCATTCCACCTGGTCCAATGGGATTGTGTGCTCCACTATTAACTATGTTTTCGTTAGCACACAGATCTTAAACCAATTTTCTGATTTTGTTTTGGCTCCTTCTACAGTTAGTGATCACAAAATGCTCAAAATCTATCGATATGCATATCATAACCCTCATAACGACCAGTTTTTAGCAACATTGGAGGTTAACGCCTCCTGCAATAGACTCACCTGGCACAATGACAACATTACTAAAGTCAATCTGTTGTTTCTGGCTGACTATAATAAGCACGGTCTTGACAAGAAACTGATTATTTACTCACATGAAGCCTTTCAGAACTATATCTATTCTGTGATTCGAAGCCCGTCTGGTATTAAGAAATCATCTACAGTAACTAAGACCCACAAGCATTCCTTTAGTTTAGAAATGCAAAATTTAAAGAAAGAGAGGAATCGCGAAATTCGTGTATTCCGGAAAATGCAAGGTAATGATACTCTAGGTGGTCAGTTGAATAATCTGAAAAACAAATGGAAATCTAGATTGAGATCATTAAGGGCCAAGCTTTATCAGAAGGACGCTGAAGACATGCTTTTTTCACTAATGGCCTCCAACTCTCGTAGATTTTGGTCCTTAGATAAATAACAGAGGTGAGGGTCAATCTAGAGCTCAAACAGCATGTATCTCCTCTGATATTTGGTCAGGAAATTTTGGTTCTCTCTACAGCTCTCCAAAACTGGTCTGGAATGTTCCTAAGGACATTCAAGTGTGCCCATGGAACATCCCCTTCACTTTGGCTGATATTCAACATAGAATCACTTGTTGCTCTGTTTTTCCTTTTTAAAGACATTGTAATTACTAGGGCCATTTGAAATAGCTGGCATTTGTCTTTTGTCATTCCAATTTATAAAAAGGGTGACAGGTCGGCTCCTCTCAGCTATAGACCAATCGCACTTTTGGACGCAGACTCAAAAATCTTTGTGTCTATTGTTCTTGAACATATACATGTGTGGATTAAGGACGTTTTGTCTCCCTGCCAATTTGGATTTAGAAAATATGTGGGGACAGACGCCGGTGGTCTATTAACCAATATCTTGCAACATCAGGCGTGGACTGTAGGGACTTTGCCTATATATCTGGCCTCCATAGATCTGACATCGGCTTTTGACATGGTCAACAGAACTACGCTATGGACCAAACTACGTCTCCTGGGTCTCCCCCCCTCTTGTCAATTCTTTACCACCTACATGAAGACACCAAAATTAAGGTCCGACTGAGTACAGATGGCTCATTGTCAGAGGAAATAAAGGTCTCCAATGGGCTTAGACAGGGCTGCATTTTTGCGCCCACTGTTTTCAATTTATATTTTTCGGATGTGGGTTCACACCTAAAAGAATCTTCTTTTGCTGCCCCCAAGGTGTAGGGGGTTAAGATCTTTTGGACTGCCTATGCGGACACGTTACCTTATATGACCATACACCCATTGGCCTACAACGTCTTCTGACCTCATTTAACGAATACTGTAGTGTGAACTCCCTAATAATCAAACGCACTAAAACTGTCATACTTCACCTAAGTCACAGGAGGTGTTCCAACAAATATTCTTGGTTTTTAGATCATGTTAAACTTCCAGTGAGACAGGCCATGAGATATCTGGGTTATCCGGTTTATGAAAACAAAACAAAAAAGGCAAACTACCGGGAGTTTCTTGAAATTAAAATTGTACCCTTGATGTGTCAATTGCGGAAAATTGACTATAGGTACAGGAAATTCACTACCGTAATAAAATTGTGGCTCAGTTTTGTTACGGTCTGGAATTCGCTCCACGCTGGTGCAGGGAAGAAATTGTAAGGTATGAGTCTCGGATTTTAAAACATATGGTGAGGTGTCTACCGAAGTGTGTTCCTCTGACGGCTATCCGTTATGAACTGGGACTCTTATCTCTTAAAAGTACAATAGAGTGGCGTAGGCTTGCGCTATATAGGAAGCTCCTTGTCAGCAATGACACGGCTCTATACAGTGTTATAGGCAGTGGGTTTCTTCACGGGAATGTTACTTCGAAGATTCTTGAAGACATGGAAAGGGAAGCTCTTGATTGTCTAGAAAAAGTTGGTGTCTCCCGAGAGCTTTTGATTTCCAACCCTATGAAGGTAAAAACTCTTCTCCTCCATCATGATTGGAATTCCACGGTTGTGGAAGTTTTGACTAAGAAATTATACTGTCAACTTGTGTCCAATTTTAAAAAAATGGGTGTTACCGAGCCGTATTTGCTTAATTTTCCTGATAGAACATGGAGGCACGCCTTCATGAGGTTTAGATTCAGTGTACTGGGTACAGGGGGAATTTTGAACATTAGGTCTGGTGCTTGTGCACCTGTTCCTATATGCAGATACTGTAAATCCACGGTTCCGTTGGAAATCTAAGACATATTCTAACAGAATGCAATGGTTTGAGGTCTGAACGATTAAGTCTTTCTCACAATTCGTTCCCAATACTGACTGTGTGGATTTGAACTTATTATGGTTAGATATGCTTCACGGGAATCGAATAAACTACAATTATCAGTTTTGAGATTCTTGAAAATGCATTGTGGTTTGTAACTGTCGATCCTAAGAAATTAATGTAACTTTGGAAATGTGTTAATTGTGAAGTTTTGTTAATACGCTGCACAAATGTTTATTTTATTGTATTTTGTTCTGTAAAATTATTCTGTAAAGCTAACAGGAAACGTATTTGCCTATGTATTCTTATCATGTTTTAACTTTTGTAAAGGTTACTGTGTAACCACAAATAAATAAATACAATTTTTTTTTAAACAAAATGATATTTTAGCGTAAGATCTACCTTATGATTTATCTACAGTATATCATTTCTAAATGCTGCACTGCTCTGCAGAGGTCAGGCCTACCTCGCAGGGCTTTGAAAATATAAAGAAAGGAGTTTAGAAAATCAAGTCAAATTCTGCATCATAAATATTTATTTCTGGAGGGATTTACACGCCTATAAATGCCTATTTGCATGTCAACATTGCAATCAAAATTGTTTTCAGCCCTTATTAAATAGGAATTTTGATTACCCAACACAACTGCATTCATGTTGTCATGCTCAGAAATAAGAACACTCTATTCATCCCTAGGAAGTATTGAAACCTGTGGCATGGAGAACTCTTGACTGATGTTCAGCCCACTCAACTATACTATTCGTATGAAGACAATCATTCATTTCATGTTTATTTGTGAGAGCACAATACTTACAACCCTTTGTTGAGGGGGGTGGGGATTCGCACAACTGCTGATGCTCTGGAATTTTGTAAAGGGGGCATAAACCCAAACACAGTGACTTGCACTGCCCGCTATGCTCATCGAGCTTGGCTCTGCAGACAAAAAACAATTAAACCGGTCACTGAAGTAACATAAATTGATTAGCGGGAAAATGGACTATGGGGCCATCTGCACTATGGGTAATGATAGCCTGTGTGGCTACGAGCACACTCTCCCCACTAGACATTGTTAAAGATGTTCTGTTATGAAATGGACACTGCTAGAAATGTATTGATACTGCACTTTGGTTTAGTTGCATGTATTGACATTTTATGAATGGAGCTTTAAGACTATTTTTTGGGGATATTACAATAAGATGAATCAAGTTGTTCCCTTCTTCTGTCTGCATGAAATCAGATTTGCATGTGATGTCTTTTTATGAACTTTTATGCCCTTTTGTGCTGAATAAAGTTTTATTGATTGATTGAATCATTGTATAAATATTATAACCTTGGGTCTGGGGAGAGTATGTTTGAATCACAAAGGCACCCCTGCACTACTGGAATAAAAGAAACACATTAGAAATTCAAAACAACCAAGTGCAGTATCTTCATAATTCTCAGCCTTACCCGGTTTTGACGTTGTCCCCCTTTTTGTAAGAATATTTTGCCCCTCACATAAATTATGTGCCTCTATAGATGTTAATTGGGATGTGCTTTGCAGAACGCCTATAAACAGAAGCCATACATTCTCCACTCTTGAAGATTCTGAAATATGTCATGCATAACTCAGAATTATGTCAAAACCTAATCAAATGTATGACACATGTGTTTGCACAGAGTTTTCCGTGTCCTGTTGTATTGGGAGGAGGAGTGTAGCATGGTGACATCTGCTGCACAGATGTGGAATCTACAGGGATTCCAGAAGGGAATGTGGAAGGAGAGGAGAGAACATTCAAGGGACGGTTGGAGAGACGAAGGATCCCCTTTGAGAGCCTCCCTATATATTTACCCCTTTTTATACTTCTACTTCTACTTATTTGTAGTAATAAAATCCCAGTTACATTTGTACAACTGTCTCTTCCTCCTTGATGCTACATTGGCGACGAGGAAGTTTTGGAGGGCAGTCATCAGATGGAAGCCAAGTAATCTGAAGTTCCAGGTGAGCGTGAAAGTACCCTTGCCTTCATGCATAAGTGGGAATGATACAAGCGATTTACTACGTATAATCTGCGTATAGAAGTACATTTATATTATGCCCAATTGGACTCACGGTTGTTGTTTGCCGTGCGAGCGCGTGTGCATCTCGAGCTGCATCTCGAGCCGCGCATTGAAAGTAAACATCATCCGGAGCTTGCCGCGAGCCCGTAGCAGAAAGGAAAGCTTGGCATATTGAAGAAAAGAACCTGCGACGTCGTGAAGTACGTCACGCAAGGGCGGCCATCTTAAATAGGATTACAGTTACAGCCACTGTGAACTATTATAGCTCCGATTTAATAAAAAAACAGTTGAAAATAAGCAGCGATTTTTATTTATGAAGACAACGCATGTGATGACGCTTATATTAAGTTAAAAAAAAAAAAAAAGGGGAATAATTGTAAATGAGGATCAGGCAATCCGCTCCTGCTCCTACTCGTCCCAGTATCTGCTTGTAAATGAGGATCGGGCAATCCGCTCCTGCTCCTACTTGTCCCAGTACCTACATAAAGCAATAAGAGCTAACAAAAGTTATATTATAGGGATATATGTGACACTCAAGAATCTGCGCACCAAACACACAAGGAATGTATTAGATGTGGGAGAAGAAGAGCCTTGCAATTAAATAACAAAGAGGTCTGCATCAATCATTAGTAACAGAGGAGCAGGTGACCAGTCTGTAGCTGGCAATATGGCAATACACACTGTCCCACCACCAGCCATGTTTCTGCTTGAAGCTGGAGAACCGAACTTACCATGGAAGAGATGGTTGAAGTCGTTTGAGCACTATGCTTCAGTGGTTTGTGGAGCAAATGACAGTGTGGAGAGAAAGAAATCACTGTTACTTCACTGTTTGGGACCGGCAGGACAAGAGAAGTATGAGGACTTGCCGAACTTACCTGATGATGAAGGGGATATGAATGAATACGAAAAATGTATTGCTAAATTGAATAAACACTATGAGAAGAAACTGAGTACAATATTGGAAAGGTAAAAGTTTGGCAAGAGGTCGCAAGAAAGTGGAGAGAGTGTGGAACAATTTATAACTGTCCTGAGAAAATTGGCTGAGAATTGCAAATTCGGATCACAACTAGATGAAAGGCTCAGGGATCAGTTCATGCTGGAGTGTAACAGCGCTAAAATTAGAGAGAGACTATGGGCTGAAAAGGATCCGGATTTGAAGGTGGTATTGCGCATAGCCAAAGAAGTTGAACACATGGAGAATTGTGTCAAGACGCTAGAGGACAGAGTGAAGAGTACCACTCTGAAGCCAGAAAACGCTGTCAATGCTATTCAAATGACAAAAGTTGATAATGCAATCAGTCAAAATGCTGTGGCGAAACGGAAAGAGGAACCCAGGATGCAAAATACGTATAGATACAGTAATGATGTAAGGAGTAGAGGATTTGCACGAGGACATGGGGCATACAACAGAGGACGGTTCGTGAGCAATAGACGGCCTCAAATAAGTCAAATGAGCCAGAGGGGCAGAGGAAGGATCAGGACATGCTTCAGGTGTGACAGTTCCATGCACTTGGCTAACAGTCCTGATTGCCCAGCTATCCACATCATATGCAAAAACTGCAATGGAAAAGGCCATTTGGCCAGATGTTGTAGAGTTGATAAAGGAAGCATGAATTGGATTGGAGGTCCAGAAGAATATGAAGAGGAAGAATGCGTCTTTGCTGTGAGTGATACTGCAAATGGCATGGAACTGGAGAGCCCCAAAACCATCATTATGATAAATGATGCTCCAGTAAGAATGATGACTGATTCAGGAGCAAAGTACACGTTGCTGCCCGAGAAGATATGGAGAAGAATGGGTCCAAGATGGCTTAATGAGTCAGACATTAATCCAAGTGCTTATGGTGGTGTGAAAATAGATATTGTTGGATGGTTCGAAGCGAAACTAGCCTTTAAGGAGAGAATTGCCAAAGGAAAGGTCTATGTGTCAAGGAAGGGAACAATGCCTTTACTGATTTGGACGCATCAGGCATGGCTGAAGGTCAGATTAGATGCCAGTGCTGAGGAGTCTATATATATGATTGAATCTAAAGAGATGTCTATAGAAACAGTGAAGAAGGAAGTGTTCAAAGACGAAATAGGCTGTGTGAAAGGGATTATGCACAGGATACAACTCAGAAATAATTGCAAACCAGTTGCACAGAAACTGAGGAATGTGCCCTTGGCCATGAGAGATGAGGTCAAAAGTGAATTGAAGAAACTAGACGAACAAGGCATAATTGAAAGGATTGATGCTTCAGAATGGGTATCACCATTGGTGGTGGTGAGAAAGAGTTCTGGAAAGGTTCGAGTGTGTATCGATCTCAGAGAACTAAACAAGTGCATCATTCCTGAGAGACATCCACTTCCCAACATTCAAGAGTTGCTATCAGCAATGGGGTCGGCAAAAGTGTTTTCGACTTTAGACCTTACCTCTGCATATCACCAAATCAGATTGAACAAAGACTCAAGGCATCTGACGGCATTTATAACCCCGGAGGGTTTATATCAGTATAGGAGGATGCCATTTGGTCTTATATCGGCAGCTTCAGTGTTTCAGAAGACCATGCATCGAATTTTTGATGGTGATGAGGGCATTATTTTTTTTCAAGATGATATTCTTGTATTTGCTAAAGACCAAGTGGAACATGACAGAATTCTGGATGGTGCGTTGAGAAAATTGCATAAGATGGGCATGACATTGAGCAGAGAGAAATCGAAGATTCATAGGAAAGAAATTGAATATCTTGGTCATGTTATTTCAGAGCAAGGGATTACACCTAAGCCGGATTTGATGTCTGCAATCAATAATATGACCACACCGGGCAATAAGGAACAATTGAGAACATTCCTAGGAATGGCTGAGTATTATTCTAAATATGTGAGAGGATTTGCAGATCACACAGCTGTATTGAGGGATCTCACCAGGATGAATATTAAATATGAATGGAATGAAAATTGTGAGAAGGAATTCAAATATATAAAGAATGCTCTGACAACTGCACCTGCATTGAAGAACTTTGTAAGAGGACAGCGTACGATAATCACAACGGATGCCAGTAATGTGGGTCTGGGTGCAGTATTGGCGCGACTACATGATGGAGAGGAAAAAGTAATTGCATTTGCTTCACGGCTGTTAAAGGGAGCAGAAAAAGTGTATGCAACTATCGAAAAGGAGGCCTTGGCTATTGTGTGGGCAGTGGACAAATTCAGAGGTTTTGTCTGGGGGACACAATTTGAGATAAACACAGATCACAAACCACTTGTGGAATTATTCATGAACAAAGGTTTGGACAAAGTGTCAGCAAGGATACGAAGATGGGTTCACAGAATGCAGGAGTTCAATGTAGTGGTTAAGTATATTCCAGGAGTGAGGAATTATGCTGCGGACTGTTTATCTAGGCTTACGAATGTCCAAGAGGAGAGTGGAAATGGAGGTGATGAGCATCAACAAGAAATGATATGTATGTTACAGGATACAGCCATTGCTAAGGAAGAATGGTTGGGAGCCATGAACAAAGACGTAAAATTGCAGTTTATGATGAAAAATATAAACAAGAGACATGTTCCTGTCAATAAAATCAAGGAGGCAGATGTGCAAGGATTATGGAGTGTCAGAGATGAGCTGAGTGTACAAGAAGGATATTTGTTTAGAGGAGACAGATTGATTCCACCTGAAGATGTCAGAAAGAAAATAATTGAGCTGGGACATGAAGGCCACCAAGGCATTTCCAAAACAAAGGGTCGGATAAGGAATACGTACTGGTGGCCGGGATGTGATGTGGAAATCGAGAGGAGCATAAGAAACTGTATCCTTTGCAATAAGTCTGATAAGAGTTGTGTGGGCAATGAGTATCCGATGGTTATGACTGATGTGCCGAGTAGACCATGGATGAAAGTAGGGATTGATATAATGGGTCCGATATGGAGTGAAGGAAGTCAAACGTTTTGTGTGGTTATGATTGATATTTTAACAAGATGGGCAGAAGTGAAAATGATGCCTAGTGTTACGACTAAAAATATTATCAACTTCATAGAAGAGGTATGTGGTCGGGAAGGATATCCTGGAGTTATCCTATCTGACAATGGTCCACAATTTGTATCAAGAGAGATGGAGGATTTTTTAGAGAAGAAATCGATTAAACATGTGACTAGCGCGGTCTATCATCTGCAGACCAATGGTGTAGTAGAAAGATACAATAGGATTCTGAAAGATGCCATTAGATGGGCATGGGCTAATGGGATGAGTTGGAAGGAAGAGGTTAGAAATGTCATTATGGCACATAGGTTTACTCCGCACAGTTCTACAGGTGTATCACCATTTGAATTGAGCAGAGGTAGAAAAGCGATCACCAAATTGTGTCCTGGATGGATGGGTGAAGTGGTAAATATGGAAGTGGTAACCAGTAATGCTGCTGATACGATTAGACTGAGACAAGGTCGAAATAAAGCATGCCATGACAAGAAAAGATTCAAGAGTAATGAGGCATTGGAAGTAGGGTGTTTTGTGAGAGTGAAGTTGCCAGAAGCTTTGAGAGAGAAAGGCATTAAGTGGTCAGATCCCATTCAAGTCATTGAAGTGTTTAAACATGCTGTACGAACAAGTGATGGAAGGGTTTGGAATAATGGAAGAGTGATGGGATTGAATAGGCAAATTAATGATGATAGTATGGTTAGAAGTGATGTTGTTGAATATAGAGAGAACCAGAACATTTCCTTACCAGCTAATTCCATATATGTACCAACTGTGATGAAGACTTATGTATCAAGGTTTGGAAGAAGGTACCAGAGACCGATGTACTTAACTGACTATGGAGAGTAATGACTTGTCTAGAAAGAAGAGGGATGTGTAGCATGGTGACAACTGCTGCACAGATGTGGAATCTACAGGGATTCCAGAAGGGAATGTGGAAGGAGAGGAGAGAACATTCAAGGGACGGTTGGAGAGACGAAGGATCCCCTTTGAGAGCCTCCCTATATATTTACTCCTTTTTATACTTCTACTTCTACTTATTTGTAGTAATAAAATCCCAGTTACATTTGTACAACTGTCTCTTCCTCCTTGATGCTACAAGGAGAGATTATGCAATTAACATACCCAGCACCGTCTTGGCACAGTGCTGATGATCAAAGACCACGATGAGGGTACTTGTGGGTGTGGGTGTCTAATGTTGTCTGATGCAAGCAGTACCTGATTGGCGGTGCAGTGCTTTTTCCCCCAACAAGGTAGCCATTTTCTTTCACTGAGGCTCGGTCTGTGCTCTATGAACCCGATCTTTGAAAGGAGAGTCTAGCATCTGGTTTTCTTTTTCCTCACCTCTATCCTGTGCTGCTGCCATCCTATGCACCCCCACTCTCTTTCTTTCCAGGTGCTTAGAGCCATTGTTCCACCCATCTTATCCTGGCCTGGCTTTCTCTAGCTTTTCCCCACACTGCCCCGCCCCGTCACCGGCACTCAGGGAGACTAGCTAATTTCATAAGCGTGGCTGCAGCTGCTGGGCCTGGGCTCTGCAGGGAACCAGCCATGCATCCTCTGGATAAATCACAGCCTTGCCCAGAAAGTAATACCTCTGCTGCCATGACATGCCCAGCACAGATGTGATGGAAGGATGTGCAGAATTTGACTTTTCTGTGCCATGAAGCATTCTTTTGGCTTATAAAATGTCTCCGGTACACTGTGCTATAACGTGAAGCTGCACATTGTAACCTCTGTGACTCGGGCCTTCTCCTCCAGCTTCCTCTGGGTTCCTGAAGAACAGGTTTTGTGCTTCTGCACACAGCACATGAAATTGCTCCGGTGCAATGTATGGCATCGGCAGTACAGCCACTAAACTGTGAGTGCATATAGCACAATGCATAAGTATAGCCACTACTCTGTCGTCCATATATCACAACATCAGCCATGCAGCTGGTAAACTGCACACCAAAACACCAGAAAAACTGCAATGCATTCCACAGCGTGTCGCAGCACCAGTCTTTGTGATATTAAATTTGATGTTTTCTTAATTAAGAGGCGGGTCCAGAAGTGACCCTAGAAAGTTGCCTGTTACCTTTTCTCCGCCTTCATCCTCTGTGAGCTCCACGGCCACTACAGGGGGTCTTCCAGGTACCTGCGCCTCCTCCCTTTCTGCTCTCCGTTTTTTCTCAATAGACCGGTTTGCTTCTAGCTGAGGGGGTCACTGGAGGCTGACGTGCCTGTTTCTGATCTGAGTGATGGGACTAGCAATCCACCAGCCTTCCCCTGCCAATCAGTTCGCACATTCCGCATTAACCTGTAGACAGCTACACCTCGGGTGACTCATTAAACCGACTCTTCCCATTTATTTAAAACCCATCTTTTTTGTGGGAGCCTGCAGCGCAGGGTCGTGATTAAGGTAGGCTCTTTAGGGGATGGCATGGGTGAGGCTTGATCTTGCATCACTTCAAATTTGTATGAACTACCTACCGGCTGTGCATAATAGCGAACCGAGCTACATTTGCAAAATGGCATCCCCTGGCTATCTAGCAGTTCATTAGAATCTAGGTGACCCAGTGCTGGTCATTGGGCCGGCTCTCGGCGGAGCCGAGATCCGGCACTAGATATGGAGCCGGATCTCGGGATCCGGCCAGAGCCAGCTGCCCAAGCCCATGAACAGCGCTGGAATACATAAAAAACAAAAAAAAAGAAAAAAAACGCCCGCGAAGGCAGCATTGCCTTTTACCGCGGCTTTGGCACTGGTATGCAATGCACAATGCTTGCTACATGTACAACTGATTCCTTTCAGTTATACATGTAGTGAACATTGTGCATTACATACCAGTGACAACGCCGGCGGTAAAAGGCAATGCTGCCGGTCCCAGGCGTTTTTTTTTTTTCTAAGTATTCCAGCATTGCTGGATGTCCACTATGTGCTCCGCCCCCTCTAGACCACGCCCCCTCGGGCATGCCCACCCACCCCGGGCCCTTGTGTTGTGGGATCCCCCACCACATTTTTTCCATTTCCACCACTGAGGTGACCCATGTCCAGTTCAGTAGGCTAGACGCCACATCCTTGTGAGAAACAAGAGTATGCTGCTGGTCCAATATTCTCTGAGCTGTGTTCCACCGCACAAAGCGCACCTGTACTGTACTGAGCTTTAGGAACCTGGTTGTTGGATTTGCAAACAATGTATACAATGTCACAATTGACAAGGTCAGGATACTTCACGGGCCTGTTTAAGCACACCTGGAGCCCATCACTCAACCCCTCACTATTTCCTCTTTTCTTCTCCCCCACCCCCACTTCTCTTTTCGGCTTCACAGACCCACATCTAGTTACTCTAGGCGTGAGTACAATATATACTCGGGCCAATCGCTGGCTCACACTCACCCACTCATACTCGTTTAATTACACTCACTCAAACAGACACCCCCACCACTCTGTCCGATAAACACACTCACCCTCTCATGTTCTCTCTCACTTTTTCTAACAAACTCCTTCTCACTCTTCCATGCTAGCACTGAATCTAACACTGAGTGATTTTCGCACAAAAGCTTATTCTTTCAGTCACTCTCACACTTAGTTCGTCACACTTACTTTTGCAGACTTTAATTCACTCCCACTCACTTTCTAACAGTGGTTTACTATTATGCTCACACATACAATCACACTGACTCAAAATGGCCCCCTACTCTGTCACTCTCACTAACTCACACTTATTCTCTCACACTCACTTTGTCACAGTCACCATCACACTCCTTTCTTCAGTATCATATGTTCATGTTGAGTCTTCTACTTCCCTTCTTTTATTGTCAGCCATTACTCTTGATGCTCACCCTCAACTGAGCCCTAAGTCTTCTCTTACTCCAGACCTTATCTTACTGTCTGCCTGTTGTACTTTCCCTGAAACAGTCTCTCTCTCTCTCATTCTCTCTATACTCCCTTTGTCTTCTTCTCGATGTGAGATTTTCTATTTCGTTTTCTCTCTCATCGTCCCTCGTTGCTCACCCCCTCTCTGTGCTATTTCTCCTAATCTCACTGTCCCTAACTCTTTCTGTCACCTTCTCAGTCCCATTTTGTATCTCACTGTCTGTATGCCAGCCAGCCAGTCACACACACCTCTTTCTCCTCTCTCTCACACACGCACGCACTCTGTATATCCTCTCTTTTTGACTTTCTCCTCTCTCTCGCACACTCTCTTTTTCTCTCGCGCTCTCCCTCGTTCTCTTTTTGTTTCTCTCCTCTTTCTTTTTGTTTCTGTGTCCCTGTCTTTCTCCCTCAGCTCTTGTGGAGTGGCTGATTGTGAATCCTCTCATTATGTTACTGAATTGTACTGTGCTGAGTATCCTCTTCCTGCCACTCCTCGGCCAAATCACGTCTGCCTAAAAGCACTTTCAGCTACCTTTATCAAGCCTTACCATCAAAGTTTGTGCTCAAAGGGCCTGCCAGTGTTTTTTCAAAGCAGTGTCCTGAGAGTTAATGACTTAATTGGATCTGTAAATACGCTACTGGTACAATACAAATGTCTTAATCAGGTCTGCCTCAGCCACTCGATTTATAAGCACCATGTATGTCCTTCACTGAAGTCCTGTTATATACAAGCTAAAACCGTTAAGCCCAAACTATTGTATTCAAGTGCATATTTTAAATACACATAGGTAGGAAGGGTATATGACGAGGGGCACAGAAAATGACATTTGAGGAAGGAAACAGTGTTATTGGGTTATAAACCCACCCGTTCCCTGGCCATGGCTATGCTAATACCTATGGCTATTCCCACCCATTCCTGCCTCTGCTTGCCCAAAACCACTCCTCAAAGGAACATTTTTGAGCTCTGAGCCGGCTTGAAGACTTCTGATTCTGCTCAGAGTGCTAACGTAAGGCGCAGGCTGTCTGGTTTTACCTTGCCTTGGGTTTCCGCTGGGTCCCCCTCTGTCTGCCTCCCACTCTTGCCGTGCACACAGGGGTGCTGCAGAGCTGTACTTTGCCACACCATACGGTGGAATAGGGTGCAGGATTTAGTTAAGTTTATTTTATTTATTTGTGTAGCAAAACATAGGTTACAATGTAGAATTGAGACAGAAAGGTTGCACATGCAACGGAATTACAAGTGACAATAATAAGTACAGATAAATACAATAGGAGACCATGGTTATAGATGGTCCGAGTCAATGGACAAGACAGATGTTACAGATGGAGGATTTGGAGAGGGCATATAGCAAGCTATATGTATCTGGGTGCCGAGGTGGCAGACTGTGCAGGGGTAGTATTACTGAGTAGAAAGCAGGACCTTCACCTTGGCTCTGAATGACCAAAAGGAAGAGTCAGCTCTAATGTCCGTAGGGAGTGAATTCCAGCATTTAGCAGCTAGCACAGGGAAGCTCGCTCCCCCTGCTGTTTTCAGGTTGAACTTGGGAATGTTCATTTGGTGCAAGTATGGGGATCTGGTCGGTCTGGTGGTGCACTGTCTTGTAAATTTGTCTGATAAATATTTAGGTACTGTCAAAGAGAGGCATTTATGTATAATGACACGTGACCACAGTTTAATTCTGTCACGAATAGGAAGCCAGTGCACTTCCTTTCTAAAGGTGGAGATGTGGGCCATACGCAGTAAATTGAGGGCACATCTGAGGGCGTTTTTCTGAAGAACCTGTAATCTGTTCAGATTGTGATTAGTGGAACCAAGAAATAGTGTGTTGCAGGAATCCAATTTGGACAGGATCAGAGCCCTTGCCAGAGTGAGGCAGCTGTTAGAGGACAACAATGGTTTCAAAGCATTGATAAGTTTATTAGTGTAGGCAGTGGATGAGATAGTAGCATTTATTTGTTTTTTAAGTGGAAGTGTAGAGTCAAGATAGATGCCAAATGTTTTGACTTCTTTGGATACTTTTATAATGTTGCAGTCAATAGTGAAGGACTGGTACCGGGGGTCGAGTTTGTTCAGACGGACCTGGGATCCCACGATCAGCAGTTCTGTCTTGTCGTCTATGAGTGGCCATCCAGGCCTGGATTTCAAGATAGATTCATTTAGTTTTACAACATTTTTCTCATTTGAGATGGGCCTGCCACGCTAGTCGCCTCCCGGCACCCTCTCATTCAGCAGGAGTGTGCCAGTGTCCAATCCCTGATCACAGATTGGTCCTGCAGCAAGCACATCGCCTCACTGAACGACCTCACGCAAATATGACGCATGTTCCAAGATTGGTGTACCTTTGTATCTGGTGTGTGTCCAGGGTCTGGTCACAACTCCTTGTCAGAGTACACTGTATCCCCACTGCCCAAGCAGCCATGTATCCCCCACATTCCAATGCTAGTCCAGCTAATGCTACACAACACCCTCCCTCAATTGCACCGATTGCATCCTCAAAGGATCCACCTACCACGCCTTACTGACCAACCTCAGCACTGCGCTGGTATCTGTTCCACACTGGAGCTCAGGCCTCTCATCTTTTCACAGCTTTTCTGATGGCGCTCAGGCATCCTCAAACTTCCATTCACATTTCTTTAAAATGCCCTAGGTGCAAAGTTAATGCCATATTTAATTGCTCTCCCACTTTCTCTCTCAACCTTCCTCTCACACCCTCACTCTTACCATCCTGCTCTCAGGCTCTCTTGCTCACACATGCTCTTGCTCATCCTTGCTTCCACCCTCTGCCTCGCTCACACATTCTCTTGCCTCTCCATGCTCCGCCACATCTTCCTCGCTCCCTTTTGCCTATAAATACAAAGTGCAATGTACACTAGCAACCGCCAAAACGGTTGTCTTTGCCAATGCTTGTTTCTATAATGGAGATAAGAACGAGGCAATTTTGTTGTAGACCTCTCAAAAGCCTACTTGATCCTCTAGGATAATGCTATCTTAGACAACCCAGTCTTCTACATTGTAAAGTAATCTAACCCGTTAGAAATGGTGTGCCAAGTAATGACATTGGACCATATCAGTGTGGAACGGACGCGGATCCCTTCTTAAAAAAAAATATATATATATATAACTGAGTGATGCCAGGAGAGTGGGATTCTCTTCACTATAATATCCCCTCCTGCTACTATCATCATAATTTCAGCCCACCAGTCTGGACGCCGGGTAGAAATCTCAGAGCGAAGTCCATCAGACCCTGCCATCTTCCCAGATGTCATCAATGTTGCACATTGCATCTCGCTAATAGAATGCCCTCATACCTTGTAGCACACCACAGGGCACTCTTCTGCCCTTGCAAGAGCACTTTTATCATACACATTAGTTTCTTTTGGAAATTCGTAGCCCATTTTCTGTGGGAAATAACACCCTGGACAAATGGTGTATAACTGTCACGCACGGCGGTCGCTGGCAGCTGTGGAGACGCTGGCGGTGGAGCGGCCATTGATTTAGCCGTCACGCTGCCCGCGCTTTCCTCGGCAGCGGTCTAGTTTTGCCAGCCCTTCCGACCAGCGACGTCCTTTTAACGAGCGCCAACCCGGAAGCAAGCGCGTTGCAACCTTTTCGCGTTAGGCTTCCGGGTTGGTACGCTTCAGTCCTTTCCTTCGCGGCCTCCGCCGCTCCCTTTCCTTTTTTCTCCCGTTTGCTTGCTGACAATCTATTCGCCCTTGGCACGCCTCGCTCTGTTGGAGCCTTTTCTCTGCTCCACCTTGGCTCTCTCTCTCTCTCTCTCCCCTGTTCTCCTGGTTCCTTCCCCCTCAGCTCATTTCATTAGTCACCCCATCTTGTACTGTTGTTTCTCCTCTGGAGCAGTCGCCTTACACTACTTTCTGTGGATTTCCTTATCAGCTGGATCAAGTTACACAGTTCCACCTTGTATCCCGCTGCCATCTTCAACAAAGAAGGGGTTTTTTGGCGCCTATCGGCTTTTTCCCCTTATCCGGTCTGCCCCGGTACGGGGGCCCCCTTGGCCCTGTATTAGAGGGGCAGGGTGGCTTCCTCTCGAGGCAGGCCTCATCCACTCTCCAGAGAGGAGGCATTGAGAATAAAGAGATTCGGACTCGCATCGGACGAGGACACCACAGGTGAGCAGGAGGGTGTGAGGGGCACTCAGGGAAGAGGGGTGAAATTGACAGAATCCAGGAGTGAGCCTGACAGTTTGCAACGCCAAAAAGGGAAAATGGCCACCCCAGAACAAATACAAGAACTAGTGGCCGCAGTCCAGGCCATGAACGTAGAATTACAGAACGTGAAGGCCGATAACGCTGTCTTGAGACAGATGGTCTCTACTCGGGAACCTAGGGATTCCGACTTACCTCCTATGGCCCTATCCTCGGGTAAGTTTGACGGAACTCCGAAGCGCCTCAAGGAATTTCTGGAAGCCTGCTCCATTTATTTCGCCTTTAGACCTCAGTTGTTTCTCAATGATCACACCAAGGTGGGATTTATGGTATCCAACTTGACAGGGAATGCCTTAGCTTGGGCCGCCCCTCTAGTGACCAACAATAATCCTATCATCAGAGACTATAAGGGCTTTTTGACCTTACTGCGCCAGACTTTCGAACAACCTGAGATAATACATGTTGCTGCGGAAGAACTCTTGGATGTGCATCAAGGTTCCAGTGATTTGCTGACATATATCTCCACTTTTAAATGTTTGGCTGGATGGCCAGAACGGGCCCAGTACACAATATTCCGTCGAGGTTTGAAAGAGGAGATAAAGGTCGAACTGGCAAGGATAGCCCGCCCCACCACCCTGTCTGATTTATTCTCCATTGTTACCCAGATTGACTATCGCCTCAGTGAACGCAAGACGGAAAGGAAGAAGCAAAAAGCCCCTGGCCCCTTTCTACCAAGTGCCCACTCATTGCCCTCCCTGCCTCACTCCAGTAACAAGGAAGAACCAATGCAAGTGGGGTCCGCTAGATCCCCCTTGACACCTGAAGAGAAAAGACGTCGGAGGGATGCTGGCCTCTGCATGTATTGTGGATCAGGCGCCCACCTACTTCGGAACTGTCCAGAAGTCCCGCCTAGACGGTCGGGAAACGAACAACCTCGGAACTAAAGGGGACGAGTAACCGAGGTCAGAGCGCTAGTCCCTATGTCACTGTGACGGTAGCTTCACACCCAACCACGTTGGACTCTCGCCCTATGGCTGTACCTATCCAGTTGGAAACTCCGACAGAAGTACTTACCACCATGGCTTTGGTGGATTGTGGTGCCGCGGGGGTATTTATGGATACCATGTGGGCGCACCAACAAGGTCTCCCTCTGCTAAGACGGGAAGAATTCCAGAAGGTAGAAGGAGTAGATGGTTCCCCGCTTTCGTCAGGGCCTATTACCCATTCCACAGTATCCTTGAAGGTCCGCATTTTCCAGCATTCGGAACAGATACAATTCGACTTGATCCGAGCAGCCCATTTCCCAGTAATCCTTGGGATTCCTTGGCTGAGGAGGCATAATCCGCTCATCGATTGGGCGCAGAACACCATGGCCTTTACCTCCCCATACTGTAAACAGAATTGTTTATTTCATTCTTCAGAAGAATTGGTCCAAGTCCTTACTCCCCAACAAGAAGGAGTAAATGAGATTTGTAAGGTTCCCCCGGAGTTGGCCGAAATCAAAGAAGTCTTCAAAGACAATCTTGTCTTAGATCTACCCCCACATAGGCCGGAAGACTGTGCCATTGAGCTAGTGCCAGATGCCCTGGTTCCGTTTAGCCGCATGTTTTCTTTGTCTCTACTGGAGAAGAGGACTCTTCGCAATTATTTGGACTCTCATCTGACCAATGGCCTCATTCGTCCCTCCAAATCTCCGGCTGGAGCCTCTCTATTCTTCATACCCAAGAGGGATTCCTCTGAGTTAAGGCCATGTATTGACTATCGGGGTTTGAACAAGGTCACGGTTCCTGACCGCTATCCAATGCCTTTGATAACAGACATATTGGAAGCTGTCCAGGGTTCTACCAC
The DNA here is from genome assembly GCF_040938575.1 of Ambystoma mexicanum. Classification (NCBI taxonomy): domain Eukaryota; kingdom Metazoa; phylum Chordata; class Amphibia; order Caudata; family Ambystomatidae; genus Ambystoma; species Ambystoma mexicanum. The sequence continues at coordinate 759,360,903 of NC_090939.1, forward strand.
CTTCTCTAAGTTAGACCTCCGGAGTGCCTACCACCTTCTCCGAATAAAGGATGGAGACGAATGGAAGACTGCTTTCCGGACTCCGTTTGGCCTTTTTGAGTATCGAGTGATGCCATTTGGCTTGGTTAACGCTCCTGCCATATTCCAGCATTTTATGGATCGCCTGTTTTCTGATCTGCTACACCTCAGTGTCATAGTATACCTGGATGACATTTTAGTTTTTTCGAAGTCCACCTCAGAACATACATTACATCTCCAGATGGTCCTACATCGTTTACAGTCGCAACATCTATTAGTTAAACCCGAGAAGTGCCTCTTCAATAGGTCTTCCGTTCCATATTTGGGATACATTCTTTCCCAGGAAGGCATCACCATGGACCCGAGGAAAGTATCTGCCATCCTGGACTGGCCCACACCCACCTCTTTGAAAGACGTTCAACGGTTCCTGGGTCTAGCCAACTTCTACAGGAAGTTCATCAGCCAATTTTCGCAGATTGTGCTGCCCATTACCTCTCTACTTAAAAAAGACGCCAAACCTTTTCTCTGGTCGGAACCAGCTAATCAAGCTTTTATCGATCTCAAAAGGAGATTCTGCTCCGCTCCCATTCTATCTCAACCAGATCAAGACCAGCCTTTTATAGTCGAGGCCGACGCCTCTGCGAGCGCCTTAGGTGCAGTACCCCTTCAACTGAAGGATGGCAAGGAACATCCAGTAGCATATCTTTCCAAGACTCTTTTCACAAGTCAACAGAACTACTCTGTTATTGAAAAAGAACTTTTGGCTCTCAAGTTGGCCTGTGAAGAGTGGAGACACCTGCTACAAGGCGGAACGCATCCGTTTACATTACGTACTGACCATAAGAATCTTAAGATTCTCTGTAATATGGAATGTGTCAATTCAAGGCAGGCTCGCTGGGCGCATTTCTTCAGCCAGTATGACTTTACCATTACCTACATTCCTGGCCCCCAAAACAGCTTGGCGGACGCCCTGTCTAGATGTCGGTCTGCAGACTACCACTTTCCCTCCGTTAGCCACCCTATGTTTCCCCGAAACAGAATCGTGGGGATAGTTTCCTCGTTTCTGCAAGAGATTAAGACAGTAACCAAACCTGATTTGGCAACCACAGTACCCGGTGACTTACGTTCTCAAATCCATTGGTCTGAGGGTCTTTTACTGGTGGTACAGCGTTTGTACGTCCCCTCAAAGTCCTTACAACTTAAGGTTCTGGAATGGGGTCACAACCATGTAACCGCAGGGCACAGGGGAGTCCGAGGTACCTTAGAGCTAATTTCTCGATCTTTTTTTTAGCCTTCACTCTCCCATGATGTAAGGCAACACTGTAAAACGTGTGTTGTTTGCGCCCAGAATAAGAACTCCACCCACAAACCCTATGGGTTGCTTATGCAGCCGGACTTGCCAAACCGGCCATGGTCCCAAATTTCCACTGACTTTATAGTAGACCTGCCCAAATCCCAGGGGTCGACTTGTCTCATGGTTACGATTGACACATTCACCAAGCTGGCCCATTTTTCCGCATTGCGGGGAGTGCCGTCGGCCACCGAGATGGCCGATGTTTTTCTCAGGGACATTTTTAGGCTCCACGGACTTCCTGACAAGATTATTTCTGACCGGGGTAGTCAGTATACATCTCGATTTTGGGGTGCCCTGTGTCAACGGTTAGGGATAGAGAGGGCTTTGTCATCAGGCTTCCATCCTCAAACCAACGGTCAGACGGAGCGGCTTAATGCCACTCTCGAGCAATACCTCAGGTGTTATGTCAATAAAAGTCAGGACAATTGGGTGAACCTTCTGCCCACCGCCGAATTTGCGTATAATAACGCTGTGCACTCGGCAACGGGACTCAGCCCTTTTTTCTGTTCTTATGGCTATCACCCTCGCAGTATTCTCCCAGTTTTTTCCTCACCTACTAATATACCCACCATTGAATCCATCCTGGATCAAATAACTACAGCCCACACCACAGCTCAACGGAGTTTAGCTTCGGCTAGACGCAGGTATAGAGACCTATCTGATCGAGCTCGTTTACCCTGTCCTGACTGGAAGGAGGGCGATCGGGTCTCGTTATCTACTAGATACTTGCCTAGGTGGGTACATTCAACCAAACTAACCCCCCGATTTATAGGTCCCTTCAAGATAATCAAGAGGATTAACCCAGTGGCTTTCAAATTGCAACTTCCCAAGTCCATGAATCGGGTGCACCCGGTCTTTCACTCCTCCCTTCTCTCCCCAGTTGATCCAGACACCCCGGTTAGTAAGACTACAGGGCTATTGAGTGATCCCAAGTCTATACCTGAAGAATATGAGGTGTCTGCCATCTTAGATTCCAGATATCGTAAGGGCAGGTTGGAATACCTGGTGTCGTGGAAGAACTATCCCAGTTCAGAGGACTCCTGGGAGCCCAGGTCGTATGTACATGCGCCTAGGCTTGTCAGGCGTTTTCACCGGACACATCCAGGGAAACCCGGAGGGTTCGGGTCTGGAGGGGGGTATACTGTCATGCACGGCGGTCTCTGGCAGCTGTGGAGACGCTGGCGGTGGAGCGGCCATTGATTTTGCCGTCACGCCGCCCGCGCTTTCCTCGGCAGCGGTCTAGTTTTGCCAGCCCTTCCGACCAGTGACGTCCTTTTAACGAGTCCCAACCCGGAAGCAAGCGCGTTGCAACCTTTTCCCGTTAGGCTTCCGGGTTGGTACGCTTCAGTCCTTTCCTTAGCGGCCTCTGCCGCTCCTTTTCCTTTTTTCTCCCGTTTGCTTGCTGACAATCTATTCGCCCTTGGCACGCCTCGCTCTGTTGGAGCCTTTTCTCTGCTCCACCTTGGCTCTCTCTCTCTCTCTCTCTCTCTCTCTCTCTCTCTCCCCTGTTCTCCTGGTTCCTTACCCCTCAGCTCATTTCATTAGTCACCCCATCTTGTACTGTTGTTTCTCCCCTGGAGCAGTCGCCTTACACTACTTTCTGTGGATTTCCTTATCAGCTGGATCAAGTTACACAGTTCCACCTTGTATCCTGCTGCCATCTTCAACAAAGAAGGGGTTTTTTGGCGCCTATCGGCTTTTTCCCCTTAACCGGTCTGCCCCGGTACGGGGGCCCCCTTGGCCCCGTGTTAGAGGGGCAGGGTGGCTTCCTCTCGAGGCAGGCCTCATCCACTCTCCAGAGAGGAGGCATTGAGAATAAAGAGATTCGGACTTGCATCGGACGAGGAGACCACAGGTGAGCAGGAGGGTGTGAGGGGCACTCAGGGAAGAGGGGTGAAATTGACGGAATCCAGGAGTGAGCCTGACAATAACTTAATGTGCCTGGCAACCAATTCCCAAAACATACTCATGTTGTTTTTTAAAAGCAACAGCTAACTGCTTCCACTGCATACAGACTAGATTGTGTATCTATTTTCTTTTTTAGTAGCCTCGTGTAATATTTCTTTTCAGCGGAAATATCGCTGTGCGTTGCACCGTTCCCTTTTCACATATGATTTTAACCTTTTCTTCATCCCTCTGCGCTTTTTATCCTACCAGTTTGTCTGTCTTTTCTATATGGGTTCTCTGGCAGCAATTTGAGAAGGGGTATCCTGATACCAAATGTCAATGTGTAGAGCATGCCGCGCCCTAATGAAACCCTTTGAAAAATGTGTGGGCAACACTCCTGATCACCCATATAATATCACAGAAAAACTTCAGTTCTCCTAACATTACTTTATTTTGGGCTTTTAGGTTGTTGCTGAGGGTTAGCCGTATACAATAAAAAACAAAGAAAAAAAACACAAATCACATACAAAAAATGGCCCGACTAGTGCCAAAAGAATATATGGCCACTTATTCAACTCCATCTTGGAAAGTCAACTGGTTTCAGCTGTATTATGAGTGCATGGCATGCATCAGGACAGAAACAGAGTGGTGATACTCATAAATTGGAGTAGCTATGCATCTTGGTTAAAATTGGAAAACGAGACACTGTATCTTCTTTCGTGACCAGGCCTCATTAAAGATTCTTGTGAAATGTAACTGGGTCCCGTATTCCTACCTGAATGCCATAAGGAATGTCATATTCACCTTCGTCATTGTTAATAAAATGTACTGGGGGAACTCAACAATTGGGAGATTTCAAAGAATTAAATATGAATAATGAATAGTGACATTATGGAAATGTATTAACTTTAAATGCACATGCATTTATCCTTATAAGAGTAATGCATACTAAAACTAAGTGGAGCCAAAAGACCCTGAACAACAGGGCAGTAACCAGCAACATAGTAAGACTCAGTACACTAGGCTGTACAAATGGCATTTCTCCAATGGGGGCACTGAGGATGCAAATAGAACTTCCAAATCTGGAAGATCTAGTAGGCCTTGGGGGAGGGCACATGAAATGATATACAGCTTCAAGACAAACACCAAGAAACAGCTCATATTTTAAAGAGTAGTCAACGTAAGGAAACATGAAGCTGACAGACGGTATCCCCATGGATAAAACAACTGATGGAACACCAACCAGCAACGTTTTGTCATTAACATTTGAAAAGACTCCCTAGCACATATTGTCATTGCAAAAAAATAATTGGTTTTGTTCCTGAAGATACCATCAACTACTTTAAGACTTGGATTCAGTTAACCGAAGTATGTAAATAATCCATCTAAAGCTATATTTTGGGGGCCCAAGCATCCATAACCCAGAAAATATCACAGTTTTGCACTGGAGTTTGACTTACTACTGACTCTATCTCATTTGAGAAGGTGTTCCTGAAAGAATTGGCTTTCATTGAGAAAATGCCCTATAAGAATGTTCACAATTTCTCAGGAGCCGAAAATCAAGCAATACTGAATTTTTTTTAAATCACACCAGCCGCAATAAAGCAACTAGATGAGGGGGAGCAGCAGTAATCCTAAATAGCTGGGAAAGAGTAGCAAGTAAGACCCAACACCGTAGCCCTCCATAATCCTATCATTAAAAGACATCTCTCAGCCCAAGAAGCTGAGTTTCAGCGCCCTAAGTATCCTTTCACCCGGCATTGTATGCACTGCGAAAGGTGAAGAAAGGCTTAAGAACCGCACCAGGCTGGCTCATTCTGTCTCGTATTGGATCCTAGCAGCTGGAGCCTTTGTGACAATGTGTATTTCTTTATTTTTTTTATTTATGGTGATATAGTTTCCACACAGAGAAAACATTTCACAACTTTAGCAATAGGAAAACAAACATTTTAAAACACAAATTTTGCACATCAAATGACAATTATTTCATATCATATATTTACATATATAACAATAAAATTAATAATGTTGAGTTAATTCACATTTAAAATTTAAAAAATAAAACATTTCCCTAATCAATGCAATAACTAGATTCATATAAGCACTTCATATTTCCATATCTATACTTCATGATTTCACTACCTAAGCCCTATATATGAAGTTAGTTCACTGTCTACTTCACAGTTGTATCCTAGTGCAAACCATTATGCCTAAACCATAATTTAATTTAAAGTTCCCTAGGCAACGAACTCACTACATTCGTACTCATGATTTCCTAATACTCAACATATGCATTTTTAAAATCTGAAAAATCTAAAGCCTACATTTATTTTAACAGCAATAGACATAAAAAACACCATTATTATACAAATACTAAGAGTTACTCTAATAATAATAATAATAATAATAATAATAATAATAATAATAATAATCACTATTTAAAGTGCACAGTGTGAATCAATTATAAAATCTATCAGTAATTCAGCAATTTAATCCATATAATATAGAGAGCATATAGTCCGAGAAGATCAAGTTAAAAAACCTCTGAGCTGCTAGCCAAAGTTCATCCCCTGGGCTAATCAGCAAGCAATACCACAATCTTTCCCAATCAACTTGGATTTCTGAATTTTCACCATTAAAGATTCTTAAGAGACATTCCACCAGAGCAGGGCATGCTATCATTAAATATTTTAAAATCTCAGTGTATCTAGTACAGTACCGGCACACTCTCTCTTGTCTAGGGATTTTAGTTATAGCCCCCAATACGTCGAGCGTAGGGAACAGGTTAAACTTTATTTCTTCTTGCTCTTTAACCTTTCTTTTTACCCTTAATGGGTGATACATTAGCTCGTCCTCACAAGATTCTAGTTTGACCAATATGAACTTCGTAATGGCCACCCATTCATTCAAAATGTTACACGCATGGCTCATAAAAAGCTTGTGGAGAACCTCAAAAAACGTGTTTTCTGGAGGTAACAAGATGGATTTTAGCATTAACAGTCGTCTCCATTCAATTTTTTTAATTAAGTGGCACCAAGCCTTTTGTGACAGATTGCAGCATAGGGAGTCCCAGCAGGGACACCCAACACCTTCTTCCATATGCGTGCCTCCAAGCTTGCCCAATGTCAGTCATCCTCCAGGGTATCGGCCTCGTGTATTATTCTCGAGAATTTACCAAATTTTCTATCTACTATTTTCATTTGAGTCGCTGTACTTCACATTAAGGATCTTAGCAATGCCGTTTTGGAGGACTGAGAGTTCTTATCACACAAGTGGACCCCCAGGTATTTAAATCTCTTTGCCACATCCAATGATTGACCATTCATTTTCCAATTATACCGTGGACTTTGTCCCTTTACCAGAGTTCTGCATCATAACCTTTGATTTGGGGATGTTAAGATCCAAATCCAAGCCTTTAAAGTATCTACTAACTGCCTCAAGTGAGTGTTGCAGCCCAATTGAGGGTATAATCAATAAGCATCAGGTCATCAGCATCGAGACGATTTTAAACACTATGCATACCCAATCTTGGCAGAAAACTCTCACCTCCCTCAGGGATTCACCAATGTCTACGATATACATATTAAACAAAAAGGGGTCCATAACGCACCCCTGTAGTAATCCTCGTCCTATTTCAATCCAATTGTAGAGTGTTCCAGCTTGGTCCAATTTCATTTGAACCCTTGTGCATGTATTTAGTGCCACCAACATGGAAACTAAAGGGGGGGATATCCCTTTGAACCCATTTTACCCCATAGTGTGTTCCTATTCATGCAATCAAAGGCTTTGCTTACATCTAAAAAAGCAAAATAGCAAAAAACAACTTTGCAATAGGTGTATTTGTTCTTAAGGGAACATAAACTCAGCATGAAGTCCTACGGGAAGGACACAAATACCATAAAAAATCTCCTGGAAAGACAACTGTTTGATATTAAAAAACAATAGACCTCATTATGAGGATGCTGGTATCCTGGCGCTAAATCCGCCAGGATACCGGCAAATGTTATTACCATCTCCGGCAGTCGGTCTGGTGGTATTACTATCGGATTATGAGTGCTGGAGTGACAGTGTAAATCCCCATTCATGAAGTCCCGGAGGACTCCATGAGGTATTTGCCTTTATTACTGGCATCAGCGATACCGGTGCTGGTAAAACAGTGCTTTTTGCAGGTAGGGCGCATGCCGTATTGCCGGCTTTTCGCTGGAGGTAACTCAGGTGGCCCACCGGCAAACCTACAGTCAACCGGTCTGGTAAAGTGCTGGTATAAGTTAATACCAGCACATTAATACCGGACTGGCGGAATTATAATGAGGCCGAATGTGTGGTTCCATTGGATATCAAGGCTTTATAAACCAGTATACTGCAGATGGAAACACTGTTGGCAATCACCACTATCCTAGATGACAGAATTACATATTGGAAAATGCCGACCAGCGCCATTCTGCAACTAGCATACAAACGATAACTAAAACCCTTTTCTTAAATCGAGAACACATTTGTATGCGGTTTTTCCGCATCACTGTGGAGCCCTCATTTACCCTGAGCCTGGCTAGTTTGTATGTAGACAAATTCGATTTTTTTTCGATTAAACAAACCCCTTCCTCAAACAAATGTAAATGTGGAGGAGGTATTCAGTGAGGTGCTGCTGTTTTAGAAAGGGCCAAATTACTGCTGGAGGCCTTTTTCTATTGGCTCAATATTCAGAATCACTTTCTCTGTACCACTCACTCCTACAACAATAACCCGATCTATATCTTGGATCTAGACATCAAAAGTCAACTGACAACAAATTTAAAACAACTGTGTGTATAAAAGCTATCCATCATAACGCATCGCTAGCTGTCATTCAGGCATTTATATAGCTTAAGTGAAATTGCTCCATTGCAGTGTGAGTTGAGACACTTGAGTTAACCCAGGAAAATTATAAAATGAGCAGGTAAGTATGCACGCAATGTAGCCAGCAAAATAAATACAAAGTTGGGTGCTTGCATGTGTCTTGACACCCTGAATGCAAATAAAATTCAAAATGGCGTCAATAGCATGTGGGAAACAAAACAATACTTAAACCAGATGTAGGTTCAGAAAGAGTACATACATTCGAGGTTATGTCATTCATACCTTGAGGGGCACTCAACCCCAATTAAGCTATCACACGTTAAGTGAAACACCTGCAACCCAAGAGGGTATAGCTCAGGTGGAGGCTGTGGATGCTCACTTACTAAAAGAACAAAAGAACATGTTTTGGGCCTAATCACTGTGGACACCAAACACTTTCACAAACTGTAACTCTGTAATGGCTATTTACCTCATTACCTGCATATGCAATCTAAGATAGGTATGGATTATGAGGCGGGCAGTGCAGACCAGAATCACAGAACGCATGTCCTGCCTCAGAATTGGAATCTTTAATACACCACTGGTTGAGCGATTGTGGCCCATCAACATCCAGCCAATCAACCACAAGGTGACAGTAATTGCGCAAATGTTGGTCCCCATGAAGGGAGGTCAGTGTGGGGCATCTTTGTACTATAAAGAGCAATGCTGGATCTATCAACGCCAGGCACGTGATGAGCTTTAATGAGGATGTGGATTGGAATTAATTGGCAGTCAGGTTGCGATGAATAACAACAGATTTAGGCGCAAGCAGGCCTTTAATTGCAAACAATCTGGGCCTCGAACAACAAGCCTTCAGAAGGGATAATTACTAAGGACACCATACACCTGGTAAACCTGGTCACAGTCGGTGCAATAAATATCATTGAAATACAAGTCACCTTGATGGTCCAATAGAATAAACAGTAGCAATGATGCTACAGATGTGCTCACATCACAATCGAGCATATGTCGTACCATGTAGGAACAGCAAATAACAGTCAGTCATTAACTTTATTTCGGCCGGAGAGCCATAAAAGTACATACCAACACACACAAATTACAATAGAATTACCATAATCAATGTCCTTCCATAATCTAAAATGGCGTGTGCAATAGTCCCAGTGTCCCACGCTTGCCTTCCGGCCCATTGCTCAGTTAAAGATCAGTTTAGGTTGCATGTGCCCCAGGCCAGTTACATTTGCCCTCGGTCCTTATCCCCAGTGGTGCTGCATTAGCGTCAGATAGCACAAAATGATGGGGCCTGGATTCAAAGGGGTAAGTCATGTTGTAATGGGAGTAGGGGCCAGTTACAGTCATAGTATTGGACGTTTGAAAGCTGATGCTCAGGGTGCCATTGGCCACTCTCTGATCCCTGAATTCTATTTGGAGAAAGTTGCAACCACTCTCTGCAGGGTAGTGCAGTCTGATGCAATTTAGGAGGGCCTACCGGGTTACGAATGAACAACCACGTGCAGTGCTTAGCCAGTGTGTACATTTGTTTGTGAGTGCATCCCTGGATTCCAGTTGGTATGGGGCAAGTTTGGGGACATTGTGCAGATATACTATGCCTCTCTTCGGGCTTACCTTTGCCTTGCTGTTAATAATAAACTCCCATGGTTGTAATCTACAAACCCCAGGACAGACATCGTAGAGACATAGGGCCCTCATTAATAAGGGCATGGCTACTGCCAAACTCGGGTCCAGGTCCGGGAAATACCGGGCCATTCCGACCTAGGAGGGCCCGGTATTTCCCCATTCAAGGAACCCGGACCCGGTACGTCCCATTCCCTTTTGAGCCCCTATAGGGCTCAATGGGAATGGGGAGAATGCGAACAACGGGCCCGGTAATGACAGGCCCGTTGTTAGCATGCTGGGCCGCTTGCAGGAGCCGCTAAGGACGTCTGGTAAAACCAGGCATCCTGAGCGGGCAGTCCTCATAATGAGGCATTATGGGGTTAACACACCGGCAGCTCTACTGGCACCATTAACCCCATAATGCCAGGGTCGTAATGAGGCCCATAGTTTCATGCCTAATAGCTGGTTTGTCATTCTTTGGGTTGGCCCTAGATGCAGGATCTACCCTCCTAAGTGTAGGCTGCTGGTGCATTTGTGCAACTTGGTTCCATGGTCTTTTGGTTGACAAAGGGCAACCCGAATGGATAGAGACTGGGGCACCTGGTTAGCCAAGGCCTGTTTAGGCCCAGTGATTTCTCCATTTACGCAAATGAGCCCCAACCCTGTCATACTAGCGCTCTTAATGTTTGCGTTTGTGAGGGTATCAGAATTACTATGGGCTGCCTCCCTAAATGGTTGGTTAACTCCCATGGCATCCATCAATCCCAACAGTCCCCCCACTCCCCGTGGCCTCCCACCTCCCCTGTGTTTCTATAAGGGCCAGTAACAGCCTCTTTAGGTCCACTAGCTCAGACAAGATGAGGCTGCATTGACATCCGCAGACCGTTGATGCCCCCTCGATAGCTGAAACAACAGTGTGTCTGGTGAGTGGTCCAGGTGGCATTGGGGCCTCTGGGAGGCTTAAACTTAAGCCTCTGGGGGGCTTACACTTAACAGTGGGCTTGCCTCAGGGCACAAGTCTGGATCTTTTTTTACTAAATATCAAAGGCGGCATCCGAGGAAGGGTGCCGTTTACCCTCCATGTCCTCAGGTTCCATTTGAGCCATGGGTGCAGCCAGACTATTCAGGGCTGAGGGTGATGCCAGCAGCATCTTGGGATCTGGTTTGGGGGTCCCTCATAAAGTTGATGTTTCCTTGACCTTATGATCTTTCTTTGGGCTTTTCCTGATTAGCTCCCCCACCCTCGGTATCCAGTTTGGGAATGGGTAGAGTGTAGGAATCTGGCCCATGCTCACTGGCACTGACAGGGACAAAAACAATAGTTAATTACTGTCCATAGCGGGGTGGATGTCGATGGGGGTGGTGGTGGGAGTCATTGATTAGAAGTCAAAACCTCAGTGGCTAGGGTCATTAAGGCTTTACCATGTTCCCCCTAATCCGCCTTCACTGGGGTTGTGCCCACCCAGATCGCTGGACAGGTCCTCCAACTGTAGTAGATCAGATGAAGGATATGTGACAACAGTGGCCGTTGAGTAGGCCCTGACCAGATGGTCAGTGGTATGGATGGCCGCTCCGCCACAGCAGGAGATGTGTGGTTTGTCCCGTGATATGTTAGTTGGATCCTCCAAACAGCCTGTTTGTTAACAAGAAATTGGTGAATTTCTTTCAACAGGGAGTATGCCGCTCCCGTGATTCATCTAGGGCTCTGGACTTTTTCCTTAGCAGCGCCGGTGCCAGCACCATGTAGTGTGGGTTATTTCGCCATTTATTGCCTAACAGTATTTTCTATTTGGTCATTGTGCAGTCTTGCATGGGGGGACAGAGGTGAAGCAGGAGGTGAAGCAGGGGTGGTTGTGCGCGTGCATGGGTTGGAAACGTCTTGGCTTAGATTGGTTTGGATTGGGTTGTCTCATGGGCAGACAGTCAGGTAAGGGTGCAATCACATACTGAAACACTCTCAGCCAGCCCTGCTCAAAGCTGGGCCTCTCACCTCAATAGGCGCTTCGTGTTGGGAGGTCTGAGTAAGGGGAAGCACACCCCTATTTAGATAATTGGAGAGTTCAGGACCAGATCCAGGTCAAAGTGCACAAGTCATCTGCGGGGGATCCCAGTACATTTTTCATCCGGTCAGGCTCCTGCCTGGAAGTGAACACCCAGCGGGAGCAAACACCTGCGCCATTTCCCCTCATGGCTTCACCTTCACAGGGACTGCCGGGGAATACTTTAAAAAATGCTGTGGAGGGTGGGTTGGGCTTATTGGCAGAGGCAACCTGCCACTAAAACATTTTTTAAAATACTTCTCAGCTGTCCTGCGGGAGCAAACACCCGAATAACTGGCAATGTGGAAGTATTTAAGGCTGATGGGTGTTCCAAGAGAACAGGTAAAGGGGTGATGAGGATCCAGGTCCCAGATATTTACTTTAAGCTTTCCAGGAGACTTTGAGGTAAACCCTGATAGGTTTCAACATTATTTACCTTCCACAGTGCTTCGATCAGCTTCTGCTGGACTTCTGTCTGTTCCAAGATTGAAATATGCAAGGTGGGACGGTTGTACATTTCCTGTTAAAGCAGCCAAGCTTTGGAATTCTCTGCCAATCTTCCTTCACTTCGCTATCAACAATTTGAATAGCAGACGCTGATTAAAGACCTTTCTGTTCCCATTTTAGTGTCTGCTTCCCTTGTTGATTTAGGGCAGGGTTCGCTGAGCTTCTTATTCTCATTGCCAAGGTGGGTGTTGCGCTTTAGAAGTCCCTCTTACCATAGCACACCATACCATACCTGTAAAGACTGGAGGGGGGTGTCTGTACTTCCGCTCTCTATATGGTAGAGGAGAGGCACAGAGGACCCCAGCCAAGATTCTCTATTATTGGTACGTGGTTGAGCAATCAAGGCCTAGCTTCTCAGGAGGTGATGCAGGCTGGTTCTTAAGTACAGTGTAGTCCCCAAACACCCACAAAGGAATGTCTGCACACTGTATCGGTTACAACACAGTCTTTATATAATTAATATTCAAGGTTATGTACACTATCACAATAACTCACTTTGTGCTCAGAAAATCAACAATGGTAAATATATACAGTTCTACAGTGGTACCACAAATATTATCAGATCTCATAAAAGTGCATCAACTATACTGTCAAAATGTCACACAAATCAATCAAGAGGAAACCAGCAGTAGAGAGAGGAAGGAAAGCAAGACGGTTGAACAATTGGCAGAATACTGGTCGCTACCGTTAAACACAGCTCTGTGTGGAGATCCCCCCACCTGGGCAACCTGTAGAATAAAGATAGAAGCCCAGTCCATATATTGTTCACAATAGACTTCCCAATAGTTCTGCAACCCCAAAGTACCTTGCGTTGTAGCGTTCGTCGACGGGAAATCGATGGTCCTTCTTGAGTGCCCTCCCTTTAAGGCAGGAGTCACGGGTCGTCAAACGTCCGACAGAGAACAGGGTGAACTACGGTGGTGAGTGGCAGCTTTGTTCCTAGCGGTGCTCGTTGACAACATCGTTGGCGTCCTGCAAGGAAGAGGCGTGCGGGGCACCTCGGTGACGATAGTTCTGGACCGCAAAGAGATGATGAAGAGCTGTGGCCCAGCAAGGGCGTTGAGTCGTTGGTGTCTCTGTGGTCTTTAGGTGGTGGGAAACCCACCGGCGGATGCTCCTCGGCACGTTGACGGTCGGGCCTTCTAAAGCGGGATAAAGCGGGCGGTGATGCAGACGAGAGCGTCCTTGGATCAAATGAAGTTCTTAGGCAAACGCGAGCACGGCAGCTCCAGTCGGCGACGGCGGTCGTCGACAGAGGCGCACAACGGTCCAGGCGCTTCTCTTTGTGATTCCGCAGCAGTCCCCGTCTCCAGTCGGCAGCCTGTCATAGGTCTGTCTACCAGGGAGCTTTGGCAAAGATCAGCTGGTGCACGCTGGTCCCTCGTAGCTCGGGAAGAGGGCGCCTTACCAGGTCTTCTCTGGGTCAGTCCTTGGAGGCACAGCAGCTTTCAGATTGTGAAGGAGAGCAATAGCAATTCTTCTCGTCCAGCCAGGCTTCAAGGTCAAGATTCAGTTACTCCAGTTACTTGTCGTAGTGGACTTCAGCTTCTGAACACGAATTCTAGCAGTGAGAGGCCCACAGATGTACTAGTTGATCTCCCATTAATTCTGCTGGGTCACACTCAGGCAACCAATCGGTCAGAAGGGCATTCATGCAGGCAGGCAGCCAATCAGGTGCATAGTGCATTCAGGCCATTCATTTCTCTCCAGACCCTCACAACAAGTTATGTGTATTGGGACAAGTTCCCCGCCATTCAGCACTCCACACTGCATTCATACCAGTTTCGGGCAGGGCTGTCTCAGTCATTGTGTCAAACACCAGATACTAGACACCCACAACACAGAATGCGTATTCGTCACACACTCCATTCACCCAGGTCCCTCCCACAGGCGTACCCACAACATACAGTCATTGGGAAGGCTCCAGCCAGTCTGGTCCGCACTTCACAACAACACCATATATGGAACTTCCACCCAACAGCCGGTCAGAGGGAAGGGACAGAGTCAGGGCTTCCCAGGACTTTGGGAAAACAAGGTAACAGGCAATAGAAAGCCAGAGGCCACAGGGGCCATCTTCTTTCCTATCAGGAATCAACTGATTCCAATAACAGGGCCTGGGTATCCCAAAATGGAGGATACTCAGGGAACCTGTCAAATTCATCATGGAGCTGCCACCAGCCCATACCCTGCTTTGTGGGCCACACACAGGTGCCCAAAAACATACACTAGGGGCACCGGGTTGTACCCCCACCCATGAGCTGCACCGCCAGGAGTCCCACATGGACTTCTGCGTGGAAAATATGACAGAACACATGATACAAAGCAGTAAAGGACAAGAATACGGAAGTCCTGTCCCTCCGATGTATTTCCAAAATCACAGTTGCCCCCCCCCAGACTGAGGTTAGGGTGCCTAATCTCCCACGAGATAGACACCCTCATCCAGACGGTCAACATACCTTCTGGAAAGGCCATCTGCATTATCATGACTCTTCCCTGGTCTATGCACTATGGTGAAGTCTAGCGCTTGCAGGCTAATGGACCACCTGAGAGTTTCGGGTTTTCACCCTTCATCTGCATTAGCCACTTCAGGGGCTTATGATCTGTTTGGATCTTGAAGGTAGATCCTGTAAGGTAGGGCCTAAAACGCCTAAGGCTCCAAACTATGCTAAAACATTCCTTTTCAACAGTAGCCCACCTACGTTCTCTACCCTTGAGTTGTCTACTGATGAATATGATCAGATGTTCCCTCCCTTTGTCATCTAACTGGGACACGACAGCTCCAATTCTGGTGTTGCAGGTGTCAGTTTGAACGATAAAGGGCTTGCTGTAATCAGGCACACACAACACAGGTGCCCTACACAGACTTTCTTTCAAGCCATCAAAGGCCCTCTGACAGTCTTCAGTCCAATTAACCTAGGCTGTTTGGGTGAAGTCAGAGGTGTCAGGGGTGCAGCTATGGTTCCATAGTCTGCCATGAAATTGCAGTAATACCCAGTGAGGCCCAAAAAGGCTCTCACCTGGGTTTGAGTAGTGGGAGTCTCCCAGTCATGTACATCCTGTACTTTACTGGGGAGAGGTTGGATTTGACCCCCTCCTACCCCATGACCAAGATACGTGACTTTTCCCTGAGCTATCTGGCACCTGGTGGCCTTGATAGTGAGGTTAGCCCTTTTCAGAGCCTGCAACACCTTATCCAGATGTGTCAAATGCTCTTCCCAGGTGGAACTGTAGACAGCAATGTCGTCTAAGTAGGCCACACAGAAGGCCTGCAGCCCACTGAGCACATGATTGACTAATCTCCAGAAGGTGGCAGGGGCATTCTTCAACCCAAAAGGCATGACCCTAAACTGGTAGAGTCCCTCAGGTGTTGAGTACGCCGTCTTTTCCTTGGCATGGTCCGTAAGAGCTATTTGCCAATAGCCTGAGGTAAGATCAAAGGTGCTCACAAATTTGGCAGCACCTATGGTGTCCACGAGCTGATCAGCTCTGGGCAATGGGTGCGCATCAGTTTTGGTGACGGCATTGAACTTGCCTTCGGGACAAGGACCACTTGACTGGACCAGGGACTGGTTGAGGGTTCAATAACACCCAGATCCAACATCTTGGCAACCTCAGCCTGGATGTGGTTCTTAACTGTATCTGACATACGGTAGCACCTGATTTTGACAGGCACACTGTCACCAGTGTCAATTACGTGCCTACACCATGGTGTAGGGCCTGGTGTCAGTGAAAACAGAGAGGCATACTGCTGGAGCAAGGCCCTGCAGGCCTTCTGCTGCTCTGTCGTCAGATCTGGAGAGAGATGTACTCCCTCCACTGAGCCATCCTGAGGGTTGCTATGCAGCAAGTCAGGAAGGGGCTCACTCTCATCCTCTTCTTGCTCTGAAGCTAGCAAGAGACATGAGACTTCTGCACGCCTGTGGAAAGGCTTGAGCCTGTTAACATGGAATACCTGAGGGGCTACCCCAGGGTCTCCC
This sequence comes from Ambystoma mexicanum, assembly GCF_040938575.1. Lineage (NCBI taxonomy): Eukaryota > Metazoa > Chordata > Amphibia > Caudata > Ambystomatidae > Ambystoma > Ambystoma mexicanum. Next base: position 759,377,135 of record NC_090939.1, read on the forward strand.
ATGTCAACCAGATAATTGACTTCGCCCATCTTGGAGATTATCCTGAAGGGTCCAGTCCATTTATCGGCCAAAGCTTGAGGCTTGGTAGGCTCCATCACGAGGACCTCCTGTCCCGGAGTCCAATCAACTTGTGATGCTTTAAGGTCATGTCAGTACTTGTTCAATTCCTGGCTTGCCTTGAGATTTACTGTTGCCTGACCCATCATCTGTGTCATCCTCCGTCTGAGGCCTAACACATAGTCCCCCACTTGCTTGGCGGGACCTGGAGGGGTGGCCTCCCAACCTTCTCTGATCAAGGCAAGGGGCCCACTCACGGGATGTCCAAAGAGTAACTCAAAGGGGCTGAAACCAACACCCTCTTGAGGTACCTCTATGTAAGCAAACAGCAGGCATGGCAGGAGGAGATCCCATTTCCTCCTTAGGGGCTCTTCCAAAGCGCCTAGCATGCCCTTGAGAGTTTTATTAAATCTCTCAACCAGACCATTGGTCTGGGGGTGGTAAGAGGTGGAGAACCTGTAGGTTACCCCGCACTCTTTCCACATAGTTTTTATGTAACTAGACATGAAGTTGGATCCTCTGTCAGAGACAACCTCCTTAGGGAATCCAACACGTGTGAAAATGCCCAGGAGAGCCCTGGCAACCACCTTGGCAGTTACAGTCCGAAGGGGTATAGCCTCAGGCTACCTGGTGGCATGATCTACCAAGACCAGGATGAACCGATGTCTACCTGAAGTGGGAGGGTGAAGGGGACCAACAATGTCGATGCCCACCCTCTCAAATGGTGTGCCAACCACTGGCAATGGTTGCAGTGAGGCAATGACACTGCTTCCAGTCTTGCCAGACAACTGACAAGTTGGGCAGCTCCTGCAGTGGGACTCCACCTCTACTCCCATCCGTGGCCAGTAGAAATGGGCAGAGAGCCTCTGCCTAGTCTTCTTGGTCCCAAGATGACCAGCCAAGGGCACCTCATGTGCCAACTGCAGCAGGAAGGGCCTGTATACCTGGGGTACCACCAACCTCTTGAGGGCACCAGGTTCAGGCTTAGTGGGCTCACTAACAAGGAGCTCACCCTCCCAATAGATTCGGAATGTCCTAGGCACTTCTCCTTGTGCCTGGGACAAGGCCTGTTTCCTCAGACCCTCGAGAGAGTGGCACTCTCTCTGTCCCTTTCAGAAGTCCGCCCGGGAGAGTCCCCCTTCAGCTAACAAGCATTGAAGGTCAGGATGATCCTCCGGGTTGAGAACCTCTCCCACAGGAGAGTCTCCTGGCTCTTCTCCCACAGGAGTTGAGACAGGGTTTACCACTGGATCCAGCCCGTGTGGAGCATGGATCCCAATGGGTGCTGTCGGATCAGCAGGAAGAGCAGGGGCTCCCTCCACAGAGGTGGCCTCCTTACTCTTCTGTTTCCTTCGCGCCTTGGGTTTCCCAGTCGGCGAGGGTACCGGACTCGCAGCCGGACCCTGTGTGACCTGCGATCGAGTGACCACCACAGCAGTCATGGGTAGACCATCCGTGATCATCCCCAACTTGACCAAATCGTTTCCTAACAAAATGTTCGCAGGCACGTTGTCCTGAACCAGGACCGGAAGCTTTGCTGTCTTGTCTCCAATCGTAATTTTGACTAAGGCTACAGGCGATAATTTGGGAGGCCCACCAGCTTACCTGGTGGTTCTCAGAGGAGCACCGACATAGTCCTCTGGCTTGAGCAGAGTCTTGTCCACCACTGTCCTGCTTGCCTCAGTGTCTCTCAAACCAGTAGAAGGCTGGCCATTCAAGAGGACACTTCTCAAAAACCTAAAAGTGTTCTGTGGGATACTCGCCAGTACTTCTGCGTACTGGTCCCAGGCCCCAAGGGACACTAAGGAAATCTCTACGGGAGCACTGAAGGTGATCCCAGTAGAGGAGGGGAGGACAGTGGCCTCCACCTCAGGTACGGAGTAGGGGTAGGTCAGACTGACAGCCTGGACGCCAAGTGCCTTACCCTTACACTTGAGGTCACCCCTTCGGTGATCCAGAGCCCCACAATCCCAACAAGTGCCAGGAGTGCGGGGTACAGTACTGGAACCACTGGGACTATGCTTGGCAGCAGGCGGACGACTACATTTATTCATACCCACAACAGACTTATCCACACTAGGTTTTTCGGTTACCCGACTGTGATTGCTTCTGGGACTCCTCAGCTTTCTGAGAGGTCCCCTTTTCTTTGTCCTTGTCCTTCCCACTGGAGTCTTTAGGGGACACCCGGTGGGAGACCCACTTGTCAGCCAACTTAGCCAGCTTAAAGGGGTCCAAAATGTTCTGATGAGCAACATACTGACACAGCTCTGGTGAACAGGCTTCAGAAAAATGCTCAAAAAACACAAGGTGGGACAATTCAACAAACGTTTTCACTTCGTAACCATCAATCCACCCCATCATGTTCATGTGCGCAGCACTCACCCAGTCAACCCAAGACACATTCTCTCTTTTCTTAAAATCCCTGAACCTTTTAAGGTATTGGGTAGGTGTCTTGCCAAACTTGGCAATCAAAGCAGAGTTCATGCACTCATACTGACCCCTTTCTTCCACACTCAGTTTCAGAATACAGTCATATCCAGTTTGAGGCACTCTGCTTAACAAACACTTAGCCCAATCTCTGTTATCAACATCATGAATTGCACACGCCATTTCAAAGGCTTCAATCCATTGGAGGATATCAGAACCCTCCGCATACACACCAACCAAATCTTTCATAAACTTAGTTGCTGCGGGCCTGACACTCTCAACTGGTTTAGCTGAAGTCTCCACTCGAGCTTTCTCTAACTGGATTTGCTGACATTCAGTGTCCTTGTCTTTGAGTTCAAGATTCCTATTTTTGAATTCCACTTGCTGTGCCAACTCCTCTTTCTTAAGCTCAGCATCTATTTCCAACTTGCGATACTCAAAGGCCAATTTCATCCTTAATAACTCAAGCTCCAAGGAATGGCTGGGGTTTGGAACAGAGGCAGCAGGAATGGTGGCATTCCCAGAATCAGATTCGGCGACAACCCTCGGGGTAGAGTCCTCATTGGTTGCATCCCCCCCTTCAAGAGTTTCACAATCAGCCTGGGAGTCCACCAGGGCAGCTATCAGCTCAGCCCTAGACTTATCCACAAAGTCTAACTCCCTGGCTTCACAAGCACTCTGGAGAGCCTCTAAGCTCATCCGAGTCAATTTACCATTCGCAATAGATTCCATTGCTTGTAATGCAGTTATCTTGTACACAACTAAACCTCAATTTAACAAAGTGCAGATATCCTTGTAAGTGGCACGGTTATACACTGATTCTTAAAACCATAAGCATCCCACCGCTGCCACCAGTGTAAAGACAGGAGGGGGGTGTCTGTACTTCTGCTCTCTATATGGTAGAGGAGAGGCACAGAGGACCCCAGCCAAGATTCTCTATTATTGGTACGTGGTCGAGCAATCAAGGCCTAGCTTCTCAGGAGGTGATGCTGGCTGGTTATTAAGTACAGTGTAGTCCCCAAGCACCCACAAAGGAATGTCCGCACACTGTATCGGTTACAACACAGGGGGTAATTCATAGATTTCAGCGCAGAGGCAGTACACCCGAGCAGCGCAGAGAGGGAGCGTGCGCCAGCGTGCGCTAAACAGCATTCTGGCGCACCGCGTATTCATGGAATTCCCATGCCATTTTGTGAGCTGGCGCAGAGAACATCCCACAGCGCCAGTTACGCTCCCAAGAATGCCCCTTGCACAAGGAAAAGGCATTGAAATCCCCAATGCAGCGCAAAGGGCCGCGCTAACCCTGCACCAGTTTACAGGGCCGGTACATTGTATTCGCGTGAAAATACAATGTGCACCCCGCTCACGGCACCCAAAAGCATGAAAATGTACCGGCGCACCTCTCGCAATACGCGTACCCTGCTCGTGCCAGCTAAATTGCATAGAAAAAGCACCCTCCTGTGGCGTGGCCTGCCTGTGGGGCATGCCCAGGGTGGATGGCTGCCTGCGGGGCATTGGGAGGGTGAGTGGGCTGCCTTTGGGGCATGGCCAGGGTGGATGGGGTGCCTGCATGTTTTTCGGGGGTGCGCAGGGAGTATCACACGTGATAGGCCTTGTGCGAGTGGGGTACACGCGGGAAGTTTCACACACGATACTCCAGGTAAGAGCGGGGTACATGTATTTGGGGGTACGCGTGGAGTTTCACACACGATAGGCCTTGTGCGAGCAGGGTATGTGTATTTTGGGGGTGCGCGGGAAGTTTCACACGCGATAGGCCTTGTGTGAGTGAGGTACGTCTATTTTGGGGGTGCACGGGAAGTTTCACACGCAATACTCCTGGCAAGAGTGGGGTACATGCATTTTGGGGGTGCGTGGGAAGTTTCACACGCGATACTCCAGGCGAGAGCGGGGTACATGTATTTGGGGGTGCGCGGGAAGTTTCACACGTGATACTTCAGGCGAGAGTGGGGTACGTGTATTTGGGGGCTACGCGGGGAGTTTCACATGCGATAGGCCTTGTGCGAGCAGGGTACGTGTATTTTGGGGGTGTGCGGGAAGTTTCAAACGCGATAGGCCTTGTGCGAGTGGGGTACATGTATTTTGGGGGTGCGCGGCAAGTTTCACACCTGATACTCCAGGCGAGAGTGGGGTACGTGTATTTGGGGGGTACGTGGGGAGTTTCACACGCGATAGGCCTTGTGTGAGTGGGGTACATGTATTTTGGAGGTGCGCAGGAAGTTTCACACGCGATACTCCAGGCGAGAGCGGGGTACATGTATTTGGGGGGTGCGCAGGAAGTTTCACACGCGATCCTCAAGGCGAGAGCGGGGTAAGTGCATTTGGGGTGTACGCTGGGAGTTTTACATGCTCTTTGGCATCGTGGGCCCTCCCGGGTGTGTGGTTTCCCCCCTCAACATGCCCTGCAGGCAGCCCACATCACATGCAACTACCCTACAACCCTCACCATGCCCTGCAGGCAGCCAACATGGCACCATGCACTTGTGAGCACTCTTGTGAGCCCCGACTCATGTCAAAATGTATTAAATACAAAATCAACGGAATGAAAGAAAATCACACAAGAAAAAAAATAATAAACAAAAGGTTGGATGTCAAAATTAATGAAAAATATATGAATGCTGAATCCAAATAAATCCAAATGAAAATGGCTCCAAAGGGTTTGTCCATCAAACCAAATCCAAAGGTTAAAAGAATTGAAAACCATTGCTCCATGGGAAAAAAAAATCAATGAAGTCAAATCCAGTCTTGAACTATATACAATGTAAAAAGCCAGGGTCCAAGAGCCCAACAATCCAAAGGAAACCTACAAAAAACCCTACCTAATAAATAACTATATACAAAAAGGTGGGGCATAGTCCATGCGCCCCAAATGAAAGAAAAATGGAAAGGAAACCTAACACTAATGAACTATATATAATGGCGGCGGGCAAGTCCTACGGCTCACTTGTTGATTTCCCAGGCCAGGGCATCATCGAACTCCTGTTCACCGTCCTGGAGGGGGGCCTGTTCCCTGGCCCCGAGGTCTCGCAGGGATAATGCCATGTCCACCTTCAACTCCCTGCGAATTTCCTCGAGGCACTCAGCACGCCTGCGCATGGAGTTCTCCGCCCTGACCATAGTGAGCCATGCCTTTTCCGCCCGCCGCCGCTCTGCATCTATTTGCTGGCCCAACCGCTGCCACACGGAAGACACTCCCAATCCAGGGTCCTCCTGCCCTCCGGCCGATGCCTGCCCCTCTGATGTTGATGGCCCCAAGCCATCATCGCTCCCACCTTGAGCCTGCTTCTGCCGTCCATGTGCCCTGCCTGTTGATGCCTGCACGTCCTCCTCCTGCTGGGGTCCAGTTGTTGGGATGGCCAGCCCTGCTGGACCTCCAACTCCCGACTGTGGCAGGGATGTGTCCTCCACCAGCCTGGCCACTGGGTCAGAGGCAGCTCCACAGAGTGCCCGGGTGATACTTGACCCAGAGGACGACTGGCGGATGGGGGGTTCAGTTGAGGAGTGGGTCGGCACAAGGCCCAGCACACGGAGGAACCCAGCACTGGTGATCCCTCCTAGCCAGTTGACGTGGTCAATGAGGCATCTGACGTAACATGCAGCGTCCTCACGAGAACTCTGTTCGTTATCCCTGATGCCAAGTTGATGCAATGCCACCCCAGCCAGGACAGGCTCAACACGGTCCAGGATTGCCATGTCTGCAGGGAGAGGAAGGCCAGTTGTTGTTAGAGGATCCCCTCCCTGAAAACGGGTCTGGACAAAGGCATCCCTGCTGGTGCGGGATGATGCAGTCACAGGATCGGGGATAGGATTACACACAGGCACCTCCGCGGCCGCCTGTACTGCCTCCTGTCCCTGCCCCTGGACTGCACCACTAGCACCAGTGGAATCCCCCCTCCAGACCCCGTGTGTGGCCCTTCCACAGCCTCCTCCTCAACCAAACCCTCCACCAACCTGGATGATTCGGTGCCATCTTCCTCCATAGGCCCCTGTGGGGTCTCAGCTGCCCCTTCTGCTGCCGAGGAGTCCACCTCTGACCTCCGCCTCTTGGACCTACCCTCGGCAGCTGTGGCTGCGGACGTGGCACCAGACCCCTCACTCCCCGACGAGATGACTACCTGGGAGGGGAGCTGGGCCTTGCGTCTCCGGCTGGCGGTGGGATCCCTGCCGCTGTGCTCCATGTCACCGTCTCCGCCCTCTTCATCAGTTGATGCTGCAGACAGGGAGAGACAGAACACAGCCATCAGGGCACTGTACAATGGTCTGATACACACATGACAGTTGCACATGAGTGGCAGTGTCAATCTTCACACATGTGATCACAATCCCCAACACACCTATAATTTGAACCCACACACATGCGCAAATTAACAGGAATGTTGCAGCAGGCAGCACCATCCATACACATACAACAGAATGAGCATCCGAAGGTTAGCCTGACGTCACATGCAACATGGGGAGTGCCAAACACATGCACACACGCCACCAGACATACATGCATCTGTACATCTCCACCACCTGTCGCAGTTAAATCATCGGCATCCATGTCACATCTGCCAATCAGCCTCCTACATGTCGGTGTCACATGCATCCATGGTGTATCACAGTGGCACACATGTCAAATACACACACACGCACATGTACATTGTGCACATACATGAAGGTGGAACCAGCATCCATGTGTCACACCACAACCATGCCACAGTACATACACATAAATATACACATGTGTGCACCGACACATGCATTTGGACACCATGCATTTGAACACATACACCATTGATGTGCCTCACACATGACTGGACTCCCATGCTGCAGGCTCATGTCCCTGTACATACACATCCATACATGGCCCTTCCAAGACATATGTGCAACCTGCACACTCCTGCCACACCTCAACATGCACAACGTGCAATCAGTACGCATGGACACTTACCGCTCGACTCCGGACGGGCTGCCTCTGAAGGATCTGGAGGTGGAGCGCTGGGTGTATGCGTTCCAGGACCCTCATCTGGATGTTGGTAAGGCGGACCCGGCACCCCTCTGCATGCTTTGCCTTCAAGAGGCACCGGGCCTTGCTGAGGGTCCTGGACCTGAAGTCCTCCCAGCACTTCCAGACGTGTTGCATGTCGCGGGCTGCCACCCCCTCCACGTTGATGGCAGCCACGATGTCCTTCCAGATCCTCTTCCATCCTTCACTGTCGGCACGTGAACTTCCAAAGAGTTCATCATAATGCCCCAGGACTTGCTCCACCAGGATGCTAACTTCATTGGCAATGAAGCTGGCAGCCCTCTGCCTCTCTGCTGGGGGATTGCCACTGGTGCCAGATGGTGTTGTGTCAGACATGGCAACTCCTGAGGCAGGTGTGGGTGGGCAACTGGGTCCTGGGGCTGGGCTGGGCTGTGGAGTGATGGAATGGCAGTCGGGAGTCTTCTGTTCCAGCAGGGGTGGTTACAGCAACTGGACCCCTGCAGATGGCTGTTGTGCAGGCACCAAACAGCAGTGCACGTGGCCAGCAGGCAGGCAGTCAGCAGCAGATGGCAGGTGGGAGCGTGCTCGGGGTTCTGGGGAGCAGGAAAATGGCCTTCTGGGCAGGAGCATAGTCTTCCGTGTGTTGTTGCGTGGCCAGCTTGATACGGAGTGATTTGGCACGTGAAAAAACTGCACGTCAGCGTGTAATTCGAGGAAAGGCCCTTAGCGCGTAAGCGTATCTGTGGCGTAACGCGCGCGGGTGTTTCCCTCCACACGGGTGCATGTTGATTGTACACGTGCAAAAACTGCACGTCCGGGTGTCACTGCGTGTAATTGGAGGAAAGGCCCTTAGCGCGTACGCACGAAAGTGATGTTGCACGTGTGGGCTGGGTTAAAAGGTACGCGTTGGACGCCATTTTCTTGTACGTGCTTTTTGTGGAGAGTGAGCTGGTGATTCTTGTACTTCTTGTCGGTTCATACGCGATTACTTCATAACGGTTCCAGTTCGTACTCCTTGTATACTCAGACAGCGTTCAATTCTTCTTTTGGCAGGGGTGTTTGTCAACGCACACACGCGTGTCTTTTTCACATTCTTTTTCCAGGCAGACGGTGAGTCGCACACGTTTTTTTCAACTGTGGTTGCCCCCGTGTGTCGCGTACCCATTCAGAGGTAATTGTAGCCAGCGTGTACCACGCGTATGCTTCTTTTTGTGTTTCTGGGTGCCACAGCGTAGTGCAGGTTTTTTATTCCACGCACATGGGCTACAGGGGTCGCATGCACATTAAATTTTGTTTTCGGGGTGCCTGAGCATTGCGTGACCCGTCATCTTCCCCCAGGGGTCACAGACAGCCTTGCTAGAGCACTAGGGTACGTATTCCATCTAGTACCCTGCCCCTTTCACCCCAATTGCCCAGGACAATTGTTTATTGCACCTTCCATTCGCACAAAAACATCAGTGCCATGGTTGGGAGGTGACCAAGCGGTAAGGGAGGCAAAGGTGGCCGACCTCCAAGAGGTGGGCGCGGTGGGGACGTGGCCAGGATGTGCAGGGTGGCCCAAGAGGCCAGTACGTGGAGGACCAATCAGGGATACCTATGACCCCCCCCTAAATGGGTCGGGGAGATGCACCTGACACCATCCCAGCTCAGGACTTGTTAACCCGGCACATATTGTCAACCGAACCAGCACAAGATGACTCCCAGGCTGACTTCCGTGTCACCAAGTCAAAGCCACGTGTGGTGGTGAAAGTTGCTGTCACCCTAAGTAGGCAGGATGAGGAGGCTGCAGGGGCAGCTGCAGCTCAATCAACCCCAGCCACGAGTCTCCAGCCGGGACAGTGTTGGTCCAAGTCCATCACACCGAGGTTGGTCCTGCCAACATCACCCAGCAGCCAATGCATGCAGTGACACGTTTGGTCATCGTGCCTTTGGCTACTTCCAGTGCCCAGTCCACCTGCGCTTCAGCCCCTACCAACCGCGACACTTCCCAAGAGGAAGAAGGGTGCTCTTGCGGTACAGGCTGGGACCCCAGACACGGCTCCCCCCTCCTGCACGCCAAGGAAGCGTAGTTTCAATGATGTGGAACTAGATGCACTTGTGGGCTACGTGTCGGCCAATGGCCGCGAAATGCTGGTGACTGCAGGGTGCAAGACTACAACTGCTCAATGTAGGGCCCACTGGCAGTGCATCGCGGACCAGATTAGTGCTCTTGGATTTGTCAGGCACACAGCTGATGATTGCTCTAAGCGCTGGAATGACCTCAAACGCAGAGCAAAGAACAAGCTGGCTTCCAATCATGCTTCTACTCTGGTGACTGGCAGTGGGTCTCCACCAGAGGAGGAAGTACTCACAGAACATGAGTCTATCACTTGAGGCTTCATCACAGAGGATCAGATCCAAGGCGTGGGAGACCTACTAGATATTGAGGCAACGTCCAGTGAGTGGCCATGCATGTGTGTGCAAACCATGTGTGTGTTGTTTGGGTGGTGTGTTCTGATTGAGTGCCTGGTGAGGCTGTGTAGTTGTGACTGCTATGGGTCACCCATGTGGTGCCTCCAAACCATAGCCCGGCCTTGGGTTTGGGTTTGGGTTTTCAAGTATCCCCTCTGACCGCAGTTGACAATTTGCACCTGATTACTGCACTTGCCCTTCAACTGCCATCTTGCCAATACAATAGTTCCTACTGTTTTCCTGTTAATTCTGCCTGATTGATGAAATCCTTTGCATGTTTACCACACATTTTCGTGCCATTCTGCCCCAAATGTAACATACTTCAGACATAGATTACACCCCACAATGGCCCACATATGTTTCCTTATTGTGGGAACGATTTCATCAATCAGGCTGACTGAGTAATGTGCACCTGCACATGGCCTGCACACAATCACTTTGGGGCCCTGTTTGAATGTTGAACATGACAATTGTCTTCTGTCATGTCGAAGTGACCAACCATTGATGTATCCATGTGCCTGCCATCACTGCATTAGTGAACATTGGCTTTGTTGCAGCGTGTGGCACATGCGTGTTTTGTCACACTATTTTGCATGTTCTATTTCATGATGTCCATCTCACATGGATGGGTGACAGTACTGATTTGCTACCATCTGGGTGTCCTTGTCAAATCTGCCATGGCTATGCTACGTGCCATCTGTTCTGTGTGCTGGCATGTGTCATGTATGTGGATTGTCCATGCCACTCACAGGTTAATGTGTGATGCCAGTGCTATCCAGCATGCAGCACATGTGTTGCTTTTCCACCTTGGAGTCCTCAGTGTCTGCTTTATGCCTCCCCTTCCAACTCATTGCCAGTGTATGCATGCCAGAGTTATTGTTATGTGTGACATGTGTCATTTATGTACTGGATGTCTTCCTTGTCATGCCTATGTGTGTGGGCTATGGTGCTCATGCCTGTTTTCATTACTTTTCTTTTATGTTGTTGCAGGTGATGAGGCACTAGATGCTGTTGAGGAGGAGGAGATGGCGCAGAGGCAGGAGTACTCACAGCCACAACCAGGCACCAGTGGAGGACGTGGGGGGGTGGTGGTGGGTGAAACCCCATTACTCCTACAGACCATACTGTCCACGGGTGTCTCTGGGTACACCTCCGGAGACTTCTATGAATCAGGTGCTGAATCTGACATTGAGACATATGTCCCGTCGCAGGTGAGTGTTTCTGGCAGGGATGCTGTTCTGTCCAACCCACCTGCACTGGGAGTAGACCCCTGTATGGGGCATTCAGTGTAGGAAAGTCCGCCTGTGGCGGTTACGGATGCAGGGTCACACTCCACAATATTTGCTCCTGTTCCTGGGCCAGCAGATCAAAGGAGGAATGCAGTCCTGCAGCCTTAGACTGTGCCAGCACATCAAGGTGCACATCACCTTGCCCCAAACAGGTGTGCTGCCCGCCAACGCGGTGACCGTGCTCCACCGGGCAATTCTGTGTGGGAGAAATCCATGTACACTATAGTAGCACAACAGGGGGCATTGTGTGAGATGATAGCTCAGGCCGTGGATAGGGTGGCCACTTCCATTCTCCCCCCTGAAAGGCAGGTGGAGCTCAGCAGCAGGCAACAGAGTCCATTTGCCACTCACACAGGGAGGACATGTTGGCGTCCAATAGGGACCGACGGGCTGGAGCAACAGTGTGTCTTTGGATTCCGCATTGAGCCTTCGTACATACTCTTATACAATATAGTCAAAACAAGTGTTCACATTAAATGCGTGAACAGTATTGTGCATAATATATGTTCATGGATTAGTATTGTTGGTACAGGTAATCCTTTATCCACAGGTCAACGAAGGACAAGGTCTCATTACATGGCCCTAACATTTGGCCTGCGGGCAATTTAAGCATTAACTCATATGTGGAGGTCAAGACGACCATGTTACAAGCAGAATAACACTGTCACCATCTTAGAACACAGGGTGACTTTGGAGTGAGAATGAAAATGGCGGATGAACCTAAAATGGCAGCTAATACTGATCTAAGGTCAGGACTTTGCAACGCGGATTTCTTCGCAGAGCGACTGGGCTTAGGCCAATATATACAATAAAGGAAGCATGATATGATTTCCCGTTCGACAACTTGTGTCATGTGATGTGCATTCATTTGGTTGCTTTCACATCGCATGCCATGCCATGGTGTGTTGGGTAGCTGAGATGGGCTTAGGGAGGGGTTGGGTGACATGCCACTATTTGTTTGTAGTGTTTTGCAAGAGGGTAGTCCTTCATGCTGCATGAATGTGTGCCTTTTACTGACACAGCATTGGGTGTGTTTAAGTAGCTAGGGATGCACACAATGTAGCACTTCCAGGTAAACAATCTCAGAACGGTATGGTTGTGACAGTTGACTGTCCCTTTGTCATCATCATAAATTGTCAGCTGGTGTGTGCCAGGCCAGTGTGCACTTCGCAGGGGTGGGATTTTAGGTGAAGAAATTTGCCACAAGCTGGGTGCGGGCTGCCTCACCACGTGCCCTTTCACCTCCCATGCGCAGCAGCCGTGCATGTGGTTGGGGATGTGGGGGCACCACCATGTCCACCGGCACACCCCGTCGGGTTGCAACGTTGTGCAGGACACATGCTGCCACTATGATCCTGCACACTAGTGGGGGCGCATATAGCATCTGCCCACCAGAGCAGTCAAGGGAGCGAAGCGTGACTTCAGCACTCTGAATGTGTGCTCCACTATGCACCGGGTTGCAATATGGGCACTGTTGTATCTTACCTCGGGTGGTGTGGTGGGGTTCTGTATTGGCGTCATCATGTAGGTGCTCAGAGGGTAGGCACTGTCCCCTGGGGAGGTGATAATGGTTGTGATTAGTGGGGTTTTCACATTTCTCAGTGTCTGACATGCATGCATGTGCAGAGGCATTAATACTCACCAATTAGCCATGTGCCGCCATGCCGCCAGCTTCCAGGTCCCGGTTTAGGGGTGTCATTCTGATCATGGAACTATCATGTCTGGACCCCGGATAGTTGGCATTTACTGAGGTGATGATTCCCTTGGCATCACATACAACCTGCACGTTGATGGAATGCCAGTGCTTGCGGTTTCGATAGATGTGCTCAGTGGCCCTGGGAGGACGTAGAGCCACATGGGTGCAATCAATGGCACCTAGCACTTTGGGCAAGTGTGCCACCCCGTAAAAGTCCTGGACGACGGCCTGCCTTTCTGCAGGTGTTCTGGGCATGTATATGTGCCTGCGGACTGAGGTGCATGCAGTCATGATGGCCAACACCTGGTGTAGGCAGCGTGACTGCGTGGCCTGTGAGACACCCCCAACTATGGCACTTGTCTGCTGAAATTACCCAGTAGCCAAGAAGTGCAGTACATTGAGCACCTTTTCGAAGGGGCTCAGTGCATGGGAGCACAGGGTGGGTGATGTGAGGTCATCCTCCCACTCCCTCACCAGTTCTAGGATTATTAGTGGTGGAAACCTGTACCTCCCATACACCTGGTCATCAGGCATCCCAAAAAGGCTGGTCCTGGGAAAAAAAATGCGGGGCCTGACTATCCTCCTCCTCCTGCAGTGTCCCACGACCACTACTGCGAGGAACGGTATATTCATTATAGCATATGAGCTTGTTTGTTGCTTGCGGGCACTTTTATGCTGCGCGGGGCAGCTTACACCTGCTTTCTGCTGGCATACGTGTTTACGGATTAGCACGTCTTTTTTGGCACACGGGTTTCCCCTGCTCGATTCCATGAATACGTGTTGTTAGCGCGCGTGTGGGCGTTGCAAGCATTTACCTCCCGTACTTCCCCCGTAACACCCACATTTTCACGCATTGTTCCCCATTCCGCGTGTTACGCCCCATGTTCCACCCACTTTTCTTGTGTGCGCTACACAATGTGCGCTTTCCCTGTGCGCGTCGTGCACGCCATTTAGTGACATGTGCGCCCATGTGCGCCACCCATGGATTTGGCGCACATCCCAAGTTTTACATGCGCAGCGCATTCCATGAATCGATGAACGGCTGCGTGTGCGGCTTTTGCACGCGTGCACTGCGATATTTACGCATGCGCTCCCCTTTTTGGCGCACATTTATTCCATGAATTAGCCTGTTGGTCTTTAGATAATTAATATTCAAGGTTATGTACACTATCACAATAACTCACTTTGTGCTCAGAAAATCAGGAATGGTAAATATACAGTTCTACAGTGGTACCACAAATATTATAAAATCTCATAAAAGGGCATCCACTATGCTGTCAAAATGTCACACAGATCAATAAAGAGGAAACCAGCAGTAGAGAGAGGAAGGAAAGCAAGACGGTTGGACAATTGGCAGAATACTGGTCGCTACCGTTAAACACAGCTCTGTATGGAGATCTCCCCACCTGAGCAACCTGTAGAATAAAGATACAAGCCCAGTCCATATATTGTTTCCAATAGACTTCCAAATAGTTCTGCAACCCCAAAGTACCTGGCGTTGTTTTCGTCAACGGGAAATCAACGGCCCTTCTTGACTGCCCTCCATTTAAGGCAGGAGTCACGGTCGTTGAACGCCTGACAGAGAACAGGGTGAATTACAGCGATGAAGTGGCATCTTCGATCCTAGCAGTGCTCGTCGACGACGGAGCGTTGGCGTCCTGCAAGGAAGAGGCGTGCGGGGCACCTCAGTGACGATAGTTCTGGACTGCAAAGAGATGATGAAGAGCTGTGGCCCAGCAAGGGCGTTGAGTCGTTAGCATCTCTGTGGTCTTTAGGTGGCGGGAAACCCACCGGCGGATGCTCCTCGGTGCGTCGACGGTCGCGCCTTCTCCACCGGGATAAAGCGGGCGGCGATGCAGACGAGAGCGTCCTTGGATCAAATGAAGTTCTTAGGCAAATGGGAGCACGGAGACTCCAGTAGGCGACGGCGGTCGTTGACAGAGGCGGATAACAGTCCGGGCGTTTCTCTTTGGGATTCCGCAGCAGTCCCCGTCCCAGGTCGGCAGCCTGTCATAGGTCTGTCTACCAGGGAGCTTTGGCAAAGATCAGCTGGTGCATGATGGTCCCTCGTAGCTCGGGAAGAGGGCGCCTTACCAGGTCCTCTCTGGGTCAGTCCTTGAAGGCACAGCAGCTTTCAGAATGTGAAGCAGAGCAATGGCAATTCTTCTCGTCCAGCCGGGTTTCAAGGTCAAGCCTCAGTTACTCCAGTTACTCGTCGTTGTGGACTTCAGCTTCTGAACACGAATTCTAGCAGTGAGAGGCCCCCAGATATACTAGTTGATCTCCCATTCATTCTGCTGGGTCACACTCAGGCAACCAATCGGTCAGAAGGGCATTCATGCAGGCAGGCAGCCAATCAGGTGCATAGTGCATTCAGGCCATTCACTTCTCTCCAGACACTCACAACAAGTTATGTGTATTGGGACAAGAACCCCACCATTCAACACTCCACACTGCATTCATACCAGTTTTGGGCAGGGCTGTCTCGGTCATTGTGTCAAACACCAGATACTAGACACCCACAACACAGAATGCGTATTCGTCACACACTCCATTCACCCAGGTCCCACCCACAGGCGTACCCACAACCTACAGTCATTGGGAAGGCTCCAGCCAGTCTGGTCAGCACTTCACAACAACACCATATATGGAACTTCCACCCAACAGCCGGTCAGGGGGAAGGGACAGAGCCAAGGATTCCCAGGACTTTGGGAAAACAAGGTAACAGGCAATAGAAAGCAAGAGGCCACAGGGGCCATCTTGTGTCCTGTAGGAATCAACTGATTCCAATGGCAGGGCCTGGGTATCCCAAAATGGAGGACACTCAGGGAACCTGTCAAATTCAGCTTGGAGCTGCACCTACCCATACCCTGCTCTGTGGGCCACACACAGGTGCCCAAACACATACACTAGGAGGGCACTGGGTTGTACCCCCACCCATGGGTGCCATAAGGGTATCCCACGGGTCTGTACACCAAACCAAAAGAGAGAGCTGCACCGCCAGGAGTCCCACATGGACTCCTGTGTGGAAAACACGACAGAACACACGATGAAAAGCAGTAAAGGACAAGGATACGGAGGCCCTGTCCCTCCGATGCATTTCCAGCATCACAATACCATACCATACCATACCATACCATACCATACGTGTCTGTGGTTTTGCTTACGTGAAAGGTTTACTGAAAGAATGGCTGATCCCCTTTAGTCAATCTCAGGCTCCTTTATATCCAGAGTAGTTATAACCAAGGGTTTAGTTGGAAATACATGTTCCCAGGTATTGAGGTCAGCCATATATAAAAGTAAATTCAATGCAAACAGGCCTTCATTTTCTAGGTTGACCCATGAAGGATTCATAGATAAACAATTATGAACTCGCACTTACTACTCATTGTTTGCTTTGCAGTTACCAATATAATTTTGACTTTTGCAGTAGCCCCGAGTCTGCTTCCCTCAAGTGAACAACAATGCCATGCCAGTGTTAGATTAGGATTGTGCATGATTGCATGTACTTCGCAATCTCTAATCATTGTTTGACAGGGAGGACCATGAGTTCATGTCATCTCGCAATAGCATTGATGCTCCGGACCTAGAAAGTTAAGATATTACCTGCCTGGACATGTACAATTCCTCGAGATACGCACCTCCAGGTCCAGCTCACGCCCCCAAGCAGTGTGAAGTGCACCAGCGGTCCATCCTGTCTTCAACATAGTTTGATATCTTCATACTCACCAGCCAGACCACTCAGATCTTCCAACAGTCGGCAACTACTCGCTGTCGGATTTAGACGGAAATGAGCAGGTGGTTCTAGCTTCCCAGTTCTTGCGGCCAACCTCTTGAACAATCTGCCATTACACCTCCGATCTGAGACGTCCTACCAGCTATTCAGAAAAAAATAAAGACTCATCTGTTCACCTCACTCCAGTCTTGCTCCACCTACCTAGACTCTACCACTCCATAACTATCCATGTAAATAGCGCCCAAATGCCACAGGGTTTGGTATGCTGCAATAAATTCAAAAATAGAATAAATAAATAAATAGATACAGATTCTGGGCGATATGATCAACAGCATAAGCCTCACCTTCCACTGGGATGTCTGATTCAGGCCTGTTCTACCCATGAGCATCATCTTTGGATGTTGTCCTCCGGCTCTCTGACTATTTTGGTGCTAGCAAAGATTTTTCTCTCTTATAACTGTTAAAATTCAATACCTGCTCTTTACTTCTGGCACTTGATTTTTATAAACTCCTCATCTTTAGTGATTTGTCCACAGCTTGCTTCTTCAGTTAATTCTTTGGGATTCACGCTTGGTTCTTCTCTTAATTTTAAAGAGTGTGTTTTTTACCCTAAATTGTGCTACTCTCAGCTGTCTCTTCTCTATAAGATCAAGCCATGTCTCCCATCTGGCGACTTTCGGACTGCTGTAGGAGTTCTAGTTTTTGCTAGACTAGATGCTGTAACACAAATTCCTTTCTAGATTTGCCACTCCTAATTTGGCTGCTTAAAAGCTGCTTTTACATTCTGCAAATTGAATAATGAAATGCACGAACAAGTCAAGTATGCATATCTTGTTATATGCAAGTCGCAGTGGTTATTCACTGCGGAGTCTTTTTAAATTTCCTGTATTGCCTTCAAAGCTATCAAAAGACAACAACTAGCTCACCTTGGGGCTATATTGTATATTTCTGGAGATTGGCGTTTAACCAGAAGCTCTAAATGTTCACAACTTGACATCCTGAAATCCAGGCTTACTTCTTTTTCTGGTTAAATCTTTTAGCAGCTTCATGTGCCTAGAATGTCCTGCCAATCTAACTTTGGCTGTCAGAAACCCTACTGGCCTATCAATGAGAACGAAAAACATACTTGCTTAGCTTAGCCTTTCCGTCTTGGATAAAGGCTATCCATAGAAAATATTGCTATCTGTGTGTTTACTGTTTTTATTGTCTTAAAGTGCCCTCTCAACTACTAATAGGTTGCGTATGCGGGGCTCCCTCACCAATGTGCGTGCTTCTTTGGCTCAGACGCATGGGTTCACCTTGTAGCTGGCTCTGAAAATGGGATCAAGTGTCACAGGCTGCAACCTCCATTCTGTGGTTGGTGGAAAAAACTAGGTTATATTCAAACAAGACGGCCTGGTAAACAAATGTCTATCTAATCTGGCCATTTCCTACTTGGCTGGGAAGATGGTGCGGTAGTCTCCCAGTAAAAGTCTGCCTGGTACCTCTGGCATGTTATCTCTCCCTGGCCGGGGCTGAAGGTTGGCGGGCGTTCTCTGTTCAAGAATCGCCAGTTGGAATGTACTTTCACTAGAAATTAGTCCTCTTCCTTCATTGTCTAGATTTTGGAATGTGGTGTAGGAATTGATCCAGGCAGCAACCTTGAGAATAACTCGACAGTTTTCTAGAGACATAACATTCAGGTAATGTGTGCTGTTTAAATGTATCATTGTACAAGCTCAGGTAAGCCAACCCTCAGGCTAACCAGAACATAAAGGGTTAACCCGTAGACATCAGACCTATCCCTCAGGTAACATAGAACGTACTGTCTCAAGACTCAAACAGAAGAGCAGAGCAGTCTACCAACGTTTGCCTAGAGCACAGACTGGCAGGGACAATGAGGAACAGTAAGGCAATCCCTTTTTTGCAAGTTTTTATATCTGCTAGTTTTCCTGATTTTCCGATGTTTTTCTTAATTCCTAACAGAGAAGGTTGAACAATCGGGGGCTAAATTGCGAGGATGCAGGAAAAATGAAGAAAATGTTTTGAACGTGGCTAGCATTGTCGGCCCTGTACTTTTCAAAGATATTAGAATTTAGTAAGAGGCCCCAGACAGATGCTGTAAAATATGGACTCACTGGGACTAGCTGGATGCGACTATTGAGCTCATCCTTCCCCAAATTAGTACTTCACTCCGTAAAATTAGCCCAAGAACAATAGCAAATATATGTGTGCTAGAAATACATTTTACCAGGTGTAAAGCATACGGATGTAAACCATGTGTAGGGCCATTATTTCCTTAAAAAAGACCCAGATTGGGAAGAACATGCCATGGGTAGAGCATGTAGTCAGTCGGCAGCTCTGGTTTGCCTGGCAGTCTCTTGTTGCTTAGCGAAGCCTAATTGAAGTGGACATAAATCAAGGCAGTGCAGCAAAGCTGCAGCCTGATGAACAATCAATAGGTGCCTTCCTCCGAAGAAGGCAGCCGGGTTTCCAGGGAGCCAGAACCACCGCTGCTGACTTCACAGGCCGAGCCTTCCTCGCTGTAATCATCCACATAATCATTGGTCCTGATTGGAATAAAATGCTAAGAAGATTTCTGACCAGGAAAACATGATGTTGTTGTTTAAACAGGTTGCAGTGGTTTTTCCTTTTCCTATAAAATGTCGTAGATTCATGTGTCAAGTCTCTGCCAAAACCATGTATAAAAGTTCTCTAAAATAACTGGACTTAAGCCTCCTGCTATAAAAATGCACACATAAAATGAATTCACATTTGCAGCTGTAAGATGGTGCATGGATGATAGAAACAAAAGTAAAAGACGAGTGGGGTGGCCGAGGCGTCACGCGCAAAACTTCATCCTTCTACACAGTCACTAGGGAGCAATAAAGGGAAGATAATATGTGAGTAATCTAAGGTGATGTAATCGGTTATTGTAAAGCACGCCCTCCCATTTTGCTGTCCTCTTGGCCCTATGTCCTGCAAGAGAGAAGGAGGGTTTAGAGCTGGTGTGGAGGGAGGGAAAGGCAAAACCTCAGGTGTTTCTATTTGCAGATTGCAAGCAATCTCTTTCTACTGAGTGAGTGGGTTAAATAAGTGAGTAACGGAATGGAACTATGGGCCCAATTATGAGATCGGCGGTAGAACCTGTCGGGAGGTGGCCGGATACTGCTGACCCGTAACACTGTTTCCACTCCCTTGCATCCTGAGGCCACAGGGATATCATAAGCGGTGGGGGACCGGTAAATAACCCTGGAGTTCGATAGGTCTCCACAGGAATGGGGACACTGAAGCACCGGCACTGTTGCTAATGGTGCCAGTGTTTCAGTAAAAGCATTGCCGGTAGGGGTCTGAACTCCCAGCAGGCCAGGGGTGCCGGGAGTACCGTGCCCCTGCTGGAAAACTCCTAAATTGGTGGTCTGGGATTCTGCTGGTACGTTGCTACTGGCACCCTTGATTCTGAACTGCCAAACTTATAATGAAGCCCTATGTCTTGTGTACTGTTACTTCTCCCATTTTTGTAGCCTCTTGGAGCTAGGTTCCACAACAGAGAGGGATGGTTTAGAGTTAGTGGGGCAGGAGAAGCGTAACCTGGGGGGGTGGATGTGTGCAGGTCGGAAGCATCCATTATCTGTTTGTTAGTGAGATTCTGGGTTTGTTGGGTAGGGGCACTGGTATAAGGAGAGCTCCGTTTGAGGAGCCTACCTAGAATGATGCACGGATACTTTGTAGTGGTTACTGGGACAACCACCCGTGCCTGGGCGGGTCAAACCTTTATTTCAGACAGTGACATTTTATGCACTTTGTCATCAGGGGTGTCACACGTCATAATATCAGTCTCAACATTTTATAAGAAAACAAGAAAACCAAACCACAGGTAACTACACCTTCGTGTGAAACATCAGAGAACAAGAAATCAATGACAGTGATGAACACACAGCCATGTAGAACCTTATTCCAGCATATAGTCCTTGAACTGCATAGGGGCCTTCTTCCTGGTCGCCTTGGTAAGCTGGACACCACTGCCTCTTCCTCATCTTGCTCAGACTCACTCCGATCAGTCCCGACATCTCGATCCTCCTCTCTATCCAGTGTGCCAGACATGTCACTCACCTTCAACTCACCAGGGCCACCTCTTGGATTTCCTTCGAATCAACGAAGCAAACTGCAATTTTCGGTAAGGGATTCAATACATCCCTCCAACGTCAACATCGAGACCTGCTTCTGTGTCACCGTCCAGCGGCTGGTCTCATAACAAAGGCATAGTTTGTGCTGGGGATTCCTCATGCGGGCGTGGACCATGGTCCCCCATTTTCATGTTTGCTCAATTCCCTGTCATTGACCATTTGTTGGGTGGCCCAAAGCAGATCTGCACCTGGCAGTACACACGCTCTCTGTTCATGCTCTGGAATCAGTAACCACACCTTCCTGCCCAGGAAGGCCTCTGCAGGGGCAACCCCTGTTGTGATATGTGGTGTCATTCTGTACGCAAGGAGGAACAATGTCAGGGTCTCCTCCAAACGTGTCTTGGGGGCAACATTTTCTGCCACAAAAAGAACTCCGCTAATAGTCATCTGTACAATCACATTTCGGTGAATAGACTTCAGCAGCAGGGATTCCAACAACACTCATGCAATCAAGAAGAAAGAGAAAGCATCATAAGAGTTCCAACACATCTTCCTCCTGACTTTAAATAGCATCAAAAGAGTCAAGTGACAAGAAGGATGCATCCACCAGTTCTAGGTCAAAGTTTCGAATGCATAGGATCGAATGACCGAAGGGTCGAATCAAAAGGACCGAAAACCAAAGGGTCGAATTATTTATTTATTTTTTGTAATTTTGTTTTTTGGGGGGGTGACCCCCAAACCCACTTTTTTGTGGTAAAAACCACTTTTTTTTCCAAAACGGAAACCCCAAAAAAATATATATTTAAAAAAAAAAGTGATCCTTTTCTTTTAGTGTCAAATTGAGTCGCCCTTTGGCATTCGATCCTTTTGTATTCAGTACTTTAACTGGACACCGCATCCACCCACCAGTCCAGCAAATCAGCCCGTAGCCCTGAAGCTGTAAAGGAAAAACAAAAAAAAATGTTAGGCAAATCAGCAGAAATGTTGTAATTCACCATCTTGGAGACACCAGGACTGCTGCCTTGCCCCCAACCAAGCGCTAGGGAAGATGCCGACTGGATACATAAAGGTTTTTGGCCTGCACAACACTTCCAAACTGGATCCACACACTGGCGTAACAGGGGCAGAGTGACTACAAAAAGAAACTTTCTTTTTGAAGTCTGAGGGCCGCGTACCCCATGACATGGAAGACCCTAGGCTGGAGGCCTCCATGTCATGGGGTGGGGGGGGGTGGAGAACTCTATGCCTTCAAAAAGAAATTTTTGTTTTTGAAGCCACTCAGCCATCATAAAGAAATTATTTTGATTATGGTTCGGTCCTTAACTGAAATAATTTCTTAATGAAGTTATAGTGACTTAAAAAAGAAACAATGGGGCTCATTCTGACCATGCCGGTCCGAAAACAACGGTGCTGGTAAGCTTACAGGCACTGTTGTTTCCGGACCGGCATATTACAGGTCTGCCTGGTGGGGCTGCCGTGCCCGACAGGTCTGACCCTGCCAGGCACAGCAGCCACGGTAGGCAGACCTGTCACGGAAGCACCGGCACCGTTAACAATGGTGCAGGTGCTTCTGTGTCCCCATTCCCGTGGAGTCTGGGGTTTAACGAAATTACCGGCACCTGATTTCCCAGCCGCCGGACTTGAAATAGCACAGTGGCACCGGGAAGTCAGGCCATAGTAATTTTTTATGGGTCTGGCGGCAACCCGCCGGTAGCACCAGCACGGTTACCGCTGGACCCGTAATGAGCCCCAATTTCTTTTTTAAGTAATAGGGCCCCCCCTCAACTCCATGAGGTGTGCGTGTATGAGTCTATGGTGAAAGGGTGCACACTCAAATGTATAGCCGGCTGCCTGTGTGTGTATGGTGAAAGGGTGCGCACTTAAATGTATGGGTGGCTGTGGGGGTGTGCCTGCATGGTGAAAGGGTGCACACATAAATGTACAGGTGGCTACCTGTGTGAGTGTATGGTGAAAGGGTGCACACTTAAATGTGTGGATGACTGGGTGTGTATAAGGTGAATGGTGTGTGTGCTTGTGTACAGGGGCACAAGAAAACCTTCATTTCGGGGGGCTAACCCTTCAAATGTTGGGAGAGGCGCTAACTTCACATGCGGTGGGGAGGGGGAAACTTATTTGTGTGGGCGCATCCAAATTATTGACGCATTTTAATGAGACTATTCTAGTGCAGATTCAATGTTACAAGCAGTTAACTCTCTCCTATAAGTCTCCTGTTCCCTCTCTACCCTTCCAAACACTCCCCTGGCATTCAAGTACTAAACCCACATCACGATTTCAATCGCCTAAACAATGTGGCATTTGAATGCAGGTACTAACAGTGAAATGCTTTACGTTGGTAATTGCTGGGTTCTTGTTAACAGCAAAAACCAGGTGCCGTTTAAAATCTGTGTCCTGTTCGGTCTGGCAACTGCTCTAAAGGTTAGCCAAGTTGAGTCAATATAGCCCAAAATGTCAGGGGGGGTAGTGCTGAAGCCCAGTCAACACAATGGTGTTGCGCTACTACTTGTGTTTAATGCCTTGCTTACTCCTAGCCCTATTCTTCCTCGTCCCAGTACTTATATACGAGGCAGTATGTGTGTTTGAGGCACTCTGCCTCATACAAAAGTACTGGGAAGAGGTAGAGGTACATGGAGGTAATGCCTGATTTAGCTACCTGTAATCTTCATCACTCCTAGTCCCACTGTTCCTCATCCCAGTACTTATCTATGAGGCAAGGAGCCTCATACGAAAGCTCTGGGACAAGGAAGAGGGACGCAGAGGTAATTCTGGGCCAAGGAGCTGATTGTGGAGGTTGGGGTGGTGGGTGGGAGGGAGAGTGGATGTGGGGGGGCAGGATTGTGTGATAAATCATAATGGTTGTCCATGTCCAGGCTAAGCAGGCATGATATGTGGTATTAGTGGCTAGAGAGGCATTTTGATTTAGCCAGTCTAGTCATTCCTCAGTTTGGTATGACTTTCTTTTAACTGGACATTTCTGATAAAGTAGTCCTGCTAACTTTAATTACCTGGCTAGATTGGCATTTGGGTGCTGCCAGTCTAGCCATTTCTTACTGCGGCATTGTATATTTTTTTGGGCATCTGTGATAAAATGATATGATGTGATTCAAGTCATTTATAGTGCGCCTGTACACAAGTGTACACAAGGGAGGGATGATAGAGGGAGGACACGACAAACGATCTCAGTAGGCCTTGTGTCATTGTGAGAACGAGAAGTGCAAGGGAAAAGGGAGCAGGGAAGTGCAAGTGAGAGGGGAGGGGAAAACAGGGCAGCAATGCTCTCAGTAAGTGCAGCCAGGGCAGAGCAGCTATTGGTTGTGCAAGGAGAACAATGGACTGCAGGGTTACAGTTACAGCCCCTAAGTGCATGGTAGGCCTGGAGGCAGTGCAAGGGTGACCAATCAAGAAAGAGCCTGGACTCAGAGAGACTCTGAGGGTAGCCAAGCAGCCAGTCAGTACAGCAGACAGGTAGGTCAGGTAGGTCAGCAGGGGGGGAGAGAGAGCGAAAGCAGCAGAGAAGAGGAAAGCTTTTAGCTGCTTCGAAACTTCAGGTTGTCCGCCTCAGGTTTGAGAGGGGCAGGGAGGCCATTCCAGTTGGAGGCACCAGCAGAGGAGAGAGGTCTACCCCCACTCTCTGCCTGGAGAAATGTCTAAGCCTTAGAGAGTTGGAGGTAGCTGAGTGAAGGGTTAGAGAAAGAAGGTATTTTGGAAGAGAGCATTGGATTTAGTGTTGGCACTGGCCCCAGAAAGCCTTGTGGGCAATGCAAAGGTTCTTGAACTTGATCCTTGCAGCCAGTGGAGAGATTTCAGGGCTGGAGAAATACAATCCCAGGGCTTGAGGCCAAGGCTAAGTCTTGCAGTCCTGTTCTGGATTATTTGCAGATGACGGAGACTAGAGGAAGACAGATTGAGAAAGTGGCTGTTGCAGTAGTCCAGCTTAGAGACAGTGAGCTTCTGGTGGAGAGTGAGAAAGGGAAGAGTCCCTTTGAGGAGGAGCAGCTGGTAGTGGGACTTCTTGGTGATGTCCGAGATGTTAGGAGAGAAAGAGAGTGTGGCATTGAAGATGACACCAAGGTTTTTTGCCTCGCAGGAAGGCAAAGGAAGAGGGCCCAAGGTGGTCTGCTATAGTGAGAGAGGAAACACAGTGGCAAGGGTCCCAATGAGAAGGATCTCTGTCTTACTGGCATTAAGGCAGAGATTGCTGGAGGCGCACCAATCCTGAATCGTGGATAGACAGTCAGGAATGAGCAAGAGAGGAGAGGAGGATGAGGGGAGCCTGAAGGAAAGCTGAGTCATCCGCACAACACTGAAAGTTAGAGGATAAGGTAGAGATCAGGGAGGCCAAAGTGGCCAAGTAGAGGTTGAAAAACCAGCGTGAGAGGATAGAGCCCTGGGGAATGCCACAGGTAGAGAGAGGTGGCGGAGAGAATGGGACCACGATCGACCTGGGAGCGGAGTGTCGGTCCAAGTGGAAGTAGGTCAGTCACTCTAGGGTCTGATCTGTGATGCCCAGGTTCTCACAGAGTCGATTGATCAGGATGGCGATGTTGACCCTGTCGAAAGCAGAGGAAAGATGAAGGATGAGAATAGAAGGAATGCTGGAATCAAGGTTAGAGAGCAGCACAGGTGTTAAGGAGAGCAGTTTCCATGCCTCTGGCAGCTCTGAAGCCAGACTGATGGTCATGGAGACAACCAACAGATTCAGTGTGGAGAGTAAGCTGGGAGATGGCAAGCTTTTCCAAGAGTTTGCTCAGGAAAGGTGGAGATTGAGCGATAGTTTTCCAGCAGGTAGGATCAGCAGACTGCTTCTTGAGGAGCGGGTGCACAAGGGAGTGCTCAAAGGGAGAGGGGAACATTGCAGTGGCGAAAGAGTGATTACAGAAATCGGCCAAGGCTGGAGTGAGGGTGTCAATATGGGCTTTGATGGTTCTGGAGGAGCAGCGGAGCACCTGTTTCGACGACACTTTCATAGATCGGACTTGTCTAGAAACCTCGTCAAGTGTTGTCAGAGAGAAAGAGGAAAAAGGAAAAAGGAGGAGGAGAGAAGAGATGGGCAAAATGGGCCAAGAGAGGAAGAGGACATAGAGGACAGGATGTCCTGAGATTTAGCAGAGAAATGAGAGGCCAGAGCTGTACAGAGGGCATGGGAGGGAACAGAAGAGGTATAGACCACAACAGGATTGACCAGTTCCTTGCAGATTTTAAAGAGTTTGGCCGTGTTGTTCGAGGCCATGGAGACACATGCTTTATTGTGTGCTCTCTTCTTGATGAGTGTTATTGCTTTGACTGGCATTTTGCTGAAAACAGTCTAGGTATGTCTAAATGTGGCCTGGCATTCTGTACTATAATGTTATTACGTGTTTACACTGGTCTACATTGTGCAGCCAGTTGGAAGCATTAATGTTCCTGTGCACTGTTGGTGACTTGCATGTATTGGATTGTGTTACCCTACAAAACAATTGCAAACACTCTGGCTTTATAGCCAATTTATCTCAGAAAGTGTGCTGTATATTGCATTAAAACACATATTTATATCTTTTACCTAGTGCAGTGTGCGGCATACCCCTTCAGCAGCACGTTCATGTGTATTGTGCAAGCGTGACAGTCTAGGCCGGCCCAGAGTGTGGCGCAACCCGTGATTTGTTGCCGAGTTGGGGGCCCCCCTCAGCATGGCTTGCAGGGGGGCCCCCACATTTTGTGTTACGCCACTGGATCCACAACCATGGGCTACCCCATCAGGGTCACCGTCCATGATTGCAAGTCACTGACTGAGTATGCCTGACCCCTTTGGGGCCCATTGTACGCGCAATACCTACGAGTAAACCTGCCCAACAATAATACCTCTTTGGAAGGTTGAAGAGAGAGGAATTGGGCACCACCTTTAAGGTTTTCAAAATGGGAGTTTTTACGCAAGGTATACAAAGTATTTGGTAATCACAATACTGAGACATAAGCCATGTAGAACTGGAGGAAACACAACCAGCATTGGCTACACCCTTGTAGTAACAGCTGCTGCATTTTAATTATGAAATTAGGCAAACATGTCATGGAATTTCTATGCATTATAAAACATAATTGTTTAGCAATGCTCCGTCTTCATAGGTACTTGAGAAGCAGATATATGGCAGTGCATTTCAGAGATGCAGGTTCTTCATCATCGCAATATCTAAGACTACACAAAAAAATAAATAGTAAGATTAAGAGGAGTTTATACAGAGAAATGTACATCATGAAAAGAAGGGAAAATGTAATCACACCTGATATCGAACGGAGCCAGGAACCATGTCAAGAATCTCTGTTTATTTATTTAAAAAAAAGATGTAAAATGCTATATTATTTTTTAAAAATTTTTTTTTATTAAGCGTTTAGTGTATAAAATACAAACTTTTTGCTTTTTGTACCTTCCTTTACAAGTCAAGCAACAATATCTCCTCCTTGTACCATTACTTTAGAGTTACTAAGCATTCTCGCTCTAGCGTTAGGCTGCTTGGCTGTATGTCCGTGTTAGATCCTGCTGTTCTTCATCATGGAGTGCTGTCAGCTTAGTCAGCATTGTTTCCAAGAATACTCCTAGCGCTCTAGTTACTTTTTGATTTGGATTTGTATACAGAGCTTCCCACCATAAGTCGGAATCCAAACCACAGCATGTTGTAGCGCTTTACTCAGAATGGTTGTTCTTTCTTTCTTTAGCTTGTCGCAAAACATCAGTAAATGTGGCAGAGACTCTACATGTTGGTGGCACAGTCGGCAGATGTTGTCATTTACCAAACCATATTTTTTGAGGTTTTGCTTTGTTCTCAAAATGTTTAGTCTGAAGCGCAAGATCAAGTCTCTGTACTTCGGGATTGGCACTTTTTCCAAGATATTTGGGTAGAATCTTCGGGTTGTTAATTAGGGTTTTCGTCAAAGTGTGTCCGCGTGAGGCTGACTCGTGGCTTCTGATTGTGCCCAGTCGAATGACAGGAGTAAGATGGGTTATGTTCAGTTGTCTTAGGAGTTCATTACACTTGTGTCTCCACACGGTCAAGATCCACGAGGGTAGTTTTCCATTCTCTTTTTTTAGAATTTCGTATTGCGGAGGACAATCAGTAAGCTCTATTTTGCGGTACATAGTTAGTGTTTTCCAGATGATTTCCATGTGTAGAGAATGTAGGCCCAATTCATGGCGTATTACGCCAATGGGAACGTTATTTGGTAATGTTAACGTACAACGCCATCATTTCCCCTCTAGTTTATCCCATGTTTGCCAGGGAATTCTTAGAACAGTGTCGCCTGCGTATGTGATTGCAGGTACTATCTTCAAATTGTAGAAGTCCACTAGTACCTTGATGGACAATCTGCAATAGCACCTTTTCAAGATTAGTGCCTGAGCTGTTAGTTGGTTCATTTTTGACTCCAAGTGCTGTATCCAGGGTTTATCTCCCCAGTCACAGCTGATAATGGCTCCAAGATATTTTGTACTTTTGCTGACAGGAATTGGTTGATTATCAAGACACCATTTGAAGGGTTTTTTGATAGTTGTTCCTGGATTTTTAATGATGACAATTTCTGATTTTGCTGCATTTATTTTTTGATTGTTTTCATTTGCCAACTGTTGCAGAGCATCTAACTTTCGTTGTAAACCAATTGGTGTGGTATCAAGCAAGTTGAGGTCATCAGTGTATAGTAATTGGCCTATTGCTGTTCCTGCTAGACGCGGCGAGCATGATCTCTCGGGTTCTATTTTATCTTTTATTTCAAAGATATAGAAGTTATATAGGATTGATGCTAGGGGACACCCTTGCTTTATGCCCCTGGTGGTAAGAATGTGTTTGCTTAGTGCCCCAGCTTGATTTAGTCACACTTGCAATGTTGTATCGTTGTGTAGACTGATAATGGCCGCTAAAAGATCTCGCGGGCAACCTTTGGACTCAAGTTTTTCCCATAGCATTTGTATGTTGACCCTGTCGAAAGCCGTGGCCATGTCGATACATGCTAGGAAAAGGGTTTTCTTTTCTTTTAAGGTCTGTATCTTTAGCATATTTAGGGCCTCATTCCGAGTACGGCGCTAACCAATGGCGCTATTAACGCCTTGGTTGACGCCGTACCCGGACCGGCAGCGCCTTGGTGGATGGCGGAATCACCGCCCCATTCCAAGGTTGGCGGGGCGGTAATTCCCCATTCACCAAGGCTCTTCCCCATTCCCGAATGAGCCCCCATAGGGCTCAATGGAAATGGGGAAGATGCAAATAACGGTGACCGTTCATTACGGTCACCGTTATTGGCTTGGAGGCCCCTTTGCGCCCTCGACTTTAACACCTGCTCAAAGCAGGCGTTAAGGGCGAGGGCGCAGAGGGAACTCGGAGTATGGCGGTAAGGGATTACCGCCACCGGTCTCGTTACCGGTGGCCGCTATCCCTTACCGCCATACTCGGAATGAGGCCCTTAATATTAATAAGTTTAGTCCACAGTCTACTTTTTCCACAAAACCAGCTTGTCTTGGGTCATAATTTTTGCTGGCTGTGATACACTCTTTCAGTCTTTTGAGCAGGATGCCAGCATATATTTTGCCCAGAACATCCAGCAAGGATATTGGGCGATAATTTGCTGGTGAAGTTGGGTCTCCTTTCTTGAATATGGGTATAACCACAGCTCGCTTCCACGAGCAGGGTATCTGTTTGTTTAGGTTTATTCGATAAAATAGGGTGGCGCACATCTTGGGCCAGAGTTCCGGTGCTTGTTTTAATAGATGATTTGTTAGTCCGTCTGGACCTGGGGCCCGGGATGAGCTGCTTTTCTTGATCAAAGTTATTATTTCATTTTCGTTGAATTTGATTGCCCAGCAATTCCCTTGCTCTTTATGCTTCCATGTGGATTTGTTGTTGGTGGTTTGTGTGTAAACCTGTTCAAAATGCTCACACCATTTAGATTCTGTTATTGGATTCATTTGATTGAGACTTTGTGTTTTTTGATCTTTATTTATGAGGGTCCAGAAGAATGCTGCGTTTTTGGTTTCTAGGGCCCTTAACATCTCTTCTGAATCCTGTTGATACAAAGTCGCTCTGTGTGTTTTTACCCACTGCCAATATTTTGTCTTGAGTTTTATTTTCAAGCCGTTTTTCTCAATTTTTTACTTGTTTTCCTTTTTTAATGCTCGTAAATCTTTAGCGAGTTGTTTTTTCTTTGTGTTTAATATGTTGTCATACCGATGTAACCTTTTAATGCTGTTTTTTTTGTGTATAGACACTTGGACTCTCGGAACAGAGTTAGGCATGTTCCATATTCTACCTTGTTGTTTTCTTCTTCTTGCCATTTTTTAATTTCAGAAGTTAAAAGGGGAGATTCTTATCTGTTAATCTCAATCGATTTATTCCTTGGTTTGCGCTGATCTTATAAGGCCACATTTCCGTAATGGTGTTGTCTTGTTTATTGTTGTGGTCTCTGCTACAGGTTAAGATGAGCGGTTTGTGATCACTTTAATTTGTTTCTAGGATCTTCAGTGATAAGATTTTGGTATATGTGAGTTTGTCTACAAAGAAGTAGTCTAGGGTTGCCTTGGCGTTAGAGGATGTCCATGTGAAGGCTCCATGACGATCTCCTTCTACGTTACCATTTACCATATGCAGGTTTCGCATTTTCATTTCTTTTATCCATGTCTGAGCCCTGGAATTTTTGAGCGTGTTGTATGTTGACAATTCTTTGCATTTTACTGTATTGTGGTAGTCTATGTTCAAATCTCCACAAATGAAGAAAGATGGATTGTCGTATTCTGCTCGCAGATCATCTATGTATTTAATAACAGTGAATACACATTTTTCTCCCGCTTTAACTTTACTATTCCAGTACAAGTTAATTATGATTCGTATAGTGTTTAGATTTGGCTGCACACATTGTAAAACTGCTATTTGAATAAGTGGTAATGGTTGAATAACTTTCAGTACTTTTCTAAAGTAGGTGTTTTAAGTGATTACAAGTAGCCCGGCTGAGGGTCTTCCTTTCACTTCTTTGACTGCTTTGTTCAAGTGGCAAGTATGCCCGTCGAATGTTGGAGTGTCTTGCAACCAACATTCTTGGATGCAGATGACTTCAGTTGTCAATAAATCCGAGTCGATGTTTTTAAACAAGTGTTTAAAACCTCTTGAATTCCATGAGACTATTCAGAATTCATCATCAGTTTTCCGATGTTCGGTCTAGGCTTGATCGACCAAAGACAGTGTGCTTGCGAGCCAGCTCCATGATGTTTGTTTGCTGGTCCTTCTTTCCAGACATGATTGGTTCTCATCTTGGAGGTCGTCTTCAATATTTCCCCTTACCATGATCTTCAGGGCATGTGGGCCTCTCAGGACTGTCGGGGAGAATCTGATTGGTCTATAGTTCAATTCGTCGTCCTCAGTGTTTTCTATTTCATGTTCTATGCATATTTCTTTATTGTTGTTATGGATGTCTTTGTGCTTGTCATACTTTTCTATTGGTGAAACAGGTTTTAGGTTGAAGCCTAGAACGCGCAACTCGTCAATAGCGGACAACAGCAGATTTGAGGTAGCTTTAGTTGTTAAGTGTAAGTGGATCAGATCTGTTTCTGCTTCATTCGAGAAGGAAACAATTTTTATGTCTCTTGGTTCCACTACACGAAGTTGAGGAATATTATGTATCAATCTCATTAGGTTTGCTCGGTTCATGATAAATCCATCTTTTGGCTTTGGTACTCGTTCTAAGGATAATTTGTATGTATTAGGTTCTTCTTTTTTTGAGTCCTCTTTCGGGTATATATATATTTTTTTGTTTGCACGTGACAGTGTTGTATTTGACTCCTTCGAATTCAATGTTTGTGATGTTGCATGTTTGGATTGTGTTAGACATTGCTGTTTGGAGTGGACGATCAAAGAGTCAAGTACCTTAACTTGCTTGGATAGAATTTTGTTGTTTGTATGTAATTGTTCTCGTTTTTGTTGCAAGGTCACAAAGCCACAAGACTCCTTCTCTGGAAGTGTTGTTGCATCTAATTGGTTGTTAGAGTCGTCTCCTTCACAATCTGTAAGGCTAGCATCATCGAACATTGATATCATGGACAGCCTTTCTTCTCCGTGTTCTTCTGTATCTTCGTCCTTCTGTTCCAGATCGATGATTTTTCGCATGAGTTGCTGTTGAATTTTTAGGTGTGATTGGGTCATCTCTTCTTTCTGAGCATTTACAGTAGATTTTGTCTGCTGTCGAAATACTGTGGGGATTTGCACTGATTTGAGATTTCGAATAAAATGTCTTGTCCCTGAATTTGGTATTTTAGGTTTTGGAAAGTTTTTGGATTTTTTTACTTTCTCTTCTGCAATTTTCGTTTTTGCTCCCAGTTCTTTATCATGTGTTCCAGATTGTACTTCCTGTTCAAAAATGGGAAACATGTCTTTGGGTTGCATCAGCGGTTTCACTGTGCTATATTTTATATTCGGTGTCTTTGCTTCCGAATTCTTGATAAAGAATATTTCGGGTTTTGAGTGTTCTGTGTGCAGAGATTGATTTATTTGAGTCTGATTAGTCATTGAAACTTCTTTTGCTGGTTTTTTGGTTGTGACAACATTGTCAATGGAGGAGTTAACTCCTGCGGAATTTATTTCAGCAGCGTTAGTAGAGTGAATTACACCCGCCTCCACCATGGGGGCTAGGTCTCTGTTTGGTTGAGATTTCAGCAAGTTGACTGTGTCGCTAAAACAGCTTAAAAAGGCTTGTTTGTCATTGCAAGCCTCTTCGATCAAGGCGATCAGTGTTTTTACGATCGCATTTTCCGATTCTTTTTCTTTACTTCTGCGTTCTTTTGTGGCTTCTATGTAGAACTCGATGTATACTAGTTTCGTTAGCATTAATGCCAGTAGTGTTGCTTGATCTTTGTAGTTTTCATTTAGGGTTTCATACAGTTTAAGATATGGAGCCAATGTTATGGTCATCATAGATCCGAGCGCAGCTTGAAGATTGGCGTTCTGTTCGCTTTGTGTTTTGATGATGTCTGTTATTAGTGCTGTTTGTTTACTTTTGTCCTCTGTAAATGGGTTACGTGGTCTAGAAGCGAGTCCCTCTTCTTGTTGCTCGGATCCAATGAAGACTTCTTCGGGCAAGATTTCCTCGTTGCTGGTTATTGAAATATTTGTGTGTCTTGATTCATTGTAATCATTGGTCCTTGAGCTCTCTAGCACTTGACTTCTTTCATTTGCGTATGTGTTTTTTGCACCTTGTCTTGCTCTGCAATTCGTTCTTTGCTTGAATTGATTGATTTGGCTTTCTTGCCAGGAGCCATAATTAAGGTTGATTTGCTTAAATCCTTTTCTATTATTGTTCTTTTGTTTCTTCTTTGGTGTAGAGTCAGGGTGTTAACAGAGTAGTTTTTCTTAATGATTGGACATTTTGAGTGTAAAGTTGAAAGGTCTGTCTGTGAGGCTTTGACTCCTTGATTTTGATTATCCTGCAATTGTGTGTTATTTCCGTTTGTAGATTCCAATCTCGTCGGTTTGCTCACTTTACAGCTTATCAATGTTTGGTTTTGTTCAGAGTTTTTGTTTTCAGTCGTGTTTTGTGAAATGTTCGAGCTCACAATGGAGCCTGTTTCATGTTGCCTTGAGGCCAGTAATAGGTCGTTATCCGTAATTTCTTTCCAGATAAATTCACTTTCGGATATTTTTGCTGTTTCTCCTTTTAGTGTGGCAGGACTTGCTTTAGTACAGCCAGCCTCTTTGGCTTTGAGATGCCAGCGTATTGATTTGGCATCAAATATGGAAAGTGATTTGGCTCTGTTTTTTGGGTGCTGGCCCTGTGTTTTTTTTCGTTGTAATTCTAGCCCTTTATTTAGTTCTGGTGGTTGAACTGGGCATTGAGCATTTCGAATCATGTTTCTACAAATTCCGCTATTTTCACTATTTGCAATGTTAGGCACTGAATTTTTCTTGAATTCTTGACCAGGTTTTTCAAAGTTTTTTCTGGATGCGGGTAGCGTGTTATTTGCATTTTGAGGTTCTGCACCTCTAGGAGTTGATTTGGCAGGGACGTGGCTTGTATGGGAGTGTACTAATTCTGTTAGGTCGCATTGGGCATCCATATAGATGGGAGAATCACAGTAGCTTTCATTCTCCTCATAGTTCGGTTTTTTTGTTGTCTCATTGTTTGATGTGTGGAGAGTGTCTTCGGGGGCCACAGATTGACCACATTCCTGCATCAACAATTCCCCGTGGGCCACCAACACTGACTTGGGCCGAGACAGGCCTTCCCCGCTCCCTTCCCACTCCAAGGCCCTACGTGCATGCACAAATTCCTTTGCAACCGAGGATCCGCCCGCGGGGGCAGCCGCACAACACCACGGCAGCCCTATCACCTCGCCATCGCAGCTCTCGGGGATTTCCCGCACATCGGGTGAGTCTTTGTGCATGTTGGGGGGAGGTGAAGAGGAGAGGAGGGGGAGCGGGAGAAGCGGCGGGGTCACATTGCAAAATTGGCGGCACACAATTAACGTACCCTGATTTTCTTGTTGCTCATTCAAGGCTTCGTTTTCGATTCCGTATCGTGGCTCTATGGTTGCTTTCGTTGTTTTAGTAATGCATGCATGCAGGTTGGTATCATTGGTGTCGTTTGGCTTAGACATTGGTTCAGCCAAATGTTCCATCGATGCATTTAGCATACTTTGTGTGGGCAGATTTTTCTCGTTAGTGATGTTGCTAGGTTCAGTGCAATGCTGACTTGATGTTCTGCCAATAATGGCGTCAATTTCAACAATGCCATAAATGTCTTCAGGAATTTCAGGGTCCATACTCGAGTGTTTTGTTTGGCTTCTTGTTCTCGGAGGTAGGGGATTGGCATCCCCTCGGCAAACACTCTGCCAACACTCCGCGCACGCTCCGCATGGAGGTGGAGGTTTTATGGGTAAAGAGTGAAAATGGAAAAAGTATTCAACAGCAGCAGTAGAAAAAAACACTCCTCTCTCCTCTGTGTTCCAACACTCTGCCAACACTCCGCGCATGCTCCACGTGGAGGTGGAGGTGTTATGGGTAAAGAGTGAAAATGGAAAAAGTATTCAGCAGCAGCAGTAGAAAAAATCACTCCTCTCTCCTCTGTGTCCCAACACTCTGCCAACACTCCGTACACGCTCCGTGTGGAGGTGGAGGTTTTATGGGTAAAATGGAAAAAGTATTCAGCAGCAGCAGTAGAAAAAATCACTCCTCTCTCTGCCAACACTCTATATTAGTTCTAAAGTTCAGTTTCTGTCTTAAGAAACCATCACAACTATGGGCTCACGTGTAAAACGTAAAAAAAACGTAAATATGCTTGTGTAAGTAAACCCTGTCATTATACCTTGAACATTTTGGAAACGGAGCTGTGAATAAATAACAGATATAAACATACAAATTAAGGAAACCTATGTTCCTAAAACCGTATAAGGTCTCAGCATGAGGCAGCACCAAACTATGAGGCAAAGAATAGGGTGACTTTAAGGACTAGGCCCTCAATTATAGGTAATACGCTGAAAATGGTGATATTTTAAAATTCACTCACCAATAATATACACTTGTGCTGACGCGTACAATATGAAGAAAACATTTTGTAGACATAATCACGTTCCTGACGCATACATCGTGGCAAGCATGGACTCAAAAAAATAAAATGGGATACAAAATAGAGAGGAGCTATTCTATAGCATAGTGATATGTCCCAAAACGGTCTAAATATGGTATACGCAATCAAAAAATTAGACTATATAGAAAAAGTTACACGCATAAGCTTCTGAGAAAAATTCTAATTACAAAAAAAGAATTTCTTTTACATACACATTGGAGAACCACTCTGAATTGCAGAACCCTTCTTTTTGGCAGCTATCCACTTTCAAGGTCATACTGTTCTCGCTTTGTAGTGGGGGAAATAGATGTGCTTCTAGGGAAACTGTCTATAAACAGCTGCTCCTAAGCGTGAAGCTGCATCACACACACCAAATGACTGTACAGGAGCAATTATCTACTCCGACCTCTCTTTATTCCTCCATTCCATTACTACTGTTTCCTTTCCCTTGACCCTCCCTTTCCTCCCTGCTTCCACTCCCTCCCACCATTGCATGCACTCTTTCGATTAAAGGGGCCTGTCCTTCAATCACTGAAAACACCTTCCCCTCACTTAACAAGAAACTTCCCGTGCTACATCTGTTCTATCAGCCGTTGGGGTCTCTTTTTTGTTCGTTGAGGTCTGTTCCGCGGCTCACGGGTCTCGCCCGCGTTTCCTCGTTGTGGTGCTTCATGTCTCTCTCCTATCTCTGTTCCTTCCCTCTTGACCATTTCTCTTTTCATTGGTTCATGTTCTTCTCAGTATAATTCGTGGAGGATGGAGGCTTTTGGCGTCCTTTCACTGTGGTCCTTTCTCGTTGTTAGCCCTTCTTCTTTGTCCCCTGTGACTGGGAGGGCTCTGCAGGGTATGTCCTCTCTTTGGCTTTCCTTAACTCACCCACGTCTTGGTCAGGTGTGTGGTCCTTCATCTGGGTAATTGCAAATGGTCTGTAGTGGATTTTGATGAGGGTGCGCTGTAGTGCCGTGCGATGGCTGAGATGGCTGTTCCATATGGCGGGTCTTGGTATCATGTGGATGGTGGCGGGTACTCTGCGGTCTCTCTGTGTTGGGTCGCAATGTGACTGCCCTTTTGGCTGTACCGCCTGTGGTGTTCCCCACTGGACTGCATGGGTTTGGGGTTTGTCCAGGGGTTGTGCTTCCGCCCTTGGCTGGTAGCGTCGCCCTGTGCCGAAGTCTGCTGTGTCCACCCCCGGTTCGACATCTCGAAGGTTCCTGGGTGGTCACGTGGCTCACGATTGTCTCGCGGGACGGGTGGCGTTTGTGTGTTGCGTGCCGGTGCAGGTCCGTATCTCTTTGGGTTGCATAATTCTGGGTGGAGGGGGTGTTCATACCCGTCTATACTGGGTGGGTTGGTGTCCATGTTTTCGATGTCTTTCCTGACACCTAGGCGTGTCATTGGTGGACTTGGGTGTCTTACTTGGGCTGGTGATGCCCGGGTCCTCCAGTGCATTGGCCGGTCGTGGGGGCCTTCTGATTGTCCTGTTTGTCTGGGCCTGCTTGGTGGTGGTATGAGTTGGCCTGCAGATTGTTTAGGTGTCTTTACGCTGCATGCCTCCTGAAAGTGGCCTTCCTGGCCACATTGCCGGCATCTTCGTCCAGTGGCCGGGCATGATCGTCTATGTGGGACCTCCCATCCGCACCTGTGACACTGCGTGTTGCTCCTGGTTTGTTGCCGTAGGTTTCCGAGTCCTCTTCTCCACTGTGGTCTTGTAGGTCTGGGTTTGTACCGGCTGTCCTAGTGTGAGGGCCGCAATGTAGTCACTTTGGGTTTCATGGCTGACTGTCCATCCACTCGCTCATGCGTCTTTGCCAGATTGAGTATCTTTTGTAGGGAGAAGAGCTTTCTGAGAAGATGTTTCCTGAGTGTTGACAAGGTACACCCTTCTATAATCCTCAACCGTATTGTCTCCTCATTATTGAAGTTGGTGAAGTCGCAGTGCTCTATTCTCTTCTGGAGATGGCTGATGAACTCCCCCATATATTCATGTGGATGTTGCACTAGTTGACTGAATGCGTAGCGTGCATAGTCGTTGTTGGGATTTATTATCAGTTTGTCGTTGAGAGTGGCGAGAAGGCTTTGATATGTGTTTCTTTCCTCCGTGGGGATCGTTTTCAAGATCCCTTTAATGTCTGTTCCTGCCACATTGGTGAATAAGGCTATTTTGTTTGGCGGGTCACTGTCTCCTAATGCTTGTATGAAGTCTTCAAAGTCTTCGACCTATTCTTCCCATCTTTGTCCTTGGTCGTAGCGTGGGTGTAAGGTGAACGGGTTGGGTCTCCGTAGGATAAGGGCGTATGATGCCAGTGTAGCAGTGCCAGCGGTCTGTGCTCCTGCGTCTGCTGCAGTTTGCCTGTAGTTTGTCATATTGCTGGTTGTGTGGGCTCGGGAGTTTTTCTGTGGTGTGGCCGTGTGGCTCACATGTGTGGTGACTTAGCATTGGTTTTTCTCTGCCAGCGTGCTCTCCCCTGCTTTCCTGCGCGGCTGGTGGTGGTGAGGTATTCCGATATTCATGGCCTTT
Source organism: Ambystoma mexicanum (assembly GCF_040938575.1). NCBI lineage: Eukaryota > Metazoa > Chordata > Amphibia > Caudata > Ambystomatidae > Ambystoma > Ambystoma mexicanum. The sequence goes on from NC_090939.1 coordinate 759,414,982, forward strand.
GCTCTTCTCACACCACTGCCCCCTTCTTTTTGCCTCTGGGTGCACTTCCTGTGTCAAGGGGTGTACGCCGTGGCAGGTTGTTGTTTGGGCAGCCTTTCTGTGTTGTAGTGCCCTTTGTCCTGATGGGTTGGGTACTGGGCGTTTACTCAGGCTCGTGTTGTAGTTACCTTCACTCTGGTGGGGCTGCTGGTGGTATTCAATGGGGGCACGCTGTGTATCTGCGATGGCGTGAGAGGCGTGTTATGTCGCCATGTCTTCCCACGTTGTGGGTTATAGGTAAGGCTCTGTATATTTATTGAGCTGCGCACGGAGGACTGCTGTGACGGTGGTGGTGAAAGTTGCCCCTAACAGTCGATCTTTGGTTGTTCTTCTGTGGACCTGGGCTCCTGAAGCGGGAGTCGCGGGCTGGCGTCCTAGTGGTGTCACATTTAATTTTGTTTGTACTATTTTAATTTCTTTTGTTTCCAAAATTGTTGTGAAGTTTGCTTTCCGGTTTGTTTTTTTCTTTTTTTGTCTTCAGAAATGTGTGTTTTCTTCTCTGTTATTTAAAAAATTAAGTTTGCGTCTTGTGCGCCCTTTGCAATGGGAGCTGACTTGTTCTGCCGCTCTCAGCCTCTTCCCTTCCCCCACACACGGATTGGCACGCTTCCTTAGGGCTGCTTTGTCTCACTGTTCGTGGCTGCGCATGTGGTGGTGGGGGAGTGGCGAGGGCTCCGTACCGGTGCCTGGCTTCTTCCCGTCTGGGCTGGTGCTTCATGTTCCTGGGATCCGGGCTCCTCTCGTTTGTTTGTTTGTTTTATTATTTATAATGCGCGATCATACCAGCGGGTAACAGGACGCAGCAGTTACATGAATATGCGAAACTTAGTTACAACAGTAGGAATATATACATACACAAAGTAATAGCAGGCTTATAGACACATATACACAGTCATATCAGGCTTATAGACAAATATACAAGTATATACATGAGGGTACATTGTATGTGGGGGGGTGGAGTACGAACGATTTAACACCAGATTGTGTTTAAGCCTACATTTTCAACCATAATACAACCTCAGATCGGAATTTTTGATAAGGCAGGTCCATTCTAAGAGTCGGAGGTAGGGAGTTCCAAAGTTTAGCAGCTTTCACTGGGAAGCTGTTGTCCCCTATGGTGGCACGTTTGAAGTTGAGGACAGAGAGGTAGTCTTTGTATACTGTTCTAGTGGGTCTCAGGGAGGTCTGTCTAAGGAGTTCACCTGTTTGTTAAAGGAGAAGTTTGAGTCCAGGTAAAAGCCCAGTGTTTTGACCTCATGTCCTACTTTGATACTATTGCCATCAATTATGAACGAGCAATAGACAGGGCCTAGTTACTTTAGGCTAGAGGTAGTGCCCAGGATGATAAATTCAGTTTGATCATCATTCAGGCATAGTCCATGTGTGGCCATCCATGCCTGGATGATGATGTACACTCTATTCACCAAGGCCAAATCCTTTCCATAATCCCCAGAAAGCAGAAGGAGGATCTGGGTATCATCTGCGTAGTTGGTGTAGGTGATACTGAGATGATCCAGATCATCGAAAAGGGGCTTGGTAAAAATATTGTACATTGTGGGCGAGACGCAGGAGCCCTGTGGAACACCGCAAGTGATGGGTATAGGGTCTGCTGCTGCTGTGGGTGAGAAGACCTGATAGTTTTACCATTTAGGAATGATCTAATCCAAGTGATAGCCTCAGTAGAGAAGTGAGCAGATGTATTAAGATGGGTGCATAGGACAGAATGATCGACCAGGTCAAATGCCGCAGAGAGGTCTAGGAGGACGAGTAGGGCGGCTTGGCCGTTGTCTCTAAGCTCATCAACCTGTGTCTTAAGGTCAATGAGAGCAGTCTCGGTCCCATGTTGGGGACGGAAGCCTGATTGTCTTGCTCCTAGTAGGTGGTGTGCTTCCAAGTATTTCTGTATTTGTACATAGGCAACCTTGTCCAAGATTTTTAGGAGAAATGGCATGGTCGTGATGGGTCTATAATTTGTAGGCGTGGCTGGGTCAAGTGTGGGTTTTTTTAATAGTGGAAGTACCCAAGATTGTTTTAGATTAGTAGGGATAGTGTCAGAGGAGAAGGAAGCATTGATTAATTTTTTGATGAAGGGGGAGAGGTCTCGGGCAGCATCCTTAATGAGCTGTGCGGGGCACAGATCACCCTGACAGTTGGAGGGTTTCAGTGACAAAATGATTCTTTCTACTTCAAGTATGGTGACTTTGGAGAAGTTGAAGTGGGTGGATTCAATAATAGTGGGGTTCTCTGTAGGATTAGAAGGGAGGGGGTCGTTCAAGGAGGCTTTTTTGCAAGAAATTCTATTTTGTAGGGTGGTAATTTTGGATCTCTGAACACCAATTTTTGTCTTTAGAGCACGTATCAGGTAGTGCTAAAGGGGTCTCTATTTCTTTGAGGATGGAAAATAATTCCTTCATATTTGATTTGGCTTGGGATATGCGGGAGTCGAAGGAGGTACGTTTTGCTAGGCAAATTTCGTTTTGTAGAGGGCTGAGAGTTTAGTAAATCTGTGTGTATTGGCTGCTGACGGGAGTTTTTTCCAGGTGGCCTCACAGTTTCTTTTTTGCTGCCTTAAGTTTTTAAGGAATGGTGTGTACCATTTATTTAAGTGCGTTTTGGGCTTACTTGATCTAAGTTTAAGGGGGGGCCATTAGGTCCAGCGAGGTGGACATTATTTTATTGTATTCCTCAACCAAAGTCTCAGGATCAGAGTTGTCAGGGAGTGTGTTAAGTGTAGGGAGTAGGGTGTTCTGATTTCGGTGTGGTATCTTGATTGATGCATATCCTCCAGTCTTCCGGTGTCCTCAGGGTCCGTACACCACTCTCTCGCTGCTGGGCTCACTGCGGCAATGGCACTCCTCGTCTCTGAAGGGGCCGATGCACCTCCACTGTTCCTGTTGCTGCTGGGCTCACTACTGCGGTGGCCCTCCTTGTCTCTGCATGGTCTGATGACCCTCCACTGTTGTAAGCGGCACTGCCTTTTTACTTTGTTCTCCCCTGCTGGGCACGCTGTGGTCCACTTCCTGTGGTCTCTCCTGTCCTGTCGTGTGCAGCTGGGCACTTCACCTCTCCTCAAGGACTTGACTTGGTGTTGCAGCACATGCTGTTCCTTCACTGTTGGGCACGCTGTTATCACGGCCCTCCACGTTGCTGTAGGGTCCGACAACCCACCTTTGCCGCAGGCAGCGTTGCCTGCTCCTCGTATTGGGCACCTTGCCCGGTGTGGGTTCCTCTGCTGGGCTCTACCAGCCTGCCGTCCTGCTGGGTGTTCCTCACCCCTCCATGCCGGCTGTGGCACAGCGTGGGGCCTCATTGTCCTGGTCGCCAGTTGTTAGCCCCCTTCATGGGCCTGCATCACACATACCAAATGACGGTACAGGAGCCATTATCTACTCCGACCTTCTCTTTATTCCTCCATTCCATTACTACCGTTTCCTTTCCCTTGCCCCTCCATTTCCTCCCTCCTCCCGCTCCCTCCCACCATTGCATGCCCTCTGTCTCTTAAAGGGGCCCTTCCTTTAATTACTCACAACACCTTGATCACTTTGGGGCCATCGTAAAATGAAAGACAAAGATTTGCCTCCATTAAAGAAGTGCTCCAAATTCAAAAGGAACACTTGCAGTATCCTCTGCCACCCCCTAGAGACTCTTGAAACTTTTAAACACTTTGGTAGGAGCTGAAAGCATGGCAGACCCAACCTAGCAACAAAAGAACAATATTGCTCAGATGTTACAAGATTTACAAGGACATTAATCAGGATAACTCTACTTGCGAGCAAGACCTGAGCTGTCCTGGACAAAGGCGTCCCCCAATTGAAAATAAGGTTAATGAAGCTTAAGGCTTCCTCTGGGAGCAGGCCTAGACACATTCCCAGCTCAAACAAAGAGTAAAGCAACTTGAGGAACAACATGTGGTACTTGCAGACAAGACTTATGTATGTAAAAATAAGTCTCAGAGGAACACCGTACGGGTTCAAGCTGTTCCAAAGGTAGTCTCCATTGCTGAAGTGGATAAGTGCTTTCAAGCCCTCGTCAAAGAAATCTTGGGTGCCCATGACAAATCTGACCTCTCCCTAGACAGGATCCACTGTATCTTTTCTAATTTCCAACAATGCAGTAATTTTATCACTTATGTTATGATGTTAGTTGAATATTTTAGGTCAAAGAAAAAATCCTTGCCACGAATCATCCCCAGGATGATATGGAATTTTGAGGTTCCCGAATTCACCTATGCCTAGATTTGGCTCTTTCAATGATTGCGAAACAGCATCAGATGACAAAAAGATATTCGATACCATTGGGGATACCTTTTCAAAATTATGTTTACATTGGGCAATGTTGAATCTCAGTTTCTTGTGGTTGAGGCTGCTACAAAACCTTTGAACAACCAGTGGAAGATTATCCTTCTCAACCCTCATCTCAACAGGTTTGGATGTACCAGGGCACCAGACGGGAACTGAGGAAAAGAAGTCTCATTATACCTTCAAAAAACAGGTAGGATTGCAGTATCTTAGTGCAAGAACTTACTTCAATCCAGCCTGAATCTTTAAAAATCTTCAGCATGTGGCCATTTTCCAATTTTATTGTGAATGTTGCTTCCAGGATTGTTATAAAGATGTGGGTCTGATAGTGCTGTAAGGGTATACAATAGGTAGGACTCTGAAGATGGTTTGAGTGCTATGTAAGCTCTCTGGGAGCAAACGTCCTTAGTTAATTCCGAAATAGTGATTCAGAAAGCTGGGTATACATGTTATTGTTGGGGTTTTAGGTGGGGTATGTTACTTCAGACATGAATGTTTGGTTCTTTCCATTCATGCTGCTATTCAAAACATTATAAGGGCACCTCAAATATTTATTTGTCCCAATCTTGTTGCTAGACCCAGCATGATTGCCAAAGCTGCTTGGATAATTTGTAAAAAAATAAGTGCCAGGGCCCAAAAAATCTTAGCCCCATAATGCCGGGCAGGCGGCCCACGCCAGTCCAGTGCTAGACCTAGATCGCAAAATACACAAATTGCATAGTAAATCATCATGACAACATGTAAATCCTTATAGCAGCATGTTGGGCCAAAATAATATTAGTGTACCTTTATTTTCCACATCCTTAATGGAAACTATACGTTGCAAAATATATATTTACCCACTTTATTTTCTTCGCTTTAAGACGCACAATAAAATAAGTTGTGTCATAAACTCACTTAGGTAAGATTCGTCACAAACCTCCAGCGTGTTGTATGGTTTTAGGAACATTCAGCTAAGGACATCAAAGCAAACTTTTTAGCATATCAAGCTATTAGACGTTACTTATAATGTATGGGTGGGGCATTTTCAAAGCAAGGGTGTTTTATTGTGTTGCTCGCTTTAACTGTCACAGATTTGCAAAGTGACTTCTAAGTGTCCCACCGCATCGCCCATGATCATTAGCAGCAGAAGTTAGGTGTCACACTGCATCCCAGCATCAGTGTAAGAATCTGCTAGACATGTTTCCTGAGGTTGATAGGAAAACTGAAGGGCCGTCGACTTACTCACCAAATCAAGCTGAGCCAGGGAGACAGGTCAGTGGCACACACAAAAGGTAAATGCCAATAAGCATGAGGGAAAAGGTGTGATTAGAGAAGTTGTGCGCAGTGGGTATCATAGACCCATTGAGTCCTATGAATGGTTCATCCCCCATAGTCAAAGCTCCAAGACCAGGGGTAAAAATTGAAGTTACGTAGACCTCCGAGATGCAAATAAAGCTGGGTGATTAGAAATCCCACTATATCCCAGTCGCTCTGTTCGTTCCTGTAATAAGTTTATAATACTGATTGCTCTAGCCCTCTGGCTACGTGTGCCAAAGAAGACAAGGGGCCTCATTACACGGAAGGCGGTGAGCCATGGCGCTATTAGCGGCATGGCTCATGCCGGTAAAATACCGGCACCGCCTTGGAGGAAATGGGATTTACCGCCCCATTCCAAGGTTGGTGGGGCGGTAAATCCCCCTTCCGCCATTGCCCTTCCCCATTCCCATTTCTGCCCCATAGGGCTCTATGGGAATGGGGAAGGCGCTAATTACAGCACCGCAATTTTGCGGTGCCGTAATTAGCTCCGAGGTCCCTTAGCGGGTTGGTTTTTAACGCCTGCAAAAAGCAGGCATTAAAGCACCAACCCGCTAAGGGACCTTGTAGTAAGGCGGTACTGGTTAACGGTCACCGTTACCATTAACGGTGGCCGTTAACCATTACCGCCTTCCGTGTAATGAGGCCCAAAGTCCTCACTGTTGCGTTCTTTTTCAGTATGTCAGAACGTGTGCAAAGGCCCTTTTGCGAGTAGTTGGCAGCGCCCGCTTGTTCCTAATTTTACACAAGCACATTTCTCAAATGTACAGTAATACCGTAGGCCTGCAATCAAAATAAAACACATAACCTAAAGTGGGATCCCGGTTAAGCAATATCGATCGCTGAATAAATCTTTTGCTACCTTGCCACTTGGATACAGCTGAATTTGCAGAGCTGGAATTGCTTGCCTCTTTCAAAAACACTGCAATGCACTTGAAGATGGAGAACTTGGGCAAAGCGCCATACGCATGGACATGTGTGTGTCATGAATGGAGAGCACGCAGCCTCTGGCCGTAGCCTGGGCACTGTTGCAGTGACATGGCCGCCCTCTGCCATCACAGCCACACACTAAAAGGAGTTGGGGCAAACAAAAGCACAACCTGCCCTGGGAGGAAATAAAAATCAGAATGTAGTCTCTACCGGAGGCCATTCAAATGGGTTTCATTATTGAACCTCAGATTTATGAACTGTGCAAATGACTGGAATTGATTAGGTTAAAGATTACAAAGTCAGAGTCAAAACCATTGATTAAAACAAAAGTGTTTCTTTTTTTTGGCAGGGGAATGGGGCGGTTTCACTACATTCTTGGGTTACTCAAACAGCATCCTCTCACAATTGTCCGTGCAGTTTTGATAACTTGTCCCATCTGTCTGCAAAGATATGCTGTTGATTTAAAATATACGTGGCTTCAGTACATTCTGCAGACATATTTTTAATTTAAATAACCAGGAAACATCAATAATGTTACAACTTCTGAGTGGCAGAAGTGTCCCGAATGTAAACTAATTTAGAGGGAGTGGCGGCTGACTTTTTATGAATGTGTCATGAGGACAGTATATGGTAGGGTATCAGACATCCAAACAGGACACTGGCGTGTGCAAAACCTTACACATATTTTAGCATTTCAGAATGGATAATGACGAGCATAGTGTTCTTGTAATGCAAGAATAGAGTCCTTAGCGGCTGGTGGCTCAGCTTCATGCCGTTTCTCTGATTACCATTCTTTCTGGGATTGCTGTACAGTTTTGTGACAGATTAGCTGAGGAGGGCAGCCTTGCCACTGTCCGCTGGTAGAGACGTGTTCTGATTCAGGCTTTGTTATTGGCATCTCTATAGGGCACGTTTGGCCCTGGCACTGAATCCTACTGTTGAAGGCTTCCCGGAGAGTGCACTGCTGCAGGGAATCTTGGGAAGTCGTTAGGTGTTTGCTGCCAGATGCACATGACTCTACACATGCATTTGATAGAAGAGGAAAGAATAGAGGCATACCATGAAAAGAGGGAACCAGTGCCAAAGTATCTTCCAGGCGACTGAGGACACGTGCCAGCTATGTTAATAAGGTACACTGAGACATAGGGTTGCCACATGGGCAATCCATGAAGTCGGGATGAAGGGGAATGTGGGAATGGGGCGAACACCTGGTGCCTAGCGTATGCCATGGCGACTTGCACCATGTTCTTCATGGGGCCTGTGCAGAGAGAGTTCACAGGGACACTTGTCCAAATAGTATGCATTGGCAGGTGATCAGTCTCCTGGAATGAAATCACAATCACACCGCCTACCTAGGCTCAAAGAGTTAATCCTCATGTAGCTCCACCTGGCTGCACCAGCTCAGAGCCGCAGAGGCTTCAGAGACATCGACACAGCGAGGGCTGGGCAGGGCTTAGGTGTTAAAATTCACACACTCACCCACGCAGTATTTTTGCTCTGGCCTGCTGCAGAGCTGGTTGCAGATCCATGATGATTATCAGCTTGGCGGTGGCGGCGGCCCACACGGAAGATTATGGTTTTAAAAAAAATACATCTTTTTGTGCCCATCACTTTCCAAGCGCGCCATTCATGATCAGCATGGACACTTGGGAAGTGAACTGACATTAGAGTTAGTATGAAGATGTTTTACTGGCCTCGTCTAGCCCAAGAAGTATAAGAGTATTGCCACACTTGTGCCCAATGTATCACCAGGAAAACCCTCAGCCATCCAGCCTCAGCACTTCAGCATCTACAGAGCTCTGGACCCATGGACTTAGTGTGTGTGGACTTCCTGAGCCTTGAAATTGACAACAGTGGGACGCAGAACATGTTGGTAGTGATAGGCCATTTTACCCGATATGACCAAGCATATCCCACCAAAGATCATAAAGCCAGCACCATAGCAAAAGTACTCTGAGACAAATTCTTTGTGCATTATGGTTGGCCTGCATGTCTACATTCCAATCAAGGGTGAGACTTTGAATCCAACCACATCAAATAACTCATGCAGTTAATTAGGGTAAAGAAAACCAGGACATACCCCTACCACCCACAAGGGGATGCGCAGGCTGAACGTTTCAATCGCACATTGTTGGGTATGCTGCGGACACTGAGTGCCAAAGACAAATTGAGATGGAGCCAACATGTGTCCACTCTAGTTCACGCTTATAACTGCACAAGAAATGACAGCACTGGGTTCACCCTGTATCAGCTGATGTTTGGAAGGGATTCTAGGCTACCCATAGACTTAAGTTTTGGGGTCTCCTCTGATGGAACAGGTGTAGAAAATTACTGCAAGTATTTGAGAGACCTTCAAGACCAATGGCCCCAAGCCGTCCAGCTAGCGCAAGCAGCCGCCAAACTAAATTCACAGCAAAATAAGAAAAGGTATCATGATAAGATCAGGTTCCACAACCTACAACCCAGTGATCGGATACTGATTAGGAGTCTAGGGAGGAGAGGACAAAACAAGCTGGGGGACAGCTCAGAATCACAGCCATACCTTATTGAGTGAATGTTGGCAGGGCTGCTGGTGTTCAGACTGAGGTAGGAAGGCACACCGAGGGATGTGAAGACCATCCAACGGAATCACCTCCTACCCATAGGGGATGGTATGGAAATGGATCCGACGGTTGCCGAAGCTCCACTTTCCGAAAGCGAGAGGTGCACCAGAACGCATCCTCAGAAGCCAGACACAGGTAGAGGCCTTCCCACTGCGGGCACGAGTACTGTACCGTCTGTAGCCTCCAACTCAAAAGAGAAGGACAAATCAGAGGATAGAGATCCTCCAACCCCAGAAGGAGCCCAAAGACCCTCAGACATTCAGTCCATTCAAGACGATGAGGAAGAGGAAGAAGATGCTGAAGGCTCAGTCATAGCCTACTGGAATGAAAGTGAGGATACAGCTCTGGGTCCCTCAGGACAATCTGAGAACAGAAGGGAGGGATCAGTTGTTATGGATGCCAACTTTTTCTTCTGAATACGAGATGAATGCCCACCAATGCTAGACTCTGTGACTGTGGACCGACCACCTGTATCAGCGGTCCATCAAGTAGAAGCATCTGGAGAGCATCTAGAGGCCTATGGGGAGCTCCGCTGATCTCACAGAGAGATTAGGCCAGTCCGAATGTTGAGCTACGATGCTCCTGGGGAACAAACTGAAATGATCAGAAGGGGAATGGCTGTTCACACTATTACATGGACAAATGCATATACTAATGAACCAATGTGTTATTCTAAACAATGGTGGACTGTGGAATTACTACGGAATGAAAAATGTCAGATTGTATTGTATGCAGTTTGGGAGCAGATAAACCATTAGGGACAAGGGTTTTCAAGGGAGAGGGGGGTGAGTGTAAGCCCCTCTTCTTTTGGGGTTAGTATGAATGGGCATGGCATCCCTGTTATTGGGCCTTCGTTCATTTCTCTGTCTATTTCGTGCCTTTCACGTCATTTCGTGCTTCTGGCGTGAGGCAGTGTTTCTGTCAGGCATGGTATGATCCACAAGCAGGGGGAGCGGGCCCGGGCCGTGAGGAGAAATCACCTCAGGTGCGGCTGTAGCTCCCCTGCTGGCAATCTGAAGTGGAAAGGCCCTGGGCCGGATAAAGCCGGCGGGAAGCCTCGTACAAGAGAGAACACTGGGGGAACATGAGAGGGAGAGACGAGGACACTGGGATAGTGGCGATGGTACCCCTAAAGAGAAAAAAACCAGGACGTCCCCACCGGCGGTCCCACACCAGTTCCGGCAGTTCGCTCACCATTCCTCAAGGTCGAGGGCTCGAGTGGTGCTGGTGCTGGGAACCGAAGTAGGGAGGAAGTGTAGTGGGTGTCTGTCCCAATAAGCTGGCTCAGCTGTGAGGGACCAGCCCAGGCCTCTATCTCCCCAGGTCGGGGTACGGCTGAGGTAGGAGTGAGAAAAGGTGGGGAAGGTGCAAGACAGCTTATGCGCACATGTGTTGTTGTGTTTGTTTTTCTTCTCTCACTACCGCGGACAGACTTGACTGCGGTGGGGGCGGTGTTAGGTCTAAGAGACACTCTGAGGCAATGTTTAATGGGGTTCGCTTGGGGGGTTGTTACAGAGGTGATTCCCCAGTCAGTCAGATGTTGGGTGCCTTCCCCGAGGTCCCCGTGGTGACTGGGGTGTTTTGGGTGTTGTCTTTAACTGCGCCCTACCTTACACGGCGAACCCGCTCCATGATACATGTCCTCACCCCTCCTCTGGGATAGCGAAGTGGTGAATGAGGTGTTAGAAGTGTTAGATAAGTAAGGTTAAGCCCATGGGGTTTTGCCTGGTTGTGTGACCGCTCACAACCCTGTTTGGTTATGGTGTAAGGGCGGGCTCGGTAACCGTTTTGTTCTACCCTCGTTCACTGTGATTACAATACAGGGTGTGAGGGATATTGGAAGGCTCCCCTAAGGACCATATTATACACCCCACGTGTAAAAAGGGGTAATTGAGCAGATATTTACCAGCCTAGGCTAACCGTAGATGCGCGCCTGTGCCAGAGTGAGGTGAATATAGGTGGTAGTTTGCAGCTACCAGGAATGTAGAGAGTTGACATTGTTTACGTATTCTTTTGCCAAAGGTTACGTACCATTTCTCTCAGGTGGCACAATGGTCCTCATTAGGACCCTGGCGCTAAGTGTTTAATGGCGCCATAAAAGGCTGCGGCGCCATAAAACACTTAGCGCCTTACTACGAGGTCCCTTTGCGGGACCAGACCTGAACGGCTGGTCTAGACCAGCCATTAAAGTAGGGACCCGCAAAGGGACCTTGGTGCTAAGTACGGTACCACAATTTGCGGTACCGTACTTACCGCCTTCCCCAGTCACATTGAGTCCTACGGGGCAAAAATGGGAATGGGGAAGGGCCATGGCTCAATGAGGAATTACCTCCCCGCCAACCTTGGAATGGGGTGGTAATTCCCCATTGAACCATGGCGGACCCGTTACAACACCGGCACCAACCATGGTGCTAATAGCGCCATGGTTCAGCGCCGGTGTTGTAATGAGGGCCAATGGATTCTATTTAATTAGCTAGTTACCAAGTGTGAGTTACTCCGCTCCCAAGTGAACCAATTGATGCTGGTTAAATATGTATTTACCAAATGTGATTTACCTTGCCCAGGTGGATCAAGTGATGCGGTGTAATTATTTATTTACCAAATATGATTTATCTTGCTTCCAAGTGAACCAATTAATGCTATTTAATTATTTATATACCAAATGTGATTTACCTTGCCCCAGGTGGACCAATTGATGCTGTTTAGTTATTTATTCACCAAATGTGAGTTACTTTGCCTCAAGTGTCTCAATGGACGTCGTGTAATCAGTCATTTACTAAATGTTATTTTATTGGCGCCCAGGTTCCTGCTGATGGTATTTAAGTCTTTGCTACCAGCGGTATTGGAAAGGGGACATTTAAGTATGTAATTAGTCCATGAGCCATGAAATGACAGAGAGTGCCCCAAACAGGGGCCCTGTGATATAATATTACTCAGGCATACCGAGGATTTGTTTTTTTCATCTTTTGGTTACAAAAATACAGCTGGTAAAGGGCTAAATGAAATAAGACTGTGACTGGTTATTTTACCTGGGCTTTACTGATTACTGCTAGTCACCAGGGCTGACTAGCCATTAAGAGACGGCCGAACCTCACCACGGGGGCTCCTGCACACACAAGCCTGCCACAGGCCCTCTTATGAGGATACAGCAATCATCCCCTGGGTTTTCAGTTGCACATGTGTGCGGTAAGGTGTCTGTATCCCTGACTCAGGACTCCTAAAGGTTCCTGCTTACACTTTCTTTCAGAAACATAGGGACGAACACCTTACACAAGTAAAACTGAAATCTGGTTCATCCAGGTACCTTCTTTTTAATTAATTCACCATGGTATAATGAACCTATACAGGTCAGTGGCTGCGGCTGAATAAGAAACTCAATCGACAATCAAATGCAATCCAATTGTGGTAATGCTTCTGACATGCGTCGTTTTATTAAGACAAATCCAAAAAAAACACACATCATTGAATACTCTTTTGTTAATATTCAGATATTGCACACTAAAGCAAACACACAGGCAGTCAGAAAAACATAATTATTTCATAGACATATGAGAGCCTAACATTGCAAAACACATGAAGATAAAAAAACAAAAGGAACTTTCATCACATATATTTCCCTACAAAAGTTAAATTCTCATCTAAAATACATGGGCCCTCATTACGACCCAGGCGGTAAGGGGTTTACGCCGGCGTAAACATCGCCGACCCTTACCGCCTGAGTACGAGTTCCCTTAGCGCCATGGCGGATCTAACACCTGCTTTTAGCAGGTGTTAAAATCCATGGCGCTAAGGGACCTTGTTGTTAATTACGCCACCGTAATTTACGGTGGCGTAATTAACGCCTTCCCCACTCCCATTATGCCCTATGGGGCAAAAATGGGAATGGGGAAGGGTAAATGGGGATTGGGGACTTACCGCCCCGCCAAGGTCGGAATGGGGCGGTAAGTCCGCCAACCACCATGGCGGAGTTGGCAACTTAGCGCCATGGACCATGGTGCTAATAGCGCCATGGTCCTCCGCCAAGGTCCTAATGAGGGCCATGGTCTTTGTACAATGCAGAGAGAAGAAAAAAACAATAACTCTCATGAATGCGATGGTTAATCTTCGCATTTTGTTCTCAGTAGTTTAAAGCATGATACATTCTCAAAATGGATTTTCATGAGAACCGCTAATTAAGTTTAGTTACAATAGTCTTTGCTCGACTGAGCGTCAGGTAACGTCTGTTGAGGCCCCTATCAGATGCCAGCTAGGAGTCCACTGCGAACCTCGGCTGTGAAACAGAAGCCAGCAGCTGAAGGGCCCATTTCATTAGCACAGAGTCCAGGAACCGCAGCAGACTTGCATCTTTTTAGATCGCAATGCACACGTTGTTTTCCCCAGCCAAGAGAACGCCAGCCCCAAGGCTCGGATTCAGGGAAAGAAAAACCAAGACAACAAAACCTTCTCTGCTCTGCATTCAGCTTGTATGGTTGCTTGGCATAGGATACATTTATATGCCCATCTGCACGTATCCATGCAATCAGGGCCGATTTCATTAACTAATGACCAACTGGCATTTCCATCTGTGGAATTGCTAGCACTTACCCTTTGCCTTGCCCCTTCTCTCTCTCGGCACTTGCACATTCCGAATGCTCACAAGGCCTAGTAGGACCGCCTTTTTCTTGTTCATCAGTTTTATTCTATTTACCTTTTGTTCCCATGTTCCCTCCCTGTTTGCCCTGTCGGCGCTTTGAAATAGAATTTCTTGATATATAAGCGCGTTACAAATACACAATGAATACATAAAGATGAATTTCTTATGTTACATTCTGACTGCTCACTCCATGGGCGTCCTCCTTTGTGTAATATAGTATGACACACGTTCCCTTCTCCACATAGTGGCCCTTGTTACATTCAACCGTGGTACATAACATGTACTTCCTTGGTTTCCATCAAGGGTGTACTTGCAATGTAAACATGACCCTTTTATTCCTTGCACTATCCTTACTTGGCAAAGTAGATTCGGGCCTTGTGTGTATTTATTCGCTGAACACTCCCTTGTGTTTAAGATTTTCTTCTGCAACAAATAACAAAGCCCTGCTGTGTTCCACAGTTAATTTCACATTTCTATTTCAAAATTAACCCACTGTGCTTCTAGGAGCACAATTCAGTAGGTTAAAGATGTTAGCTACGTTAAACTCTGACTTTCATAGTATTTGGAAATGCATCTTTAAGCAAGTTAGCCTTTCCCACCATAGCAATTTGAGCAGGTGTTAGTACATGTGTAAGCTGTCATTTTCTAGTATTTGATTTTATATTTACACATTTGGTGTTCATATTCCTAACAGTTGCATGTTCACTAAACATATGAATACAACATCAGTACATTTCGTGCCTTTTTCACAGCACTCCTTTCATCTTTTACCTTTTGTCCTGTCATATTTACCCCTTTAAAAAAAATCACTAGAACAGATCTGACTTTTCAAAAATAAAAATGTCAGACAAAATACATAAGATTCATTTTTTAGATCAAGAACCTTACCATTTCCCTATTACATGTAGTTCCCTCTAATCACTAACATCACTGCTCCAGAACCTGTTGAAATAGTGTATGTAGATCATTGATAATAACAAAACAAAAAAATAACTCAATAAAAGTGACTCATTCCAACTTCTCCTCGATGAGTTTCATATTATTGAAGGTCCATCGCAAGAGAGGCTTTTGCCCCTATGATCATGTTGTCCTTTGTATTCTTGTTATTCTACACCTCAGGAGAGACTCCAGGAGAAGACTGGTTGCTAGGATCACACCTGGAAAAATAGACTACAACATACACAAACGAACCGAGCAACCCTGCACTATGTTAGTGATTAAAATCTCAGTTTAGTCGAAAGGTAAAGAATTAATAATACACCTATCTTAAACTTACTAACTAATTCAATAGGGTACTAAATCCAGAGAGCACAAAGATTAATGAAAAATATTGTATCAACATTCTTTCATCATAAAATACATGTATTAAATATACCAAAAAGCTTTGCACCTTAAAGTGACATGTGCTACCAACTAAAGTGACTTGTGCAGTATTCATCAACATATACAATTGACATGTGAGTATGGTAATGTTTTATAAAAACTCAATAAGAGACCCAAAGCTCGTAGCTATTTACTACCCAAAGCACAGAATTGGATTTAAGGGTATGTTATGGTTCTAAATCATGCTAACCTTTCAAAGGTCTTATAATGCCAGTGTTGCTAGTATGGAGCTCACATGAACGTAAATATTTGATTGATATAAATGCTAACCAATGAAGTTTACAATAACCCGACATGTTTCGCTCTTCCACGTGTATTTACACAGATGACAGAACTTCTTCAGGGGACCAAAATTCTTAATGTTGGGACAGTTCTCAAAAATACTTTTTCTTTAATCAGAGTGCTCTTGAAAACAGAGAGGAGATATCGATTCTTTAGTATTGTGATGTAGAATCTCCAGCGATTTCTGACTTTTTCACTGACAGTGGGTCCGGCATCTTGCATATAGACATAGGGCCTCATTACGACCCAGGTGCTAATGGGTTAACGGCACCGTAAAAGGCTGCGGCGCTGTTAACCTACGGCGCCATTAACCTATTAGCGCCTAATTACGAGGTCCCTTTGCGGGACCCGACCTTAACGGCTGGTGTAGACCAGCCGTTAAAGTAGGGACCCGCAAAGGGACCTTGGTGCTAATTACTTAGCGCCTTCCCCATTCCCATTGAGCCCTATGGGGCAAAAATGGGAATGCGGATGGGCCATCGAGGAAGGGGGAATTACTGCCCCACCAACCTTGTAATGGGGTGGTAATTCCCCCTTTCTCCATGGCGGAGTCAGTAATTTACCGGCATGGACCATGGTGCTTATAGCACCATGGTCTCCCGCCAGGGTCGTAATGAGGCCCATAGACTAGAATCTGAAATTAAAAATTAATTTTTTTCACAAAATGCAAGAGTTGGTTCTACATGGGATACTTGCACAGGTGCTACTCTTAGCAGCGTGGATGGATGTCTCTATAACAGAATATGGGCCTCAGAAGAAAAATATTACTTCCAGTGTTTCAAACGTCGGCATGCTAATACTGCATTTTTAGTTGGGAAACGTTCTTATACGCCTGTGCCGTCATGTACTGTCCCTGTTTGGTTAAACTGCAAATGTCGGGTCCCTGGGCCATGGGAAGGCAGATTGATATCCTCTCTCCCCAGTGTTCTTGTTCCCTGTTCCATTACCACACTTAAGTTGGAAAGTGTTGAATTTGGGTGATTCTTGCACTTCCATCGTGAGTGTCCATGGGAATCGTATTTTTCCACCATCAATTTTGCCATCTGCTCATCTCCATTTTTAGTATCATAGGCCTTGCCATCTAGCTCCTTCAGTGGATGAGCTATTCTCTTTGGATCCGGTGGGCCTGACCTTTCTTTGGTCTCCTTATTGTCTCTCCATCTCTCCTCCTCAGTTCAGGTATGCTACGGGGGGAATGACGTTAGAAGATCCACCCAGTCATGCCCTCCATCACTTGCAGACTCCAGTGCACACACTCACAACTGTCCATAGGTGGACTTGACCCTTCAGTCACTTGCTGCATCTCTCATCCCCTTCCTGCATTCCTTGAATAAATAATGCAGGGTGCAGGGTACACTGAATGTCACTATGCTTCCAATCTAAAAATGCCACAACATGTTTATGCCATTTTAGCCTTTAAAATAAAACAGACAAGCTATTCAAGGATTCCACATCAGCCACAACGCTGACAAAAATATCACTGAAATATCAATCTTCAGAAACCAGATGAACATATCTCAATCAGAACTATCTAACTACTACCCCGTCCGATCCACCACCATGATAGTGGGCAGGATAAAACTCATGATCTTGGAGCAAGACTTTATAAAAGATAGGAAATCCATCAGTCTATCTAAAAAGAGCACCCTTATGTTCCAAGGAAACAATGCTTGTCTTCCTCACTGAGCGCAACCACTGCTCATCCAGACAGGTTAACCACCACACCTCCAGGCACACACTGAACCCTAAGCCAATGTTCCAACATAGACTTGCCAATGAACCCCCAGAAAAGATGAAACCTCCCAACAGGCCAATTAGATTTTATGCCCCCCAAATATCTGGGGGGGACACAGCTTCAGAGGTACCACAACCCCTTCACTCTGTACAACATGTTCTTTCCCCACTTCACCTTCTGATCCATTCCACCTGCATACTCCTGATCCCCAGACCTTGGACGACTGTCAGCATCTTCCCTAAGGCTCGATTCTTACCCACAACTATTGACAATGTATCGTGATCAATGCACAGTCACCGACTTCGCCACCTTCATCCACAACCTATTGTTATCTACTAATCTGGTGATGCTGAACATCACCAAAATCTGGTTTGCAGACAACAAAGTATGTATGTATCTAGACACATTACTACCCACAAACGTCAGGATAGGCTACAAAGGCAAGAATGAGAATCCAAGAAAGAAGGCGGAGTGGCAACGATCATCCACCAATCAATTCTCCACAGAGTGCCAAAGCACAATGCACCCTACCTTCAAACAAATCTGCTTAAAGATCCAACCCAACATTCAGAATACCATGCGCCTGGTGATACATCCTTCCTGTTCATGGCCTGTAAGAATGTCATTGTATTTTCCCTTGTTCGCTCCCTTCCCTTGATGCGCTTTGAAACACATAGGCGCCATATATAAAACCGATCATATCATATCATATCATATCATATCATATTATATCATATCATAGCTTCCTGTCCCCCTGTATGTCAAAACAACTTCATAGATAAGTGGGTGGATTTCATGAGCACAATCACAGCATCATTCAAGAAATCCAGGGTACTGGGTGAGGTCAACCTGTGGTTAGATGATCTTAACAAGAAAGCATCCTGTGAGTTTGCATCTAACATGCAGATTCTAAGGTTCTTCTGTAACGGAAAGGACCCCACACATTCTGGAGGCCACAGCCTCAATCTGATTTTCAGGCACAACACACCCATATGCAAATCCCAAGTTATCCATGTGTCCTTGTCAGAATGTTTCTCAATTGTCAGTTCAATAGAGGTTCTGCTGTCTCTGAGAAAATCCTCACAAAACACCATTGCTACCTCTTTCAGAGCTCTTATCAGACCAATATTCTTTGAAAATGAATGCTGTGATCCTTTAATTAGCAATCCAGACACCCAAAGAATATCCCCCAAAAACTTCCCAAGAAGATCAGAGATGCCGGCTCACTACCAGCAATATAGGAGAAATGCTTGAGAAGCTCAGTCAAACCTAATAGTAACAGTTTCAACAGTGACTAGGCATCTCTAAAAAGAAGGAGACAGAAACTTTGCAGGATATGGAGAAAGCTAGAGTAGTCTGCCACAGACATCTTCAATCTGGCATTCTGTAGACCAAGAAACAGCACTGCAAAGCAACAAAAATCAAGGCACCTAACAAATCCATTGAATTATTGAAGATTCTCAAGAAGATCACAAATCCTTGGGGCCACAGAACCTCCTTGGTGCCGTCTCTAGCCTTTGTAGGTGAAGTAGAATATTTCTTCACCAAAAATACATCACGACTACCACCACTAATCATCACTCAATGCTCCTGATAAAGATACCAGAAACATTCTCTTCCTTCAACTTCTTTCACTCTGTTTCCATTGAATCTACTATCAAGACTGCTACTAAATTGAAAGGGCTGATAACATTAACTCCAGCCTTCACCATCTTATGTATTACCTCTTTAAGACAGAGTGCTTTGCTACCCTCCTGAAAAAAGACACAACCAAGCCATTCAACACCAACTGATTGCCAACCTTTTGTTCGAAGTACAAATCTTCAAAATATTAGCAGTCACACAAATTCAGCCCTATTCTGAGGAAGGCAATCTATTTAATGGCCATCAACAAGGCTTCAGGTTAACATTCAGCCCTGAAATTACTCTAGTGGACTGAAGAGAAAATATTGTACATTCTAGGTGCCAGCACAGCAAGCCTATGGGCCTGATCATATTTGAACTTTCAGAGGCATATGATATGGTCAAATTCTTCTTAACCGCATCTGAAGTTTCTTCTCCAGAAGAGCAGTGGTATGGTTTGAATTCTTCCTGAAACACTGCACTTACCCAGTAATGTTGGCTACCTTCCTTTCAGAGTCTTTTTCATTCTCCTGTGGCCTCTCACCTTTATGAAGCCCCAAACATGGATTCTAAACTCACTGATCTGCTCATAACAGTGCTGTTTGGATGATATCCATATCCTTGTCCAACTAAACTCTGACACTATCTTACTCAATATGGAAGTGATGACATATGGCTTAGAGAATGATCCTGGATTACCATTCCCATAGGCAAATCCTCAAGGGTTCTCACTTTATCACCCTCCATTACGGTAAGGAACTAGGGAGCCCTTTTTAACTCTACCTTGTCATTCAAAGAACGGTTGAAGCACTAATACTCCACAACAATAACAGGTAAATGTGCCTAATCCACAAGGTGCCCTCAGGGATTCCTAGCTCCTCCCCACTATTCTTTGCTGGTGTCAGTGGATTACAAGTGTCTCGTCCACGTGCTTGAAGAGCTGGACACTGACAAGTGTGTCACCCATCACCTCCCTGTGTCCCTGCTGTTCCCTCCTAGACGAATCAGACACACGGGTGTACCTCTCCCACAAGATGCCCATATGGATTCCTGGCTTCTCCTAATCTTCCACTAGGTGTCACCCAATTTCACAGGTCTCATCCAATCGCTTCAAGAGATGAACACTAAGTGGTCCTGCCACCATCCTGAATCTCTGCTTCTCCCTCCAGGTGAGCCTCCCTCTCCCTCAAGGTGCCCTGAGAGATTTGTGGCTGCTCTTTTCCTCCTCGCAGGTGTCACTCAATCGCATGAGTCTCATTCACACACTTCAAGAGATGTACACTGACTAGCATGCCAGCCACCAGCTCCCTGAATCTCTACTGCTCCATCCCAGTAAAATCAGGTGACTGTGCCTCTCCCACAAGTTGCCCTCAGAGATGACTTGCTCTCCCCACTCCACCTTCCTGTTGTCACACATTGGCAATTGTCTCATCCACTCGCAGATACTGAATGGTGTGCCACTTACCTCCTCATATTTCTGGTGTTGGCATTTGCATTGTTTTCCCACTTCAAATCACTAAAAGTGTCACACTGCAATTCATTAGCAAAACAAAAACCTTGACTTTCACTCTCTAACTCCCTACCCTTCCTCCTACACATACTCTAAATGCCCTCTAGTTTATTAGGCCTTGGCGAATCACCCACAATAATATTTATTAGATTAATAACAATATGAATGAACAGCAGAAATCTAAAATGGCAGAAATAAATCTAGCTTAAATGAGGTAAATTGATATCAAATAACAATAATGCAAAGAGTACAGCAATTACCAGTATGGAGAACAAGAAGAAAAAAGAAAAAAAAGGAAATTTAAAATTTACCCGACAACTTTATGCAATGAGATCTGCTATAAGAGAACACAAGTATTTGAAAAAAACAGACAAGGGGAGACAAACATAGGAGACAAATAAGAGAGAAAACGGGAAAAAAGGGGACATGGAAATATAGACAACAATAAAAGTGGTACAATTTTGAAACATTCCAGTTCAAATTTGACGAAAATGATTGGTTTAAAGAATGAACAAACATCGATTTATGAGCCATGTCAGGAGGCATTGAAACAATCTAAATAGCGAATGAAGAGCGACTATTTTGCATTATGCTTAAGGATAGAGTCTTGTGAATTAGCCATGAACTGTTTTATTCTTTGAGTGTGACAAATATTATTCCACCAACCTCTAATTCATTAATAATGAATAAATCATATACTCTCTTAGATGCTTGCATGTCCCGGCATTGAAGAGCAAGACTACCCAAGACAATATTCAAAAAGGATAGTGGAACATCAGTCTTGAAGATTCTTTTCAGATATTTCCAGACTTCTTGCCAAAACGTGAAGACATAGAGCAGTTAAAAAAACATATGATCATAGGAAGCCGGGGCACATCCACAAGTCCAACATTTATCATTTGAATCATTTCTAGACTTGGACAATTTGACAGGCATAATAAACGTCCTATAATGAAAAGGAGAAAGTGTTGTGTTATGTTGGCTGATACTGAGATATTTTTAATTTTGGAAAATATTAAGGACCATGTGTGATCATTAAGGGCTAGGCCAAAGTCCCTTTCCCATAGCAGATGTACTGACTGTGCAGCCAACTTGGTGTTAAGGGCTTTACAGATTTTAGAAGCACTAAAATTCGGGGATGTGATGATCTGCAACAGCCGAAGGATGTCAGGCGAGAGGACATTGCAGGAAAAGTGATGCAGTGTGTCAAGGCATGCGTTAACCAACTTGTTGTAGAAAATAAGATCAGTATTGGGGATAGAGTATACGTATCTCAATTGCTGGAATGGTAGGATAAATGGGCCATTTATGATTTGTTGAATAAATCTTATACCTTTTTTAATCCAGGATTTCCGGTTTAGAGTTCTATTGTTAATAAGAATGTTTTTGTTATTCCAGAGCAGGGGAGATAAATCGTTGTTTAAAGTCTTGTTATTAGGAAAAAGGAAAACCTTAAAACCAGCACTTAAAAAGTGGCCTTGAGCGGATCAAATAGGGCCATAGAGGAGTGTTTAAATAGATAAACGAGATCTGCAGGGTCATGTGGGCAAACTATCTTTTCCTCTAATCTAGACCAAGAGGGAGTGTCTGATACATGGGAAGAGTTAAACCAACATAGGGACTGTTTTATCAAAAAAGCTGAGTGATGTCATACAGGCTTTTAATTTGGCCACGGCAATCCTTTTACATTTGCCAAGACCCCATAGGAAATAAAATAAAATAGAGTGGATAGGTTTGAAAAAGGACAGTGGGAGTAGAACCGGGAGAAGCTGAAGATAATATAGCATAATAGGGGAGAGCATCATTTTTATTGTATCATGCCGGCCCCACCAAGAGAGATAAAGGGGAGACCATTTAGAGGTAAGATCTTTAAGTTTGTCTAGCAGAATTCTCATATTTAATTTAAAAGTATCACGTATTGTGGGGGCAAAGCTAATGCATAGATATTTAATAGATTCATTACACCATTTTAGGCCAAAAGAATTCAATTCATGTTTAAGACAGTAGGAGTTAAGAGGTAGAATTTCAGATTTTTATTTATTAAGTTTGTACCCCGAAACTTAACTAAATTGGTGGAGCGTATCAAGCAGGTGGGGAAGGTGAAGCTTGGGATTTTTAATAAAAATGAAAACATCATCAGCATAAGCTGCAATCTTAGAATGTGTTGGACCACCCGGGATTCCTGGTATGTTTTTATTAGATCTGATGAACTATAGTAAAGGTTCCAATGAGAAAATGTACAAGATGGGGGAAAGTGGACACCCTTGGCGCGTACCTCTTAATAAAGAGAAGAAGAAGGAGGATTGGCCATTAATATAAACAGAGGATTTGGGGCATGAATAGAGCAGTTCACCAAAAGAAATACAGTTTTCCCCAAATCCATGCCAATGGAGAGATTGAAACATGAAGTCCCAACTTACATGATCTAAGGCCTTTTGTGCATATAAGGCTATAGCCGCATACCACTGTCTATCTTTTTTGTCTTTAGATACAATATGAATGGCATCCAAAAATAGTCTAGCTTAGAGGAGATGTTGCGTCCTTTTACATATCCCACCTGGTCCGATTTAATCAAGGCTGGGAGGGAAGATTCTATTTTTGGCAAAGATTTTACATTCCACATTAATAAGGGATATAGGGCGATAGTTACTTGGGGATGTGGGGTCTTTATATGAATTAGGGAATAAGATGAGCAGGGCTTCAGAAAATGAACCAGAGGAGGATTTATTCTGAACAAAGTGAGAAAATAGTGACTTAAGTTTAGGAACTAGCGATGGAGCTAGGGTGTTCAGAGAGGCCATCCGGGCCAGGGGCTTTGCTACTTCCTAAACCCCTAATGGCATGTGTAATGTCTGAGAGTGTGATATCATTGTCTAAATGCAAGGGATCAATCTGTGGATATGAAGATCTATTGATTTTGTTGAGGAAAGACTGGATATTTTCAGTAGAGATAACAGTATCAGGGGTATACACATTTTCAGAGCATTTTTTAAAGCATTCCAGTATTTCCTTGGGATGACTGCATATAGTACCAGAGGCATTTTCTAATCTGAGAGACATAGAACCTTTCCTTCCTGGTTTTCAAATAGGAGGCAAGAGACTTACAAGCTTTAATAGAAGTTTGATACATTTTAGTTTTATATTTGAGTATTGTACCTGCTGCTAGATTGGCAAGTTCACTGTTGATTTGGCAGCGTAAAGCCATAACCCGATCAAGATTAATGGTGTTTCAATTTTGATAGTGTTGTTGCTCAGTAGATGAGAGTTTAGGATAAAGATAATCAAGGTGTTTTTTACGATTTTATTTTCCTGCCCGAGTATGCCATAATATGACACCTAAGCGCAGCCTTAAATGCGTCCCAATTATTTACCACTGAGGTATCTTCATCATGATTTTCATCATAAAACTACTGCAAGAAGGGTTGGACCTAAGAGATGAATTGTTGATCCTGCAATAGGTAATTAGTACATTTCCACCATGGAGAGGGCCTGCTAATATCATCAAACATAAAGGAGGTACTAACAGGGGCGTGATCAGAAATAATAATATTAGAAATGGTTGAGTCAACAATAGTTCCTGTGAGAGTTTTGGACATAAAGATGTAGTCCAGGCGGGATAATGTATTATGAGGAAGTGAATTAAATGTATAGTCAAGCTGTGTAGGGTGCGAGAGTCTCCATGAGTAAATTAGACCTGTTTCAGAAAGACAGCCAAGAAAAGCTTTATGAGATTTAGAGGTTTTAAATACACAACTGGATTTTCTATACAAAAACGGATCAAGCGCCTGATTTACATCACCACACATAATTAGATTATCAAAGTTGTTTCTGAGGATCATTTTTTTGACAGAAGTCCAGAACTGATGATCAGGTTGAGTTGGTCCTTAGATGATAAGGATAGAAACATGTATAGAGTCAATCAGGAGCTTAACCGATACCCAGCGTCCCTCAGTGTCCACACCCCTATCTAGAATTTTAAATGACAGTTTTTTACTAAGCAATATAGCAACACCATTCTTTTTAGGAATCACCAGGCTTGCTACAACCTCCTTAACCCACAAGGATTTGAACTTCATAACCTCCTTAGAGGATAGATGAGTTTCATGTAAACATGCTATAGAAGGTTTAAGTTTATTCAGATGACAAAGAATCTTGCATCTTTTATTGGGATTGTTACAGCCCTTAATATTCCAAGTAACACATTTAAATGGCATTCATGTAATGAGAAGATGTTAGAGCATGAATATGAAACCATAATAAAAAATTAGCAGATATGTACCTGTAGATGAGCTATTTCATGAAAGCAATCCATTTCACAAGAATGTAGTAACAATTAGGAGTCTCAAAATTAATGGAAGGATACAGGAGGGAAATACATGAGGAAATTAGGGAAGGTAAGGGAGACCTGATATTAAGCAGTCTATACTGAGGTGAGCCAAAAGGAAAAAAAAACATATTAATCCAATGCAACAGGGACCACCGCATAAAATTAAAAAGAAGGATCAGGCCGGGAAACAGATTAAAAAAAAAAGGAAGAAAAATTTAGGAGGAGCAGATGACACCTACTGGGCTGTCAAAAGGAAAAAGACAGCATGCAGTAAAAGAGAGGCACCGCACTAGCTACCGTCTCACCAAAGTTAAGTGAAAAAAAAATAATCACAGGCATTAGATGAGGATAAATAGACTGTCAAGACACCGTTATGCATTAAAAAGGAAGAGAAGATAAGAGAGAAAGACCCATGTTCCAACTGAAGTCGAGGGATTCACCAGAGCTCTCGTGTCCATACTTTCAGTTTTGATGGAACGTATGTAGACCTTTAAGTCAGCCGGATCATCAAACATGGCCGAGCGCCCATTGTGTGTCACCTTAGAGGAGCAAGGATGATATAAACCATACCGGATGTTAAGTTGCTTCAGAGCTGGACGAAAAGACATGAATTGCTTCCTACGTAAAGCAGTATTCTTTGCCACATCCTGTGCTATGTATAGTTGGGAGCCACATTAGAGATTTTTTTTTTCCTTGACTGATGACATAATGAGTTGAAGTTGCGTAAATTCAAGTAGATAGAAGATAAGAGTTCTGGGAGGAAGATGAGATGAAGCCAAGGCATTCCATTGATCAACACGAGGAACTCTTTGAATGTTGAAATTGGTGTGTAAGGGTATATGGAGAATGGCCGGCAGTAGTTTTTGTAAGAAAGCAATTGGATCTGAGCCCTCACATCCCTCCGGCAGGCTGGAAATCCGAAGATTGTTACATCTGCTTCTATTTTCTAAGTCTTTGTTGTGTTTTTGGAGGTCTTTTATAGATTTTTCCAACATAACCACCTTGGGAGATAGGTCTTCCAAATACCAACCTGTCTCTCTACCTCTTCCATGTGCTCTTCAAAGCCCTTCCATCTGTCGTGTAATTGTTGTAGCTTTTGATTCGTGGTTTCAATAAAGGGCTGTAATGCTCTAATCTCAGATAAAATTGTCTCAAAGGCAGGATCTGAAATATTGAG
The DNA here is from genome assembly GCF_040938575.1 of Ambystoma mexicanum. Taxonomy (NCBI): domain Eukaryota; kingdom Metazoa; phylum Chordata; class Amphibia; order Caudata; family Ambystomatidae; genus Ambystoma; species Ambystoma mexicanum. The sequence continues at coordinate 759,440,818 of NC_090939.1, forward strand.
CGGAGGCGGCGAGTCACTCTTGGGCCTTTTCAGAATAGTGACTGGGAGCATAGAATCCTTTGAAGCAGGAGTGTTTTTTTGGTTATTTTTATTGGAAGCCATCTAGCCTGTGTACTGAGGCCACAATATCTACCCAAAATGCAAATGATCCAAGTCTAAGCAGCAAGCAATGTGTTTGATAAAGCTTGTGGATAAAAGGCAGCGTGAGAATTGTTAGTAGATGTGGTCCTCAGAGTTTTTTAATTAAAAGTAACTAGTGCTGACGATGATCAGAACAAAACAAGCCTATGGCTACTTGTAGCTGTTGACTAAACTTAATTAATGTAGTCACTTCGAAGGTAAAGGTAAGCAGTATGGCATATTGCACAGGGTAGTTATTTAGCTGTTGCTTGGAGGGCCTCTGTGTAAAGCTGAGTCAGGCAAAAGAGTTTTCTGTGTTAATATTAAAGCAGGTAATATAACGTAGGGAGCTGCAAACCAGAGAGGAGGAGGAGACCAGATCTTATGATCCTTAAAAATGATTCTGAAGGTTGTAGATATAAAATATATCAGGGATGCAAGTATTGATATTAGCAATAAAACCCTCTATAAAGTAATGTTTTCTGTTACTGAGGAGGGGATTGTGGGCTTCAACGGGTGAAAGTATAAAGACTTTATAAAGGCTGCAGCACTTTCTGACGTTTCTTTTCCTTCTGTATTTTTATGGTATTAATTATAAGAGCATTGCAACGTTGTGTCAGGGTCTAAACTGTCACCATCAAAAGTACTGAAAATATACCAGCAAAGCGACGGCAACGTTAAACTAATAATTAAGCTTCCTCACTTCAAGCGGAAGTAGGCAGCAGCGTCATTGTGAGGGTTGAGCCACGTAGGCCACAGTTGGTACGTCTTAGCAGGAAGGACACCGAAGATTACCTCATGTGAGGCGGCGTGGAAAGGAGCTGCAGGCACTCATGTGCTTTCGCGCCGCGCTCCAAACCCGAAGAGCAAGAAACAAAGTCGGGTCCACAGTTGTCGACACCTGGTGTATCAGCAGAGCTCCTGCTGACAAAAGGTAGAGCAAAAAGTGCCGGGAGATGAAAGAAAATGCCTTATTTAATTTGTCGTGGAGATGGAGCAAACGCTTAGGCGGTCATCTTTCTTGGCGCCAGACCATGCCCCCTCCATCATGTCTTCTAACTTTCAATATTACTCTTGATATCCAGTGTCTGAGTACACTTCTCTTGCCGACAGCCAGGTTGTTGCTTAATCCAAAGGAGCCTTTGGTGTGTTAGTTGCATTCATGTGGGGATATCATTGACAAGGATTAGCATCATTTTCACTGTTAGCTGTGTTCCCTATAACAGGTTGGCATGCTCCATGATATCTGTCCAGAGGTGTCACACCATGTTACAGGTGTGAAGCATGTGGAGGTGGTTGCCTTCAGCTCTGTCACTGCTCTGACACTTTGCTGAATTCAGGATGCCACGGATAAACATTGCCACTGCTATCCAGTGTTCCTCCTTTATGGCAGGAGATGTAGATTCATGCAGATCTGGGGATATCCCCTACCCATCTGCTTCATTCTTCAGCAGATCTGAAACTCCTCCTCCAAGTCTACCCGGGACTTATCACAGAAAGCCATGTTGTCTCCAGTGTCACTCGAATGATTTGTTTTACGATGATAAGGCATTTCCTTCTCAACCATAATTTCCCAAGGGGTCAATTTGTTTAGTTCAATCGGCATCAGATTTCTTAGGTCAGGATTACCGAGCTATTTATGGATGTGCAAGTGTTTCCAAATTTGAGAGCATTTTTCATAATGGAGAACCAGCCATTTTCTGAAGTATACCTCGTGCAATCCACTTGTTTATTTATTTATTTTGGTTGTTCGCTTAGGGCTCTGTATCTAGGTTGCCACTGGACATGTTTTGCATTCCCTTTTTTAGACATTACCTTCTCCAGGTGCAACCAATCCGATGTTGGAGAGGTGGTATTTCCCAGCAGTCTAATATTTTACTCCAGGATCACAAACTTATGATAATTCTCTATAAACGGATAGCCCAAACCTACATTTGCTGGTACCGTGTTTGCACTCGCTTTTTATTTATTAATTTTATTTATTTTTTGCATTTATATAGCGTACACAAGCCATGAGGCGCCAGGTCTTGTGTGCAGCCTGGATCTGTTCTTTTCCCACACATAATTGGTGACCTCTATGTCAATCTCTATAGATCTAGTTCTTGATGTTGGGGAGTGCATGTTTGTAAGTATGCAGATCATTCTCTTCAGCTTCACTGTTTTTAATCCAAATCCATTAAGTTAAAACATGTTTCCACATAGCAACAGCTTTCAGTGTCAGAGGGCCTTTTGGCGCAGTAGGAGTTAAGTACCCCCTTTATTCCTTTTCAGATTGCCTTGGAACATCTACTTGAATGCAGCCGCTTTGGATAAGTATTTCTTCCCTTCCACATCAGTGAGGCGGTGATGGCAGGAAAATGATGTGCCCCATTGAAATAATGCCTGGGTAAAGCCATGTGTGGCAGTCTTCTTTGTCTGAATCACTGCCTAGAAGCCCTTTTGAACATAAGGAGATAATTTAGATGCTGCTGGTGGATGATGTTGGGTTACATAGTGGGGTGCTAATATATTTACTAAATACTGAAGGCATTTGTCTTCAATATAGTTGCATGCAATCATATTTGTGCTCTAATTTAAAACTCAATCGTTACTTCTTTAACATTTTCACATTTTGTATTATGTGCTTTCTTTTAGATTTTTTTTTTGGAATATCTTTACTTTTAACCAATTTCACATTTGTAAATTCTGAACTTTTTTCCAATTATTGTCTTTCTCTCTATTCTCTCATGGAATGTCCCAGGTTTCGATCGAGAAACTCGTAAATCCGGGATCATTTCTCAAACCCTTAGCATTTACACTGTTGCCATGCTCCAAGAAACCAGTGCCCATGATACTTTGTTTTGACACGGGCACCAAACCGTCTTGCAACCAGCGGTAAATCAGATGGGGGGGGGGTGTAGGCCATCCTGAGGTCTTTAGACAGCCATCAGTATCATCAGTAACAGCTTCGGGCAGAGAGGGAGCTCTGTATCAAAAAACATCAGAGACATCCGGGCAGTGGAGTTTAATTCCATAATCGGTCGGGAATTGAAAGAGGCTTTAATTATTCATTTATACTGGCGTCCCTTCCAATCCGCTTTAAAGCCCTTTTCTGAGGTGGTTAGTGGGATCCTGGGAGCGTTTCCAATTAAAGCCCCAAATGGGGAAATCATCCTGAGAGGTGTCTGGAATTCTAAATTTCTGTGACAGAAGAATCTTGCAAAGGTACATTTGGAACATTAATCCAGCTACCTTGCTAATCAAAGGGACCAGGTTAGGATTTTGAGGGACCTATTTAATGAGTGAGAATTGCACATTTTAAATGGCCAAGTGGCAGGAGACATTCCATCCAATTCTACGCAGCGCAGGGAAACAGCGGTGTCTTGGCTTGATGGCATCACTCTTTCCAGTAATTTGTTCTTTCGGTGTACTCGTTTTGTGGTGGAGTCCAACGATATTAGTGATCATGCGACCCTTAAAGCACAGATAGATGTCCATATAAAGTCACAACTACATGTACGGACATTACGGTCAATATGCAAAAATAAAATTAATCTCTTGGATGCACTTAATTCATTTGATGGTGCAACTCACTCTTTTTGGAACTCCTCTAGTTTGATCTCTAAAGTTGAGGTATTTAACGCAGAGGCTTTTCCCGAATGTATACTTCATGGAGTGGTAGTGGTGTGTGGTAAAGCCAGGTTGTATTTACATTTCAGGCAACTATACGTGTACAATGTTCAAATACAATCTAAGAACAAATCTATGCGAGCAGCTATAAAAAAGAATTCCGGTTACGTCCTGTGAGCAGCATTTAAAGAGTATGCAAATAAAACATGAAAAGCAAATGTACAAAAGCTGGATGAAGGCTCACAGATTTTTGCTTGCACACAGAGCGGGAGAAGAAATGCTGAAGGCTGTGGCAGAGGGTTACGGGGAAAATGTTTGGTCCTTGGTACATAGTAAACAGAATTTTAACACTGAGACATTAGGCCTCATTACAACGAGGCCGGTCCTGTAATGAACGGTGCCGATAAGGGGCTGGCACCGTTCATTACGGGCCGCCACATTACGGGTCTGCTTGCGGGTGGAGGTAAGGACGTTTAGTCCAGACCAGATGTCCTTACCGGCACCTGCGAACAGACCAGGATGCTAACAAAGGGCCCGTAATTAAGGGGCCCATTGTTAGCATCCTCCCCATTCCCATTGAGCCCTATGGGGGCTCAAATGGGAATGGGGATGTACCGGGTTCCCGGTCCCGAGAATGGGAATGGCGCAAAGTCGGTAATTCCCTATTTTCGGGACCCGGACACAGTCCGCTAAAAGCGGCATGGCAACCTCCAAACTCGTAATAAGGCCCATTAACTGATCCAGTCTCAGAACAATGATGGGCAGACAAATTTTGTGATTTTTAGAGCTTCATATGTGAGAATCCCAGGTCTGTGAATTTTACTATAAAATCAATTCACAAGATCATGACATCTGTGTCTAATTCATGTGTGCCGGGACCAAACGGCCTATGCAACAAGGTTCTTAGGCTAAATCCCTTTATTTGGACACTGCTATTCTACATTCTCTTTCACAACATACTAAGGACGAAACCTTACCTTCTACATGTAATACCTCTCCGATTGTTCTTGTATATAAAAAAGCTGATAGGTTAAACCCTCTCAGTTATCAACTGATAGCCCTTCTGGCCATAGAAAGTAAAGAAATGTCTGCTTGTATCTTGGAGGAAAAAGAAGCATGGATTGTTAAAACCAATATCCTCTCAAGATTTCAAACAGGGTTCAGAAGGGGTGTTGGAACCAATGCTAATGGCTTGCTTATTAATGCTCTAATGGAAACTGCGGGGAACAGCGTGGCAGATCCACTTTATGTCTTTTCGGTAGACCTAATCCTCGCATTTGACACAGTGGAGAGAGCTCTTTTGTGGACAAAATTGCAAAGATGGAGTTTTCTACAGGATCATTTGGACACTTTAGTCTGTATTCATGCTAACACAGAAATCTGACTTAGATTTAATAATTAAATATGCAGGGCTTGATCACAGACTTGACACCGACAGCAAGTGGTCTTAGACAAGGTGTGCGTACTTGCCCCTTGTCTTTTTAATCTTTATATCTTGGATTTAGGTGAATTTCGAGCACATGTCTCTTTTGTGGCATCATTTTTGTGTTGCGAAAAATGCTTTTGGTTAACTCATGCCGATGATATTTTATTGCTGGTTATGACCCATTTAAGTCTGCAGCGATTATTAAGGACGTTTTTAGACTAGAAAATTGTAGACAGTCTAATGGTAAATTCTTTAAAGACTAACATTATGTTCTTTAGGGCGGAAAAAAAAGAAAATGCTCCAATTTTACTTGGACGCTGGATTGGAAAGCCCTAAAGGTAGAACCGACTGTGACGTACTTAGGCTAGCTACTTACGAGTTCTTCTAATCGGTCTAGGTGGGTGGATTTGAAGGTTGAGAAAGGAACCCAACTGTGAACACAGATGAGTTTTATCTGCACAAAATATTGTCGTCTTACTATAAGTCCTTTGATTGCATTCAGAAGGTAAACCCTGCCCTGTTATATGGGTTTGAACTTTCCGCCTTCTCAAAAAAATTAGATATTTACAAATTGGAAGGTTTTGTTTGGCGGAAAGTTCTAAACCTCCCCAATTGTGTACCCATAGTTTTGATACGATAGGAGCTGGGACTCGTATCCATGGCTTGTCTTGTACAAAAGAAAAAGCTTTGTTTTTACAAAAAGCTTATGGAAGCAGGATCCCAGACACTGTAATATGTAATGTTCAAATAACTGAACAAACCCTAAGTGGGATGCTTATCCGACTTTAGGAAAAGGTGTTTTGGAATTCCTGGACACTATCATATAACAATGGGAAATCTATATTCAAAATATTGAATTACAAAAAGGAAACTTTTCGAGGATGATTGGATTGAAACCTGTGAAAAAAGAAGTGTTTATAGAATGTATGGAGATTTTTGTATGTGGCAAAAAAAAAGGTATCTTCCGTGATCATTTGACACGCTGCCTGGAGGGAAGAATAATGAGGTCCTTTCTTAGGCTTAGACTTAATCTTATTCATACCAGGGAGATACTTTTTTATTAGAGGCCAGAGTGCAAACAATTTATGCAGATTTCGTATGGGGGAAATAGAAACCCTTATGCATATAGTTATATTCTGTCCTGTGTTAAGAGACAAGTGCTAACATTTTTTAAGGAGTATGTTTATGATGTATTGTACTTTACTATTCGATTTTTCTAGTATCACATTTTAGGGGGCCTGACCACTCTCTTTATTAATTAGAGCGGTAAGCTCTTTAAAGGAATTAAAGTTGATTGATGCATTTTAGATGTATTTTATAGGAAGGATTGCAAAATGTATTTTTTATTAAAAATGTGCATTTTAAACTGTTGATGGAATATACAATGTATGCATTTTATAGTGTGCTGAATGCTTTTATAAACCAATGAAAAAATACAAAATAGTCCCATTTTTAATATGGTTGAGACCTCATTCCCCCTTTCTCAAGCATCCACACGTCCTTCTTAGCTGCAGCTTTTCTCGCCACACCCTCCTTCTCTGTCTGATGCCTGCATTTAACACACTTTTTTGGACCCTTCCCTCCCATGGCCTGACTCTAATGCCAGTCTCCCATCACTATGGATTCCGATTTCCAAACCATGTACCTTTCAATGCTCCCCCGCCCCCATCCTCACAGTTCCTCGAAACTCGTATCTTTGCATCTGGCACCATTTTGTGGTCCTCCTCCTAGCTCCCCTCTATTCGCAGTAATTAGGGGACCCTGGACTCTGCATACGAGTTACATACAGTAGTGGCCAAGACGGGCACTTCAAGTCTCTTGGTTAGATAACCCACTCCATGTCCTTTGCTTGGAAAGACTTGTGACTGTGTGTTTCTTTTTTTAAGGTTAAGCAACATTTGTCATAAATAGGCTCTGGGAGCTGCATTATTGATTATAATAAAACACAATCATCACACATTGTCTCCCCTCAGCAAAATAATGGGTCATACAACAAACCTGGTTATTAAAGGGTCTGCTACATAGCACAGTTTACCTTCAGAGATTTCAAGTTTACCCCAGGTCATATTAAAGGGGCTGGTCTTGGCCTAGCTTTCTCTTGGGAGTCTAAAACGTTTGCGTTTATCATTATAAATGCAGAAGCATACGGGAAAGGGAATGTAAAGAATATATGGGTCTCGGTTCACACTTTACACAAGACAGTTTGAAATACTGTAACATATTGTGGTGTTTGGTAGCAATTTCTACCTGTGACTGGGTGAAAAATCACTCTCTCTACTTCCTTTTTTTGGTTTATAGTGATAGCATGAAATGCAAAAGCATTGAATGCAAAAGCAAAAAATGCATCGAAAAAATGGATTTCTTTTCTTTTTTTTTAATAGGGGGTTCCCCCAACCCCTGTTTTTTTACCCATGAAAACCCATTTTAATTTTTAAAAAACTTTACCTACAAAAAAATGCATTTTTTCGAGGCTTTTGCATTCGATGCTTTTCCATTCGATGCATTGTATTCGATGGAATCAACGGATACCCTTTCTTTCTTTATGGTGAAATACAGGAGCAATGGAAACATTAGCTTCTCCCTACTGGAACCCTAATTTTATTAAAGTTACACAATGGAGATTGTAGGAGGCAGACGGCCAATAAGGTCTATTCTTCGTGCCCTGTCACGCAGTCAGCGGTTCAAAGCATTATAGATATGCAATGAACCAATTGATAAAGCGGTCCTAGGTGAATGATAGATTACTAATCATTGAAGAACAATTCCTCCCAGTGGAGGCACCATGATGGACCCTAAGAAATGAACGCAGCGCTTTCGGAACTTCTCCCGGTGAAGAGCATTTCCTGCGGCTGCTGAGAAGCACCGGATAGCGACTCCTATCACTTAGTTGAAGAACTGCAGCTCAGGACAAGAGGTTCCTCTTTCAAAGCGTTTTGGTTCAAACAAATGCTAATATTTGTCAAAAGTCCGAATATCAATTGAGCTTCCCCACCCCAGAGCAGTTGAGGGCTAGTGATATAAAATTGTAGAAAGGTTACAGTGAAAAACAGGGGCATATTCCACGCAGGCAGTTATTATGACTTTTGAAGGGCATAGGGGAGGTTGTTTTCCAAACCTCACCAGTTGCACGGAGAGGACCCGTTATGTTTGCACTTAAGTACAAACAGTTCTCTTTCATGCCGTTTCCTTCTTTTTTCACTAAGAAGAGCTTTTAGAAGCAGTAAAAAGTAAGGTGAAATCACCCGTATGCCTTCTTTTTGGACGTTGTAGTGCAAATTGTGTAAATGCCACTGTACACTTATTGCGTGGCAGGCAGCATTTGCAATGGATTCCTTGGAATCCACCTGCTTTTAGCAGGTGTAAAAAGCAGGCAGATTCTATAGCAATCATCTGCATCACTGCCAGTATCACAATCAAATGCTGCTTGTAATGTATGTGGATTTGGATGTTTGAGAGGATGGGGTGGCAGAAGTGGTCATTGTGCTCCGCGCCTGCTACCATAATACAAATCAAATAAAAAAGCAAACATAAAAGTTTTATGCATGCTTTTACAGGTTCTATCTACACTTAACAATGAAGCCAATGACCCCCAGAGAGTGTAGCCTATGTTGTTTACAATTTCACCCAGAACCGCCAGAGGAAAGGCACTATGTTGTTTCATAGTAACTCATGTGCATCTTTATGTTGTCTATGACCCCTCATGAGCGCCTTTCCCCCCCTCCTGCGCCCCATCTTCCAGTAGTGCAAGGGATGAAGAGAAGAGATGTGAGGTACATATAGCCAACACTGAAAATACCAGCCCTCATTTCACTCTCCTCCCTAGTCTGGCAATGAATAAACATGTAAAGTGCTACGTTTTATTTCACCAAATTCAGGATGTTTGCCCCTATTGTCCAGAATAAAATAATTATGGAACACATAGAATGTCATGAGAAGGGGGGGTGGTGTATTTCTCTCAATAAAATATTATTGTTGGTGCCCCACCAGTCCTTGAAGTAGAAATGTGATTTGGCCACTGCATGGACGTTAATGTTTCATTCTGAAAATCTCTTTGCATTAAACTTGTTTCAAATAGTTATGCAGCATCATTTATATACCAATGAATGGGAGTCTAGAAAACATTGGAGGGGGTTCATAAATTGTACCATGGGATTGCCTGATCCGATTACATATCACTAGTCTGTTGGGTGTAGTATGCTGTCAAAACATGGCAACACCCTTTATTATTATTATTATTATTATTATTATTATTATTATTATTATTATTATTATTATTATTGTATTTGAGTGCAGACCTAACTTCTGGAAGCAACAAAGTGCTTTTAAAGTCAGAGGGGGAAAAGCAGAGATACAAGTGAGTGGGAAGCCAACAACGGGAGGAGGCCTTTCAGAAGGGCATTGCTACCATCTAGGTGGGAGAGCAGATCTGAAGTTATTTCTGGGATGACAGGTTTGATTTTCTGCAGGAAAGAAAGTTGCTACCAAGCCATTTGTGCCTTCCTTGTTATGTGCTGCTTGAAGCAGAGATATCTGTCAATGTTGAACACAAGCGACTTGGCCCAGGTAGCCAGATGGGGCATGAAGCCCTCTAAGTTCATAGCAGAGAGACCGGTCTGGATGTCAGGATTTCCAGTGTGGTTGGTCAGCAGTAGGAATTTGGTCTTGGAGAGATTGAGCGTCAGGTAAGCAGTAGACATCCAGGACTGGATCCATGCGAGGCAGGCATTGAGCCTGTGAATGTCTTCAATGGAGGATATCTTTAGGTACAGCTGCATGTTATCTGCATATTGGAGGGTGTGAATGTTGTGCTGATTTAGGAAGGTACTGAGTGGTTCCATGCAAAGGTTGAAAATCAAGGGGGAAAGGATGGATCCTTGCGGGACTCCACAGGGGATGACCAGAGTTGGCTATCTTGAGGAATCCATTTTGATTAATGTGCAGCGCTTAGCAAGTAGGATTTATACCAGCTGAGGACGATCTTGCAGATCACCATGTGGTGATGTAGGATGTAGGTGAGTGTCTGGAGGTCTACTGTGTTGAATGCTGCTGAGTGGCCAAGGAGTACCAGGAGGCAAGGATGGCCGTCATCGAGGATGTTAAAGGCATCATTGATAACCTTGATTATATCCATTTATGTGCTGAGTCAGAGGTTCTGCTGTAAATAGCATGGGTCAAGTTTAGAGTTTGGCGGATTGAAAATATGCTGGTTTTCGGCTGAGTTTCGACCGGTGGAAAAGACTGTATTTACATTTTGTAGTTTTGGTCTTAATACTTGGAACTCATATGCAAACATCTGGAAGAAAGTCATTCATTCACCATGCACGGCAATGAGCACCAGGGAATTGTCGGCCATTATTTCAGTGGTGTATTCCTGGTGTAACCAAGGCTGAAAACTTTAAATGTACTCATTATCTTTGGTTTAAAACCGGCAGATGTTCCTTCCGCCATACTCTTAACGAGGCCACTGGTCTGCTAGTGCCTCTAGTCAGTGGCTACTTCTAAAATAGTTTATCCACATTTTCTGTGTGATGCAGACTTTATGCACAGTGTTCCAGAGAGACCTCTGTCTGTATGCACCAGCCTCGTGGCTTTCTGTTCCTGCCTCTTCCAAGACTGGAGGTAAGGTCAGGCCTCCCATCACATCCAGAAGCCCAGAGGGAGGAGCTTGACCCCGGCATCTGTACAAAGACGGGATAGGCGGCCCATCAAACAGTACGAGGATCTCCAACACCATTCCCACTGCTGAGTTCAAGACTTTTATTTAATGTTCGCTCTCTCTCACTACTGTCCCACATTTCCAACTCTTTCCCCAGCTACTCAGTCAACATCTGGTTCTTGCTGCTGCCAACTTGCCGTGGGTGCCCCCTTTTCCCGGGCTCCCACTGCTGCATCTCACCCTGCAACCTCCAGCAACACCAAAGGTGTCAGTATGAGTTGGACAGCATTAGTTTAACCAGTGGGATTTGCAAAATATGACCAGTGTTACCTCCCTACCAATTGGGACAAATGTCAAATGTAATTAACACTTTTTATTTGATTCATGGTCTGCAACTCGAGTAACTGGTCATGTAATAGCGCCTTAATGCCACAAATGTAAAAATAAATAAATACATAAATAGGCGGCTGCAATACCACCTTATTCGGAGTTGGATTTTCCAAACTGAAATCCATCCAATTTAGACGTGGAAGTAAACATTGAAACAGGACCCCGTCATTTCATTCTGCTTCTCTTCTAAGCATGAACACATGTATGTGGGCACAGGGAAAGGGGTGAAAAGGTGGAAATCTCTGATGCTCAACTCTCCCCACCTCTCCCATGTAATGCATACAAGGGTACAGTTGTGTGCACTGGGCAGCAGAGGTGTTATCATGGGTCACTGGAGGAGGGGGGATCCGGTGGGAGAAAAATAGGGTTGTCTGGAGTGATTAGCGATTGGCAAGATGTTCTTTGAAGAGTGGGCTCTTCAGGTCCTACCCAACGTGTAGGATGGTGGGGATCCAGTCTTATTAGCATTGATACCTTGAGTCCAGAGACAAGGTTCAGAGACAGGGGGGGGTCATTCTGAGTTGGGCGGTAAGGGGTTAACAGCACCGGTAAAGATGCCGGTGCTGGTAAACCCTTACCGCACTATTCCAAGGTTCCTTAGCGGGTCCCAGCAGGAACAGCTGGTGTGACCAGCCGTTCTTTACGGGACCCCTTAAGGGACCTCGGAGCTAATAACGGGTCCGCAATTTGCGGGCCTGGTATTAGCGCCTTCCCCATTCCCATTGAGCCCTGTGGGGGCTCAATGGGAATGGGGAATGGTTTACTGAATGGGAACTTACCGGGTCCTCCAAGGTGGGAATGACCCAGTAAGTCGCCATTCAGTGAGCCCGGACCCGACCCGGGTTTGGAGGCAGCCATGGCGCTAATAGCACCATGACTGCCTCCAAACTCGTAATGACCCCCAGGGTGTGAAGCAGAAAAAGAACTGTTCCATGAACCACTACTGCGCATTACCCATTCACCAGTGTGATGGTGGAAAAGGACATACATCTTAAAAAATACAAACGGTGTATCCCAGCAACACCACTGCTGTTACCACTTGGTCAGTGGTCAATCGTGGAATGGGCTTCTTTTCTGAAAACAAAACTGCTAATGGTACTGGGAGTGGGGATCTTAATGAGGCCCCAACGCCCTCCTCTGCTCCTTGACAGACACGCATCCTTCCTCATCACCTCGAACCAGACTGTTGGCTAGTGGTCTTTGTCAATATACAAAAGACACAGTTTGGGAATGTCTAGCTCCAGGTCCTGGTGGAAGATGTGGTAGCAAGATGTGAGGAGGGGCGTCCACAAGCTCGTGGCTGTGCAAGGAGTTCCAAGCCAGGTGAGGCGACTCCCCACCATCACCGCTGACGCTGTATGTCTCACTGTGGTCAGCATGGCTGGCATTGGAGGCATTGATACAGAGGTGAATACAGAACACAACACATTGATGTAATGCATGAAAAGGCATGTCTGTTGTGGCAGACTTCATTTTGTTTTTGCATACAAATGGGGCAGACGCGCAAAAAGCTGCACAAACCAATTGCTGTGTGAAAGTCGCAATAACTTGTTTTGCACAGCTTTTCATTCAGCCATGCCATGGTCCATTGAGTTCCCAGATCAGGGTGTGGCAGACTGATATACATCCTCTCTGCGCCTCGTGCTGCACCATGCATGTGTCTGCGGCCTACGTATAGCAGTACTGTGAGGCAGTGGGAGAGGCAGAGATCCCCAGAGATTGTGGCTGCATATTACTGCATGCACATGCGCAGGCGCAGTCCATAGAGAGCAACGATGGGCAACATGTCACACCATGGTGGCCCCAAACACTGACCCCACCCATATCCACTTTGTGCACAGCGGACATCAGTAATGGAGGCCACCATGAACTGGCATATCCCATATGGGGTTCAGATACTCTTTGCACATTGTAGCATATAGATGCAGGCAGCAGGGATCCCCGTTTCCCATTGTCAGGCACCTACACATTACCACGCAAAGCTCACTGCCATCTGCAGCTCTACAGAATGTAGACCATGTAGACCTCAGAAGGAATGCATATTGAGACAATAATATTTTCCTACAGATGTCTGCTTCTGTACCTGGTGAGACACAGGGGAAGAAAATAACACATACCGTTAGTGCCTTAGCGTTTTATGGTGATCTTTTACTAAAACCTTTCTGCTAGTGACCAACATTGTAAAACAGGCTAGCATTTTAGTCTGATCGGACTCTACTACATCATACCAAACACCATATCCTACCAGGGGCCGGGGTAATCGTGGGCCCATGGCACATTCTCTCCTACCAAGCACATAACCATCGTGCCAACTGATGTAGGCGCGTCTGTGGCTGTTTCGCAAAGAAATGCCTGCAAATCACCAACATTCCCCTAAAAGAGCATTGTTTAGCAGTGGAACCCAGCCAGAAACCCAACCCAGGTGGGGAAGTATGGCTCGTAAAGATGGCGAGCGGGTTGACATGGAAGCAGATCTGATAAAGGACCCACCCCCAAAAGGGCACCAGAAGGGGAAAACCTACAAAGTAAAATCTAAGATACAATGTCAGCCAGCATGCCCAATCTCACAAAGAACACTGAACCACTTTGAAGATATGAAAAAAGTGAGTGAGTCCAATTGGTCGGGTTATGTCACCTCTTGTTTCTGAGATGCCATCCTATGCTTCCAATGTATAACTGTGTTATGGAGCTGACATCTATTTAACTTCAGATGGATGAATGATTCAGTGATCTATTTGGCATCACGTATATTTCGTTATGGTTATTCCCCGTGGCCATTAGTTGATTGAATAAATGTAGAACCATTTAGTCTAACCAAGGTTCACTTGTGTCCTGATGAAGGCATAACATCAATTGATGATTACGCTGCAATTTGCATATTGTGATTAATTAATTATTTAACAATTTCTTTGATGAGTTGATTGTATCTTTCTCCCTCCTTATCACTTTTTTCATGAACTATCTTGTTTGAATATTGTATTTTCTAAAAATGATCTGCAATGTATTTTTGCATTTGTCTGAATGCTACACTACTAGTAAATATATTTATTGTGCATGTGGAAGTGTCAAAACAATAACCAACCCTTCATTCTGACCCTCAGAAAGTATTTTGTATTAATCAATAATTCTTTGAAATTAACACCCTTATTTATTATTTACTCAGTAAAGTAGTAGTATGTTTTTTTCCCCCTAAAACACAATCTCTAGTTGAGTCAACTGTGGAAACTCCCACAATGTCCATTACTTTTTTAAAATGTGTATTTAAGTGTATATCGTCAACATTTGACCTTTACACTATAAAAAACAAATATAACAAATCATCATACAATAACATTTAAAAGGAATAGGAATAAGGTTAAAAACAACAAAGGAAATAGCATTTCATTTGATGCAAAGAAAGTTTGACTAATACATCATCATAATTGCTAACAGGGACAAAACCAATAATAATTATATAAATACTTCAATTTCATTTGTGCTTTTTCCCTTCGAGGTAAGTCGCTCCAGCTATTCAAAACCAGTGGTGTTTGGATTTAGCATTTTAGAACATACAATCTTTTTCCCACCTGTTGCCAGATGTGATAAGCGGTGGACGTCACAACCACAGATTTCTGCCCTATAGAGGGCGCTACAGAACTGATCTAGTGATTAATCCAAAAAAAACGTGATAGCCCTTCTCATATAGGCCATGCAGCATACTGCATTGCTTAAGTAAATGCCACGAAGATTCGACAGCTAGGTTGCATATGCAACACTTCTCTATTATTACTAAAAGAACATCGCCATTTCTTGGTTGTGCGCTCTAATGATATTTTCAAGAAGTTGAAAATAGATTTTAAATTATGCTTAAATAAATAGGGCAAAGAAATACTTCTTTATTTTTGTATACATCCCTTTTGACATCTGCATGGGTGGCTAAGGCCAAACTGCATTGCGTGGGGAAGCAGTCTGTCATGTCCACTGCATCTGCCACAAACTGTGTGCTCATGTCAGTGACAGATGTATGTACCATTGATCAAAGAGTAGCCAGTGACTCCTTCTGCCCTTTCATAATTGTTAAATGACGCATGCGGAATACCACTTTTGCCGATTTTGGCTTGGATTAACACATCCTCCTATAATATTTGTAAGTTGCCGAAACCATTCGTGTTTACCAGTCTTCCATGCCCTTTGAAGACCTCTATAGTTACTATTCCATTTCTGGTTTTCCCTAGATTTTAGCATTCAATACCTGACTTATTAATAATTATCCACGAACTGATACAGGGCATGCCTGCTCACCGTTCCCTGGTTGAATAACATTCTACATAATTTGGTAAGGGGAATCTTTTCTACAATTTTTTTTTTTAAATAACATTTTTGTTGATATGTCCAAATTATTTTTGATATAATCAAACACGTATGCCACCCTGGGCTTTTTTCTTAGATACAATCTGAGAAAGTAAGAAACAATTCATATTCAAAGCCAACTGCCCAATTGTCAGGACCTGAGGCCTTGCGTGATCAACAAAGAAGCACAAAGAAGCGGTCAGTACAAGGTGAAAAAGCTGTGATCCAAGAATAAGGCATCACCCCTGGAAAACACTACCGGGTACAGCACAAGAATACCTCCCTCCTCCAACCGGTCCACAATTGACGGAAGTCCCCTTTGCTGGAAACTAGAGATCTTCAGTTTAGGCAGAATTGTGATCTATGAGGACAAGCTACATAAAGATAAGATAGTCAGTGGATCCCCCATAAATCCCCCCTCTGACCCTCGCCTGTCTATACTTACAACAGGAGGTTGTGAAGTCCTGAAGAAGGCAGTATAACCACCTAAACCCACTGAAGCTGGTTGACTGTTCACAAGATAGTGAACCTAATAATATGTATCCCATAACATATAATACCATTGCATGACACAGTGGATTTATTAACTACACCACCAATGGGTAGCGTTCTTAGTTGTTGATCCTTCACCTGAGATAAAGTCACTTGGGTGATTTTGTATTGTTTTTAGAACAATATTTAGATGGTCAAAAATAAAATCAGGGGATACATCCAGAATACATTTTACACAATTTTGGAGGGAATGAGCCGTTGCAATCATGGTGATTAAGCTCTATAGTTAGTCAGGACAAGCACCTTCTACTATCCACTTTTCCTAGATAGGCAGCCCACCACCACATAGGAGGGAAAGAGATTTTCTTTAACAGACTCTAGAGTCTTTCAGTGAGGGCATACAGTGACTGTTGCTAGCACAACTGTGGAACGTGCAATTCTCTCTTTTTTGTGTTGACACAGAGAAATCTAGATTCTAGCCCCTTACGGGAAAAGTCGATCACCACCCGTGAATTTTATAGTGAGCTTATGGTTTCAGTGGGAATGTATGGTCTTAATCTGCCCATCTATCACAGGATTTATTAATGCATCATTCCATGATGGACTGGTTCAGAAATCTAAACCAAATCTGAGTTACCCTCCTATTAATAAAGACCAACCTGGATCCTGAGGATTGTAGCAACTATTGTTCCGTCTCGAATGCCCCAGTCTTGGCATATATTGTGGGATCGCCAATATGGATTCCATCCACAAAGGGGCACAGAAAAGACCCTCATAGATGTTAAAGACTGTCTTCTTTGTATCCTGGACAAACAATCTGCAGACCTACTGGTGTTGTTACATTCATCAGTGGCATTCAACACTGTAGACCACTCTATTCATTGAAAAAGGTGCCTCAGAGAAAGCCATCTCTTGGTTGACATCCATTCTCAGCAACAGAACATCTCGGGTAGGACTGGATAATATATCCTCTGACCCTATTACAGTTGTGTTTGTCCCACAAGGAGCCCGTATTTCTCAAATGTTATTTAACCTTTATCTTAAACCGCTTCATGACATTCTATCAGAATTAGGTGTTGAAATTATGCTGATGACACTCAGATCATTATCAGGCTGGAAAGAGACCTCCAATCTAATCAAACTAAAATTGGACACATATATGAAAGCATTAAAACATGGATGTTTGAAAATTGTCTGCATCTAAATAAATACAAAACAGAGATCATGATTGTCAGCACACCTAAAAGCTTCGCCAAATAATTGGAATGCTCTCCAGAGTTCAGTTTAGGCGGACACAGAATGAAACCTGCAAAAGTTCTCAAGACCCTCAGAGTCCTCCTTGATTCTGAGCTCTCCATGTCTTCACAGCTTTGTTATATCCCGCAATCAACCAATTGTCATCTTCTTCTACCAAGGCAGATGAGACCTTTCTTATTGAAGCACCACTGTGCAACTATTGCTAGAGCCATTGTGGGAGCAAGAAAAGATTATTCTGATTTCCTCTTTGCAGGAGCTAATGAATCATATATATTCCATACAGTTACTTCAAAAACCTGTAGCTCGGATAGTCATGAGCCTCATACATTTCTCCAGTTCTTAAAACTCTTTACTGGCTTCCTATAAAATCTAGAATATCTTTTAAATTGCTTACCATTGCTCACAAAGCTCTGTAGGGAAATGCCCCATGTATCTAAAGAAATATCTAAAATGGTATGCATCTAGTCAAACATTACGATCTTCTTATAGGTATTCCATGAATGCTACTCATGTACGCAAATACAGAGAATATGGCAGAACGAGTACAGTCCAAGCAATTCAACTTTGGAACCACTTAGCACTTGATCTGGAAAATCAGGGCTCTTTTGAAGTTTCGAGAAACACATTACAACTTCCCCATTTTAAGAAAACAAAATGTTTTCGGAGTTCCTGCCTTTCCTGCACATAACATAATTATGCACGCTTAGATACTGCAAGTTGTAGCACCTCAGCTGACTCTCCTAGTCCGCTATAGGAGGATTACTGCAAGATACGAGTGGGGTGGGTAGTACTGCAGTCAGTAGGTCAAAAAGTCTACGTCATCATGGACATGTCGACTAGTGGTCAGAGAATTGACTACAAAACAGTCAAATGTCACAGCACATTGGGTCGCCTCTCCTTTCTCCAACAGTCAAGAGGGGCCCCGGAGTACTTCATGGGGATGCCAGGTGTGTGCACCCATATTTGGCAGGTGATGCAAATGCAGCACTGCTGAGGATGGCCATGCTTTCAACCATAAGTGGTGAACTACAGCTAGATGGATTTAAAGGTATCATTCAACATCTCCTGGTTCCCTTTTGGACCTATACTTCAAAGTAAAAGAAGCAACATTTCACCCTCTTCTCTTAGAGATGGAGGACTCCCAGAAAGTATGGAGGAGACACTGTGCACATGTGAAGGAATACATTGCTGATTGCTTGTAGCATCATTTGCAGAAGGAATGCAGATTCAGGCAGTAGGAAGAACACTATCCAACTAGACCTTTACCAAATACATGGCTATGTCATTCTCACAGAAGACACCGCATCAATGGGCAGTATATCACTCACGCCGATTGAAAGTTGTGTGAGCAGTATGGCTGCAGCCTACAGGTTAGAAAATCGATGTGACACCATTCTCATTGACCCGGGCATCTTGAATACAGATCATCAAGAGGACAGACGGCAGACTATCAGCTGCAAAGATGCTTGAAGACTATCTATTGGATCATCACCTGTAGGAAGGGATGAAGACCCATTGCAGTATTTGTACAGCAAGGGGTCCAAGTTGTCAGCAGCTCTTGATGACACACTTGTCAAAGGTTGTCATATTCTCCCACAGGGCTAGGCCCCCACTAAGGTTCTCAAGTTTCTTCATACAGCGCACAGCCACCCAATAAGGTTCTCAGGCTCTTTCACAGGGTGAAGCTACCCACTAAAGTTCACATGCTAACCCACATCGTTTTTTGTAAAGTTCTCAAGCTCTCCTACAGGGTTTTGTAGCTCTCATGAGTGGGGGATTCTCCCTGTGAGACCTGTTCCTCCCCATGACTACTTAACTTCTCCCCCCTGCACAAAAGCCCTATAGGAGGGAAGGGTGGTAGAACTGAGCTATATATATCTCCTCAGGTAGTTTCCACTAAAATGTCAATAGGTTCCTCCGTGTCACATGATGTCATTGAGGGGGTCCTGCACAACGATGCGTGCTGTTGGGGTGCACCATCTGCACCTGTTTCTCAGGGCTGTTCATGCTGAAGGGGCCTGCCTATGTCATTAGAGCCGATTCGGAGGGTGTGGGGGTTTCAGCGCTCATGCCCAATATTGCATTAGTGGCTGCATGGTCACAAGTAGCCTCTGAGGAAATGGGTGCCTGATGCACCGTCCTGTGCCACAGGTCTTTGTAATTCCTCATGTCCATCTACCCGAGCCGCACGTCCCTTGCTCCTTTCTTCTATAATACACGTACCCCGCTCGCGCTATCGAAAATGCGTGTAAAGTCCATGCACACACCTCAGAATACACGTACCCGTCTCGCGCTATCGAAAATGCGTGGCAAACTCCCTGCGCACACCTCAGAATACACGTACCCCACTCGCGCTATCGAAAACACGTGGAAAACTCCCCGCGCACCACTCGGAATACACATACCTTGCTTGCGCCAGCCAAAACGTGTGGAAAAGTCCACGCGCACCCTCGGAATTCACGTACCGCATCCCACGAAGAGCACGTACAGAGCTATAGAAACCCACGTGGGACCTTCAACCCTTGGCAAGGGAAACGCCTGAGCGTGTTACATCATATATGCGCCTACACGCTAAGGGCCTTTCCTCGAATTACACACTGACGTGCTGTTTATTCACGTGTCAAATCACTCTGTATCAAGCTGGCCACGGAACAACACATGGAAGAACATGCTCCTACCCAGAAGGCCGTATTACTGCCCCCCAGAGCCCTGAGCAGCCTCCCACGAGCCATCTGCTGCTGCCTGCCTGCCTGCTGCCACCGTGCCCTCCCATTTGGTGGCTGCACATCTGCCATCTGCAGGGGTCCAGTTGCAGTGACCACCCCTGCTGGAACAGAAGACTCCTGACTGGAGTACCATCACTCCACAGCCCAGCCCCAGGACCCAGTTGCCCACCCACACCTGCTTCGGGGGTTGGCATGTCCGACACAACACCTTCCAGCACCAGTGGCAATCCCCAGCGAGAGAGGCAGAGGGCTACCAGCTTCAGTGAAAAGGAAGTTGGTATCCTGGTGGAGCAAGTTCTGGGGCATTATGATGCCCTCTTCACACCATCGCGCTCTGACAAGGAAGGACGGAAGAGGATCTGGAAGGACATAGTGGGTGCCATCAACGCGGAGGGGGTGGCACCCCGCGACATCAAACACGTCCAGAAGCACTGGGAGGACTACAAGTCCAGGGCCCTCAAGAAGGACGAACCAGCAGATGAGGGTCCTGGAGCGCATTTGCCCAGTGCTTCACCATCAGATCCTCAGGATGCAGGCCCGTCTGGAGTTGAGCGGTAAGTGGACATGCACTTATGTTAAAAAAAGGGCATGTTGCAGTGTGCTGGTAGTTAACTACTTTGCTGCATGTGTGAAATGAGTCATGTTTGGATGTGTGTGTACAGGGACATGATGGTGCCACATGTGAGTCCAGTCAGGCATGACCCACATGGATGGTGCATGCGTAACAATGCATCATGCGCAGTAGCATGCGGAACACACACATGTATGCATGCCTGTCTCTGTAATTTGACATGTTTGGGGTGTGAGAGAAGTTTGCTGTTGTCATGGACATGCATGATGTACATGTCCATGTGTTTGAGTAGTGTGTGCGCCATGGATGCATTGTCACACACAATCACGGTCTGTAGAAGAATTATTCTATTTGACATATTTAATATGTATGCTGATAGCATCTATCACATGAAGCAGTAAAATGGATTTTGTATTTATTTATTTTTCTCTGTATTTCAGTGGGCTATTCCCGTCATCGGACATTCCACCACTTAACAATAGCCAAAAGGAAAAAGATGGAAAAAACCTTCTACCTATTAATACAATCACAATTCATACAATTAAAAATCAATCCCAAGTGTTTGAGAAGAAATAGGCATTTTACGTTAGATAATGCATGGTACTTAGAGTTTTTTAGGGCTATATCTGCACGACAATGTGTAATAACTTTATTGGCCAATGTAGTGCCAGCCACTAGAAAAGTCTAACAACTTGTACTGATAACACACAATACATCAAAGGGGCCTTAACTCTAAGGTCCTTTTACAACATCTAAAAAATGTACAGACAGGAATCTATTTGAGACCCGGTATGTATCACAGGTCAAATTGAATTAAATAAGTCTATGACCAGTTGTTCTGTACACAGATCATAAAAACGCATGAGACCAGCTCATGCTGTATCGAGGTCGACCGGTTTCATAACCATGTTTTATTCAGGTTATCTTCATCAGGACATTACTCATAGCCAAGGGGTGTTGACTCCCTGTGTGGGTAAGCTACTTGCTCCCATTCGTGTGTGTTCTTGCTCCTATGAACAAATAACAGAGAAAGGAGAAGTGAAAGGCTAGGTCACTAATAAGCCCCTTCTTCTACCATGCTAGTGTTTACTGCCATGCATGAATAGCTGGGATGTGTATCTAAGGATATCACCAGGCTATATAGCTAATTTGAAAAACATTTTTTATTTATTTTCCAAAATTACGCCTGTTATTACATAAAACAAAAGGAAAAGGGGAGGGGAGGGAACGTGCTCAGGGGTGCTCCAATGTGTCCTGCCTTACCGGGAAGTCTGTATTAGGTCATAAACCTTATAACCCATTTGTGTAAGTGTTCAATATTCAGTGCGGGGGATGGCTTACCACACTTTTTTGTTAGCCGTGGCACTGTTTCTCTGTGCCCAGGGTAGTTAAGAGGCTGTAAACTCCTATTGCAATATAGGGTAGAATAAACAGAGAGGAGAAAATAATGAAACGATGATACCTTGGTCTCTTGAGGACCCCTATTTATGAATACAAAATAAAAATAGCTCCTCTGCGTGTTGGGAGGGCTGGATAAACTTACCAGCTCCAAAAAAAAGACATAGGCATTCCTTGATGGTGCCCTTAAGGTGGAAAAATGCTGCTCTTGCGGCTGTAAGAATGGCTCTTAGGCGAAACTTAAATGAAAGAAAAGAGCCTGCATCAAAATAACGCCTGCATTCTGAACGCTGACTCTATTTCTTAAGTACAGCTCTGCCCCCTCCGTAAAGTTAAATGAACCCCAATTTTTTGCCGGGGGGAACAACCGAACGAAAAGAAAAGAAAACGGAAGCTAATCTGGAAAGCGAAGAGTTGCGGGAGAGTCACATTACACGTACGAGTTGGTGCTGCGCCCATAGATGCTCTGCTACTGCTTGGCTCTGTTAGGCCAGCACAACTATAGAAACAAAACGCGCGGCCGGGATCATCTGAGCTCTATGATACGGTCGCCATCTTGGCACTGGCCCTATGGTCGGCCATCTTGAGTCAGGCTACCAATTGTATGCCTGGCTCATATTGGAAACAATGCCGAACTGCGGCCCCTTCTCTTGCGGCACAATGAAGGCTCAAGTGAAGGCGTGCGACTGGTGACACTAATAACCTTAACAGACTAAATCTGTAAATTAAACTGAATGGGATGTAAACATGAGTGCACCAGAAAATGTATTCCCGGGCCCCTCGATGGAGTAGGTGTGTCCCACAGCCTTGATGCAGCGCTACTATAAGAACTGTGTGTGCTAATGTTAGTATAGCAACACAACATCTCATATTTTATTTATTAATGTAATTTATTAATTAAAGGAAACGTATTCACTGTGTCGCCTTCCAGAAACTGGCCTAATTGCATCTGACACCCGTGCTGGAAGCCCATCCCTTACAAATGTTCCATCCAAGCCCATTGTTCCAGATAGCTGTACTGCTAAAATTTTGCCATACAGGTTACATGTACTCAATATCACCATCTATCTCCTATGTAGTTCTGCCTTAATGCAACTAGGCAAACTTGTATATGCGTGATGTTTATTAAGGCTAAACCCCCTCAGAGCAGTGTTAAGACTAGGCAACCCCAATGTATACATTTACATCATAATCTCTTAACAGAGTATTTTTATAGGACGGAATGCCCTCTAAACAGTACTAGGCTTGCAAAAACTCATGTTAACATTTACATCACAATCTCTTAACAGTCCTGTGGCAGGTGTATAACTGATCATACCGGGTTTTTAAAAAAAAATGTGTAAACCCCCCTATGTGCTTATGATATACTTGTACTCACTGATGTCCTAAGGACTGAGGGATCTGAACATTATCACCACTGAGATGGGGTGGGATGGACTTAGGATGGAAGGACAGTTAGTTCATTCCATTGGATAAATTCATTCAATCCTGCCCTATGTGTGTTCAACCTGAATAACCAATTCTGTTCTCTCCTAAAGAGAATATTGTGGTAATTAGCACCTCGTTTGGGGATTTGGAATTATTCAATTATTGTCCATTTGAAATCTTCCGGGCTATGTCCTTTGGATATAAAATGATTCATCATAGGAGCTGTCAACTTTTTGGTCCTGAGGCAGGACCGGTGTTCAATCATGCGTTTCTTGATTGGTCTCATCCTCATGCCCACGTATTTTAAATTGCAAGGACATTTTATCTAATAAATGACTCCTGCAGTATTACAATTGGTGAGCTGACGTTGTTTCCAAGGAGTTTGTAGCCCAAGGTCGATTTCTTTAGTGTGCTCCGTTTGTGGGCACATGGAACAAGATCCACATGGGGAATGTCCTAAAGGGACTGTGCTTTGCAAAATCGTTGCAGGGTGTTTTTCTCTGTCTTCACAAAGCGTTTTCACTAATTTTTCCCGGATGTTGGTCCTCCTTTTAATGGCAAATTTCGGTACATCTAAATTATGTTGTCCTGTGTTGAGAATCGGCCATAAATGCTTGATTTCCTTTTTGAGCTTATTCGACATAGGTGAATAACTCAAAACTGCCATAATATTGTCCTGAGGAGGCGGTTTTGGATGTTGTAACAGAGTCGTGCTTCTTGGAATATTGCGGGCTCTCCTGTACGTGGAGTCAATGATCCTTTTTGGGAACCTCTATTCGCCAGTTGTTTCTTCAAGTCCCTGCCTTGTTCTTCATAATCTGTTGTTTGTATACATATTCTTCTATATCGGAGAAATTGTCCGAAAGGCAGGTTATCTTTCAATGCTTGCAGATGGTAGCTGGAATATGTCAGCAGAGAATTCCTGTCAGTGGCTTTCTTATGTACTTTTGAGCACAGTTTATCTTCAATTGCCATGATGTTGAGGTCCAAAAATTGAATAGTTTTTTTACTAAATTCCAAGGTGAATTTCAAGAATGGGAAGTCATGTAGGTCCGCTTGTGTCCCTTTAAAGATCATGAAAATGTCATCTATATACCTCTTCCAGACTTTTATTTTGTCAAGAAAAGGGTTTGAGGCTGGATAGATGGCATCGCATTCAAAGGCATTGATGAACAAATTTGCCAGGCTAGGGGCAAATGTAGCCCCCATAACCGTCCCAGATATCTGTTGGTAGAAGATGTCATTGTAGATAAAATAATTTCTTGTCAAGGCTATTTCTGCTAATTGAATTATCAATCCAGGTGGTGTGTTATGTAGTTCAATGCCTGATTCCAAGAGATGTTGAACCATGGAAAGTATGGCTTGTTGTGTATTTTTGTGTACAACGACTCTATGTCCATGGTGACGATGTGTTGATTCACTGATACAGCCTAGTCATCCCTGTATCCACTGTGTCCGGGGGTATACCGGGCCAAATGCATGACCCTCCAGTGACGCGTGTGCATGTGACCAGCATGTCCCATGGTGCATGTGAGAACCAGCCCACCATTGGATGCAACTACAGTGCCTTGGACATGGATGTCAATGTATGTTGTATGTTGCATGTGCCATGCCTGTTCCTGCATGTGTGTTGCCTGCACTGACCCATGTGTTGTGGAGAGAAATGATGGAAGTGACGTTTGACAGTGCCACTCATGTGCCATTGCTTTGTGTCTAGGGGACTATAGTTCAGTACCCTGATGCTTGTATTCAATGTCTCCCTTTACACAGCTGCGAGTGAAGAAGAGGGCGGGGCCGGCGTTGTGGAGGAAAGTGGCTGGGATGCCTCCACCGGCCGGCGATGCAAGGCCCAGTCACCCTCCCAGCAAATCCCATCATCCGGGAGCAAGGGGATTGGTGCTGCGTCTGCCACTACGGCTGCAGCAGAAGGGGCAGATGAGC
Source organism: Ambystoma mexicanum (assembly GCF_040938575.1). Classification (NCBI taxonomy): domain Eukaryota; kingdom Metazoa; phylum Chordata; class Amphibia; order Caudata; family Ambystomatidae; genus Ambystoma; species Ambystoma mexicanum. The sequence continues at coordinate 759,466,161 of NC_090939.1, forward strand.
CTCTACAGGGGCCTGCAACAGCAGAACACGGTGCAGAGCCATCCAGGTTGGTGGTGGGCATAGAGGAGGAGGAGGCTGCTAGAGAGCTGCACATAGGGCCTGTTCGGGGGTACCACTGGTGCAAGTGGTGCAGTCCAGGGGCAAGGGCAGGAGACAGCACAGGTTGCCGCGGAGGTGCCTTTGCATGTCTCTGTCCCTGACACTGTGACTGCATGACCATGCACCAGCAGGGATGCCCCGACCCAGGCCTGTCCGCAGGTAGGGGGGAGGTCCATGTCATCTGGCACTCCTCTACCTGTGGACGAGGGGACCTGTGACCGGATGGAGTCTGTCCTGATTGGTGTCGCGTTGCACACACGTTACATTCGTGATGACGTGCGTCGTTCCCGGGGGCTCCAAGCACGTCATCACAAAGAGCTGTGTGCCAACGTGGCCCAGTTGGGAGGGTCCATGGTCGAGGGTTTCCTCTATGTGTTGGCCACACTTGCAGCCCTCTCCTCCTCCACCAGTCGTTCTCCATGCCGTCTTCCAGCCCAGATGCCATCAGGGCCTCCTGTGGATCTGCCCCAACCAACGCAGCCAGCCTGGTGGATAACCCATCCCTGCCACAGTCGGGAGTCGGGGGTCCAGCAGGGGTGGACACCCCACCAACTGGACCCCAGAGGATGGAGGATGTGCCGGCATCATGAGGCAGGGCACGTGCACGACAGCGCCAGTGGATTCCATCATCCCGGATGCCATTGTGCTGGCAGCGGCAGTTGCGTCGGAGGCAGCAGCAGGCTCAGCGTGGGAGGCATCATGGCTCGGGGCCATCAACATCAGAGGGGCAGGCATCGGCCGGAGGGCAGGAGGACCCTGGATTGTGAGTGTCTTCTGTGTGGCAGCAGTTGGGCTAGCGGATAGATCTGGAGCGGTGGCGGCACGGCGCACTATGGTCAGGGCGGAGAACTCCATGCGCAGGGCATTGAGGCGGGCTGAGTGCCTCGGGGCAACTCGCAGGGAGTTGGAACAGGCCATGACTGCATCCCTGCGAGACCTCAAGGCCAGGGAAGAGGCCCGCCACCGGGACATCGACGTGGAGTTCGATGATGCCATGGCCCCAAACATCAACCAGTGAGCCATTGAACTTGCCCGTCGCCATTGTACATAGTTCATTAGTGTTAGGTTTCCTTTGTTTTTACTTTTATTTTGGAGTTCATGGACATTTCTCCACTTCGTGTATATAGTTCATTCTTCATAGGACTTTTTTGTAGGTTTCCTTTTGTTTGTGGATCATGGACCATTTGAACTTCCATTGTATAAAGTTACAGACTTGTACATACTTTCTTTTTACATTTTCCCATGGATCAATGGTTTTCTTTAATTTGGATTATGTTTTTCTAATAGACATTGGCAATGGACCACTTTTTCATCCAACATGACATATTTTATTTTTTCTTCATTGGATCAACATTTTCTTTTTTCTATTTCTCTCATTGGACATTGACTTTCAAGTTTAATTTCTTCAATGTCAGTTCATAATGTTGTAATACCTTTTAGATAACTTCAAGATTGGTGTTGTGTTCTATCATTGGTTTTGTGCATGTATCAATGAACATTGCCTCAGTCATGTGTTGCCACTGTGTGGCTCCGTTGGGCATTCCTGCATGGGCATGGTGGTCCATTTAAGACTGTCATGGCATGGGTAATTTGGGAGTGGGTTCTGTAGATGGTTGCATGCTTGTACTGGGGGGGCAAGTGGGAGTAGGGTTGGCATTAGGGACACGGGTCTGTTTTGTCAGGACATGTTGTTTGGTGGGCCATGTGTCGGGGCCTGCTGGCAGGTGCCCGTCAATGGTGGGTGGGGGTGCATGGGGACATGAGTTGGGACCTGCTGACAGGTGCCCGTCAATGGTGGGTGGGGGACATGAGTTGGGGCCTGGTGGCAGGTGCCCGTCAATGGTGGGTGGGGGTGCAGGGGCACATGAGTCGGGGCCTGCTGGCAGGTGCCCATCAATGGTGGGTGGGTGGGTGGGGGTGCAGGGGAACATGAGTTGGGGCCTGCTGGCAGGTGCTCGTCAATGGTGGGTGTGTGTTTGACATGAGTCAGGGCTCTCATGTCCCCCTGCACCCCCACCCACCCACCATTGACGGGCACCTGCCAGCAGGCCCTGACTCATGTCCCCCGGCACCCCTATCCACCCACCATTGACGGGCACCTGCCAGCAGGCCCCGACTCATGTCCCCCTGCACCCCCACCCATCCAGCAGTGACGGGCACCTGCCAGCAGGCCCCACTCATGTCCCTCCACCCGACACGTCATCACACTCCAGACCCATGGCCCTTATGGCCACCCAAATCCCACCCCACGCCACCCCAGTCCAAACACCTAAATCCATGTCCCTCTGACCCACACAATGGCGACATATGACTGTAAAAAACCACATTGTGACATGCAAAAAACACATGAGAGAAGACCACACAAGTAAAGTATAGAAAAAAGTGTATTGAAGAATAAAACAAATGAATGAAACAAAAGCAGACAGTAAGAAAATAAGAAATATTCCAAGTACGGAAGTCCAAAAAAGGAAAAAAAAAATGAATGCTGTAATCAATAAAATCCAAAGTAAAATGGCTCCAATGAGTCCGTCCATGAAACAAAAATCAGAGTTCACAAAAAGAAAAGTATTCCACCATGGGTCCAAGAAAAAGAAATCCAGGTCCAAAACTATTTACAAATGAACATCCAAGGGTCCATGAGCCCAACAATCCAAGGGAAACCTAACCTAAATACTACCTGACAAATAACTACATACAAAAAGGCAGGGCATAGTCCATGCGCCCCAAAGGAAAAAAAGAGAGAAAGGAAACTTACACCTACAGAACTATTTACAAAGGCGGCGGGCAAGTCAAATGGCTCACTTGTTGATGGTCCAGGCCAGGGCATCATCGAACACCTGTTCAACGCCCCGGAGGCAGGCCTGTTCCCTGGCCCCGAGGTCTCGCAGGGATGCAGCCATGGCCACCTCCAACTCCCTGCGAGTTGCCTTGAGACACTTAGCCTGCCTCAACGACCTGCGCATAGAGTTCTCCGCCCTGATGATAGTGAGCCGTGCCTCTTCTGCCCGCCGCCGCTCCGCATCTATTTGCCGGCCCAACACGGAAGACACTCCCAATCCAGGGTCCTCCTGCCCTCCGGCCGATGCCTGCCCCTCTGATATTGATGGCCGAGCCATCATCGCTTCCATCTTGAGCCTGCTGCTGCCGTGCATGTGCCCTGCCTTTTGATGCCTGCACGTCCTCCTCCTGCTGGGGTCCAGTTGTTGTGGTGGCCACTCCTGCTGGACCTCCAACTCCCGACTGTGGCAGGGATGTGTCTTCCACCAGCCTGGCCGCTGGGTCAGGGGCAGCTCCACAGGGTGCCAAGTTGTTACTTGGGCAGGAAGATGGCATGGAGGACGACTGGCGCATAGGGGGTTCAGTTGAGGAGGGGGTCAGTACAAGGTCCAGCACATGGAGGAACCCAGAACTGGTGAGCTGTCCTCGTTGGTCGACGCGGTCAACGAGGCATCCGGAATTATGTGCAGTGTCCTCACCAGAACCCTGCACGTCCTTCCAAATGCCACGTTTACGCGATGCAACTCCAGCCAGGACAGGCTCAACACGGTCCCGGATTGCCACGTCCGCAGGGAGAGGAAGGCCAGTTGTGTGTGCATCCCCTCCCTGAAAACGGGTCTGGATGAAGGCATCCCTGCTGGTGCCGGATGATGCAGTTACAGGATCGGGGACAGGATTACACACAGGCACCTCTGCGGCCGCCTGTGCTGCCTCCTGTCCCTGCCTCTGGACTGCACCACTAGCACCAGTGGAATTCCCCCTCCACACGCCGTGCGCGGGCCTTCCACCATAGGCCCCTGTGGGGTCTCAGCTGCCCCTTCTGCTGCCGAGGAGTCCACCTCCAACCTCCACCTCTTGGACCTACCCTTGGCAGCTTCGGCCACGGATGCGGCACCCAGACTCCTCACTCCCCGACGAGATGACAACATGGGAGTGGAGCTGGGCCTTGCGTCTCCGGCTGACATTGGGATCCCTGCCGCTGTACTCCACAGCACTGTCTCTGCCCTCTTCATCAGTTGACGCTGCAGACAGGGAGAGACAGAACACAGGCATCAGGGCACTGTACAATGGTCTGATATACACATGACAGTTGTACATGAGTGGCAGTGTCAAACCTCACACATGGCATCACACTCCCCAACACAGATTTCATTTGAACCCACACACATGCACAAATGAACAGGAATGTTGCAACAGGCAGCACCATCCATACACATACAACAGCATGAGCATCCGAAGCTTAGTCTGACGTCACATGCAACACGGGGAGTGCCAAACACATGCACACACGCCACCAGACATACATGCATCTGTACATCTCCACCACCTGTCGCAGTGAAATCATCGGCATCCATGTCACATTTGCCAATCAGCCTCCTACATGTCGGTGTCACATGCATCCATGGTGTATCACAGTGGCACAGATGTCAAATACACACACACGCACATGTACATTGTGCACATACATGAAGGTGGAACCAGCATCCATGTGTCACACCACAACCATGCCACAGTACATACACAGAATGCACCCACACATGCATTTGAACACATACACCATTGATGTGCCTCACACATGACTGGACTCACATGCGGCAGGCTCATGTCCCTGTACATACACATCCATACAGGGGTCTTCCAAGACATATGTCCAACCTGCACACTCCTGCCACACCTCAACATGCACAGCGTCCAATCAGTACGCATGGTCACTTACCAATCGACTCTGGACGCGTCTGCCTCTGAAGGATCGGGAGGTGGAGCGCTGGGTGTATGCATTCCAGGACCCTCATCTGGATGTTGGTAAGGCGGACCTGGCACCCCTCTGCATGCTTTGCCTTCAAGAGGCGCCAGGCCTTGCTGAGGGACCTGGACCTGAAGTCCTCCCAGCGTTTCCGGAAGTGTTGCATGTCGCGGGCTGCCACCCTCTCCACGTTGATGGCAGCCACAATGTCCTTCCAGATCCTCTTCCGTCCTGCATTGTTGGCACGTGAACTTCCAAAGAGGGCATCATAATGCCCCAGGACTTGCTCTACCAGAATGCCAACTTCATTGGCAGTGAAGCTGGCAGCCCTTGCCTCTCTGCTGGGGGGTTGCCACTGGTGCTAGATGGTGTTGTGTCGGACATGGCAACCCCCGAGGCAGTTGTGGGTGGGCAACTGGGTCCTGGGGCTGGGCTGTGGAGTGATGGAATACTAGTCGGGAGTCTTCTGTTCCAGCAGGGGTGCTCACAGCAACTGGACCCCTGCAGATGGCTGACGTGCAGGCACCAAATAGCAGGCACATGGCCAGTAGGCAGGCAAGCAGCAGCAGATGGCAGGTGGGAGCGTGCTCAGGGATCTCCGGGGCACAAAAATGGCCTTCTGGGCAGGAGCGTGGTTTTACCTGTGTTGTCGTGTGGCCAGCTTGGTACAGAGTGATTTGGCACGTGAAAAAACTGCACATCAGCATGTAATTCGAGGAAAGGCCCTTAGCGCGTAAGCGCGTATGTGACGTGATACGCACAGGTGTTCCCCTCAGCACGGGTGCATCCGCACGTGCCAAAAAATCACGTACGCGTGTTAATGCGTGTAATCTGAGGAAAGGGCCTAAGCACGTAAGAGAAGTGACGCGCACAGGCGTTTCCCTCAGCATGGGTTAAAGGTGAGCGGGGCAAGCAGTTCGCTGTACATGCCTTTTGTGGAGACCGACGTGTGTTGCTACTTCGTGTTGTTTCGCGCGCCATCACAACTTCACAGCGGATCAAGGACGTATCTCTTCTTTTGGTGGGGTATTGGCTATGCGTGTTTTTCATTATCCCGCTTGTCTGACGGTGAGTTGCGCATGCTATTTTTTCCACTGCGGGTGCCCCTGTGTATCACATGCCCATTTTCGAGGTCATAGTAGCCTTCATGTCCCATGCATACGTGTTTTTCGTGTCCCTGGGTGCCACAGCGTACTGTGGGAGGTTAATTCCACACACGTTGGCTACCGGGGGTTGCGTGCGCGGTTTTACTGCAGTTTTGGGGTGCCAGAGCATTGCGTGACCAGTCACTTTATCACTGGGGTCACATACAGCCTTTCAGGTGCAGGGGTGCTGTTAACATCTTGTATCCCACCGCTTTCCCCCCCAATTGCCGAGGACAATTGTCATGTACACCTCCCATTGGCACTACTACAACTGTGCCGGCACTACTACATCTGTGCCATGGCTGGTAGGCCATGAAAGGTGGGGGGCGCCTCAGCTGGACGTATTCCACGTGGCTGGCATGGCCAGGGAGTAGGGGGACGCCAGGGTGTCCAGGTGGCTGCAGAGGGGGAAGAGGCAGGGGTGCGCCACTTCAGCACATGTTGGTGCAGTCATGCCAACCCCCCCTGCGGCTCCGGGAGATGCAGTTCTTGCATCTGGAACTGGCGCTCATGTGACCCGGCAGTCCATTTCATCGACTGCTACGGGCCCAAGGGTAGTGGTAGCTGCAGGTGCAGCTGTGGACACCACCACCCAGGCTCAGGGTCTGCCAGCTCAGGCTGCGTTGGCACCTGAAGATTCCCAGGAAGATTTCCAGGAGGTCAGGAGGCACACCGTAAGTGCACGCAGGGTTGCCCTGACCGAGGCACGTGTCCCTGGGGCAGTAATGTCATCTGCTGCCCCGACCAGCCGGGTATTGGCAAGTGCATGGGCAGATGCAGCCGACACCACCCCGGTTGTGAGTCTATCATCCAGGACAGTCCCGGTCAATGACCCTGGCACAGCGGATGTTGCTGCGCAGGGTCCATTCCAGGGCACCCATCAGCCACTGACGCAAGTCAGGGCTTCCGTCCTTGTTCCACCTGCCACTCCCTTGGTTCAATCCGCCAGCACCACTGCCCATACAGATCAGGGCGGCATTTGCCAGCCAGGGTCCGGACCACTGTCCAAGAGGAGGAAGGTTGCACCTGCCGTAGAGACTGGGACCCTAGACCCAGCTCCGGCCTCTGGCACGTCGAGGAAGAAGCCTTTCTGCATGCAGGAACTGGACTTCCTTGTGGACTACGTGCGGGACCACAACCGTGATATGCTAGTGGGACCGAATTGTCAAACTATGGCTGCCCATCGTTTATCCCACTGGAAGCAAGTTGCGGATTGTGTGAGTGCATTCGGCCATGAGGTGCGCACAGCTCGAGAGTGCAAAAAGCATTGGGATGGCCTCAAACGCAGCACTAAGTTGAAGCATGCCTCTAATTACAACATGACTCTGGTGACTGGCAGTGGGCCACCACCTGAGGAGGAAGACCTCACTTTGCACGAGTCAGTCGTTACGGAGTTCATACCGGCAGGAATGGTCGAAGGAGTGGGAGAGATGCTGGACTTTGATGTCCCGTCCACGTGAGTGTTGTTGCGTGTTTGTTGAGGCCATGTGTGGTGTGCTTGTGTGATGTGTTGTGCTCGACTGCCACTACATGGCATGTGTAAATGTTTCTCATTTGCAAGTCATGCACTGCTTCACTGATGCGTGCCTGCTGTGCAGGATGCTGGACAAGTAGAGCAGATGGAGACTGTCCTCATCGCCACACTTGCACCCTACTCACATGCTACTCACCCGGCTGCCCCTCCAGTCCATGTTCCAGCTCAGTGGCCCTTCTACATGTAGCCTGGGGTGTCTTTCATCTCAGCACTGGGACTATGCCAATGATGGCTGATGTGCATGTGTCTACTGCCTGCATGCGGGTTCTCCATGTAGGCATGCTCCCTTGCCCCTCCACCCCCCCTGCATCCCAATTTCACCATGGCACTGGTGTGCATCATGTTGGCGTACTGCAATGGCCTGTCCAAGGCTCCTGTGTACATGCAAACTTCCACCAGACAACCTGCCAGACACATACAGTGGGGTACATCCTCTGTCCTTCATGCAGGGTGTCTCACTTGGACTGTGCAGATGGCAGATGCTCCACAGGGACATGAGTGCCCATTCATGCTCCATGTGCATTCCATGCATGCCCCTATGTGTCCTTGACTGGATGATCATTGTAGTATGTGTCCAGGATGACCTATATTTCATGGCATTTGATCATCCATTCCATGCCCACTCTGGCTCAGTCCAGCATCACACACAGGTTTAGGGTGTCACTGTCTGTGTGGGGCACAGGTTTCCCCCTGTTTCAGGCCCACTGACTCTGTTCAACTGGTGTAGTGGCTTCTGCACACATGGGTGTACTACTGAGGGTTCATCATGTGTCCTGCTTACTGTCCCATTATCATTTGGTGTGTTGTCAGTTGACTCAGATGATGCAATTGACGCTAGTCAATACTGGCTGCCAATACACAGGTCTCGGGTCACCCTTTCGCTGCCATGCAATGCCTCCCTGGATTTTCACTTAGAGGGAGTGGGGGGTTTGCTTGTAGCCATGCAACCCATTGCATGCACATTGCACGTGATGCCTGAACTTGCCCTTGCACTGCCTTCACGTTTATTGATAGACATCATAATGTACTTGTTCATGTAGATAGTGGGTAACATACATATGTTCTGCACTGCATCAACACACTTCTGAGCCATGTTACACCGTTCAACATGCCTACTCACTGATGCAATGTCAAAGTGACCTGGCATGTATGGCCAGTTTTTCATCCCTTCTCTGTCATGAATGCAACGGGCAGAGGTGCATCCTGTGACACATGTACTCAGTATTGGAACTCCCTAGTGGTTGTTTAGAGGAGTTGGTTGGTCAATCTGCAGCCTATACCAACTGGCATAGGGCACTGATTGGATGTAGCCTTCCAATCGGGTTGTAATGACTGTGGAGCTTTCTTCACTTGTGTATGTGTGCCCTTCCACACATACACATACACAAGTGAAGAAAGCTGTCGTTGTCGCTGCTTGCTTTGGTGTATTGGATGCTGGTCATGTTCACAATACAGGTGTATGGGGAAATGGGTGTTTTTGAACGCTTTCACATGTACATATGCAAGCAGCTTCAACGTTGTGTAGTGCAACATTGCGAGTACTCACTTATGTGTTTGTGAAAGTGTTCATCTACACATGTGTCTTCCGCAGATTTTTTGTTGACTGACCAATATGTAGTTGATTGACGTTTATGCTGGTGATATTTCTGCATTGCGCACGTTATGTGGAACTGGCATGATCCCGAAGGTTCACTGTTGTGCAGTATGTGTATGCTCGGGCCCACTTAGCTACTATGGTGGGTCCTGGGCGTGGAGATTTCCACAAGGAATGATGCAATAGGGCACATTCATAGCCCAATGTGCTAAATCAGGCCACGAGGAGTGTTGTGGAGGCCTCATGTCCTGCAGCTCGGATGGTACTGGGTGTTATGGTCCCTCATGCCTGGTTGCAGGTGGCTGCTTTGCTTGGGACATTCACTATATCTACATGGCCCATGCCACCCGGTATGGGCCGAGCTGCAGATGGATGGAGCTATATTGATGATGATGCTTTAGTGATGCATGTACATGCATGTTACCTGTGTCATTGTGTGTTTGGATTCACTTGCAGCAGTGGTCAATTTGCAGTTCAGAAATGCTTATGGTGTGTTGCATCTCTTAGTTGCCATCTGTCTTTTCAGCCTGTGACATGTGCCTGACAGAGGTGGTGTCTGATGGAGTTCATATACTACATTTTGTACTTGTGTAGGCTTTGCTATTTAGACACATCCATTTCTGCTTTTGGGATGTGTTTGCATATCAAGGCCACTTGATGCATGCCAGGTTCTCATTTGTGTGTGACATGTCTGCTTCATGTGTTGGCCGTCTATGTGATGTCTATGTGTGTGTATGTGCATCTGACATGTGTACTAATGTTAATTTTTCTCTACTTTCCAGATGATGACGCAATGGAGCCAGAGGATGGTGTTGTCATGCCAGGCACAGGGTTGCTACCACACCAGCAACCCGGCACAAGTGGGGTTGTGGGGTGGTAGACCACGAGAACCCACTTGTGTTACAGACCATCTTGTCTATGGCTGGCAATGGGTCTAGCCCGGATGAACACTCTGACGACAATGTTCAGTTGGATGTGCATCGGGTCCATTCGTCAGGGGTGAGTGATTCTGATGTGGACGCTCCTCTGTCTGCAACACCTGTACTGAGGGGCCAGGCGGTGGTGGGACCTCTGCCTGTGGATGAAACGGGACGCAGGGTCACCCTCCCACCAGTTGCTGATGTGCCTGGGGCATCACGTCAACGGAGGAATGTAGTTCTGCAGCCGCGGGCGGTGCCAACCCAGCAAGGACGTCGGCTCCTTGGGCCCTGCAGGTGTCAAGCCCAGCAACGCAGTGGCCGCGCGCCACTGGGGTATACTGAGTGGGAGCAAGCCATGGTTGCCAATTCAGAACACCAGGGGGCAGCAATTGATAACATCGCTGAGAGCATGGAATGTGTGGTCCAAACCGTGCACCCCCCTGCTAGGCAGGTGGAACTCCTACAGCGGGCAGCACAGTCCTCGGCCCGCTCACTCAGGCTGGGCATGGTGGCCTCAGACAGGGCACGCCGGGCTGAAATGGTGTCTTTGCATCAAGCAAATGCTGCTCACGCAGAGGCACACATGGAGGCCATGAGTGTTGACTATGAATCCCTCAAATCTACTCTGGCTGTGCTTTGATGTACCAGAGGACGCGGTCAGAGGAGAGGTTGGAGCAGCTAGAGAATACCATCTCGGCTGAGCTACGTGCTTGCCAGGAGGTATACCAATTGTCCAGCCAGGCCATGCAGGAAGAACTCTGTGTTACACTTGTTACCTTGCAAGAGGAAGCACGCGTATCACGCAAGGTTCTACATGCTGACCTACGTGTCATCGCTGCACAGAACCAGGCTCACCCGTCCCGCAGACTTGCTGCCGATGAGGGGCAAGCTGTGCCTAGGGTACTGTGCCACATCAACCTTTTCAGCCAGAGGCTGATGAGGACGACATGTTATCTCCCACACAGGTCTGGCTGTGCAAGGAGTTGAGCCCATGGAGGGTTTTTTTTTGTCTCAACATCATCGCATGTGGGTGTTGAGGTGCACCCTGTACCTCCCCCCTCGTGAGTGCCCCCCCCCGGGTCGTATGTGGCCATTTTTGATTTTTATAGTTAGTTTAATTAGTTAATATGGTTTTTTATAGTTAGTTTAATTAGGTAATATAGGTTTTTTATAGTTAGTTCAATTAGTTAATATAGTTTAAAATTGCTTGTCTATTGTGCATTCATGTGATGGTGTGGTGCTTTGTGGCTTTTGAAAGCATCCACTGTCTGTTCCAGCTGGGCCCTTCAAGCTTGTCTCGTGTATGTGTTTGCAGCTTGGGGTCCTGACTCACATAGGCCACTCCTGCTTCCCTTATCCATGGGCTTGCAAGGATGGTTCGGTGTAACAACCATTTACACAAGGGCATTGGACTTTCGTCATATCTGTGACCTTTCTGCTGCTGTACTACTTGTGTTAACACCCCTAGTGGGGATTAAGTGGGTTTTCTCCACGGCATGTCTGCAATCAATTTGGGTGAGTACATGATTGATATCTCCATTAATTGATGTGGATTGTGATGTTTGTTCTTTTCTTGCCTGTATATGTGCTAGATGCACTTCATGCTGTAGACAGTAGCCTGCACCCTTTGGTTGTCAAAGTCACACTGATGGTCGGAGGAGTTTGTATGTAGGTATCAAACATGGCCCAGTGACAACCAGCATGAAGACAGACACACAGGGAACTTTCCAGCCTTATTAATATATTTTATGCCCTTTCTGCAGGAAAATGAGCCTCCAGACTACCTTTCCCAGCAGGCACAGGGACAAGTACTACTGAAACCTGGCCACGTTCTGTCGGGGGGAAATTCCCCCGGGGCCGGCTGGGCCGTCCGCGGACCTCTGGGCAGGGAGGCCCCAACTCCTCCCGCGTATCCCAAAAATGAGTATGAGGCACACGCAAGAAGCAAGGTGATTCTGCTGTTTATTAAACAAACGGCAGGGATGGGTCAAGGATCTTACGCGTCCGTCCTGACACACTCTCTCCATTCGTGGGGCTCGCAGGCCCTTTTTACTTTAGTATGACGCGCTACTTGCGTCACTTGGGAAAGTTAGCAAAAAACCTATCGCCACTCTGGATTGGTTCCTCGAGTGGTAGGGTTAGTATAGCATACGTATAGAGAACGCTGTTAGTGGTTGAGGGTCAGTCAGGTGGTATACTTGGGTTGTCCCTTCAATTAGATACATGAAAATTGTTACATGAAGACCCTTGAGGATTGGCTAATGTTAATGGCGTCAATGATAAGAGCCCCATGTTCTGATTGGTCCACTCGCGAGCCCCCCAGTCTGGGACCATCGTTGTTCCCAGCTCGCGGTGCACCTGTCATTTGCAACAATGTATAACTATGGGTATGTGCAGACAATGCGAGGATTTGTTCATATGATGGAGGGCAGACTACTCCCACTGCCGCAGATGTCCATTGAGTCGCTTAATTGTTGCTGCCTGTGTCTCAAAACGTGGGATCCAGGTGCCTCCCTCCTCCTGGGCCTGGCATCCTGTCAGGTTTGGCTTGGTCACGTGAGGAGAGACCGTGGTTGAGGCAGAATTCTGCACATTTAATATTGCATCTTCCACTGTGTGCCTGGCTCAGTTTGCAGGTGTGACCTTGGCTTCGGCTTGTGGCATGCGAGTTTGCAACATTGTGCCCTTGACTGTCTGCTCTTGCCGGGCGCATTCTGCAGGGTCAGCAATTGTACTCTTGCTCGTTCAATGTTCATGGAGGCTCTTGCTTGCGGCCTACTTGGGCCTGGTGCATAGGTGGGGACGTTTGATGCACGGCGCTTTAGGTTATGGTATCATATTGTTTTATCCCCAGTATCATATCTTCGTTATATTTCTCATTGCAATACATGGGGTAGGAGAAGCGTCAGCAAGCATTTTAGATGGGTTCGTTGTGCGCCTTGCGTTTCTGCATTTTGAAAAAAGCTATGTGAAAATAATAAAGATGCGCGTCAGTGGGTGTGCCCGTCACCTACGTCATAGCACTGGATATGTTCTTCGTGTGGATTGGTGTGGGAGTGTCCAGTGTGCATGTTTGCACGGGTGTGCTGACCGTTGGCTAGGTCGTCATGGCATCTCTAACGATGTGTTCATTTACTGTTGAATGGTTCAGTCGAGTTCATCCATGCCGCAGGCGTCGGCATGAGCAGGGCAGGCTGGTGGGCAGGCTGGTGGGCGCATCCGTATGTTCCAGTACCAGGGTATTTGGTCGTCTGGTAGATAGGCAAACTCCTCTTGTGGCGGATGTCTGGGCCGCGATCCTCTAGGCCAGGGGCGTGAGGGGATTGGTGGGAGTCTTTTGTTCCATTCTCCCACTTCAGTCACCCCTCTGGTCGACTTGTCGACCACAAACATATCTTTTTCCTTATCTCCTCTTACTCTCCATATTTTAGTTACTCCTCCCAAATGCCCATAGTGGTTGACATGGTCTTCAAATGACCAATACATATATACACAGGTTCCTCCAGGTGTGCAGTATACCCATTTCCCTATGTAGCTCCTTCGGTTTCTTGGGTTTTCGAGCTTCACAGATGGTCCAGGTGGTTGGTGATGATCTGTTTGCGCAGTTTTTCTCTCTCTTTTATTATTATGCCTGTGTGCTGTCCATCGTCTGCCGGCATCAAGGGGTGCATACCAACCATTTCGATCATTTTGTCTGTGGTGCGTGCCTTCCGGGCCTTCCAGAATCTTATTATGATCAGTACAGCTCCAGCCAGTATTATGCATCCAACTATAATCTTCAGTCCGTCCGACAGCCGAGATGGCATCCACGACAATAACAGTGAAAACCAGCTGTCATCCTTCTTCACTCCTTTACTTTCATTCATCATTTTGGAGTGCATATGGGCCAGTTGTGATACTGCTTCTGTCAGTGTACCATTGTCAGCATCGTTAGCAGGAATGAATGTGCAGCATGATTGTCCTATCTTTGCGCAGACTCCTCCTTACATTGCTGTAAGGAGATCCAATACATATCTGTTCTGTAGTGCTACCATCCTCACTGCTCGCAGTTCCTCTTTTATTGCGTTGAATCCATTTACTGTAGAATTAATTGTCATCATTAGCTCCCATCGAGTTATCTGGAGCCATTTTGCATTTGCGTAAGCTTGTAGTCCCGGATGTATTATTGACAAGAAGAACATTGCTGCTCTGCTGAATAGTCTGTGTTCTGGTGGGATTGAAGTGAGTGCTGTTTCCGATCTTCCCCATAGGTAATTTCCTGTCAGAGGTTCTCCTTGTCTTTTCTTTCTATTCAGGACATTGTTGTTGTTGTTGTCTTCGTTCTCTGGCCCCTTCTGAGGTTTTAAAGATCTCTTCTTCCTCTTGTTTCCTTCATCCATTTTAGGGAAGTTCGCCATGTTCACATGTTTCTGGGGCACCACTAGTGATGGTACATTAACGTGTACCATTGTGCATATACCATTCCACAGAGGGGGCAGTGTGTGGTATGCCTTGTCTCCGCAGGCCCAGTAATGGTCCATTAATACTGCTGTTCCTGCTCCCCCCTCAGGTAACTCCACCACGCTTGCACAGTTGGTGTTGTATCCCACGTCCACTTCTCCACTATGTTGGTAGCATACCTTAGGTGCAGACAGCGGCAGTATGGTTATTGGGTCTTCATCCTTCTCTATCCACGTTAGCATGGGTACATACTTGACCCAAATCGTCCAACATCTGTCATTGTGTTCATTAATAGTTGTAATATTTTCTCTTGTTACCATGTTGCTGCCAATCACTCCTATGTCCCATTTGTTGTCCATGTACACCTTCCCTGTTATTGTTACCAGTGGTCTTTCCCAACATCCTTGTTTACCAGGAACTTCAGTGGCGTACCAGTCACATTGTAGGTATTGTAGTGTTACTTTCTTTGTTTCTCCCTTTTCAGGACCACTTGTCATGTATCTGAATGCCTCAGCATGCAAACTGCTCTTGTGGTAACTCAAATAAGTCTTGAGAAAGTTGTTTTCGTATGGATATGTGTCTCGTGTTTTCCACACCAGTTTCACCACCGTCCCTTGAAATCTCCCTTTCGTTTGGAACAGTGCCAGGTATATTATACATCGTGCTGTCTTTTCATCTATTTCTGTGGCAACGAATGTTCGAGAAGCGCTCATGGCCTATGGGATCAATGAGCAGACGTAGCAGCTGTCTTCTGTTGTCTGCTTACCTATTTGGGTCATGTGTTGGTACCACATGTTGTTCGAGACGTGTGCTGAATCTGTTATGTAGTTATCAATACCTTTATTATCTGAGTATGTGCTGCGTTTAACTCTATTCCCCTTATGTGGGATCTTGCTAGTACCACCTGACGTGACACCTGTTGCAGCCGTGGGTGGGGGCATATTAGGTTTGGATACAGCCAAAATATTGATAGCATAACTTTTCTGCCATACAGAGGCAGCCAAAAACCCGGTGATCATCAAAATCCCTATCATCTTTATTACACGGGCTAGTCTCACCGGCATTTTGCTCTTACCTTGCTGCAGTCCGGCAGCTTATTCTTGCGACGTTAAAGTTGCCCGCCTGAAAATTCTCAATAGGCTTGTTATTAGTGTTAGTTGTTGTTTTCAAGCTCTCCCTATCAAGTAGTCGTTCAGTGCCCAGGCAAAGAGCTGTTCCCACGCCAATCTAAGCGATCTGTCTCTTAGGGCAGGCAAGTGTTGGTGAAGATGGGGCATTGATTGTTCTATGGCCAAGATAAATGCTGTGTAGTAGACACGTACCCTCCTTCCTTTCAGGTACTTTGGTCTTTTTATGTGATAGACAAATTGGTATGCATGTTCCACAAATAGTGTGGTTGGGCACCCCATTGTGATTGATGATGCTTTCTCTACCGCAAAGGCAGCTGCGGCGAGACTTTGTTCGCAAGGGAAATGTCCTAACATCACAGGATCCAAGTGACCACTGTAAAAGGCTACTGGTTTGTAACCCATGCTTGTTTTTGAGCCAACACTGCTTTCATTACTGCTGAGTCGCAATGTGAAAATATAAAGAATTGTCGTTCATAATCTGGGGTGGCCAGTACCGGAGCAGTTGATATTGCATCTTTCAGTTCATCAAAGGCCTCTTTCATTTCCATTGTCCACCCCAATTTTTTCTCCCCTTTGTTAGCTTCTTTTAATGCCTCAAGTAGGGGTCCTATGTATGAGCTGTAATCAAACACCCATGCTCTACAGTAGTTGCACAGTCCCAGGAACTGCTGCAGTTCCCTCACTGTTTGGGGCAACAGCGTTTTTGATATGGCCTGTGCTCTTTGTGGTGCAATCTTTCTTCCGTATTGGGATATGAGCTGACCAATGTATAGTACCTGTTCCTGACAGTACTGTAACTTTTCTTTGTCTACCTTGTAACCTTTTTCAGCCAATATTGTCAGCATCTTTAATGAGTCCTCTCTGCATCTTTTTTCGCTTGTGCTGCAAATGATCATGTCATCGACATACTGCAACACTGTGCTTTCCACTTCAATGTTACCCAAGTCCATCTGTATTACTCTATTGAAAATTGAGGGTGACTCGCAGTACCCTTGTGGCAATCTGGTGTGTTTCCATTTTGTGTTTCTGTACGTGAAGTTTGTTAGATCCTGTGAGTCTGGGTGCAGGGGTATTGAGAAAAAGGCATTTTTGAGGTCAATCACTGTAAATCGTGATGCCTCTGCTGGAATGCCACACAATATTGTGGCCGGGTTGGCTGCTATGGGGTATTCTGCTTCCACTATGTTGTTCAAGGGCCTGAGGTCCTGGATGAAATGCCAAGACCCTCCTTTAGCTTTGCGCACTGGGTATACAGCTGTGTTACATGGTGATTCTGATGGTACCAATATGCCATTATTTATAAGGGCCGTTATTGTTTCATATAGGCCCTCATCTGCCTCTTTTGATAGTGGGTATTGCTTCACTCTAGGGAGTATTGCACCTTTTTTCAATTTTATTCTTACTCCCCCTATGCTCTTTATGCACCCCACGTCATAGGGACTAGTAGTCCATAATGATGTTGGTACTTTTGCCATATCCTCCTCAAAGAAGGGAACTGGAGTGGATGTGGGTGCTTCAAGTGCCATTGCAATTTTCTGTGCCACTTGTTTGTATGTTACTCTTAGCCAAATGTCTACACTCATCATAAATACCATTTCACCTTCTTCCTTTTCTTCTGAAAAGAGCTCCTCGTCTGACACCTGGGTGAGCCTGCATCCCTCTGCTAGGGCTATCACTGCCCTCCATGCTCTTCCTTCTCTGTCTTGGGCATGCACTGCGACGTAATCAGCAGTTGCTATAATGCTCTCTATGCTCACTGAAATCACCTTTCCTTCTGGTTCATTGGCTGGTGTTTCTGGTCTGAACAAATAGGCTGTTGGCCTCCTCCAGATCTTTCCTTCTATTCCTGGCATCCATGCAAATGCCATGTCTGTTCCGTATTGGAATAGTTCACCATCTACTGGCTCAGCCCTTATCACTGTCTGTCCACAATATGCTTGCATAATTTGTCGTGCAGTGAGCATGTTTATTCCTGGAGTGGAGCAAATTATGCCGTCCTCCGTAAAGGAGATTGTCATATTCAACCTTGTCATTATGTCTCTCCCTAGTATGTTTACTGGTGAGGCCCTAGAATATGAAAGCGGGACGGACATGTCATAATCCCCTATTGATAAGGGAATGTTATCAGTCAAGGGAACCAACCCCCTAGCCCCAGAGAATCCTTGGGTGTTCATGGCTTCACCTGACATCTTAAATTTACCTTCCCTTATGCAAGACCGGGTCGCCCCGGTGTCAACAAGGAATGAAAATTTTTTGTCACCTAACGTTACCTCTATGCGTGGTTCCTCCGCACTATTAGGTGTTACCGACAGGATGGGACACACCAAGGCCGTCTGTGGGCTGTCCTATTGTGGGTATAATGATTGACCACTTCCTGTTTAAGGGTTGTGTCCCAGGACCGTCACCCTTCCCAGTTGTGTTTGCTGTAGTTGTGTATTGGTGGAGGTTATGTTATGGTCTTGAATTTGGGCAGGTTGCTGTACTGCCTGCACTTGGGATTGTTGTGTTATCGCTACCTGTTGTTGTGGCAGTGAATATGTCTGTGGCTGTTGTTGTGTTACTAGTTGTTGCTGCCCATTTCCCGGTTGCAATGCCTGCTGTTGCTGGATGCCCTGCTGTTCCTGTGTAGGCCCTTGTTGTCCCCGTTCTCCCCATGATGGCGTGCCTAGTCTCATTCTACATGTGCGTGACATGTGCCCTAGTAATCCACAAATCCAACATACCGGTGGTTCCCTGTTCTGCCATGGAAAGCTCCCTGAATTGACCTGGTATACTGGTTGCCCGGTGGGATAGAAATTTCTTAATCCTCCCCCTTGCTGTTGTGTGTTATAGCCGTGTCCCCTCCCCCTCATCATTCCTCCCCTTCCCCTGTTATAATTATAATATCCAGTTCCTGGCGTTGAGTATCCTCCTCCCATGTTAGTCGTGTATGTCTGGGGTGGTGGCAGCTGTTGTGCTACAATCTGTGATGATTGTATTTGGGAGGGATCTTGTGCAGTCACTACTTGTGTGGGGTTTTGAGTCATTGTTGCAGGTGTAGTTATTAGTGCACCTTCCATCGTGTATTTAGTAAGTTTTTTCTGTACCAATTTAACCTCTTCCGCTTTTCTATCTTCTTCCTTTTGTTTCATCTTTTCTTGCCATGTCCTACAATGATGTACTATCGTCAGTTGTATTTCTGGCCATGCTTTTGCTTCCATCCCTACTACCTTCTTCAGTTGTTTCTGAACTGCTTCTGGGAGCCCTTGTATTAGTATATGATAGAATATTGCTGGTGTTTTGTCCCATTGTTCTCTAGTTTCCATACGCCACTTCTCTTGAATTTCCTGGATATAATCAACAGGATCTTCGTTGTCACGCATCTTGCGTGAGGTAATTGCTCCTATGTCTGATGTGTCTGAGTACTGTACCCTCAGCGCTTGCCATAATGCATGTCTGCAGTTTGCGAATGGTGCCCCATCGTGTGATGTGTTTGTTATTGTAACCCCGGGGAAGCCTGCTCTCTTCCAGATGTCATCTGCTGCATCCCCCAATATTGATATTAGAAGGCCCTTTACATCCCCCGCTGCCAGTTTCTGTCCTGCGGTGTGTTTTTCCATTTCATATATCCATTTTCCCGCACCTCCACTTAATGATGGGAGCCTGCACTTTATATTTTCTTTGTCTGCATGCTTCTAAGGGACGTATTGTGGTCTAACCCCTCCCCTCTCCAGAAGTGGCATTAAGTTGTGTCCTGTTTGAACCCCTGGGTTCCACAAAATCGAGTCCGCGCACCCCTCTTCTTCTTCCGTGTCTCCTACATCGTCAATTGCGTCCATATTTCCCCTGCTCGTAACTGTTTCTCCCCCATCTCTTCCCCTTCTTTCATCATTTCCTTTATTTAATGTGGGCGTGTGTATTCGTTCTCCCTGCCTGCGTCCAGGGAGGTCTCTAAGCCTGCTTGCATAGGGTGTCAGTTCGTGGGAGAAGGGTGCGAGTTTAGGTGGGCATGTTGCACGTAATGAGTGTGGGGTGGTGGAGCATGTTGGACGGGATGATGAGGGTGTAGCTGCACGTGTCTGCCTTCCCGCCATTCCTTGCTCTTCCCCCTCACTTCCTTCCAGTTCTTCCTTTCTCCTACAGGCTCATGGTGAGTCTCTATTTGTCCGGGTGATGTATAATTTATATAGGCTTTCCGTTTCACTATTTCTTCCTTCCTTCTCCATTCCTTCTTCTTCCTCACTACAAAAGTCATTCATAAATGGCAACCCTCAATCTGTCTTTTTCCCCCTAATCGTTACTGTTTTTAAGTCTATTAGATCCGTTCCTCCCTTTTCTTCTTTACCAATCGCTCCCCTTTGTGCTGATGTTGTTGCTACTTCTGTGTCTCTGTGTACATACCTCCTTACTTCACTCTCCCCTCTCCTATCTTCTCTTTCCCCTTCATTTTTCTCCGCTATTTCTCTACCAATTTCCTCTCTTTTCTTTTTTAATTCCTCCATTACTTCACTACTCATCTTTTCCAATATCCTTTCATCTTCTTTCTTCCTTTCCCATCTCGCCCTTTCCCGTTCTAATATACTCTCTATCATCCTCCCTTCTTTGTATTTCCTTGTCGTTTCTGATAGTAATCTCCTAAGGAAAAATAGTAAAATATAGCATTTGCATTTGTATACTCTTTTCTTTCTTTTCTTCCTTTACCGAACACCTTTACGACCCCCTGCGGCCGAGGCGCACGTAGCCCCCTGCGGCTGCGTGCCCCATGTGACGTTCTTGTACAGCCGTCCCACTTTCTTATACCCCTCCTCCTCTTTCTTCACTTGCCGTGGTCGGCGTTCTCCGTGCGCATCCATGTCCCCCTTTTCACCCTCCCCCAATCTACTCGTTACCGTTTATCTCCGTCTCCACTCCCTTACCATAATTCTCTTCCCCACCACTCTCCAAAATAAAAAATGCCTCGTGTTCAAGATGTCCTATGAAAGCCCTACTGGTGACGTCACTGATCTCCTCCAAAACTACAGGTAAGTTCTTCACATGTTTTTAAAAGTTCAAAATACGCTTGTAATCTACCCCCGTTAACCCCACAGCTGTCTTCCTGTCACGCCTGGAACAAGGTAATCAACAATATAATCGGACTGCGCACACTGCGTCGCCTCGCGTGTGATACGCCCCTCGACAGGAGGGCTTAACCAGCCAATTATCTTCCGTATTAGGCAACCAGCTAGCTACCGCCTACAGGGAAACGTCATCTATCTATCGAGTTTCCTGCTCGATCAATAGGGATCCTCATCTACTCATTGATCAATAATCACCAAATCGTAGGAAACCGCACACACACACACCCTTACACGTGGTCGCGACCTAGGCCAATCAGTGTCTACGGGCGGCCGCACGTGATGTTTTCGTGTTCCGCCCCCTCCTCTTCCGTAATGTAGCGGACTGCTCTCGCACTTGTCCAGCTACCATTCACTTCACCGTCAACACTAATTTATCAAACCTTCGCAGCGCACCTGTGTAACACCTCCCGCCTCCCGTATTCTATTCCTCCCCCCTCCCTCACAATTTCACATTGCTTGTTGGGCGTGGCATACTCACCAAGTTCTCTTGATGCGGGGCCGCTCGACTGCGTGCACCCCTCCAAGCGGCTCGCCACCTCCCCTCGTCTGAACCACTCTGGACACTCGCCAACCGCGGGCGGGATACTTCTCAACCGGCCCCCGAAGGCCAATATCCGGATTGCGCTGTCCGGTCGTCTCGCAGTTCAGCGATGGTCCTGTAGTCCTCAAAAGGGGGCAGCGGCAGAGGGGGCCGCGCCGCCGGGCCTCCTCGCAACGGGAGCACTCGGAAAAATAAAATAAAACAGATCTTAAACAGATCTCAGCAGTGCCTCCAACTTGTAGGGGGGAAATTCTCCCGGGGCCGGCTGGGCCGTCTGCGGACCTCTGGGCAGGGAGGCCCCAACTCCTCCCGCGTATCCCAAAAATGAGTATGAGGCACACGCAAGAAGCAAGGTGATTCTGCTGTTTATTAAACAAACAACAGGGATGGGTCAAGGATCGTACGCGTCCATCCTGACACACTCTCTCCATTCGTGGGGCTCGCAGGCCCTTTTTACTTTAGTATGACGGGCTACTTGCTTCACCTGGGAAAGTTAGCAAAAAACCTATCGCCACTCTGGATTGGTTCCTCGAGTGGTAGGGTTAGTATAGCATACGTATAGAGAACGCTGTTAGTGGTTGAGGGTCTGTCAGGTGGTATACTTGGGTTGTCCCTTCAATTAGATACATGAAAATTGTTACATGAAGACCCCTGAGGATTGGCTAATGTTAATGGCGTCAGTGATAAGAGCCCCATGTTCTGATTGGTCCACTCGCAAGCCCCCCAGTCTGGGACCATCGTTGTTCCCAGCTCGCGGTGCACCTGTCATTTGCAACAATGTATAACTATGGGTATGTGCAGACAATGCGAGGATTTGTTCATATGATGGAGGGCAGACTACTCCCACTGCCGCAGATGTCCATTGAGTCGCTTAATTGTTGCTGCCTGTGTCTCAAAACGTGGGATCCAGGCGCCTCCCTCCTCCTGGGCCTGGCATCCTGTCAGGTTCGGCTTGGTCACGTGAGGAGAGACCGTGGTTGAGGCAGATTCTGCACATTTAATATTGCATCTTCCACTGTGTGCCTGGCTCAGTTTGCAGGTGTGACCTTGGCTTCGGCTTGTGGCATGCGAGTTTGCAACATTGTGCCCTTGACTGTCTGCTCTTGCCGGGCGCATTCTGCAGGGTCAGCAATTGTACTCTTGCTCGTTCAATGTTCATGGAGGCTCTTGCTTGCGGCCTACTTGGGCCTGGTGCATAGGTGGGGACGTTTGATGCACGGCGCTTTAGGTTATGGTATCATATTGTTTAATCCCCAGTATCATATCTTCGTTATATCTCTCATTGCAATGCATGGGGTAGGAGAAGCGTCAGCAAGCATTTTAGATGGGTTCGTTGTGCGCCTTGCATTTCTGCATTTTGAAAAAAGCTATGTGAAAATAATAAAGATGCGCGTCAGTGGGTGTGCCCGTCACCTACGTCATAGCACTGGATATGTTCTTCGTGTGGATTGGTGTGGGAGTGTCCAGTGTGCATGTTTGCACGGGTGTGCTGACCGTTGGCTAGGTCGTCATGGCATCTCTAACGATGTGTTCATTTACTGTTGAATGGTTCAGTCGAGTTCATCCATGCCGCAGGCGTCGGCATGAGCAGGGCAGGCTGGTGGGCAGGCTGGTGGGCACATCCGTATGTTCCTGTACCAGGGTATTTGGTCGTCTGGTAGATAGGCAAACTCGTCTCGTGGCGGATGTCTGGGCCACGATCCTCTAGGCCAGGGGCGTGAGGGGATTGGTGGGAGTCTTTTGTTCCATTCTCCCACTTCAGTTCGGTGGTGCACACATGCACATGTGTGCGCAAGTATAAGCACAGGGCTTGTGCTCAGAAGTCCGACAGAAACAGACGTGTTTCCAGGATCTCCAAGCAAGGTGAGCAGCACAAGGGGCCACACTACAGCCAACCTTACACCAGGCCACTTGCACATGCATGCTAAGTAGCGCCAGTCCTGGGGAGCTTGGCCAGGCATTGTTGTAGAAGCGCACAGTACAGCTAATATACGTTGAGGAACAAATGCCAAGTAGCTTTACAAGTTGTCAGGGGCACACGCAGGGGCCGTCACACATATCCTTGAGTCCCCCCTGCTCCATAGAAGCTGAGTTATTGGCTCAGTAGAGTTCCTAGCTAGAAACTAATTCAGCGCACAGGGGCAGCCAGTGAGGCACAGATTCGAGTGCAGTGCATATCATTTGCATGTGCAAATTGCCACGTGCACTACCTATTGAAATCCGCGGCTTCCAGAACACAACTTGTACTGAAGTCGCACCTCGCTATACACGTCTAGCATCACACCCAGGGACCATTCTATCAAGTGTGATTCTTGACACATTGGTCTTCCATTTACCGCTCGCCCATGTGCACCTGCCTTACTGCATTGACAGTTTATGAACCATCACGGGGGCAAGCTAACGTATACGTACAAGACAAGAGTGTTTGTTTGTGGAGAAGTCACTTCATTTGGGGCATGAATGGTGTTGTGTGTGTGTTGTAGACACACACAGATTAGTAAGTCACGCTCTCTTTGCAGCATTGAACTGCTCCTGTTACCGGACCTGAGAGTGCACAGGCAGGAGGCCAGCACTCACCCCAGAGATGAGTCTCTCTTTGGCTTACATTTGACTCATTTAGTACAATGTGAATGAAGAACATGGTTTCTCTGATTGAGTATGTGTTATTGTCAATAGTTGTATTTTGTATTTTGCCCGCTTTCCCTTGCCAATCCAACTCCCTTCTCCTGCCCCTCTTTCTGGTTATCCTGAATACCAATGCCTGTCCAAACAACGGATCCCTGACCCTCTTTCCCCGCCGGGGTCTCGGAGGCCTTTGTAAGTTTTACCTTGCAGGTGCCCAGACCACGGAGGGGGTGGTTG
Source organism: Ambystoma mexicanum (assembly GCF_040938575.1). Taxonomy (NCBI): domain Eukaryota; kingdom Metazoa; phylum Chordata; class Amphibia; order Caudata; family Ambystomatidae; genus Ambystoma; species Ambystoma mexicanum. The sequence continues at coordinate 759,490,263 of NC_090939.1, forward strand.
GTTCGTGCCACTCCTGCACCTGGAGACCGGAGCTGTGACACTACCCATCAGTTGTTGCATCCGCATTGTCTATTGTGTCCTGAAAATGGTACCCATCCTGTTGAACCATTGTTGAACTGTGCTACCATGGTTGTTCTTGCATTCTGCTTGTACATGTGCTTGGACATTATTTTGCAACTTCAAGTCTTCTTCTGCAGACTCTTTCAGGTTTTTTTTTGTGCCTAGAGGCTTTTTCCCTGGTTTGGGGTTTGGCTCCTTGGAGTTCTCTGCGATTTGGTATTTTTACCAGTCAAGGTGGCCTCTGAGGGGGCTGGACCCATTTACACGCAAGGTGGAACATGAAGACCAAGGGGTAAGGAGATCCTGTAGCCAGGTAGACTAGAAGGAAGAAGGCTACATACCTCAGACACAGTTGTTCCGAAGGTCATGGTGATGTGTAAAAGAGGGAGGCCCTTTTGTTGTTGGACAGTAAGCTTGTGATACAGTGTTTGGGCACTCTCTAGCATTGTCATTGTGGGGTACTATGTACATGATGTGTTCTGCTGGTCAATGGCTGTTCCTGTGTTTTATTTACTTTTCAGGTGTCAGGGGATTGTGGTGGTTTGACATGCTTTGGTGTACACATAGGCAATGTTCGCATGTGATGTGTACAGGACACTGAGGGTCACTTGATTTCACATGCATATATTGAGTGCATGTCCCTACTGACACACACAGTTACACAATGCAACACAGATTGCCTTCTCTGGCACGCTGTGTCCCTGCAGCCCATGATCAATTGCCATTTGGGGATCGTGTACATGCGTCAATAGGTTGTTTATATTTGTCCTTTTGATGTGATGCTCAAGGTGTATCCCAAATGCAATGGCAGCTCACTGTGCTGTGTGCTGAGCAGTGTGTTGCAGGAGACACACACAGCACACGGGTTAGGGAGTATCGATTTTGGCTTGCCCAATGTGCATGTGAACATGCATTCAGTTTTTGTTCATGCTACCACTGTTGGAAAGCATTTCTGTATGACTTGTTATGTGTGGGAGGTTGTTGGTCAGTCATTTCATCTGATTCCATGTCAGGCGTCATTGTCTCGGGCCACTTTCCATTTAACACATGTCAATTCGTATATTATTGGCCATGTGTTGGGCTTTTGCTGTTGCATGCCATGTCATGGTGTGGCAGACAAGGGTGATGTGGGTTGGGAGGGTTTGGTTGACATACCAGTGATTGTCATGGCCTGTTTTGCAGGGGGTGGTGTGATACACACTTGCATGTGTTTCTTTTTTGGTCACACAGGAGTGGTTATGTTTAAGTAGCTAGGGATGAACACAATGTAGCACTTCCATGGCAACATTCTCAGGGTGGTAAGGTTGTGGCAGTTGACTGTCTCTTTGTCATCATCGATTGTCACCTTGTATGTGCCAGGCCTGTGTGCACTCCGCAGGAGTGGGAGTTTAGGTGAAAAATGTGGCCACAAGCTGGGTCTGGGTGGCCTTGCCACGTGCCCTTTCCCCTCCCATGGGCAGCACCTGTGCACATGGTTGGGGATGTGAGGGCACCACCATGTCCACCAGTACTTCCCGCTGTGTTTCAACATTGTGCAGGACACATGCTGCCACAATGATCCTGCACACTACTGGGGGTGCATATAGTAGCTGGCCGCCAGAGCAGTCAAGGGAGCGGAAGCATGACTTGAGCACTCCGAATGTGCACTCCACTATGCCCTGGTTGCAATATGGGCAGCGTTGTAACTTACCTGGGGTGGTGTGGTGGGGTTCGGGATTGGCGTCATCATGTGGTTGCTCAGAGGGTAGGCACTGTCCCCTGGGGAGGTGATAATGGTTGTGATTAGTTGGGTTTGTGTATTTGTCTGTGTGTGACATGCATGCATGTGCAGGCATTTGTACTCACCTAGGAGCCATGTGTCGCCATGCTTCCCAGCTTCCAGGGCAGACATTCTGTATATGAAACTGTCATGGGTAGAGATCCAGGGTAGTTTGCATAGACAGAGGTGATGATTCCCTTGGCATCGCATACAACCTGCACGTTGATGGAATGCCAGTGCTTGCGGTTTCGATAGATGTGCTCAGTGGCCGTAGGTGAACGTAGGGCCACATGGGTGCAATCTATGGCACCGAGCACTTTGGGGAAGTGTGCCACTCTGTAAAAGTCCTGTACCACGGCCTGCCTTTCTGCAGGTGTTCTGGGCATGTATATGTGCCTGTGGACTGAGGGGCGCGCAGTCATGATTGCCAACACCTGGTGTAGGCAGCGTGACTGTGTGGCCTGTGAGACCCCCCCACTATGGCAGTTGTCCGCTGAAATGACCCAGTGGCCAAAAAATGCAGGACATTGAGCACCTTCTCCAAGGGGCTCAATGCTTGGGAGCACAGGGCGGTGGATGTAAGGTCATCTTCCCACTCCGTGACCAGGTCTAGGATGATAAAAGGTAGAAACCTATACTTGCCATAGACCTGGTCGTCAGGCATCCCAAAAAGGCTGGTCTGGGGCAAAGAAATGCGGGGCCTGGCTATTCTCCCCCTCCTGCGGTGTCCCACAATCAGTGCTGCGACAAAAGGGGCATTCATCGTACCTGTATATACGTGTTTGTTGTTTGCACGTGGGGACGCTTCCGCATGCCTTTGTGTGGAGGACGTGTTGACGCCTGTGTGTGTCTTTTAGCGTGCGTGGGTTTCCCGTATTCGATTCCATGAATACGTGTTGTTCGCGTGCGTGTGGGCGTTCCGTGTATTTGCCTGTAGTACTTCCCCAATTACACCTTCTTTTTCATGCATTGTTCCCCATTCCACGTGTTACGCCCCGTGTCCCGCCCCCTTTTGGTGTGTGCGCCGACGTTTTGCACTTTCGCTGTGCGCGTTGCGCACGGCGTTCGGGATGGTGCTGTGATGTGTGCACCTGTGCACTTGCTTTTTCACACTTGCGCCGGCTTTCACCGAGACTTTCCGTGCACATTTGTACCAGGAATCGCCCCTTATAACGCTTTAGAGTATATAGCGGTTCAATAAATGTGATGGCATTTTGTTGCCAGCAATAATGTGGCACACACATATAGCCATTTTTATGTTGCCATTATAACATGTGATTATGTGGCTGGAGGCATGCAAGGTATGGAATTCATGATGCAGCCAAAGCCCAATGTGAAGCTGCAGAGAGTTAAGTGCACCCATTTTTTTTTCTTTCTCTTGAATACCTCATACATAGAAGAACTACATTATATATATAACTGACTAACTTTAATTAACAATTACTAATCATTAATGCTAACTCATTGACATTATAATGTAGTCCCATGGACAAAATGAGGTGAAAATACATATTTTGAAATTCGTTTTAAACGTGCACTGGATTATTTTTTTTTTCTCTTCTTTTCTCTTGCTATGTTGAATGCAGAAAGCAGAAAGGAAGGCAGCAGGAAATCGAAAAAGATACAGTTATTATGATCTGAAGCTCCCATTGTTTGGGACATGAGGGTGTTAACAGAATACATTTTCTGCTAATATTATTGGAAGGAAGTGTCTGCAGATGTGTCACGTCACATGTGGGAAGGCTCTGAGTTTTTCTAATAGAAAGATGACAGGGGGAAGTCAGTTCGTGTTGGCTGGGCTCTGGAGATAGATGTTCTTGGTGTCACTGGCTCTGGCTTGAACGTTTCGCCGTGGATCCCAGACACCAAGATAACAGGGACAGCTCATGCTGACTAGGCCTGTTCTTCGGAGGCGAGCGAAGGAAGGTTGTGTGTGGGAGAGAGCCACAAATATTTCTGGTAAGCAGACAGTTTAAGTGAGGTTCTGTGTGCCGTTGTTTGTCGAATGACCGATCTAAAAATATCAGGTAGTCAGAGTAGCAAGGGAAACCCTCTGCATCTTGATTCGTCATGTGTATAATGTTAAAAAGCAAGACATATGTTTAAAAAGAAAAAGACTTGTGTGCTCTGTTTCTGTATTCTTTCTTCTTTGCTTTTTGGAAAATGCACATGGTAAGATTGTTATTGTGAATTGTATTTGTTTGCAATACAAATAATATATAAAAGCAGATGGTGTCGTTTTTTTTTATATTGCATTTGGGATTGTATTTGTGATACAGGGGAGATTTATTCTCTTTGGTGATGCATTTGTCATTTTGCCCATCCAGATAGAATAATAACCAAGAATAAGCAGTGATAAACAGGTGTGTGCGTGTGTGCCCTCCTTGCATGTTGTTGGAGGGTATTTAATATAATATAGATTGCTGGCGGTCCATGAGCCACCAATGCCTATGGACATAGATCACTGGTGTAGATAAGCCAGTGCTACCGGCCACAGGCTGTAGGTGGCACTCTATATAATGATATATGTATCCCCTTATGTGTATAGGTCCAAGACCCTCTATAGATCACTAGTGTAAAAGCAAAAGGAAATATCGAGTCTGAGTACCACAAAAGGAAATACACCAAACACGGGCTTATAAAGATTCACAGATCTTTATTCTACTGCGCAGTTACAAAGAAACAAATTCAGATAGCTATCTGACCCTCAGTACATCACAATGAGTACCAGCCCTTCAGTGTGAAGAGTCAGAGGTACTGGACATCTGGACATTCGCTGATTTATACAGTTCAGTAATACTGTCCAGCCCATCTGCAAGTTAATAATCTGTGGTCTAGAGTTTGTGCCGAGTTCACTTATGGCTCACACAATAATATGCACACGGATTGCATTTGGTTTACATTACAAACAAGTTACAATGGCAAAGAGTATTCCTGGATTTAGCAGTAAGCCTTAGCACATATCCCTTCACAATGCGTTACAGCCAGGGTCCACGCTGGACATTTGTATTACATTGTCCTCGATGTATGTTCGTGGATGAGGCTTGTTGGTGCAGACAATCCTAAAACCACAAGTCGTGTTTGGGACAAGGTCTCATTACCTAGTCTAAACATTCGGCCCGTGGACAGTCTAACCATTAACTTGGGCACAAAGGTGGGGTAGGCTCAGTTACAAGTTGGAAAGACAGTCCACCATTTTAGAACACAGAATTATATATGAACAGAAATCAAAATGGCGGACAATCCCAAAATAGCAGCGAAGTCGATCTAGAATCGGAACTTTGCACTGCGGTTTACTTCGCAGAGCGACTAGGCTTAGGCCAATATATATTAGAAAGGAGGCACAATATGATTTCCCGTTTAACACTAGGAGGTATTCTAATAGAAAGGAAGGTTTTGTTTATGATGGGCTTATAATATAGGGAAGTAAACTACGCTCACCATAAATGATCTATCACCACAAAATACCACCAGTAGTGCAAATTACTAGATTCGCCAATATAATATAACAAGGTATGGTCACTAGAATGATATGAGGCCAAACCCAATCTAAATGCAAGGATAAGTTTTTACCAAACTACCACTCTTCTTTTGGCGGTAAGAAAATATTGCCAGAGCACAAATTTACACAAAATATCCTACATACGTGGTGCGTTGGCCTGGAACGTTGCTACAGAGCTCCTACTGGGCGTGGCAAGTGTGTCTCACACTACCATACGTGCACTAGAGGGAACCCATTTCATGATAGCAGTGTGACACTAAAAGTTAATTTTAGAATGTCTCAAATGGAGGCCACATTCCCAGAGCTAGTGCAATATCTGGAAGCAAAGCTATATGCACATGGGACATGGTCATCAAATAATGCCACAGAATGGCATGACCGCATCTATGGTGAAGTACAGAAAGAACCATTAGACAGCATTTTTGCAGAAGGCAGTATAATTCAGGTCTGCCTCTTGAGACTACTAAATGCAGTTGATAAACATGCAGAGAAATATTGTCTGATACAGCTATGTGCCAAGTCATGGTTTATCCTAAATAGATCCCTGCGAATGCAAGAAAATGATACCAAGCTGATTAACAGGTGAAAAGCTTATCTGGATGGAGCAAGTGAAAAAGAGGAAATGTTAAGAGCAGAATTGGATGTATGTCAAAAGGACATGCAATCAAAATGTAGAGATCTTGACACTCAATTGTCTCAAAGCAAGAAGCAGTTTGAGGATAGTGAACAAGAATTGAAACACTTGAAAGCGTTGGTAGACAATATTAGACAAGACAAAGATGAGGTTGTTTTGGAAATGCAGGTTTTGCAAAAAGAACATTGTGAGAAAGAAAGTGATCTCCAAAATGCTGAACAGGAAATGGTTCAAATGTTGCAATAAAGAGACAAGAGAAACAAATAATTCAATGAATGCCAAATGCAAATGGGCGATATGCAGGAGGCAATTAATAAGATGAGTGATGAAAACAACTATTTGCATAAGTGCAAGTATTTGGAACAGCAAATATGCATTTCCAGGTCCCAGGATAGACGGCAGGGCACCACATTCAATGGAGTTGAGGTGAATCATATTTCTACACAGAGAGCTAGTGCCCCAGTGACTGGGCCGGTGACTGAACTTGGCTGCAGCGCCCTTGGGGGATTTGATACACCAATTGGGGGCTGCTACCAATCCCATACACCTGAAACCAGGGTTGAATCACAAAGTAGTGCAATATCATGCATAGCAATGAGTAGCCCCATACAAATTATGAAATCAATCAAAGCTCTGATCAAACCATTTAAAAAAGGAGGGGAGTGCTGTATAGAGGACCACTTAGAAGCGGTGCATGGTATATTCAAAGCCCTCCAAATACCTAAGCAGCAATACAGACAATATTTTCATTTAACTCTGGACGCCCCCACAGCCAGCGTCATAAGGGGATTAAATGAACAGCAGAATATGACATGGGCTGAGTTTGAAAAAGAGATTTGGCATCATTTTTCTCCTTTCCAGTCACTACAGGAGGCGAAGAAAGTTGCTTACACAATCACTGCTGGGCCTAATACAGCCCCTCGCCAGTTTTTGTAAGACCTAAAAAGAGCTTTTTCTCGCTTTGATGTATCTTTTGACCCCAATTCCAATGAGTTTAAAACTGCATATTTCTATGGGCTACAGAAAGACATTATATCACAGTTAGTCCGTGAATTTGACCGTGACAAGTCCCTTGAATGGATTGTACACCAAAGTACAAAACTATATGAAGTAATCTATTGTCCAGGTTGAGAAAATGATAAAATGAAAGACACTAGACCAAAACCTAAAGAACCCTCAGCAAAAGTGATGGAGATCAGGTCAGCCAAAATGTCCCTTGAGTCTGCTCAAAGTCCAGGTAAAAATAATTTGGCACCTGAACAAAGGGGTAATCAACAAAGGTTGTCACTCCCTGGACCAATGTTTCAATCACATTATCCTAATAGTAGGGAGAGCTACATCAGCCCCAGGTACTTAGGAGACAGGCCCCAGGCAGGATATCAGCCTGATATGTCAGGTATGAACAATAATCAGAGACAACGTCAGGATCAAAGAAATGATGGTCCCTACCAGACATTGGGGACACAGAGCAGATTTGACCCTAATACCATAATATATGGTAATCAGGATAGACCCCGATATCTGGATCAGTTTGCTGAAAATGGGAATCAGCAAAGGGGACAGTACCCACAAAATGAGAGAAAGGACATGAGGCAGAATATGAATTATGCTCCACATCAATACAATGAATCACCACCACCAGGGGACTACAACCAAAGGATGGGTGCACCACGCTCTCCTCCACATATGAACGAAGAGTTCAGAAGCAATCCCAATAGAAATCAGTCTCCTGAGAGGTATCAGAATAGATTCAATCAGGGGGAAAACAACCAATATCGATATAGGCCATAGAAAGAAGATTCTAGGGAGATGGAAAGATTCTTCGAGGCCCAAGTGAAAATGTTGGCTGAGAAAATAGGAAAACTCTGTACAGCACAAAAACAGTCATCAAAGGAGGGGGCAGAAAGCCAAGGCAATGACCGGTCTGATAAGTGACTAAATGTTAATGATATCTGCAATGCTAAGAAAACAGATTGCCCTGATGTGATTTTGCATTGTGACTCTGAGATGCCTAATGATTTAAAAATGAAAGTACCGGCAAATGAACATGTGACAGAAAGTGCAAATACATCTAAAAAAGAAGTTTGGTTTAACCTGGAGCTAAATCAAACAGTAGAAATTTACACAAATGAAAAAGAAAAACATGAATCTCTAAAAGAACAAAGGGACAGATTCAAGAAAGACAGCTCATGCACAGGTAATACAAGTGAACAGGGAGTAAGTGGGGATGCTAGAACTCCTTCCCTGGGCAATCAAAACACTAACTAAACACAGGCAGAAAGAATAAATACGCCAAAGGAGGGTACAGATCAATCACCTGAAGAGTTCTTTGAGCCACAGATTTTTGAAGAAGTTAAAAAGACTGGTACCATACCAGATAGCCACAAATGCACAGAATTAGAAAATGGCAAATAACCAAGTGATGTTTTTACACATGTTCAGTTGAAGGATTGTAATGTGACCTTTGATGATCCCTGGATGGATGGACGAACAGTGGCCACACTCCAAAAGACCTATGAATATGGGGAAATTAATAAAGTATCTCACACAGAAATAAATAGAAAGGAAGGAAAAATGTCTTTCCATTTACCAATGTGCTTAGTCAAAAGTGAAAAAGGCCTGAGAAAGGTGAGTCCTGAAATAAGTAAATATTCACACTTTTTATGTGTATTAGAGGAAGTCGAAGACTGGTATTATGCTCCCATTACTGTGGAAGAGAAATGCAATATATTTGCGATGATTGACACCGGCGCACACGCCACAATTATGTCCAAAGAATTGGTAAAAGGTATCAATGAAGGGAGATCTCCACAGAATCAGATCACAGTGAGGCAAAGTGAAGATCCAGTGCATAATTTTAACAGTGAGGAGGTGCCTATTATAGGTGTTACCGGAGTTGACATGAAGATAGGAAAACACAGAATCAAACAAGAAGTATTGATCACATCTGTTTGTGAAATTCCATTTTTGATGGGGACAGACTGCCTGAAAAGATTGTGTCCTCTCATAGATGGGGTGAACGGAGTACTGTGGTCCTTAACCAAAAAACCATTGAGACCCAAGAAAAGAAAATCACAAAACAGCAGTATAAATGAATGCCACACCGTTGCCAAAACGAATGATGCAGTGGAGGTATACCTCGAGAATAGCTGTATACTTAGCGTTACTGTCATCTTGATGTGTCAAGATAAAATGCAAAGTGGGAAGGAAAGACAATCTGTGCAGATTTATTTAGACCCTTGGAAAAAATGGCAAACTGAAATAGATGAGCACACATTGCGCTCCTATTTAAAAGAGAAGAAATGCAAAGAGAATACTACTCCTAAAACAGACACAGAAAAACACATTACCACTCTTGCTGAAATACACATGGAAGATGAGCAACCATGGGTTCACAGTGGTATACATGACTATTCTAAAGTGATAAAAGCCACCTTAGCGCTTGAACAGGAAAGAAGCTTTATTAAGGAGAAATTACTGCAGAAAATAATGGAAAATTAAAAACCAATATGTTTCTGGTTTGGACAGTCCAGACTTTGAAAACTGAATTGCAGGCAGATGCATGTAAAGATTAATATTGGGCAGAAAACAATTTACCATACTGTGTGGATAGTGAGTGGAAGACAAAATGACTTTTACATGGGCAATGATATCATGCACAGAATGTGTATGGTGTTAGATTTCCTTAATCAAAAAATATGGTCACGGTTATGTGGGCCTGCTCCTGAATTTCAAGACGAAAGAAAGGCTTATCATTGCGCACAACTGGCCCCATATGCAATTGAATTACAGGTGAGGAAAGATACTACTATTCCTGCATTCACCAAGCAGGTTGCAATAACACTAAAGTGCAAGAATGGACAGCAAATGAAAGATGCTGATGCATTTGTGTGTTTAAATGAGTCCGTGAAGCAACAAGGCCTGGATTATGAATACACCCCATTGATAGATGTTGGAGAAGGGTCTGTCAAGATTATGGTGAATAATAAAGGACATCAGGATATTCATTTAGAGGAAAATTCTTCATTAGGGATGGCCATACTAAAATCACATTATACGGCAGATTTCAATAACATGGTGATTGGAAATATCCCTGAAAGTTATATAGATGCAGGGGGTGTATTACCAGAATATCTGGATTCTCAGCCCAAAGGGATCTTTAAAATTCAATCTGTGTATCCTTATGATTCAAATGAGACAGTGTGCTGTCACCAAGAGGATTATCTAGTATTTGACTTAAATGAAAATGAAAAAGAAAATCAGCACATTGAAGTGGAAGCTGATATGCCAAAATATTTAAAAGTGGCAGCTTTACAGAGAGACACAGCCACACAGTTGGAAGAAAGCACAGAGATTCCTCCACTGGAGGATTTCCCAGAATTCTCAAAAATGGTAGAGGAGCAGATTTTGTCAGCAGATGCATGTGTTAGCGAAGAAGATAAAAATGAATTGAGAAAAATATTTATGGAATTTAAAGATGTCTTTGCTAAAGATGGATATGATTGTCGCCTAACTAATTTACATGTTGCCACATTACCGGAATGGAGTAATAGAAATCCAGTATTTGTGCGCCAGTACCGGTTACCACTGGCATGTTTAGAGTCACTGGCAGAGATAATTAAAAACTTGGAGTCTCAGAAAATTATCAGGCCCATTCATAGCACATCCAACACTCCTATTTTGGGTGTGTTAAAGCCAAATGGTCAATGGCGTCTGTGGCCAGATTTGAGAGAATTAGATAAAAGAGTGCCAGTGTCGAGATGGCCACTGCCATTCATTGATCAAGGCCTTGCTCAGGTGCATGGTTCAAAGGTGTTTACTACATTAGATCTCACATCTGGATACTGGTGTGCGCCTTTGGCAGAGGATATTCAGAATTTGTTTTCATTTTAATTTAATAAGACCCAATACGCATGGGTTAGAACACCATTCGGGTATGCCAATAGTGGGAGTGAGTTTGGTATATTTTTGAGAAAGACTATGCCTGATGCAGCGGAAAGAGGAACTATAGTTTATGTGGATGAGGTCCTTATAAAAAATGAAAGCTTAAAAAAACATTTTGGTGAAATCAGACATGTTCTTGGCCAATCGCAAAAGGCGGATGCCAAAGTATCTTTACAGAAAGCACAATGGTGAAAGAAAAAGGTGAATTTTCTAGGCCATGAAGTGACTGAACATGGACTAAACCCACAAAAGAAAAAGGTAGAGGCTATACAGAAATTAAAAGACCCCAGAAATGTGAAAGGTTTAAAATGTTTATTAGGAATGACGGGATATAACAGGAAATTTATTGAAAATTATGCTGAAATTACTCAACCATTGACTAAACTACTGAAGCTGAATACACCCTGGAAATGGGAAAAAGAACAATCTGAGGCAGTGGCTAAATTAAAGGAATGTCTTATAAAGGCACCATGTTTAGCATATCCCATAAAGAACAGGGATTTCTTTATAAAAATAGGTTTCTCTGAATATTTTATGTCGGCAGTGTTATCTCAAAAACATGATTTGAATCACAAAACCATTGCTTATGCAAGTAAGGTATTCTCTCAAGTTGAAATTAAATTCAGTGAATGTGAAAAGGCCCTTTTGACTATTGTGTGGGCGCTACAGCATTTCCGCCCCATTGTTCAGGGAGAAAAGGTAATCATTGAAACAAATCATCAGCCATTGCCATTTTTAGACAGTAAAAGGATTAGGTCAGGCAACCTAGCACAGTCCAGAATTACTTCATGGGCATTACAAGGCTTTCCCGTAGAAGTGAGGTATAGCCAAAGTAAAAAGAGCACAGTTGCTCAAGGATTGGCAGATTTACATGACAGTGCAGCTGAACATGTATCAAATGAAGCAGAACTGAAATCTAGTTTACATGAGTTTGAACAATCACCACACAAAGCTTTTGATGAAAAGACATGCAAGGATTTGCCAACTGTATATATTGATGGTTGTGCCTTTCACATTGAAAATTACAGTAATAAACAATTGGTATCAGGAATAGGAAATGTCTGGTTGAAATGTGGAGACATTCCTAGTATAGGGATGAGAATTGGGGCTATGAGTAGTCAAGTAGCGGAATTGGCAGCCATTTATAAGGCAATTACTACTGCAGTTGATAATAAATTTAGTGAAATTGTCCTGGTGACTGATTCTGATTATGCACGAAATAGCTTTGTGGAATATTTGCCTGGCTGGAAAGCAAGAGGCATGATTGCGTACAATAAAAAGCCCCTTGAACATGGAAAAATTAGTGTCAGACAATGATTAAACTATATATTCGAGGAATATTCATGGACATTTAAAAACTCCAGGAGAAGATGAGGAGGGAAATGATAAGGCAGATCATTTGGCCAAAATTGGAGCTGTGATGGGAGAGTTGCTACCTACTGAACATTTACTTGGTGAAGTACAGATTGATGCAATTACACACTCTAAGGCTCCAAAAGAGGTGGAACAACCAGTAGTGCAATGGAGTTATGATACACCAGATCAAGACCTGATTATGGCACAAAAAGATTATCCAATTTTGGGAATCTATTATAATCATTTGATAGATCCTGAACAAAATCCTTTAACTGAAAATGATTGTGTGGGAAAAGAAGATTTGAGGGTGCTATTAAAGAATAAAAAACGAATCAGACTACAAGATGGACTCATGATTAGGGAATCCATAACAGGACACATACAGTGGGTCATACCCCTTTCATTCAGAGGGCTAATGCTACACCATGCACATGATGCAATAACTGCAGGACACAGAGGTTCACAAAAGAATTAGAGATAATGAAAGATTATGCTTACTAGCCACATATGTCCCAAGATGTAGAATTATATACTAGGGGGTGTCTAGTATGTCCCCAATTTAAACCTGCTTCACCAATGCATAGGGCCCCACTGATGAAAAGGGGCTTAACCCTTGCAAATAGACTATTTAGGGCCTGTAAAAAGGTCGAGCAGGGGGAACCGTTATTTTTTGAGTGTGATTTGTTTGATGTCAAAATGGATAGAGTGTATTCCTGCGCCAGATTGTAGCATGGAAACAGCAGCCACATTACTGGTAAATCATATATTTTTAAGGTTTGGGTTACCACAAAGAATAGAATCAGATAGAGGAAGTCATTTTACAAGCGCTTTAATGAGTGAAGTGTGGCAGATACTGGAGGTGAAAAGAAAACTGCATATTGCATACAGACCCGCCTCTTCTGGGGGTGTTGAACGTGCAGCAGGCCTGTTGTGGATACATTATAAGAAGTTTGTAGCAGAGGCAGGTTCCAGCTGGGATTTACGTTTGCCTCTGATTTTGATGGCAATCAGATCAACTCCTGCCAAAGCAACATGTATCAGCCCTCATGAAGTATTGACAGGTAGGAAAATGGTGTTACCACAACACTTGTTATACAAGACACATGAACAGACACTTGTAAGCGCATCTACAGTTCACAAATATATTGAAGAACTGAGGAAGCATTTACAACATGCATTTGCTTTTGTGCAGCAAAATTTGGAAAGGGCTGCTGACAGTGCAAAATCATATTATGATAAAAAGACATCTGTGAAAGAGTATAGTGTAGGTGATCAGGTATATAAATTTCATTTTGGAAAGGGTAAACAGAAAAATTCTACATTTCTGGTGGCCTGGAAGGGGCCATTTCAAATCATAGATAGGGTGTCTCCAGTGGTTTATAAAATATTAAGAATAGAGGGTGAAACGGTAACAGAGCAATTTGTTCATGTTAACCAAATTAAGCCCTGTCATCCCAAACATGAAGTCAGGAGGCTTGAGCAAGTAGAAACAGCTCAAGTGCCCTGAATACATGAAAGAAAAACACATAGTACCCTTCATAATATCTAATACCCGAGAAATAAAAATAGATGTAATTCTTGTTATGAAATTGATGTAAATAAAAATATCATAGGTGATAAACATTAACAAAAAGGGGGCTAAAGTAGATGGTATTATTTTATTACAAGGTTGAAATATGTTTAATGTATTATGATGTTCTGTGTATATGTTTGTTTTCTCTCTAACATGTGCTTAGTTTCAGAGACCAAAGAAAAAGGGCGAAATGTTTTGGACTAATTATTTTATTTTTGGTAAAAGAGTGAAATTGGTATTGTGCTATGTACTTAATCTGTCTCATTTCTGTTTGATTTAGAATGATTAACTGTGTTTTGAGGTCGGAGGTCACAGGACCGCAGGACACGGGAGATGATGGAGTCATGGAGTCCACGGGATAAAGATCAAGTAATGCCTCCACAAAGTGACCGGGACGCCAAAAAAGATGATTCCTATGGAAAGTATCAAAGAGTGCCAGGATGAAAGAATGCACCAGATGAACCAGATGATGTGAAGTTGATGGTCGGGACGTCTCAGAGGTGGACATCATTAATGGAACAATGTTGAACTGAACCTGCAGCATTGTGGATACATTATTTCCCATGCATACTGGAAGTATGGGCGATGGAGTCCCACAACTTTATTGTTTCATTTAATTATTTTAATTAGTTATGTTAATTCTTTATTTTAATTATTTATTTTATTATTTTGTTATTGAACTTAAAATGTTGTTTCACACTTAAACAAAGACATTGGACATTGGACTATGGACACTTGGGTTGGAAGGAAAAGTGTATAATATCTTATAAGAACCTCTGGACCAACTTGAGATGGATTTTGCTTTTAGGGTGATTAGGCAGTGATTTATTATGAAAAATGTGAATGTTCATTTTATTGAGTTTCTGTGATGGAAAGAGAAAGAGGAGCACAAGTTGACTTTCCTCCAATTGTGGATTTGACTATTGCCAAATTGTCGGAAAAGGAGGGGTATGTAGTAATGTATACAGCACTTTATAATATTTATAGCGCTTTAGAGTATATAGTGCTTCAATAAATGTGATGGCATTTTGTTGCCAGCAAAAATGGGGCACACACATATAGCCATTTTTATGTTGCCAGTAAAACAAGTGAATATGTGGCTGGAGGCATGCAAGGTATGGAATTCATAATGCAGCCAAAGCCCAATATAAAGCTGTAGAGAGTAAAGTGCACACATTTTTTTCTCTCTTGAATACCTCATACATAGAAGAACTACATTATATATATAACTGACTAACTTTAATGAACAATTACTAATCACTAATGCTAACTCATTAACATTATAATGTAGTCCCATGAACAACATGAGGTGAAAATACATATTTTGAAATTCGGTTTTAAACGTGCACTGGATTTTTTTTCTCTCTTCTTTTCTCTTGCTGTGTTGAATGCAGGAAGCAGAAAGGAAGGCAGCAGGAAATCGAAAAAGATACAGTTATTATAATAAGAAGCTCCCATTGTTTGGGACATGAGGGTGTTAACAGAATACATTTTCTGCTAATATGACCGGTAGGAAGTGTCTGCAGATGTGTCACGTCACATGTGGGAAGACTCTGAGTTTTTCTAATGGAAAGATGACAGGGGGAAGTCAGTTTGTGTTGGCTGGGCTCTGGAGATAGATGTTCTTGGTGTCACTGGCACTGGCTTGGAAGTTTTGCCGTGCATCCCAGACACCAAGAAAGCAGGGACAGCTCATGCTGACTGGGCCTGTTCTTCGGAGGCGATTGAAGGAAGGCCGTGTGTGGGAGAGAGCCACAAATATTTCTGGTAAGCAGACAGTTTAAGTGAGGTTCTGTGTGCCATTGTTTGACGAATGACCGATCTAAAAATCTCAGGTAGTCAGAGTAGCAAGGGAAACCCTCTGCATCTTGATTCGTCATGTTTATAATGTTAAAAAGCAAGTCATATGTTTAAAACGAAAACAATGTGTTTGTTCTGTTTCTTTATTCTTTCTTCTTTTGTTTTTGTTACAGATTATGGAAAATGCACATGGTAAGATTGTTATTGTGAATTGTATTTGTTTGCAATACAAATAATATATAAAAGCAGATGGTGTAGTTTTTTTATATTGCATTTGGGACTGTATTTGTGACACAGGGGAGATTTATACTCTTTGGTAATGCATATGCCATTTTGCCCATGCAGATAGAATAATAACCAAGAATAAGCAGTGATAAACAGGTGTGTGCGTGTTTGCCCTCCTTGCATGTTGTTGGAGGGTATTTAATATAATATAGATTGCTGGAGGTCCATGAGCCAGCAATGCCTATGGGCATAGATCAATGGTGTAGATAAGCCTGTGATACCGGCCACAGGCTGTAGGTGGCACTCTATATAAGGGTGTTGGGTCCTCTTATGTGTATAGGTCCAAGGCCCTCTATAGATCACTAGGAGGTATTCTAATAGAAAGGAAGGTTTTGTTTATGATGGGGTTATAATATAGGGAAGGAAACTATGCTCACCACTAAATGATCTATCACCACAAAATACCACCAGTAGTGCAAATTACTAGATTCGCCAATATAATATTACAAGGTATGGTCACTAGAACAATATGAGGCCAACCCCAATCTAAATGCAAGGATAAGTTATTACCAAACTACCACTCTTCTTTTGGTGGTGAGAAAATAACGCCAGACCCCAAATTTACACAAAATATCCTACATTACCTTTGGCTCCTCATGGGCATGACTTTCTTCTTCTGCCATGGCAGGAGCAGGAGGAGGCTCCTCCGCCACCACCTCTTCTTTTACCTGTTCCACCTCCTTTCCACTAATTTAAGTCCACCATCTGCTGTTGCACCCTCACAGGCTGATTCTCCCGCTGATCCTTCTTCTGATGCACCTCCCCCATCCACCGCACCATCCTTGCCCTACCGAGTAGAGACACATAGCTCCTCTATGCCCTAAACCCAAACAGGAGCTGTCCTGAACACCTCTTCCAGAATGCTTACTGCAGCCACCCCCTCCATCCATATGAGCAACATGCCCTCCTGCTTCTCCAATGCCTCTGTGGAGGTATGCAAATGAGGTCCTACCCCCTCTGCTTCTGTCACTGTGGGGGTCTCCTATGATGACCTGCCTCATTGGGTCTCACCCTCAATGCTAAAGGCTCTCCCACCAGTTTGAAGGATCAGCAATTTTGTGTGGCCCGAGCCTGAATAACATAACTGACAAACAGCATGAAGTTCCCTCTCCTCATCCCTCATGTGGGAATTCCCCTTCTACTGCAAAGAGAAACACAGATCATTTTCCTTCTTGTCACCAGACCTATTCCCCTTTCCCTCCTAGCGTTGCAGGCACACCTTGACTGCCAAAAATCGCAATACTGAAAACCGTGTACATATGCTCATTCTGAATGAGAACCCAAAAGTGCATAGCCCTGAAACAGCCAGAGAAAACCCTTAGTGAACTCCCCACAAGTGAACAAAAAAGGAACAAACAATCCTACTCCTAAAACTACACGACCCAATACTAATATAGTATTACTAATACAATACACAACAGTACACAACAAAAAATGAGAGGATGGCGTACACTTTTTTTGTGTTTTTAAGCGATACAAATAGGTGTAGGATTTTTGGGCACTTTCTTAAAAATGTTTTTTAAAAGGGGCACAAAGGAGAACAGCACAAGAGAAAAAGGCAATGGGGTAATTCATAGAATTTAGCGCACAAGTGGCGCACGCGGCTTGTGCACAGTGTGCGTGTGCGATAGTCTGCGCCAGCCGCATGCGCTAAAATCCATTTCAGCGCACAGCGTATTCATGGATTTTAGCCACCAAAAGCAGCTGCGGCGCAGAGTGGCGCAGCGACCCTGCAGCAGCGCCAGTAACGCCCCCAAGAACGCCCCTTGCGCAAGGAAAAGCCATCAAAATCCCCAATCCAGCGCAAAGGGCTGCGCTAACCCTGGACCAGTATACAGGGCTGCCACACAGCACACGGCAAACGGGGAACGTGTATTACTGGGGTTCGCTGGAAGTTTCACCTGCAATTTCAGCAGGGTACGTATATTTCTGGGGTGCGGGGAAGTTTAACACGTGATTTCAGCAGGGTACATGTATTTCTGGGGTGCGGGGAAGTTTAACACACAATTTCAGCAGGGTACGTGTATTTCTGGGGTGCGGGGAAGTTTAACACGCAATTTCAGCAGGGTATGTGTATTTCTGGGTTGCGCGGGAAGTTCCACACACGATTTCAGCAGGGTACGTGTATTTCTGGGGTGCGGGGAAGATTAACACGCGATTTCAGCAGGGTACGTGTATTGCTGGGGTGCGCGGGAAGTTCCACACGCAATTTCAGCAGGGTACATGTATTTCTGGGGTGCGGGGAAGATCCACTGGATTTCAGCAGGGTACCTGTATTACTGGGGTGCGGGGAAGTTTAACACGCGATTTCAGCAGGGTACATGTATTTCTGGGGTGCGCGGGAAGTTCCACACGCAATTTCAGCAGGGTACGTGTATTACTGGGGTGCGGTGAGGTTTAACACACGATTTCAGCAGGGTACGTGTATTACTGGGGTGCACGGGAAGTTACACACGTGATTTCAGCAGGGTATGTGTATTTCTGGGGTGCAGGGAAGTTTTGCACGCGATTTCAGCAGGGTACGTGTATTACTGGGGTGCGCGGGAAATTCCACATGGGATAGGCCCTGTGCGAGTGGGGTACGTGTATTTCGGGGGTGCAGGGGATTCCTACACGTGAATTGGCAGTGTGGGTCCTCCCAGGTGTTCCCTCTACACCCTCCACGGCCCCTGCAGGCAGACCACACCACAAGGGACTACCCTGCACCCCTGGTCATGTCCCGCAGGCAGCCCATCCACCATGGGCATGCCCCCCCCAGCCAAGCCACATGTCACCTTGCACTAGTGATCACCAACGCATTACCCCCTTGGACCCCCACCCCCCAGCTGTGCAGGGCACCTGCCTGCAGGCCCCCACTCATGTCCCCCAGCACCCCAACGCCCCAGCAGTCAGGGGCACCTGCCTGCAGGCCCCCACTCATGTCCCCCAGCACCCCCACCCCCCAGCAGTCAGGGGCACCTGCCAGCAGGCCCCCACTCATGTCCCACTCATGTCCCCTTGCACCCCCCACACCAGCAGTCAGGGACACCTGTCAGCAGGCCCCCACTCATGTCCCACTCATGTCCCCTTGCACCCCCACCCCCCAGCAGTCAGGGGCACCTGCCAGCAGGCCCCCACTCATGTCCCCTTGGACCCCCACCCCCCAGCAGTCAGGGGCACCTGCCAGCAGGCCCCCTCTCATGTCCCACTCATGTCCCCTTGAACCCCCACCCCGCAGCAGTCAGGGGCACCTGCCAGCAGGCCCCCACTCATGTCCCACTCATGTCCCCTTGCACCCCCCCAGCAGTGCGGGGCGCCTGCCAGCAGGCCCCCAGTCATGTCCCCTTGCACCCCCAGCCCCCAGCAGTCAGGGCCACCTGCCAGCAGGCCCCCACTCATGTCCCCTTGCACCCCCGCCCCCCAGCAGTCAGGGGCACCTGCCAGAAGGCCCCCACTCATGTCCCACTCATGTCCCCTTGCACCCCCACCCCCCAGCAGTGCGGGGCACCTGCCAGCAGGCCCCCACTCATGTCCCCTTGCACCCCCACCCCCCAGCAGTGTGGGGCACCTGCCAGCAGGCCCCCACTCATGTCCCCTTGCACCCCCACCCCCCAGCAGTCAGGGGCACCTGCCAGCAGGACCCCACTCATGTCCCACTCATGTCCCCTTGCACCCCCACCCCCCAGCAGTCAGGGGCACCTGCCAGCAGGCCCCCACTCATGTCCCACTCATGTCCCCCTTGCACCCCCACCCCCAGCAGTGCGGGGCACCTGCCAGCAGGCCCCCACTCATGTCCCACTCATGTCCCCTTGCACCCCCACCCCCCAGCTGTGCATGGCACCTGCCAGCAGGCCCCCACTCATGTCCCACTCATGTCCCCTTGCACCCCCAGCACTGAGGGGCACCTGCCAGCAGGCCCCCACACATGTCGCCTGCACCCCCACACCGCAGCAGTGCGGGGCACCTGCCAGCAGGCCCCCGACACATGTCCCCCAGCCAACACGTCATCACAATCTAGATCCCTGGCCCTTATGGTCAGCCTCCAAATGCCAAAGACCCACCCAAGTATTGCATCCACCCACATAGAAATGCCAATTACATGATACAACCCCAATGGCAAGTATGTAAATGAACACATGTCCGTCACACACACACAATGGGTGCAAGTGAATGTCAAAACCCATATTATGACATGCATGAAACCAATGAGATAATACCACAAATGGAAGTATAAAATAATATATATTAAAGATAACATGAACGTAAATCAAATTAAACACACAACAATGGGAATTACAAAAGAAATGGTCCATGTCCGATAAATTATGAAAATCAAGAAAACATAAGCAAAAGAAATCCCAAAAGAAATGTTGTCCGAAGTCACAGTTCAATAAATCAAATCCAAGGGAAAATAAAAAGTAAAAACCATTGCTCCATGGTGAACACAAAAAAAATATTAAAAAAGATGAATCCAATGTAGAACTATGTACAATAGAAGAATCCAGGGTCCATGAGCCCAACTTAAGAAATGAAACCTACCAAAAACTACCTAATAAAAAAACTATATACAAAAATGTGGTCCATTGTCCAAGCGGTCCAAAATAAAGAAAAAACGAAAGGAAACCTAATAGTAACTAACTAACTATTTACAAAGGCAGCGGGCAAGTCCAACGGCTCACATGTTGATGCCCCAGGCCAGGGCATCATCGAACTCCTGCTCGATGTCCCGGAGGCGGTCCTCTTCCATGGCCTGAGGGTTCGCAGGGACGATGACATCTGGAACTCCAGGTCCCTGCGAATGGCCTCGAGGCACTCGGCCCGCCTCAGGGCCCTACGCATGGAGTTCTCCGCCCTGACCATCGTGAGCCGTGCCTCTTCCGCCCGCTGCCGCTCCGCATCTATCGCATGGCCCAACCGCTGCCACACAGAAGACATTTCCCGTCCAGGGTCCTCCTGCCCTCCGGCCGATGCCTGCCCCTCCGATGATGAAGGCCCCGAGCCATCATGGCTCCCACCTTGTTGCTGCTGCTGCTGTGCCGCTGCCTGTGCCCTGGCTCCTGCTGCCTGCACATCCTCCTCTGGCTGGGGTGCAGTTGTTTAGGTGGCCACCCCTGCTGGACGTCCGACTCCCGACTGTGGCAGGGATCTGTTGTCCACCAGCCTGGCTGCAGGGTCAGAGGCAGCTCCACAGGGCAACCAGGTGATACATGGGTGGGAAGATGGCATGGAGGCATAGGGGGTTCAGTTGAGGAGGGGGTCGAAACAAGGTCCAGGAAACGGAGGAATCCGGCCCTGGTGAGCTGTCCCAGTGGGTCACCGCGGTCAACGAGCCATGCGAGCAGACGTGCAGTCTCCTCATGAAAAGGCTGCAGGTCAGCTCGCATGGCCTGCTGATGCAACGCCACCCCACCCAGGACAGGCTCAACCCGGTGTCGGATAGCCACATCTGCAGGGAGAGGAAGGCCAGTTGCTGTAAGCCAATCCCCTCCCTGAGAACGGGTCTGGACGTAGGCATCCCTGCTGGTGCGAGATGATGCAGTGACAGGATCAGGGACAGGATTGCACACAGGCACCTCCGCGGCGGCCTGTGCTGCCTCCTGTCCCTGGTCCTGCACTGCACCACTAGCACCAGTGGAATCCCCACCTCAAGACCCCGTCTCTGTCCCTTGCACGGCCTCCTCCTCCACCAAACCCCCCACCAACCTGGATGACTCCATGCATTTTCCTCCGTTGGGCCCTGTGGGGTCTCAGCTGCCCCTTCTGCTGCCGAGGAGTCCAACTCCGACCTCCGCCTCTTGGACCTCCCCTCGGCAGCTGCGGTCTGAGATGCGGCACCGGACTCCTCACTCCCCGACGAGATGACAATCTGGGAGGGGTGCCGGGCCTTGCGTCTCCGGCTGGTGGTGCGATCCCTGCCGCTGTGCTCCACAGCACCTTCTCCGACCCTCTTCATCAGTTGACGCTGCAGACAGGGAGAAATAAAACACAGGCATCAGGGCACTGTACAATGGACTCATACAAACATGACAGTTGTACATGAGTGGCATTGTCAAACTTCAGACATGGCATCACAATCCCCAACACACATGTCATTTCGACTCACACACATGAGCTATTCCGCAGCCATATCGCAACAGCCAGCACCATCCATACACATACAACAGCATGAGCAGCCAAAGGTGGTGAGCCAGACACCACATGAAACACAGGGAGCGCACTACACATGCACACACGCCACCACACTTACATGCATATGTACACCTCCGCCAACTGTCGCAGTGTTGAGATCGGCATCCATGTCACATCTGCCAATCAGTCTTCCACATATCAGTGTCACATGCATCCATGTTGCATCACTGTTGCACCCTTGTCAAATACACACACATGCACATGTACACGGTGCAGATACATGCAGCTGGAACCACCATCCATGTGTGACACCACAACCATGCCAACTGACATACACAGTAATCCAAACATGTGTGCTCAGACATCTGCATTTGGCTTGCATGCTTACCCACACATACACCATCCATGTGTCTCACACATGAAAGGACTTGCATGTGTCAGCCTCACAGCCCTGTACATACACATCCATACATGGCCCTAGAAAACCACATGTACAACCTGCACACTACTGGCACACCACCACACGCACAACTTCCAATCAGTATGCATGTACACTTACCGCTCAACTTCAAGCGTAAGCACCTCTGTGACGTGATGCGCGCGGGCGTGCACGGGCATTTCCCTCGTGACGTTAGCATAGTGGTTCAGCGCGCGTGAAAAAACTGCACATCCGCGTGTGAATGTGTGTAATCCGAGGAAAGGGCCTATGAGCGTAAGTGACGTGACGCGGACGGGTGTTTCCCTCAGCACGGGTTAAAGGTGAGCGGGGCAGCAGTTCGCTGTACGTGCCTTTCGTGGAGACTGACGTATGTTGCTGCTTCCTGTTGTTTCGGGCGCCATCACAACTTCACAGCTATCAAGGACGTATCTCTTCTTTTGGCGGGGGTATTGGCTCCGCGTGTTTTTCTGCATCGCGCTAGTCAGACGGTGAGTCGCACACGCTATTTTTCCCACTGCGGGTGCCCCAGTGTATCGCACCCATTTTCGAGGTCATAGTAGCCTGCGTGTCCCACCCGTATGCGTTATTCGTGTTACTGGGTGCCACCGCATACTGCGGGAGGTTGATTCCACGCACGTAGGCTGCAGGGTTGTGTGCATGGTTTTACTGCAGTTTTGGGGTGCCTGAGCATTGCCTGACCCGTCACTACATCACCGGGGTCACATACAGCCTTGCAGGTGCAGGGGG